>NC_079162.1:33278848-33907694 GCF_947563725.1 Argiope bruennichi | reverse complement strand
TAGAAAGAATTACTGTTAGCTAAATGGTTGAAATTTCATTAAAACTGAACCTCGTAAATTTATGTCCGAGGGAAATGCAGTTGTCTTTATATCTATCTCTCTATACCTTCAATGTCAATCTCTCTATCTCTTTCTTCCAACTCCTATTGGTCAAATATCTCTGTTACCAATGATTCGAGACAGGGATAAGAACAAAGAAGATTTTTTTTTTCCAATCAAAGTTGATGCGAGGCGTTGAAAAAAAAAAAAAAACTAAACCTGCTTTGAAAGAGGTGAGCAAAATTGTTATTATTTTACGCTTTGTTGTATTAAATATTTATTTATAAAACCTTATTTTTTAAAACTACTTATGAGAAAGTTCAGTAAATATGAGTTATTAATAAATGTTCATGATAAAATAAAAAAAAGCATTTATTCTATTTGACTGTCATGAATTTAATAATAAGAAATCGAAACTCGATTTCAGATGGATTTCGAAGCACTTTTATATTTATGTCGAAATAATTCCATGTCTATTATAACAATTTTGGTGCTCGGAAGTAATGAGATTTTACTGTTTTCCATACGATCATTAAAGCAGTGACTGAAGGTTTGGAGTAAATCTGCGAAATATTTATTCAATAAACATGTATATGATATGTATTAACTCTTTCTAATAAATTAAATTCCAATGTGTCGTTTAAAATGATTATTTTGGAAAAATTATTAATTAATTTACTAACCAGACCAGAATTGATTGCTAATAAGACAATAATAGCCTTAAATTGGCATGAATTATTCTTTTCGGTAATATTATTTAAAATTTTGCAAGTGAAAGCTTTGTTGTCTTATCTAAAATTTCCAAGTCTCGAAATATTTACCATTTGTTATATTTATAAATATACCTTCTAAATTTTTCAGTGTTAATGCTATAGTCAAAATAACATGCTGATGATAGTTTGGCAACTATAAGGATAATCAATTTTAAACAATTTATTTGATCTTTTTGAATTGATAGCTGTTATTGGAAAAAATAGTTTGACTAAATTTATGTAAAACAAATTAAGGAAAATTATAGTGTGATATTGCATATATTGTAATAATAAAAGATATAAAATATGTATAATTCTATAACATACTGTTTTTAATTTTAAAAATATCCAGTCCTGTAGTTAAATATAATTTGAACTGTGTTAAAAAGTGTTTGCATTTTTTACTTCTTGTGTTGAAAATAAAATATTTGTTATTTCGGTTTGTTCTAAGATTTTTTTTTTTTTTTTTTTTTTTTTTTTTTACTTAAAAACTGTTATTGAAAAATATTTTAAATAATTAATTTAGTCCATTAAATAATATTAAATGGTTACTTTTAATAATAATGAATTTACTAATTTAATTATCTTAATATGCATTTTTACTAAAAAATTAACATGCAAATATGAATTTGAATAAAAAATGCCATTCACTCTTTGGTACAAAGAACATTGACACTGTTTATTCCAGTTTGAAAGGAATATAAATAGAAATATCATCCCTAATAGTTCTCGGTTTATAGTAAAACTCGTTATAGTTCATAAAAAAAAGTTGGTGATTTATGAACCTAAACCAAATTTTTTTTTAACAAATAAGTTTTCTTTAAAAAAAACCCTTGGATAAAGAAATACAAAAATTATGTATTTGTCTGGAATAATTTTTTAATTTCCAAATTTCGAATGCTTGGACGCTGTAATGTCCATTACATTTAGAAAATACGCAAAGACAAAACAAAATTATTTTGCTTTATCCTTTTATGTTATTAAAAAAATTAAAATAAAGGGTAGCAACATCATTTGATATATATAACATATAAATAAAATAAGCGTAAAAATAAATTTAAAACCGTATATAAGTTAAGTTTACACTGATTTCTAATCATCAATACAATTTTCCTAGAAGAGGGCATTAGAAAATTTACCGCCTGTGGCCTGAAATGGTCGGAATTCACCACTAGTTTAGCAGCATATAACATTCCAAAAAAAAAAAAAAATGCTTTAAAGTTCATTTCTTTGTTCTATGTAGATTGATCATCGCTTTCTTACAAAAGTTGTTTCTTGTTAGGACAATTGTAACATAATATGCGAAAGCCTACATTAATTTTTATTATGTAGAATAAAAATGACAACTGTCGCATAAATTATTGCAATAACAAAAGTCAACAACTGATACAAGATAAGGAATAAGCGATTTATCCACCGCATCTACTCTCATATACACATTGGCGTCACGTGTTTTTATACCTAGGAAAATTCAAACAAAACAAGAATTTTCTGTTTAGGCTGACAGTAAAACGGATTGCTTGTTTTAATGTGTATTAGAATGTCATCATCACCATAAATATAATGAGAAGTTAAATTTGATTGGATTTATTGGAACTTTTTTAAAGGGCAGATCTCGGCGCCGCTCGATCATGTATGTACTGACGGCGCGAGCCTGCACGCCCTTTCCACGTTCTTCGTTGTTTTTGTATGCTCAGCTGTTGTTTTTCCAATAATACATCTTATTCCGCAATTGATAAAATGAGTGCAGGTGTAAGCGGGAACAAATTGCTGCAAGCCTTGCATTCCACAAGAGAAATATCCAATAAAGTTATATGTATTTACGCGTGATTGTCAGTAGCTTGTTTTAAAAATACGGGAATGTATAGCGATTAGACAATTATGATGCATAATTGCTAATAAATTATGCATCAGTAAGAAATGTTGTTTCGGTAGAGAGCAAGTAAGTGTGGAAAAAAGAAAGGATCATGGTCTGTATTGCACTTTCATCAGGAGAGATAAAAAAAAATGAAGATGCTTATCTGATGGAGTTTGTAGATTAAATTTCTTGGTCGAATTATCTTTATTCAATTTCGACATTTTTTTTTTTTTTTTGTCCAGAAAATGATACTGAATAAATTTCATTTATTTTTTATTTAAAGAACATATTTTTAAAATTATTTTCATTTTTTCTCGTGAACAAACATCTATTGGAGGAGGATTCAGCATTAATAAAAATATTGAAGTGGGAAATTAGAATGAAAAAATATCATATGTTTCATAGCATATGATATTTTTCTTTTATTGATATTGAGCATATGATATTTACTGGCGGAATCCACTCAGTAAACATTGCTAAAAATGTGAGCATGTTAGAAAAGTAAACCATTTCAAAATGTTGCTTATTTTTTTAGTGGATGGGGAAATAAATAGCTACCAGTGACATAAAGAAAGTTAGAATCTAATTTCTTGATCTCTTTATAGAACAAGAAATTTCTCTTAGAAAAGAAAATATCTGAAATTAAAGATAAAGATAATGCATAAGTTTGATAAGGCAGAAACTTTTCACTACTAACAAAGTCTAATGAGTTGTGAAAAACTATTTGAGAAAAATTTTAATAAATTGAAAGAGTTTGGAAAAATTTGAATAAAGATGAATCTGCATATGTGTATGTTTTGGTGCTCAAAAGACCAGACCATTTGACCTATCACTACCAAATTTGGCGTATGTATATCTTGGAGGTCAGAAATGTGGACGTCGCAGCGACTTTTTTTAATTTTTAGTTAGAATTTTAATTAATTAAAAATGATGCGAAATTTTGCCATTTTTCTTGATAACTTTCGAAAATATTATCGCATAAAATAAGTTTTACATAAAGTTAAAGTTCAAACAATTGTCTTTTTAGTGATTCCAATGTTTTAACTTATAAATTAAATTTATTTTTTGAAAAATATTTTAACCATATTTTTCAACTATTTATTTCGCGTAAAATTAAAATAAAATTTAAACTTCACGAGCACTTTAGGCATGCTTGGGGAAAAATAGCTTTTATCAGCGCGTTGCCATCAGGTTATTAAAAACTCATTTGGAAAATTAAGTTAGAGTTTACTACAAACTAAACCTAAGAAAATGTCATGCCTGCATGAAATGAAATAAATATGAAATGTGATATCTTCTATAACAAAAATAAAAGTGAGAAAAAGTTTTCTGTGACGTTTCAAAATAGCTATATCATTAATTCTATAAATCAGTTTTATTTATATCATACATAGTTTAATATATTCAGGATGTCCACTCGAATTAGGGCCCAATAACTAATTTCTAAAATTTAATTGGCGTATGTGTCTGATAAAAAAAAAGTAAATGAAATAAATAATCATATTTTAGGCAGTTTATATCAATAAAGGTTCTGATGAATTACGAATTTTAAATTTTTTTACAAACTCTGTTTTGTGAGTCATGTTTAATAAAATATTCTTGAGGTACAAATATTTTAAATAAAAAAAGTTCAATAGAATTAAAACGTATTGATTTATTAAAATACAAATATCTCTTTTCTATAAAAGCTCGCGATTTTTAATCTCCCCATCTATAGTCTTGAAGAAAATACGCCATTCAGTGCTTGGACTTTCTACAAGACTGACTGCCGAAAATAATTTAATTATTGATTGTTCTAAAAGAAAGATAATCAAAGTTTTAAAAGATAAAGCTTGATCTCAGAAAATTGAAACGTTAGATTGTCAAGATAATTTTATTGAATATGATGTATAGGAACGAAGGATTGTATAAAATTTAGATATCATAATTGTTTTCAAAAGTACATTTATTGATTGAAACAAAATAAATTATTTACCGCAATTAAATCTTTTTGAAGGTGAAACTGAAATTTTTTATTAAATAATTCTTGTAAATATTGCATAAATTATTAAAAAATTCTCTGGGATACATATAAGATTACAATGCTGAAAGATTCGATTTTCTGTTGTCATATTTTATTAAAATATGTTTGGGTTTAGGAAAAAAGTGTTCGTATTTATTGAAGTTTTATGTCTTCTATTTCAAATTCAAATGTAAATCTTACGGGAGCTGACAGAAAATTAGAGAGAGATATATATAGTACAATGTATTGTATATCGTAAAGCTTCTATAATAGTATGAGTTGTATGATTATCAAAATTAGAAGCTTAAAACTGTTTTGCAGAAGCTATTAAGCCATTTATTTTGGTCTTTCGCCAAAACTCATTAGAGCTAGATTGGGATGTGTTGTCACATGCACCATATAGCCCTCACCTTGCCCGTTCAGGTTCCGATTTATTTTGTTCAATGCAGAACTCTTTAAATGGTAAAATTTTTAATGACGCTGCTGGTGCAAAATCTCATTTCATTCAGTTTTTTACTGACAAAAATCAGAACTTTTATGAACATGGAATTATGACACTGCCTTATAGATGGCAAAAAGTCATCAGCAAGAACAGGCAATACCTAATTTAATAGTTATATTTTCAAGTAAAAAATTTGAGTTTCTTCTTTATTTAAAATCCTCGATTGCTTAGTTACCTACTCAATAATTTTCGGAAGTTTGAGTGGTGATAGAGGCTCCCAAATCTTGCATTGCTTAAGCACCTCGATTGTAGGGTTGCGCCGATTTTCGATCAATCGATTTATCGGCAGGGCCGACCATCTGGGAGGTGCGACGGATGCTATACACTGGGTCCCCAGGATTGAAGGGGCCCCAGTATGATCAAAAACTAAAATAATATTCTGAACAATAATTGCATAATGGAAAGAAGAGAAGAAGACATTTAACTGGAAAAATCGACAAGTTTGGAAATATATGAATTTTATAGATATGTTACAATCCAATGCAAGTAAGTAGATTTACGATCATTTACCTCACTTACTAGGTTAGAATGCATATAGAATTCTTATAATTCATAACATATTTCATATTGTTTGATCTAATCATATCCATGTCAAGAAAATATCCCTCTGGATGTCAAAAATGAAAATTAGCAGAAAAGAAGAAAAAAAAAGTCAAATTTTTTAACACTGTAATTGATACTGTTATTGCACAGGTAGAAGATAGATTTAAAAGTATTTCTAATCAATTTATATTTTTCCAAATTAATTATTTCAATCATTAATTTAGAAAAATACGAATAAGAAAAATGCTCCAAAAACTTTGTAAAGTTTTATAACAAAGATTTGATTAAATCTAATCCAGGAAATTGGTTTGTTACGGATTTGATTTCGAAGAAAAGGGTTGCAATCAATGTACAAAATATATGGAATGCATATTAAATATTAATTATAATGAATTATTTCTAAATGCATTAACTGTGTTAAAACTTTTTTACGTTAATAGCAAAAACAAAGTCAAGCATTAAATAAACATGTAATAGTAATATATTTTTGTGTTTGTAATTTTTCTACTTTACAAAAAATTTAGGGGCCACAAATGGCTTCTTGCACCCAGGCCTCTTTATACAGAAGGCCGGCTCTACCTATATGTATCATGACCACGAATCTTACTTCACAATGAATCGCGATGCAGTAAATCGATGCTATCAATTCATTTTCGTTTGCGATGCTTAAATTATTGTTTATTTGGAACTTTTATCTTTTGCTTCTTTATGTGAATCTCATCTAACGGAAACGAAAATAGGATAAGAGTCAGATGAAAATTTAAATTTGTATTTTTGTTGCCATTCATTGTCTCTCCTCCCCTTTTTCCGTTTATACCTAATTTTTGTTAATATTTCTTTATAAACTGTCAGATTTTAATATATAAAAATACTTACAGTAGGCATGTCATTTCGGAATAAATTTTCTGTTCCCTAAATTAAAAGATTCTAACAACAAAATTCTATTTAAATATAATAAAAGAATTTTGTATCTTTTATTTTTAGATCTATTTACAAAGCAAGCAAATTTTTTAATGCTTTATTTATTTTAAACATCTTAAATATCTTCCAGAAATAATGATAAAGCAGTTTTGTAATAATTTTTAATACATTTATGAATTAGGTTTAAAAATCATTAAAATAACTGAGCTCCAGATGCATCTGTTTTGCAACGGATGCTAAACGTCATTTAATTTTAAACAGATTTTATAACATTTATCCAGCTAAGATATTACATTTGTCCTAGTACCATCCTTAACCTATATACTTCCTTTCAGGCTGTGGCTGTACAGGTCCACATCAAAACCTTAGTTACGGTCTACTGCATTTACCTATTATCAAACGGTGTCATCTCTCAAAATGATCTTAACGTCTTGGTTAATCAACTTCTAGTGCCTTTCACATTACTAGATGACTTCAATGGTTACAGTACTTTATCGGGTTCTTATAGAATAAATTCTTGAGGGTAACAGATAGAACAATTCATTTCTGATAACTATCTCTGTCTACTCAATAATAACGAGAAGATGTATTTCTATGAACCACTAGGTACATTTCATTCTGTTGATTTGGCTATTTACACTCTAGCACTTCTTCCCTTACTAAACTTTGTTATAGCAAGTGGTATCTATAAGAGGAATCACTTTCCTTCTTTGTTGATGGCAACAATGTGACACAATATCTTCAGAATTACGTATTCCTGCGGACAGACTGGGATACATTTACTGGGAAAGCAGTGATTACTGACTAAAGAATTTCTTCTACTAGTATTATTTATGCGGTTCAAAATGTTATCGACTGTATCATTGGTCAGGTCGATTTTATTGTTTACTATATTTTAACAGAAGGCTCTGTTTTTAATCGCCATCCATTGCGTTATTTCGGAGCGTTACATTTAAATATCCGTGATCCAAATCCCCATCCGATCATTTTTAAAATTTAAAAAAAAAGTTCTTAAACTTTTTAAAAGAACATTAGACTTCAGATTTCGAATTCAAATTTTACTAAACCTACTTAATTTTATCTGTTAAAGGCATTATTATGTCATTTTCTTTTCTTTTATAAAGAATGAGAGAAAATGGCATTTTCTAAATCGGAAATAAAGAAGGTAAAATTTAAAAATTACTGTATTATTTCAAAAATGGAATATGATAAATTGAAAATGTAAACATTACTTTGACACACTTTATTGTAGTGATTTTAACATAATTAGTTTCTAATTATTTTTATTGAAAAAAAAAAGCTGGAATATTTTTTATGATATAAAAAAATTATTCAATCGTTCTGATTAGTCAATAAGCTAAGAGATGCTGTTTATAATTTATAATAGCAGTAAATAAATAAGGAAATGATAATATATCAAGAAATATCGTTATATGTTGGTCGATATATAACGATGATGACATTTTATCATTGTCCAGCCTTACTCTACAGAGCTTAATCTAGTCCTGGATGCTTGGTGGACCTTTAGAACATCTTCCTATGTAGACATATGCTAATACCAATGTTCATGTTTCCAGTAAAGTTCTCTTTTCTACACAGGATATGATGTCATAATTTTTCGTATTTTTGTTGAAAACTATGGGTCATAGAAATATAATTCTTTGGGCATTTTTTTATGTATTTCAAGCGAAGAATCTGACTGTACAAAATTTTGACAATCTTGATGGAGCACTCTATATATTTCCCAATGTTTTATTGGCCTAAATGAGCATCGAGCATGTGGATTTCTGAAATAATTTCAGAAGTATTCTATTTTTCTACATATTAATGAATATTTACGTGGATAAAGTTTGTTGTTCTTGTTCAAGCTTTTCGTTTTTAATTAAATGTCATTTCTGTTTATTCAGATAATATCTGGAATGCATCATCTCTTTATGTCTAATTAGGTATTAATGAGGAATTTTGGGCGTCTCTGTTTCAGACTGCCTTCTGATTGTCATCATCCAGAAAGGCAAAAGCATAAATGTCATTTTGGATCATGTCCACCGTGCCGGCTAACTTGTGGTAAAACTTTAAATTGTGGCCATACGTGTTCCTTTAAGTGTCACTCTGCTGTACTTACTAGAATTGAAACCAAACAGGTAAGTAATCTCTGATTTTTAACAAGTGCATAGTTAGATATGTACAAGCAATATTGTCTTCTAATATATATCATTCTACATAACTTGCTGCATAGAAATCTAATTAAAGTTATTAGAGTGCAATTTGTCGTCTTCTTTTCTGAATATTAAATGAAAGAGCATTTATTTTTCGATTGTGTACTATATGTTTGGCTGAATATTTTTGATCACTGGCGAAATGAGTATATTGTTTCTGCAGTGTAATTAAATATTAGAATATCTGCAAACTATGTAGTTGTATATTGATTTATAATTCATCTATTTAAAAAAAAACTGTATGGGCTTGAATGTATATTGTCTGAATTTTTCGCAAATTATGAAGCATTGTAATATTTTTTATATGGTTTATTGATATGCATTCTTTAAAAGTAAATTTAATTTATTACCAATCAGAAGCACTTATTAGTAAACTTCATCAGCATCGAAAAATATCCCTTGCTTCTCATTATGACTTATCTAATATTCTTCTGGAACCTGGTGCAAGCATTTATTGTTTACTAGCCGCCTTTGGCGACCAGCCGGTTCGCCAATCTTAATGTTCGTTGAAATTTTAATAATTAAATATTTTATGCAATTCCTACTTTAATAGCTTCTTCATCAAAATATTTTAAAACTTCAAATTTTGATTGTCATATAATTCATTCATAATATTATAAAGGCCTTCAGTTATAACGTAATATGTATCTCTCTAATTTTCTGTTAGCACCCGTAGAATTTATGCTTTAAATTAAAGTGGAAAGAATTAATCTGCAATTAATATAATAATATTTTTTTACTGACACAAAGCATTTTTTTTAATAATCTGATTAATGAAAATAGAGTCACTCAGCGTTTAAACTTTATGGACACTAAAGAATATCTTTTTTAATTTATGTAATATCTCAAGAATTTGTCAACAAAATTTTCTTAGATTCATCATGGACAGATCGATTCATTAACAATGTTTAATTTTAAATGCATCAAACACTAAGAAAATAAAACGAATCGTTTAAAATAAAAGGTTGAAAACAGGTTTTAAAAAAACTACTTATAAAACGATGTACTTAAAACTATAAGCATATACAAAAAATATATAACTAACATAAATTAATTACAAAAGCATACAACGAACCTAAGAATAATTTAAATCCAGTCCGCATCTGTTGATTATAATTGTCAACAGAATGCGGAATTCAGAACATAATGCGCATGCGTGAATTTTCAACGCCAGTTACGTAACGCAAATACGTGATTTTTTCTACGCCAGTTGGGGTAACGCTATGCGGATTAGAAATTTTTAATTTCCTTTATTCTGTTTTATTTTAATTCAAAAGTACTTCAGAATGAATCTGAAAGATCGATTCATTAACAATGTTTAATTTTAAATGCATCAAACATTAAGAAAATTAACAGAATCGTTTGAAATAATCCGCCGAAAAATATTAACCCTAACCTCATTACTGTTGGGAGAAGAAAAAACTGAAGCCTTACTCGTTTGGCGGTGGGGAAAATGGAAGATTTTTTTGGCGAAAAAGTTGGCGGTGGGAAAAATGGAAGATTTTTTTGGTGGGAAAGTTATTTTTTAATTAATAATTAAAATTCTAATTAAAAATTCGAAAAAAGGAACCCCAGGTGCACATTCCCGACCTCCAAGGTATACATGTACCAAATTTGGTAGCTGTATTTCAAACGGTCTGGCCTGTAGAGCGCCAACACACACACACACATTGAGCTTTATTATAAGTAGTATAGATTACCGGATCAGGATTTTTTTTATCATGCTTCAATGTTAAAATATCCTTATCCGTGATTCAATGCCAACTTTAAAAAGGACAGTTTTGTTTTATACAAATCACATATTTTTCTAATCAACATAGTCTTCAAAAAAAATTCAAAACCTCTGTAACTTTGTTATTTATTATCCCATCTTCACACAGTTGGTGTCGATGGAAAGGGATTAAAGGGACAGGGTTGTGAAGACAAACTGATTAACCGAATTAATTAACTACTATTTCGAAATTTTTCGATTAAAGTAGTCGAGATTTTTTAATAATTTGATTCAGCAGGTCTTTTTATGTATGTGTATCAAATTTCATTCTGAAATTCGCAGTAGTTCTTGAGATACTTAATTTTGTTTGCTGAAAATTCCGCCCAAAAAGAGTCAACCAATCGGGGACCATATATTAAATAAATCTCAGCTTGATAGTAGAAAAATAATACTTTGGGGGGGGGTTATCCCAGGAATTTTGGAAGAATAAACAGATACGACTCAGATTTTTTTTATATGAAAATTTTTTTTCAGTACATATAAATTCTTTTTATTTAAATATTAAAGAATTTTCATTGCTTTTAAAATCAATTAATCATTTAGTCTTTTTTTAATTGATCCCGCCGTAAGAAATTAGCATACATCTTAATTTTTATGACGAATAAAATACGCGTTGTTTATCCTCCCCCCCCCCCTTTTTTTCGCTTCAAAATGTCGCTTATTAAGGAAATGAGAATATTGCAAAAACATTTTAAGCCATTGAAATTATCGGAGCTTATTAAAAGGATGGATTTTTATTTTCAGGCGTATCAATTATTTTAATCGGATAGAAGATTTATTTACTACTGTGAGCTATTAATGAATTCAATTAAAATCGTCTAATCTGAAATTAAATTTAATATTTAACTAACTACGATATTATAATGGCCGTTAAACACGTGCTTCATAAAAATTAATCTACAAATACAAATAAGTTTAATATATGGTCCCTCAAAAAGTGGGCGTTGCAAATAGAATGTGGGAATTTTACAATTTTTGTGAATATTTCGAAAACTACTTAGGGTATGAGCACAATTTTTTGCATTCTGGCATTTTAGCATGTCAGCTTTGCTGCCATGTAAAAAATTCTTAAAAATATTAAATTTGTGTTATTTAGGCATTTATTTAAAGACTTTATAAAATATGATAGTTTACTTTAGGTGAGTGAAAACATTTTTAAGAAATATATAATAGTTTCCAAGATATCGCCGAAAGTTCATAGTATACATTTAACATTGGAAGCGGATAGGATTCAAAACCCTATAACTCCCCCAATTATTATCAGAATTTTATAAAATTTGATTGAGAGGTTAATTTCATGGTGACTAATCGATTCAGTAAAAAAAATTGATAACCGTGATGGAAAAATTTCGATATAGTAGTTAATTTACTCAGTTAACGATAATAAACAACAAAGTTATAGAGGTGTTTTTTTTTTTGCGACTGTACTGATAAACCCATTGTAAAGTTTATTTTTAGGCAGAGGTATATTTCTGTATTTAATAAGAAACTTACTAAATATTTTGTTTCTTATGAAAAATGTTTCAGTATTAATTCTTCACTTTTAAAAATGTTTTGTTTTTAATTTTTCTCAGCCGAAATCTTTAGATAAATAAATTGTTAGATGCAGTTATATATAATTCTATTTTTCTAGAAAAAAGAAGGACCCTGGGATTTAAGAAATTCATATCGAATGGAATTAGTTTCCAAGCCTTGCCCTCCTTGCCCAGTTCCTGTTCCAGTTACATGTTTGGGAGGGCATGAGGTAAATATTATTTATATATATTAAATATGTTTTATATAAATTTACTTTATTAATGAATAAATAGTATTTCTGTTCTAAACTTGCTAACCATAAGATATAATGTTTTCACTTCCATATTATCTTTTGTTAGTTTCATTAATTTATTCGATATTTAAATATCGTAAAAATCTAATCTGATATGCACTAAATCAGACTATTCCATTACTGAAGTATATTTCTTCAGATGTTTTTGAAGAAAAAAATTTATATAGAACCTTAAATAATTCTTTTCTTGAAAAGTAATTAATACTTTTGTGTTGATTTTATATTTTATGTAATCATATCAATTGTCTAGGTACTGTTAACTAGAAATATTGTTTTTCACAAAATTAATATGCATGATTCCGGTGGTCCTTGACAATTCCTTGAATTTTGTTTTCCATTAAATCCTTGAAAAATAAGCGAAATGGGCATCAACTTTTTTCGATCGAAAAAAAAATATCGTATTCTAAAAATGTCGCTCTACGATTTCAGATGGCATTATAACTGTCAATTTTTTGAGACAGAGAAATGAAAAGTAAACTTGAAAATGTCATTTTGTCTCACTTATTAAATCTGATTACATTTTCCCATGACCGTAACACTCGGAAACGCTACTATTTAACGATTTTTGAAAACGTGCTGCCTCTAAGTAAGATTATTCTCATATTTTGTTTTCATTACGTTTTTCTAACTATCGACCATTATTATACCATCTGAAATCGTAAAACATTTCTTGAATAGGATTTTTTTTCAGTCCACAAATTCGGACAGATAAAAAAAAATACATTTAGTAGGCTGTTTTTTTTTTGTTTTTTTTCCCCTTTAGCAAAATAATTTTTTTTTTTTTTTTTGAAAAACAATGTTGATATCAACTTAAAATTTATACTATTTTTCTTTTGTTTAATACATCTTTCAATGAATTACAAAATTTTCCTTAGATTAAAAAAAAATCGTATTTTTCCAAATTTAAGTTTTTTTTTTTTTTTTAAATCTACTTACTAATATAATTAAGTTATCTTAGCATTCAATATAAAGTAACTAAAAGGTTTAGATTAAAGCCTTTCCTTTTATAATATAGCTTTATAAACGCGAAAAACTGATTTTCCGACTTTTCCACTCTGTCCGTATTCCGGCTGCAGTTCAGGATGCAAACTTAGACGTCTGGTTTGGATAGCCAACTCAACAACATAATAAAATGGCTGTTATGTATTTTTTTCAACATTGTGACTCTTTTCTCAAAAATTCGACTCGGCTGTTGGTTTTGTTTTGAGAATTCCAACAGGCAAACAGAAAAACAGATGCTGATTTGGAAAGTCTGTTAATCATCAATCTTTTTTCTGTGTGTTGTTTGGAAGACAGGAAAAGGGGGTACAACAAGCAAGATTACTACTCAAGGAAATGAAAGAATCTTCAACAAGCCCAGTAGTTGGAGATAACATTATTATGTCATTCATTTTGTCTTCACAGTGTTTCGATGCAAAAATAAAATGGTCTTTGAAGTGTGTGGAGAGTTATTCGTATAACTCTTATAAGGGTTCTTTTTCTATATCCCAATGTTCCAAATATTCAGAGTGTTCTATTTAGGAATCAGGCTGATCAAAATGTTTAGTGTCTAATTTTTGATAATGTCAATCAATCATTGAAACAAAGCAAAGGAATTTACTCTTTGTAGAGGAATGGGGGGGGGGGAGGCTGAAACCAGATATGTGACTTCAACTTTAATGGGCATTTGCACAGCCGTAAATCTTTGTGTTCTGCGAGAAAATTGGATTTGATAAAGATTTTATCTATCTCAATGAATAGTCCATCGGAAATTGGAAATTTTTAATTTAATGGATGATAAAATACAAAAAGAATTTTTAACTTTACTCAATAATATAGAGCAGTTGTAGCTTGCATGGGATTTTTTTTTTATCTAATGTGTATTATTTATTCAAAGGCTTGCCTGCGAGAAGAGAAGGGTTATGTTTCAAATTTTCAAAGAATTGGAAACTTCTCGCGAATTTTTGGAAAACTAGAATATAGTAGCTGCTTCTGAACGAACAGTTGAAATGTGGAACAATTTGAAATATGTTGAAAAGAGCACATTTATAATACCAGTTTCAATCATATAAATTTGTTGCTAAATGCAACAAATGTATATGTGTCCTATCTATCTAACAGGGGTTTTTCTCATCATTGACCAAAATTATCCAACTATTTTTTACATTTTTTCATATAGATTATCCTTTTTTAACATTTTTAAAACGAAATATGCAAAAGATGGTCAATGGCTTTTTAAAAATTTTCAGTGTTTTGAGAAATGTTTATGAAGGCATGAAAATTGTAACCAGCTTTTCTTTGATTTTTCAAATAAAAATTCGTATGTCGATACTAGCATATTTAATTCTGAATTCTTTGGGGACTAAATACTAAAAATTCGCAAAAAACAGTCAACAGATTTGTCGAGTTATTTATAGATGAATGTCAGGACTTAATATGTACCTTCATTCGTAAACTTTTGGATGAGTTCTTTCTCAATTATATATTTGCCAGAAATATGAGTGTTTAAATCTGAGGAGAAAAGCTAAACAAGCTTTGGTATAGCAAGATGAAAATCATTCTTCATGGTCCTGTGACAAGAAAAAGAAATCGATTCTATTTTAATAGAATTGAGCAACTTTTTGAATTATATGCAGAGGCATACTTTCATAAATTGGTATCCAGGGAAAATACCAAAACAGCTCCCTCTCTCCTCTTTTTTTTTTTTTTTTTTTAATCTGCAATCTTCATATTACCTTTCTAAAAAAATTATGTCGCGAAGGAAGAGTTGAATTTATACCTAAATAATAACATATAAAACTACTTTGGGCGAATATGACCTATCATGCGACCAATACATCTTAATTATCAAATAGATTAAGTAAATTATTTATAAAAATTAATTAATATAACAATTATAAAAGTTATTAACTACAATACAGTTAAAATACGTAAAAGCATTTAAAATTATATTTTATTATATGATGACTGACGAATTGAAATATACATTTTATGCGATTATTACCAAAGACCCTCCCCTTCCAAGAACATCCTTGCAGGGGTCTCCTGCAAACTTATTCCTCTCTAAATGAGATCATTGGAATGCATATTCGTCTTATATTTTTCTAATATATCAATTGTCACATACATAACTATTTATATTTCTCATTTAAACTTTTTTCAGTGGTTTAAAGCATTTCCTGAGCAATTCATTAAAAACTTTTGAAACAATTTTAACATTTTTAAAAAGCTTTTTTGTAATTATATCATTATGGTGTCTTTTAGGAAAGAAAGAGCCGTCCATATTTAATGTATATTGTGCAGTTATTATTTTTATTTTAAAACTGAGTTGAACTGGGGTAAGCTTTCACTGAATCTTTGAGGCGAATTTTTACTAAAGAAAATGAATTCGGAAACTTTTCACATCGGATTAAATTTAAGAAAATAACTCCGCAATCGATTCCGTATTCATTGAAAACATTAAAAAAAAATGTTAGTAAAATGCTAGTTAAAGTACTTAAAATGCTAATGCTAGTTAAAGTACTTAAAATGCTAATGCTAGTTAAAGTACATGCTGAATAATAAAAAAAATTAACTTCATTTTTTAATCCAAGAATATTACTTTAAAATTAAATTAAGACTACGAAATTAGAATTCTGAATAAAGAATTCTTTACTAAACTTCAGTACATTTTCGAATTTTTAGGAAACTTATATTCGTCTTGGAGTTTAATGAGATTATGTAACTTTAGAGAAATCGTTTCATCATTCAATGTCAATTATTCTGCGACAGTTTATTAATTATTAGTTTAAAAACTTAAACTGAACTAATTTGATAGAGATGTAACCACACCTAAAATTAATACTACGGACTTAAATAAAATATCAAGGCTTCTTCCTTGATTGTTTTGATTCGAACTTAAAACAAAGAAAATTCATTCCAAACTCAAGAAGTTGCAAAAATATCCAGTAATAGTTCGATTCGATATACACACCTTTTCCCTTCACATATTTTTTTTTTTTTTTACATTGAATTTTTATACTTGGCATTTTTGTTAATTATATGTTATAATAATAATACGATATGTGAGAATTCAAATATTTAGTTGCAAAATCACATACTTTACCCACACTTCAATCAGTTTCAATAATTCCAAATTTTTGTATTTTTTTTAGATTCAAAATCTTCCTTGTAGCGGTGCTCAGACAACTTCATGTGGCAGAATGTGCGGACGGCCTTTGTCTTGTGGGAATCATACATGTTCTTTAGAGTGTCATAGTGTCGATAATATTAATGATTTGACTAAGGTAAAACATTTTCGGTTATTTTCATCATTAAAAAAATACTTCCATTGCAAAAATATAGGAGAGAGGGCTCCAGTATTCTTTTATTTTCTCTCAAATTAAATTATTCAGGTTAGTTTTGAAAATGTTAAATTTACTTTTTAGCTTTTTGTTATATTTCTTCTTTTTTTTTTTTTTTTTTACATTGTTAACTGCTAAATTTCTTTTAGTGACGGAAGAATTTTTATTTATTTATTTTTTGTAAAGGTAATTGTTGCATGCAAAGTCTTGTCTTTTCTTCACCACTGCAGAAAATGACAGATCTTTTGCTCATATTATTTTAATGAAAATTGCCTACTTTGATTTTTATTTTTCAAGTCAAGTCTGTGCATTTTTTATTGGTTTATATAAAATTGAAAGTTTTAAAATGAAGCAAACACAAATGATTTCAAAATTTAATTAAAAATGGTGTCTAAGATTTATAAAATAGTGACCAAATTATTATTATTATACAGTGTCCATTTGAATGGTGCCCCTTCAACAAATATCTAAACCTTTCTAGATATGCATATAATTCCAGTGGAAGAAAAGGGGCTTTAAATGATCTAGAGCACTTTATTTTATGTTTCAGTCAAAAGTGTAATATTGAAAAATTACGAAATATTAATATGCTAAGAATATGCTACTAAATATGATTTATAGAATCTGGAAATCACATAAAAAATTCAAATGTTTAATTTTTTAGCCATACACTTTTAGACCGAAACAGAACAAAATATAATTATTTACATCATTGAGAGCAATTTTCGAATTTGAATATCTGTACATATTTATTCGATTTAGAAATTAACTATTAGCTATGATTAAAGTTGACATATTGTAAATTATTATAAATAATTCTGTGTGTATCCGTTGATTGGTAAAATTTTGTTTGCATTTTCACTTTATGGTGTTATATCTTTTTCAAAAATCATAGTTCTTAAAATAATATTTATAGTGATTGTGTGCGTTTAAGTGATATTACTAAGAAGTAAGCAAGTAAAAGAGCTAACATTTTAATATATGCGAAAAAACATTATAATATGTATAGCGATATCCCGATTATCCGCGAATGATCCAAAAAGAACGCAAAAAACAAATGGCTTTTGCGCAATTTTTATTTACATTAGAAGGTCTACATATATATTTATGACTTAAAAAAACAATAGATTTATTTACTTGCAAATTAGTTGGTTTACTTTTTTACAAACAAATCAGTCAATTGTTTTGTGTGTGTAACTTAAAATATCTCATTTTTATTTATTATTTGATTGAATTTTTTTTAACAAGACTTAACGAGTTTACTGTATATTGTTTAAATATTGTACCTTTTCTGTATTCTAAATTAAAAATCAAGAACAATCGCAAAGTCTAAATTATATTCCAATGTTTGCTTTAAAAAACTAGTTTCACTGTTGAAGCACTTTTATTACACTTTGAAGTTTATTGATCTTTTGATATTTCATTGATGTTATATATTTAACAAGACAGGTGGATTATTTTCATATAACAATAGTTATCAAAGAGCTAACAAGATCATGAGTTCTTTGGTATATATTATTACAACCTACATATTGCTATAAAATAATTCTGTAGATTATCTTTAATATTCGTTCTGAATTAAAATGACTATTGCTTCCATTTTGCATGATTAATTTGCACTGCAATAGTTCGTCAATTATTTCTCTCATAAAATTATTAAATCTTTCTTCAAGATCTTTGCTAAAAAACAAATAATCTTTACACAGTTTTCACTCTGTTAAACATTTTAAAGTGGGAAAGAGAGGAAACTAACTGCTTTATTCGAACAAAAATATTGTAGCCAGTTTATATCATCATGGTTGATCTCTTACAAAATTTGGTGCCAAACTAAGATTTGTAGAAAGTACTCAAATTTTAACACTAAGTGCTTTGGTAAGAAGTTGCTAATTTTCGTCTAAAAAATGCTTTTCCCCTTTGCAGCTCACTTCTCGTTTAGGCAAAAACAAGAGAAACTAGAAGATAGAGGTTATCTAAAAAAAAATTCTAAGTAATGACTACTAATGTAAGCCCTTTTGTATTGAATTGTGTTTTATACTTCTTGTAAATTTGCAATTATTTTCTATTCTGTTTTCATTTGTGAATGAACTTTGTATTTACATTTGTTATTTACTTCAATTCATCTTGTCAAATTCCCTATACTAAATACATAGTGTATTTTGTAGAAAGAAAAATATCATAGTACAGCATAAAACATCATACAATCAGAAGCTGTGTACAGTTATATTTAACTGTAATGTGACATGAATTAATTTTATTGACTATTATTACTACTTTATAAATACATTTTTATGTGTGAACCCATACATTTTTCTAGTCTACGAATCTACAAGGATACTTTGAAACAATATCAATAAAACTAATTTTTGTGTTTGTTAGTTGTATGATGCAATTTACTCTTACTTTCTCTTAAGTTGTTAAGTGTACACAGCTAACGTTTTGCACATGTATAACATTTTGGCAATACCTTTCTCTTAATATTGCTTTCCCCCCTTTCTTTAGCCAAGTGATAAATGTGAAACCTGTGAAGAATCTTGCCAAAGCCCTCCGAAACCAGGATGTACTCATCCATGTCCTCTACCCTGTCATCCTGGAAAGTGTAAACCTTGTAAGCAGCATATTAAGTTGAAATGCCATTGCCAGATTAACACAATGTATATACTTTGTGAGGAATGGACGTCTGCCGATGAAAATAAAAAGGCTGAATTAATGTGCTGTTCTAATAGGTGTCCAAAGGAGGTAAATATCCGATCCAGATTTTTATTTTGCTGAATAGGTCCACTGATTTAAATGTTCATTTTTTCAGCTATAAAATTAACTTTTTTGGGGAAATAACTCATGCAACCAAGTGAGAAAGCAAAAGTGAACAACTTTTCTTTTCCACGGCTTTTAGCTGGGGAAGGAAAGTGAACATACTTAATCATATTGAAAACTTCTAATAAATATCCCTCAAAATCCTCTTTTCAAGTAAATTGACATTTTTTTTTTTTTTTTTTGTACATATGTGCACACATACCAAACATTGAACTATCCTGTTACTGCGAAAGATTTATATCGGGCAGCATTTTTAATTGCACCTTTTTCCCTGACAAACTGTACTTTATTGATTAAAGAAAGATTGAAATTTTCAACCCACAATAATGAAAATCTTAATACTGCAGAATAAAGATAATCCATTTCCATTAAATGATGTGTTTGAGTATATAGGAGACGGTTTATTGGTCAAAAGAAAATGACAAGATGTTTCAAGAAGCTGTTTTGACCCTCAAAAGTAAACATTTGTGTAATACTTCCCAATCAATTATCATTAATAGATAAAATATAAATATTCACTCCCTCTCAACTTAGTATACAAAAATCTAAGTATTATGTTCGGTATTAGCGCAAGCAAAACAGAACCAATTTATTATTGTACCGTCATTCATTGTAGAATTTTATTTTCATAATTATAAAATAAATACCATCCACCAGGAGTAGTTGCTTGGTCAAACATATCCAGTCTCCTGTCAGCCAAGCACTGACAGTGGATTGGTATGTTAAACTTCTTTATAATCATAGGGCATGCTGTAAATGAATGTATCATTTGAAAAAAGTCAAAATACCCCCAATATTGCTGCTAAGGGAGAATTACTAAACTACAGATCAAAAGGTTATAAGTACTCCATGAATTCTTTTAAATATAGCAATTTTATTTTTTAAAAAATCCATTATACACCAATGATATCATTGTTAATTAGATGATAGAATCTGCACATTTTTGATTACCTTTTTAATATCTATACAGTATCCCTTTCGTGCGTATTCAAGTTCTTTGAATAGTTGAAATCATTACTCATAATGAATTTCGTAGATTTGATATTTACATAATATGAAAATAGTTTTCTTGTATTATTATGAAAAATTTTCTCACTTTCTATTTCAGATGGCATGTGGTCATCGTTGCATTTTATTATGTCACTCAGGGTCATGTTCGGATCAAAAGTTATGCAAAAAGAAAGTAGTACTTAGATGTCCCTGTAAAAGGAAAAAGAAGGACATGCAGTGTGCTACCTTATTACAAAATAATATTAGTCTCCCATGTGATGCAGAATGTATAAAATATCAGGAATCCTTGAAAGCTTTAGAAAATGAAAAGATTTCTAAAAAGGAAGCTGAAAATAAGAAAATTCAAGAAAAAGAATTAGAAGAATTTTTGAAGAAAACAGAAGGAAAAAAGAAGAAAAGAAAGAAAAATATAGAAGATGACCAGAATTACCATCAAAGCAAGATTGTTGTACTAGGATCTTCAGTTGCCATTTTGTGTGTAATTTTATCTCTAATATATTATTTCATAAGTTTAAAATAAATTATAAATAAAGTTTATTTACTTGATGAATGATTGTATGGTAAGTAGACATTAAGCAATGCTAATCAGCTTTTATTTACCAACATCTAAGTGACAAATAGAATCAACAAAGCTATCAAATTCATTCATACTAGTTTCAAATTTCACCAGTTGGGTTGTAATATCAGTTACTTGCTCTTCTAAAGTAGGCTGGATAGAAAATGAAGCAAGCGGAGGAGCACTCTGGCATTCACGGAAGAAAGCACCAATGTCATTTTCTCCATCACAATCGGCAAAAGGGGGCTTCTAAGTAAAAAGAAAGAAAATATAACACTGAAAGGTAAAATTACATACTTGAATAGATCACAATAAATATTACCATTTTGGCATGAAAAATTCACCAGTTAAAAACTTTATCGAAATATCTGTAAATTCTTAAAAAGATTTGCATGATTCAATTTAATTCTATAGTTGAAGTTTCTTCTTGTAATTGGTGAAAATGTTTTTAACTACATAATTTCTTTGCATGCAATATAATTTTCCCAGTTCCCTAAAAAGTAAAGACATGCTACTGGTTTTGAGTCGAATTTCTAGAACTAATTACATTAAAAATTATGTCTAAAAAAATATACAAGTTTTTCTCATAATGATTTTCATATATTTCTTGGGGAGGAGGGCACCACTGAAAAGGCTGGACAAATAAACAAAATTATCTATGCACATTAATATTTGTTTTAGATCATTTTATGTTAGAATTAGTCAAATTTAATAGTTTTGGTTCCAAAATTAGCACTTCTGTACCATATGTGATATTAGCACATATTTAATAAATTTTCATAATAAAGAAGTTTTCATTTTACTAATTTGTAATCAAAAAAGTAAAAAGTGAAAATAGAATATTTTAAAACCAATAGACAGTCTCAAAAAAAAAAAAAAAATACAAAATATATCTGAATTGTATTGGTTCTTTAACCATATAAATCAATACCTGAAAATGCTATATACGTTGTTTCAAGAAAGTGTAGTTGCTAACAGTGTTTATCTTTTTTAAATATTGCACCTTGCTTATACTTTCAATAACCAAATAAGGAGGCAATTGTATGAAAATATTTTGACTTTCTGTGGAGAATAATAGGAAAGATTTTTTAAAAATAATTTTTACAATGGACCTCGTAGTACAAAGCTCTCAATAAAATGATTCTATTGCATTCATCTATGCACATACTAAGTTTCGCGCTTCTATCAATAAAATTTGCAGAAATGTACTTAAATTTAGAGGGACTTATCACAAATTTTTGGGAGCACTTATTATATTCAGATTTCGATATAAGCATGTATCATACAAAAAATTTAAGATATCTCAAAAAAGTAGTGAAATACAAAAAACGATTTATTTGCAATTATGAACGTAATGCTTTCTAATAGAATGGCATATTTCATTAGCAAGAAACGTTTGAAATGTTGATTTACATTGTATGTAATAGTAATACTAACAAGTTGCAAAGAAATACAGACGTTCTTTTTCGAGTTTCCGCTATCCTTCTAAAAAATGTGTTTACTGAATAGTTGCTACTAATTACAGGGTTCTTATTACCCCGAGGAGAACAAGGCGTTATACAAATGATAAAGAAATTGACATTTTGGCTTATTTATTTTTCAAATTACCGTCATGCTGATATACGTAATTCCCAAAATGACTGTGCAGAGAATATATCAACATAATTACTGTCTGTCCACGACAAGAACACTGCTAGACAATCGTCTATATTTACGGCGGGCGTTATAGAAACGGGTTCCGGTAGGGACTATCCATTTTGAATGGGTGGAATCGGATAGAAGTCTGGGGGGGTATTCTTTTTCTTGGCGTCAATGTGAAGTGATAAAAGAAAGCATGTTGCTCATTCGTCTTCTCGCTTTAGTCGCAGTTGCACGTATCTTTATATTCGCTTAGCTTACTTCTTTTATATTTTATTAATCTTTCTTTGGTTAATATTAACTGCATTTCATTATTTAATATTTTTTTGTCTCTTAAATTTTGACATCCTTTAAAATGCCTTTTCAATTTAAGAAAGGAGAGACTTTAAAATCACAAGCACGTTACTATGGGCTAAATTAAGATAAAACCTTGGAAATTAATTAAATTGAAATTAGAGTTTAAAATATCATATATATATATATATATATATATATATATATATATATATATATATATATATATATATACACTTTTATAGCTTTTTCTGGATCAAAAACTTTTATTTAATGTTATAAACTGAAATTTAATAAAATAATTGTCGTAAATTAGAATTTAACTTTTTAACATAAATAAGATCATCTTTTGAATTGATCGATATATGGAACTGGAAAATATAGAAATCCATTTCAGATCATATTTATAAAAAAATGAACAGTTGAAACTTTTAAAGCAACTTATACTCAGCTGTTTGTATGAGTAAAATGAATTAATTATTGATTTTGAATTTTATTTGAAAAGTGTATTGAAAATTTATTAAAAAAAAGTTCTTGCAGGGAACTTTGAATTTCATTATTTTTTAAAGAAGTATATTTTACAATTCAGTATTTTATTTTCATCGAAATTATTGAATAATTTCCTTAAATCTACAGGTATAATTAATTCAGTTATCTCCTATCACAATCATTGTCAAAATAAAAAAAGATGAGAATTAAAAAAAAAAAAACACGTCATTTTAACTTTTTGCTCTTAGTGTTAAATAATAATTATGAGAAATTGTATTTATAGTTTTAAAAGAAAAAAAGAGTTACTTTGAAATTAAAAATAGTGATTCTATTATCCTATATGAAAATATTTAGAGATTAAAACGATTTAATTTTCTTTCTGGAATTGAATGAGTATATGCAGTTGTTAAGAAGCAATTCTATTAAATTTTTATTGCGAAATATTATTCAACTATATAATCGTATGAAGAAAATATTATATTATAGGTAGCGCATTACTTTTTTTTTTTCAATAAAATAAAGAAAAGTAGTCATTTATTCAGGCTCGATTTCTCGCCTCCCTGTTGTTTCAATAGCTTTCCTTCTTAACTATGATTTCAAGAATCTACAAATTTATGCACGTTAATGTGAGTTAGAAGGATTAAAATATTGAATGAGATTCCTTTCTACTCAGGTGCACTGATTGTGATAATAAAACGGTAGCAGATAAGTATTCTCAAACGGCATTGATGGGCTTTGAATAGAAATGTGAAGAATGTAGGAATTTGGATCCTTGATTGCTCGAGCTCATGACTACTATATACATTGAAAGGAAAAGCTCATTTATCACTATTATTTGAATTGACAGTTCGTAAGAAAATTTTTTCTTTGAAATAATTGTATTTCTTTTTCAAGCCGGGGGAAATAAATTAATGGTAATCTGGAATACAAAAACAAACTTTTACCTCGTTTTTCGTAGAATAATGTAAAGCGATGTTGGACTTATTTAGTTGGGTTCCTTTAAGTCCGGGACATCTGGCACGTGCATGAATGAACACTTGATAATTATCTTCAAATTCAGAATACTTTTACATATAAACTTTGCGAAATTAATTATGCTGTAAAAAGATTGTGCATATTGAAAATAAGTTACAAATCAAAGTTTGATTTTTAAAAATCTGAAAATTGATAGTATGGCAATCATTAATTTTGTGTTTCGGGAAATAGTATATACATCAGAAAAATAAATAAATATAAATTTGGAAAGGTTTCAAGCATATTTAATAATGAACATTTTACTTTATAACAGAATAAAAGCAACCTTTTGTAAAAATTATGAAATAATTACGATTCATTATGTTATAGTTTTTATCTTAAATTAGACAGATTACCTTGAGTTTGCTGCGGAGAATTTGATATTAATAACTTATATAAATTTAAAACAAATGAAATGAAGACGATTAATGTTTTGTCATGCATGATTTTGCTTAATTATTTTTTTTTTCTTCTTGTGCAATCGTTAGACATACAAATAATTATTCAGGTTTTCTATTTGATTTGTTTTGTTCTTTGCATATATATAACAGGAATATCAGATATTTTCAATATTCCGAGTATGCAAATAATTTTCAGCTCAGTGAATTATTTTTTTAATTTGTTTTCAAGAATTAAATCTAATAATACCAAATATCGCCAATTTGGCGCTAAATGTGCCGACGCAAGAAACTTGAATGAATTTCTACCTCTGCGAAATGAACTCTTCCTCCAGTAACCTGTTTCTATAACGCCCGCCGTAAACATAGACGATTGTCTAGCAGTGTTCTTGTCGTGGACAGACAGTACTGACATCCATATAGCATTTGTGGACTCCATAGACAGCTGCAATCGGATCACGACCAGTGCCTCATTTTAAAATTGTGCTTATATTCCCGGTGGAATCAAATCTTTCTTCCTTAGAAATATAAATTCCTTAATTGAGTTGGAAGCACATCAATCGTCAAAACGATCGCTTTTCAAAAGATTATACAAGAGGCTCGTTGTCAGTAACAACGTTTTATAAAAGTGTTGTGTGGCATTTTTAGAAAATGTTTGTTTTTGTTTTGTACAGAAGTATGTTGAATGGTGACCGATATATTCAGTTAGTTTTGAATGGTATTATGCTTGAACTCTGACTTTTAACAGTATGCCTACTAATGTAGTCGCAATTAGATAACGCTCTTCCTTGCCACAGACTTCAACTGTAAGACGATGGTTGAATACTGAAATCCTTGATAGATGGATTGGCTTACAGAACCTGTTTTATCATCTGGCGTGAATACCTCCTCCTATATCATAACTTGAAACTTGCTGCCTTTCATTTATTTATAGGTTTGCTTATATTTTTTTGCGTTTAAGATATCCCCTTCTGTAGATGCAGCAGATAATAGCTGACAAATTTAAGATGTTTCTAAGACATGTGATAGTTGGATTGGATAAATTGTAAGTAAATATCATAATAATGCAACTTTATGTAGGTGCTAAAAGTGTTGAATTGAACTTTAACAAGTTCTTCTATTAATGTATTATTTTATCACTTTTTAAAATGTATGGCAAGTTAATAAGTGCGTCGTTATGCAAATACCGCCATTTTAATAACCCTTTGTTATATGTATATTATCTCTGAAGGTCATTGCAAGATTCACTCAAACACTGAGATATGGGAAAATAATTTAAGTCAAAAAATTTGCTTTTTAACATCTCAACATATTTTACAGATAGACAAATGAAATATATCCTTTACAGATGAATATAAGAATTACAGTTTTACTCATTGACAATTTTCATTAAGAGCATTGTAAAAAATAATAATTTTTCTAGGTTTGTATAATTTCCCTATATAGAAGCCAAAGTATTTTCATATATTTGCCTACCTTATTTGATGAAACTTTGCAGCTAGAACGTGCATGTCTAACTGTAATGGATAAAAAATAATAATCGCTTGTTCTACTATTTTGAGTTTTTTGTGATATCTGGTATACCTGAGTTATTGTTATAAGACATAAGAGAAATGTTGATATGAGTGATTATATATATATATATATATATATATATATATATATATATATCGATTTTACAGCAATCTCAGTCAATTATATACATGTATAAAGAAATTAAAGAAAATCTATCTCCCCCCGATATTTATACTAACAGCAGACTATAAATCCATCTTTGTAAAAAGCAGTTTTATTTTATTAAATTGCCTTTCCAGATAGATTAAATTTTTCTATTTTTACAGTTTTTCATTCGTGACTAATAGTCATGATTAATAATGACTATACATTATGTAACCATCATAAAAAAAATGGTTCTCTATTATGAATCCCTGTTAACATTACAAAATACATCAGGTGGAACGCTACTAAATGAACAAAAATAAAACTGAGGAAATAAAGTATCACAATTATATTTTGATTATTAGAATCATTAATAAAAAAAATTTGAAATAAAGTTAAAAATTTCAAACTATTAATTTCAATAAAAAAATTTTTAAAGTTTTATAGACATTATAAAAGCAACTGAAACAATTTCAAAAATAATTAATATAAAAGTGGAAATACTTTAGTAAAAGTTTGTAGTGAGTGCTAAATTCATTCTAAGTAATACTGCAAGACACATATTCACTGTGATTACCTTTTAGACCTCTCAGTATCATTGTGAAATTCACAATGATACTGGGAGATTTATAATTGATTGAACTATGATTAACTTTTATTTTCTTGATGTGAATTCACCCTCCCACCACATAAGCAAGTGCGTCTGTCAAGTTCGCCGATTTCATCAACTTGAAAAAAACGTTTTTTCATAAAAAAAAGCATGTGGAAAACCTCAATTAGTGAATTTCAAAGCTCACTAATTGTGTGAATATTCTAAATTAATGCACAAAGCTCTCTTTCACTCTTGAATGCAGGAACACTAAAATATCTATATTGAATTTTTATATGATTTGTTTTGAAGACGTTTCTACTTCCAATGTCATTAAGCTATATTAGCCATATAAAGAGTTAAGGCCACTCCTATCCACCTTGCAAACTTTTTACAAAAATATGGTCCCTGAGTAGAAAAAAAGTACCTCAACAATGACTAGAACCGAATGTCTAACAAGCAATTAAAAAGCATCTACCTAGATATTCAAACCAATTACATATTTCAATTTAGTCACTAAAAAAATAATAACTGCATACTAAATTTTGCGAACAGTTAATTAAAAATACTTTTGAAACACCTTAAAAATATTTCACAAATTTTAACAATGATAAAAATTTACTTGAAAATTAGCTATATTATGCGTGTTGTTTGAAATAATTTTGAACACAATAACTAATATCAACACAATTTTCAATGCACACGAGTATAACATACCGTTTCCATCAAGAAGATATCATCTGAATCAAACAATTCATTGAAAGTTGGTTTTTGGCAGCATTCTTCATTAGCATTGCAGTTATAATCCACTCCAGAATTTTCAGTATTGTCAATATTATTCATATTGGCATTTTTATCAGCATTTTTATTGGAATCTTCATCTTTTAATTTTGTCATATGGTGCAATCTACTACGAGATAAGTTCAAGAATGGTTTTTCTAGCATATCTAATTCTGGAAACAATATATCTTGTAAATTATTAGGAAGCGCAAATGCACCTATCTTTTGAAAATCACCACAGGCATTTCGGTATACAGATCTGAAAATAAATACACTGATTAAACAATTTCGTAATGTCAAGTTTTTTTAAACTGAAAAAATAAATAATTTAAAACTAAAACTTCATAATTTTGCATGTTAACTGCATATCATCGCAACATTGCCAGTTGTAAAAAGCAAGAATTTTATAAATTATAAAAGGATTAAGATAAAGGATTTAAATGAAATATACCAAAATAAAGTTCGAAAAAAAATTGCTTCTTAGATTATTTGCTAGTAAATGTTATTAACAATACTGTTATAACAGACACTCGCACAAGCAGTTCTTTTAAAATTTTGTCAATATCATTTTGAAAAAAAAAAAAAAAATGCTGAGATGATTCTTTGAAAAGGCATAAGATATTCTTTCCAAGTATTCAGGTATAACAAAAAAAAATTTCCTTAACCCTTTGGGTACATTTGACGTATCAGAATTTTCCGTGTTTGTTTGAATTTATGTTTCCTTCTTCTTCTCTTTTTTTTTTTATATCTAATTCTAAATAGCTTAAGTTATCTCAATATCATGTAGCAGTACATATTCTGAATAATAAGTAATAAATGAATTCTTACGTAAAAGCTAAAACTTTCAAATATTCAAAAAATTAAATGCACTTCAAATACAAAAGTCGTTTCAAATACTGTAGTCAAAAGGTTAAAGCAATAAAATAGTAATAATTTTATGTTAGAATACTTTAACATTTATGTATTAAAAAAATTTTGTTTCACATATTCCGATAATAATCGTTTTCCACAAACATCAAAATCTAAATCGAATAACTCAACAAGAATAAACATGATTTACTTCACAGGTACTAATATCATACACATAGATAAAACTGCAATTACCTAACAGCTATAGACTATATACATTACCTGATCAAAAATATCAGGACATATTTTTCGGATTTACATATCTTCATCAATGTACTGGCTGGATGAACTGTTTTGAATTTCAACCATGTAAATAAAAGAACTCGTTTTTACCAACATTTGAACATGACAACAATTAGGAGACTAACCAGAAACTGATGAAGAAAATCATTTGGGCTCCCCTTGTTTCACAGAAAGTTGATAAGGATTTGCAAAATTCGCCAATGTTTTTGTGCACAATACTTGCATTTAATTTTTGTAAAAATAGCACATATATTTGTGGGAAAATATAAAGGATTTATTACAAAATTTCTCTGTGCGTGCTTTGATAACTGCATGCTAAGTTTCAGCCAAATTATACTTATAGAATATGTGACAAAAAGCCATCAAAGTATTATATTAAAATTCAAAGTAAATACTCTAAATATTCTGAGAAATATGATTTTTTTTTTCATAATTTCGAAGCCAGATATATGATGCAACTTATATAAAAAAATTTAAATTTAATGCCAATTTAAATTTAAATCTTTGAATAACTGAAATATGTTAAGATTAGAAACAAGCTATATATGTATATAAAAACACAAAATTATAAATATGTATTTCACATATCCTGTACTATATATATCATGCAATTTAAAATTTAAGAACACACATGACATAGGCTTGGAAAAAAACTAAACTACATGAATAATGAATTATACTGAAAAGTAAAATAAGTTTGATTAACTGAGCTATTAAACAAATTTACACAAAAAGTGCTTAAGATATTAAAAATTATTATTTATAAAGAAAATTAATGGATGAAAAATGGATTACAAAAAAAGTTTCATAAAAATAAAAATTATGAAAACCTAAGCTAAAGATGCATTTCACTAACAAAATATTGTTATTTAAAAACTTTATTTATAATTATTTTTAATCCTTTTATTTTTTGAGCCAAAAGTGCTACCTTCATTTTATATTTCAGTCTGCTGTTTTTTTTTTTTTTTTTTTTTTTTCCATTTTCAATTTTTTTTATTACTCTCTTTCTTTGATGGTGGCTTGTTCTTTATTTTTTTCCGCCTTCTCTATTGCTTTTGTCTAACTGTTATGTTCTTTCTGGTTGCATTTTCTCAACGATAAATTTTTGCATAACTGCATCAAGCAAAAAAGAAAAGAAAAATCGCCTAAAAATATTTGGCAACAGACTGTTCTTTGCTTTGCATTTAATATTTTACAGTCTGAATTGAAGAATATGTTTCAATATTCATTCTTCCTGATTATTAAGTCTGATATTATATTCAGTGTGTATTCAACTTGAGGATCATAAAAGCAACTAATAATAGCTTTTACCATCTTACTGAGATTAGTAAATTTTTCCATAGTGAATAATTTAGACAGTCAAATGTCTATGGGGATAAATTTACCAGAATATCAATAAGAGATAACAGTTTAAAATCAGTCTATTGTTTATTTTTAATTAGTTATAACCAGCAACAGTGCTTTCCCCGAAACTTCCTCAAACACTCTATAAAAAGTGTTAACTGCTGTCACCTACAGAAAATTGTAGATTTTGGGAACATCATGCATGCTTATATTTTTATTTTCAAATTTCTGCACATGAATTGTGTGCTTCATATAACAGTAAAGAAAAACAGTACTTATGCATTATTATATGCATGCCATTGCCAAACAGCAATTACAAAAGAACCTATAAATGCGCATTTTTTTTTTTTTTTTTTGCAATTAATTGCTGGAAAGAAGTAACAGAAAGCCAAATATGTAATGGAACACCTTTTTTGCCGACCAACTGAACACAAAATGCGACATAACTACAATTATATCACAAGATCACATACCAAATTTCATTTATCTAAGTCATTATATCGAGTTATCATGTTTACACGCATGCGAACATACTGACAGAAAGATGATTAACCTTTTGACAAGTGTGCTTCAAGAACAATTTGCACTTTAAATAGTAAAACTGTAAACAAAATTTTATTTACCTATGTTGATATAGTTTAGAGTTATCGTACTTAAATGCATACAAAAATAAACAGGTCTACAGATGGATTTAAGAATCCACAGTTTAGATGACAAATCTTTGTACCACATTTTATCTATCTAATTCTTTTTGTTTTGTCGTTATTATCATGTTAACTTGTATTCAACAGATAGACTTCCTCTAAATGGATTTTGTTCAAAATTTGAGGTCCACAAATTTGTGGTAAACATATAAGAAACTTCATTCATCTAGCTCAAAGCACTTTTGAGTTATCGTGTTCACACACAAACAGATATAATTCTAAAAATGTGCTTTTAGAAACTCAAATAGCTCTGAAAAATCTCCAATTCCAGTCAAAATCTTCAGTTCCAATTTTTTTTATAATTACAATACTTTGTCTGTATATGAGAAAATAAAAAAAAGGCAACTTTTGCAGCCTCTTAAGCGTAACCTCTTTTCCTTTTGCAGCCAGGCCAATCCAGGTGATATACTTTAATAAAGGACTTGCCAAGGATATTTTCTTTCTCAAATAACCAGCATAGTTTGCAGAGGCCTTTTTAACTTTATAAAGAAATTTTTTTATGCAATCATTAGGGCTATATAATATGACAGATTGAGTCCCTGTACCAAAAGACTCAAGCCTATATGATTCCCATCATTCATTATGTCAATACTTAAATGCTCTTTTAAGCTTTCACGAAACAACTCATGCTTTATAAAGCAAGATCAAAAGAAAAGCTGTCTCTGTTCTTCAAACGACTTATGAATATGTGGCAATTTAGACTGAAATATGCACACATATTTCTTGAAAATAGCGATAAAGCTGCATCATACAAATGTAGATTCAAAGAAATCTTCCCATTATAGTAAAACAACTACTAAATTATTCTATCTATACTTTCTTTCTATCTCCCATCAAAAATTTTTAATAACTTTCTCAGTATTTCGTTCATTTTGTGCCCACCTGAATCAACATTTTTATGCTTATAAATTGAGTATACAGCAGAAAAGTACAAAGTTTTGTCACTGCTATAGAGGACTACATAATACAAAAATGTCAGCCTCAATCAGGTGTAATATGCTCATTGCAGCATTGCAACATGATACCTAATAATGGAAAATTACTATTAAAGCTGCCTAAAGAAAATAACTTTCGCTTTCTAAATTAAAAAAAGAAAAACAATATCCCACATGAAAAGCATTCAATCTGATTTATTCCATCTTAGGACAGAACTAGAAGTTGCCTTCAGCAAAACGTGACTACTAAAAATATTTCTTAAATAATGTTGTCTTTCTAAAAATAAATAAATAAAAATATTAGTATATTTTCAACAATGACATTCACTGGAGAAATATACTTCAAATTTAATATGGAACATATCACAATAAGACATTTCATAATGTCAGCTGACCATTTGTACCATTAAAGATACTTCTCATTAAGTTATCAAGCTCAAGAAAATTTCTGATATTAAGGAAATGACATGAAATCATCAATATCCAACAAATGAGGAGCCTTTGCGTTTCTATTTCTTGTTTTGATGCCGCTCTTTGTTCCCTTCATATCACTGCAAGAGTCCATTAAAACAGAATAAGATTTTCCCAAGAAATTTTGTTACTTTTTAAAAAAACTTTGACATTTTTAAAACATTGTTTTTCGAATGTACTGTTATGAATTTCTAGAAATTGCACATTCCATCGCAATTCTATTTACAGAAGATGAAAAATTGCCAAAACTCTCATATTATATTTATTTATTCATCTAAATTCAATGGAAAATTTTAGTTTGTAAATTTTCCCAAATGTCTTACAAAAAATTTTTTGCAGCACCAAATTTAATTCTGTAGGATGCACAATTTTTACTTAATGATAAAGGATTTAAAGCTATTTTTTTATGTTCAGCTACAACCTTGCGAATATTAACTAGAATGGGAACCATTGAATTATGGTTTATAATAACATCCAAATTAGGAATTCATATTTTACATTTGAAATTCATCATAAATGACATAAACTGGAACGGGAATAAGATTTGTTGGTGCAGCTGCTGAACATGATGATCAGCTTACGAAAAGATTGCAAGGTAATGAATAGTTTGCATTTTTTTTAAATACTTTAGACATGCTCCTAACTTAATAGACAACATTGTGCAAATGTCTAATAAGCGCCTTTATGCAGTGGCGATATAAAATGAGAATGATTTATGATTAACACTTGTAATGAACTTTTAATGATATAAAAATAATATTAAAAAAAATACGTTTTTCCTTTTACTTTTTTAAATATGTAAACATTTTGTGCTTTGTTAAAAAACAACGCTCACATTTACTGAATAATTATATACGCAATTCCATTATGAAAAAATAACATTAGAAGTGAAGTGAAATAATACACTAAACACATTTAATGCCAAATATATTGTTTAGCACCTTACAATTACAAATAAATTCATTTATGTATGTAATATTTTAGATATTTGAAAAATATGTGCATAAAGATATGTAGATAAGTAAATAATAATTTAATTATTTAATGGCAAATTACATTAACACATTAAATCTATTTTCACAAAAGTTAACATATATATAATAAACAAACTGAATCAGTTTTTAGGCAAATTAATTTCAATATTTGGAAGAAGTTAACTCACAGATATTGCACTTTTCGGGCTTTATATTTAGCAAATTGATTAATAAGTAAGTCTAATTTTTGTAAAATTACACTTTCAATAGAAATAATTGCAATATTCACCAACCTCACTAGACCCATAGTAGATCTGAGGAAATTTATTATTTTCAGTTTTGAGAATGATCCCTCTGCTGTAACTACTGAGACTAAAATAGTTAATTAAATGTATAAAACAATATAACTGCAAGGAAAGTAATAAAGTAAATTGTTGACAACAATATAACAAGTTTTAATTGACGATGCTACATTTTCTCAAAATTTTTGAAAGAACTGTAATTTATACTTTAAGTTCAATACTGTTTAAATCGCTTCGATTTTTATCAGTTAATGCTACTTCCAATATTTTGGCATAAATTGGGCTGATATTGTTCAGGATATTTATTGAAGTCAAAATTATTCCATAAAAATTCAAAAAACTTTATTTTGAATCAAAAGATAGGAAATCATACCTTTAATTTAAAAACGATATAGCAACATCTAACATTCCAGAAAAAAATGCTTTCAAGTTCATTTCTTCCTTCTATATAAACTGGTCGTCGCTTCCGTACGAAAATTATTGCTTGATTTTTCAAGGTCTTAGTGATTCCTAGCTTATAAAACTTGTATCAACATCTAAAGAAGATTACAGTTCTTGACCATGAGCACACCATTGAAAGTTTTATCAGATATTATTCTTTCAGAAAACAGTTTAATTTATTTAACCTTTCAGAAGCTTGAGAAATATTAAAATATTTTGCTTGAAGAGTAACAATAACTTATCAACATTGACTCTGTTTAGAATTTGTATCATAAAGCTACCATGCAAACAAGATTAAATTTTAAAATATGTTTTTCCCATGAGATATGGCACGATTTTTTATAGTGATAACATTGTTTTTTTTTTTTTCCCTTCTTCTTCTTCTTATTTCAAAGAGGACAACAAAAACATCGCCAAATTGAAATTTCAGTACTAAGAAGGTGCAATGTTTTTGAGCTTGATTTCTTATAATACACACAGACATAATATGGTCAAATCTTGGGATCATTTTTATACACTGTAAAAAAGTATAAATATTTCTTTCAATTAATTTGTTACTGGAATCGCGAAAGGCTAAGTTTTATTCAGCTAAAAATTGAAGAGCATGAATAATTCTTCAATAAGGTAGCGACAATGCTTAGTTTCTCTTAATAAATTTTGAAATTCCCAATCAACAGTTTTATCTTTTCGTAATCGTTGTAAAAAATCGAACTAGAGACAACATTCTGGCAATGCGTTTTGCTTATCATGAAGTACTCACTTAAGTGGCTCAGTCATTAAATGCAGATTTACTGAATTTTACGTTAGTAAAATCGTAGCATAAAACGTAAAAGGCTTAGATTAATTTTCATTTTGTAGAATAAAAATAACAAACACTCAATCACCAAAAACAAACCTCAGAAAAAAGATAACTATTGCATAAATTATTACCATAGCAAAAGCCAATAGCTAATATAAAATAAGGAATAAGCAATTTGTCGACCGTATCTACCTTCATATAGGCATCTGCATTATGTGTTTTCATCCTAGGGAGCACTGAAACAAGACAAGAATTTTCCTGTTTAGATAGGCTTGGATAACTTGTTTTAATGAGTATTAGAATTCCACTATCATCACACATATAAAGAGAAGTTAAATTTGATCTCTTAAAAATGGTTTTTTTTTTTTTTTTTCAATTTGGAATTTTTTAAAAAAGAGCAGATTTCGGTATACTGCACGACTGTGCACATACTGATGGCTCGAGCCTGGACATCTCCACATACTTCTGTATTTTTTATGGGCAAATATTGCATCAAATCTTATTTTACAACAATCAGTAAAGGCATTACAAAGAATACACGGCACTTTAGCACTGACATCAACTTTTTTTATACTTCCTCCAATAGAGACAACAGTTTCTTTCATTCTCTTCAAGTTTTAAGTTAAATTCCCTTCTAGCCAGTTGCACAGGTATTCCTTCTTTTCTCTCATTCATTTTTATCAAAGTCTCATAATTGTGGACTATGATAATCGATAGTCCCCATCTTGATGACAAACAAATGTAAGACGATTAAAACGAATAAAAAAAATGTTAAAAAAAATCACGAAAACAAAATGGCTTCTTTCATGGAGGGCTACTAAAAACTTTTTGATAAAAACTGTGAGCATTTTTTTCATTCCAAATATTTCCGGTTTGGATGAAACGAAAAGCGAGAACGATAAGAATGCAGACTTTAGGCATTCCTCTCAATGCTGAAATTGGGAGGAATTAAAACGTGACCACACCACCTTCCCCGCTGCATCACTCGTACTCGGCTTTAGCAAATTACGCAATCTCCTGTGAATTCGAAATTCTTTCGCCTTATAGTCATAAATAAAATCTGCCCACAGCAAGCAGTTTTTATTTGAGTGCTATTCATGGCTTGATATGCGTCCAATGCATTCAACATTTTAATGCAAATTTAACGTTGATTCCAAAAATGATAAAATTCTATTCTTAATATGCAGATATCCGCGTATCCGCGGAAATGTATCATGCCAGAAACTGCAGTAAATTAGGCACAATTAAATTATCATCACAACTTTATTATGTTAGTCCCATTAAATATACAAAACTAGAGCATTATTTAACTGTATATAATTAAAAGCACTCAGCTAACTTTAAGTAAAGTGAAACAGAGACAAATATATGGTGTTCAGTTGATTCGATGAGAACTTTGCACTGATTCAACAGAATGAAATGAATTTAAAATTCCGATATGACCACATTGCAGATGCATCAATTACTAATGTAAAATAATGCTAAACTTTATTGCAATGACAACTGCTCTTTTATGAAAATAAGATTTTCCACTATCTTTTGGAACGTTTCTGAAGAAACTGAATGTGATTTTTGTAAAATAAAACTGGTAAGCTTTGTAATGTAGTTGGGGTCTAGCTTGAAATTGATATTCCAATTCATCTAATAATCGTTTATGGGATTTACTTCATAATAGAAATTGATGCATTTGCAATGTAACAAAACATAAAGATGTCCAGATGTATTTATTTTTATAGAATATTTCAAATCAATGTTTGTCAAAATAATGGGAATCGCACATTAAATTTATTGTTAATTTAATTAGTAATTAATTTTATGCGCAGCTATTTAGCATATATCTCATAATATTATAAGCAATTATTTATTTGCAATATTCATAATGCAGAGTTCTATTGAATTATATGAATAAAAAAATTTGTAATATCTATACAAAGCTTCACATTCAATTATCAATTTTCGGAAAAAACCTCATCATTTAGCTTCTCTTTAAAAGAACAACTGAAATTCAGCTCATTGCAATGCCAATACGTTTCTGAATATTAATGGTATCCAACTGAATTTTTGTATAAGTTGTTCTCTAAATTAGATTTAAAAATTATGAAACTATATTTTAGATAAGCACAATTGAAATTTGTTTACCACAAGTGCTCTTATTTACTAGGATATTCACTGTACTGACTAGGTTATGACTTTACTAGGATATTCACTGTACTGGCTAGGTTATGACTTTACTAGGATATTCACTGTACTGTATTTTAATATAATGTATTGAAGGAGCATTATCAGATATTCTGTAAGAGTTGGTTGAAAACTACCCATAGTTATAAGCAAAACACATATAGGAAAATTTGTGTTCCTTTAATAAATCCTTTATATCTTTCTAAATATATGTGCTACTAGTATATTTTTTACATAGTCGAAATTTAAAAGTAGTTCTCACAGCCTTTCTAGAAAAATAAAAATGTCTAAATGTCAGGAAAATTTTAAATGCCTAAATCTGACAGGGTCTTGAAAATTTTGATCAGTTTGTTTCAGAATAACAATTAGCTATTGGGTCAAAAATCAAGTTAACACTTTAATTTCTAAACCATTAGCGATAAGCATATACTGCCAGTTGGAAAATTACTTCAAATGAAGTAAAGAATAATATTTTATGTTGCTTGTACTGCTGAAAAAAATTACAAAATGTAAATTTTTATGCAGTTTTATAAACCAATTAATATATCTTGACACTTAAGTATTTACAATAAAAATAATTGTATTGTTTCATGACTATAACTGAACTGAATGTAATAACTTCTTAAAGTTAGAGCAAGCAGGTGTATACTAATTTATTTCTAGAATAATTATCGACTTCTCAAAAGATAAAATATTAGGCTAAAATCAAAAACGCCTTGCAATCCTTTTATAGGTTTAAGTATTCAAAAAAGAATAAAACTAATATTCAGCTTGTATGCAAAAAAATTGTAGAAAAAACAATACAACTTGTGTAGTAAGCAACATGATAAATAGAAATACATCAATTAAATACAAAATGAAATATCATTTGAAATATAATATACTATTTTATAAAATTTAAATAAAAGTTCTAAATCAAAAAACAGCTTTAAATGACTTTCTTTGGCTGAAATACAGAAACTCACTCAGGAAACAAACTCCTCTCGCACTTCATACACACTGTTGCTGGTGTCACAATATTTCCTTTTCCTGCAGATTGATTTTATTGATTTTAATTTTTTAATAATCCTAAAAAGTAATCCAATGGACTTAAACTTTGATGACAATAAGAGTCACTCACAAATACCTTCAAAATCAATGATGTTATTTTTTAAATGTTTTGCTTAGGAAAGCACGTGGATGAAAAGATTTGTACATTAGGGCATCATTTTGTTTAAACCACATCATTTTTGTAATTAATCTTTTGTGGAACCATTCCCATTAAATACAATATAAAGTTTAAAATTTATAAATATTTATTTTTAATTCTTAGAAATTACAGGGTTTTTTTCACTAAAAAATACCAGCAAAATATTTTAATTAACTTAAAATTAAGTAGTAAGTATATTTATTAATGGATATGTTCGATATTTTAACTTTTAAAATTTGTGTGGAAAATTTGTGACTGTTGTGGAAGTGGTAAGTGTACTTAACACTTCTAATTAGGAATAACTGATCTCTTGTAAGCATATTTATCAACCCTAATTTCATAAAGTAATTAGCTAACTAATAAATTTTTGATGTTTTCTCATTTTAGATTATTTTAATATAGTATCCTCTAACCCCCATTTTTTTTTTCACGTGCCAGAATTATGTCCTATAAATATCTTATAAAAAAGCCTAAAAATAAGACATAAAATCAAAAAAATAAGTAAATATTAAATAAATAATTAAATACTTCTTCATATCAAATAACTGAAAGAAATCAAAACTTAAAAGAGTGTTAATGTATAACTTCAATTTGCATTTGATCTTTTAAGAACCTTCTTGAGGGCACAAAAAGTAGAAGTTAAAAACGTCTACAACATGGATATTCATAATTTCATGTTCATTTCTAATCATAGATATATGAAATATTTTCCAAATATTAGCATCAAAAATATTTTATCGAATATGACAAATAGAATCAAATGTTCATAATTTTTCAGCATTACATTTATTGATTAAAATAATATAAAATGTCATTTAAAACATTTTTTCACTTAGAACTATAAGCCTATTTTTAATGGCTTAGAAATTATTATTAGGATCACAATTAGAATAGAATCCTGAACATAAAATACATTTTCATTTACTCCTATGAATTGAAGTTTGAATATTTCAATTAAACAATAATTAAACTGATGTGTTGAAATTAAATTCACACATTTATTAAAAAATTTTGTCTTTACAGAAATACAAAAATGTAATCCATAGAATCATTAATTATTCTAAATTCACAAATAATTTAACACTTCAGGCATGAACTCCCTTGTGAGTTATATTCCACTTCATAATTAAAACAAGCATTTACATGATGGTAAGAATGTTAGCGATAGCAAAATTAATCAACTTTTACATCAGATTTACATTAGTGCTCTGAAATAATAACAAGAATAGACTTATTGGCCTAAACATATTACTCAAAATAGTTTGAAAAATACAAAAGATTTATAACTTACTTATCTTCTGATTTGTACTCATCTGAGCTTGATATTTTAGGATGCAAATCTGGTTTGAAGTAATCACTTTTTAACATGAAAGGATTTCCTTTTTCAACTTTCTGAGGAGTAATTGTTAAGTTATCTTTTGAACGATAAGATATTGACACCTTTAAGGTACCAACAGGAGTTAGCACCTGTCCAATTTTACTGTTCAAATAATATTCACCAAGTTCATGCACCTAATAAAAAAAAAACTACGTATTAGGAATGAGAGAAAAAACCAATGCATAAATATTACCAAGTTTTATTGGGAAGAGGAGAGGGATAATTTCTTTCAATAAAATATTCTAGTAAAAGTGTTCACAGCACAATAGTTTCAACATTTTTAATTAGTTGCATAATTAATTCTATGCTTTTTTACTTCTTAAATTTTAACAACCCCTTTTTATGCACTATGCAATAAGAGAAGGGGGGGGGGCATACTAGATAATCTTTTATTCTGAATGTTTAATCATAGATTTAATTCCAAAATTCACAAGATGTTAATACGAATTTCCGAATACCATTTTAATTTTATGTGAAGATCAAATTATAAGGAGGAGCAATCTGTAGATGGTCACTGCAGAGCTTCCAACTTTTTTCTGCACATAAATTTAATAACTATTTAATCTTATATAATATTAAAGTCCATCAATTATCCAATGTAATTTTTCTTTAAACATTTTTCATCTTTAAAGGAAATGGATAAAAAAAAAGGTGCTTTTATACTTATTCACTATTTAAAAAGTATACTTATAATTTCTAGAAGAAAAATAAAGTGTCTTAAGAACTGCATTTTCCCTCATTTCTAATTTTCTAATGCTGCACAAGTGAAGCAACAAAATGAAATTCAAGAGACGTCGAAACTAGCATTTTTAAACATCTCTCTACGGCGATGTTTAAAATGTTTCCATCAGCATGCATAAAAAGTTTGAAAATAATTAAGAAAATTAAGATTAACACAGTTAAAAAAAAAAGTTACCAAGAAACTTTTTAATGGTTTTAGGGTACCTTGAGGGTACTGATTTCAAAATTAGTGTTAAATTTGCCAAATATGCTCTAGTTTTTGACAGAATGCATATTCGCAAACTATTTGGCTGATAGATGTATATGGGTCTTAATAAGATTATTGACTAAGTATAAATTATCTTAAACTTATTTAAAAAGGTAAAACAATATAAATAGTGCAAACATGTATCACTGCCTAGGGAAGGAAGAGTTGAAGAATATTCACAATTACTTCACATGAGCACTACTGATTAGAAATTTAACTTAGTTTAGATGAAATGCAATTAAATATGACTACTTTATTTAATATGGCATACACATTTATTTCCATGTCAGGGCAAAATAAACAGATGATTTATTGATTAAAATAGGAAGCACAATTAAATAGAAATTTAATTAATACTGTTTAAAACAATCACAGAAAAAAGAGAAAAGATACAGAAGATGAAGAAAAGTACAATTAAGTGTAAAGATCTTTACAGAGAAACTGGAATGTCATATGTAATAAAACTTATTCCTTTTAATAATATACACAATTCAATTTTGAAGGAATTAGACAAATTAAGAGTTAGAAAGATCAATAGCATTTAAAAATGCATAAATATTAATACAAGATGTAGACATTTAACATAAATATACAAATAAAAATTTTCCATAAAATAACATCTTTTCATAGAGCAGGCTATTAAGCAGAATCAATTTTAAGATTATCTTTTATTAATTTATGGATTAGGAAGTACTTCACTGTTATCAGTTTTTAAGTAGAATTGCTTTAGTTAAAAATAAAGAATTGAGGACTTCAATTATATCAATTTTTATAAGTATATGGGGGAAATGTGAATATCTTCTAATTAAATATCTCGATATCGTGTTGGGCAATCAGAAGATTTCAACTTAAGATTCAAGATAGTCAGTTTTAGGCGATCAGCTTATTTTGAGTGAAGATTGCAATTTCGGAAAAGGCTATTGGGATCAAATTATCTTGGAAGGGGTCCTTCTTTCACAGCCCATTCCCTTGCTCTTTCAAGCAATAGAAGGTAGGAAGGGATTCTCAAAAAATGTCGATTACGCATTTTTAAAGTTTCTGTTTATAAGTCGATAATAGAAAAAAGATTTATAAAAAAATATTCTTTAAAAAATCTTCCCCATGACAAATGGCAAACACAGATATTGGCTTTCCCCCACTTGTAAAACCTGAATTTTCATATAGCATAAATCAATAAAAACATTTTGAAACTATTGATCATTTTTTTATTTCAAACTTCAGATATTCTTCCCAATTTGCAAGGTATTGTAACAATATAAAAGACAACAATTATACCATTTCCAATAGAATTTATTCAAATGCAATCGAAGAACTACATAATTTAAATGTCAGCTATATTAGTTTTTATTAGACTAAACAAAATTTTCATTATTAAAAACATTTTTAGATTAAAAATTGAAGGAAAGCCTTATTTTTTAAATGCATTTTGATAACTGATAATTTCCAGAATTTCTCAATATTAATTGTGTATTAAAATTTTCAGAAACCATAACACAGGCATTCTTTTTTTTAAAAGTAAGATATATTTTTATTATTGTAGAAATATGCTAGAAAACTTCAAATAATATTCTATGGTAAGAAAATCATTCTAAAAAAAAATCAATAAATTAACACTCTTCATGCTAAAAAAAAAAAAAAAAAAAAAAAGGGGAAAAATAAATTTAAATTCTCAGAATGAAAGTGAAACTTAGATGAAAAGCTGAAGACAATCAGAAGACAGATTCATTACTTCAATTAGAAGAGTGTAAAGGAAGAATTCAAATCATGTCATGTAGTTCTGAAAATTCTTGCTGTTAAAGAGAAGGTCTCTTGAAAAGTGCTTCAATGTTAAAAAGTTAATTTTATACGAAAATACATTTTCTTGACATTGTGGAAAGTGGTTAAGACCCTCACACTTTATTTCTCAAAAATTAAATTTTTAAAGCAATAATAAATTGAATCAAACAAAAATATATATCTTTTTAAAATTTCAGAATCTATTAAAATAGTTACTTTTTATTCTCAATAAATATTTTGAATTCACCAAAAGCCTGAAATACTAATGTGCAAGCATGGCGAGAAATATGCAAATATGAAATATATAAAAGAATACAATTTGTATATGTTTCTTACAATTTAGAATGTAAAATCATATTTAAATAATTAAAAAATAATTAATAAATAGTAAGTTAAAAATGTTAAATAGTAATAATTATTAGAATGCATAATTAAATATAAGGGCATATATAATTGTATACATTTATAAATAAATCACAATTAACAAAAATTAATTTTTGTATAAACAAATTAAAAGCAACTAGAAAAACATACAAAATTAATCAGCTTAATCTAATAATGCTAATATTTTGAAATTCTTACCTGTGGTTCACCAGGATATATTCGAAATAATATCACATATGTATCAGCACTCTGACAAGTAGATAATTTAAATGCAGGAGTAATTCTTGTGACTGAAATAATTGATTTTAAAAGAAGAGTCATTCGACAGTAAACACTTGCTAAACTTGTATAAGCTACATAGGGAGTATCAGAAATGAAGTCTGCTGTACTCAGGCTCAGACTCCATGTCTCTAAAACTAAGGTGTCACCATCAGCTGTCTTCAACAGGATTTCTGTACAAATGCAAAAATCTTTCAAAAGCTGTACTTTACTTACAGCTTCTTTTGCTTTAGCTTGAATTTCGGCATTATCTTCTATGGCTAAGTTAAACTAAGGGGGAGAAAAATTGATTTAACTGATGATTCATGAACAGTTTCTAGAAGAAATATAACATTTTGTTCATTTAAAATAGAAGGCTAATGTACATAATGAATTTTGAAATTATCTCACAGTTTGAATTGATTTAATTCATTCTGGTTAATATAAGTAAGATCACAGAAGTACAATTTATTAAATTTAAAAAAAGGATTACAATTATTACAAACCAGGAAAGAAATTCTAAATTCTATTATTAATAAAACAGGGATACTTCCAATACTGTGGATGGCTGCCAAGTGGTAATTGTCAAACAGTAAACAAAGTTAACGATAACTCACTGAATAAAATATGACTAAATTAAAATGATATTTATATGAAGTATTACAAAAAATGAAGCAGCTGCTCAAAATTATTTTCATGAAATCCTGACAATGTACGTCTTGATTATTTTAAAAGTCAATCTACTATTTTCCAACTCTCTGAACTAATGTTCAATAGTGCATTTAATTCTTTTATAAAAGAATTTTATAAAAGATAGAATTACCATCATTGAAATAAGAACAATACTTTAAAGAAACTAAAATTGATTAACATTTCAATATAGTGGCATAACTTCGGTAGGACAAGAAGGGCACGTGTCCTGGGAACCATTACCAAGACCACAAAACGGAGGAATCGGTACAATGCATTTAAGAGGAAAAGAATATAACTTCTAAATTTTTATAACTTCTAAAATGATACATTTTTTTAACCATGCTTTCCATAAGAAACTGTCAAATCTTATTTTAATAGTATTTGTAGTTATAAATTTGTAATTTGGAAATGCGAATCACTAGATTAAGAATGTAATTTTTGATCACCAAAAAAATGCAATTTTAAAAATCATTGGAATCATACATCCCTTCAATAACTATTTTTTTTTTTTTTTTTCATAATTAGATATTTTCTACCAAAAATTTTATGCTTTTAGATTTTTTACAGCTTATGAATTTTACTTTTTCTCGGTGCTTATCTTCGAGAACATACAATCCTTCGTATTTCGAAATCAGATATTTTGTATGATATGCATTTTTTATGTGAATAAAGAATTTAAATGGTAGCTATGACTTTATTTTATTTTCTAGATATACATATCTGTGTATTTCCTAACATGGCTATTTTCTTAGAGTCAGAATGAAAGCATTTATGGCAATTTATTATTCAATTGTAATGTAGATTAAGCATCTATTTTTTTAAAATTAACTATGCAATGGGCAATTATTGTAATTTCATGCTTGCTCCAAATAATAAATAATCAAAATGCATATTTTGAAAAAAAAAAAAAAAACAATTCTGCTAAATTTTTGCAATAGTTCAATGTAAGGAATTAAATCATTAACTCAATCAGCTGCAAATTGTGCAGAGCACTTTCATTTTATTCATGCATCGAAATTTTATTTAACTAGTAACGCATATTTTGTACATCCTCATTTTATATTTTCTCATTTAATTCCTGATAGTCTGAAGCAACTAATGCCACCAGAATGGTAAAAATTATATATAAATTCAGTAACTAAGTTAATCACAGTTGCAAAAGATTTAAAAAATAACACTAATTGGAAGAATGTAAATGCATAAATCCAAAAAAAAAAAAAAAATGTTTTGTGAAAAGGGAGGGGGCAATTATCTGAATTATTTTTTTCAATGGGAAGGGGGAGGGGGCTGGTATGTATCAACTCTGATTACTATTTGATGCAGTTGCATCTCAGGTTCCATTGCTACAAATTAATCCGATATATTTAATGCAAAAATTGCTACTATACATTATCATGCATTCTCGCAATATTGACACATAAATAGAAACAAATGAAAAGGAGTATTTTTAATAACAATGAATTTTAATATTCAGACTTTATTAATTAATCAATATTATGTAAATAAACATTCCTTAATGAATTTTAGACAAATTCTACTGATTGAAATTATGATCAACATTAACCTCTACAGTCCTGACTTTTTTAAAACTGGTTTAAAAATTTGATTTCAAGATCTTTTACCTTTGTTACAACTCAATAGTTTGTGGAAAAAAATATTTGCTGATCAAACAATTTTAAGTCCCATAATTTTAAGGTACACATATATGTACCTCAGGTCTTAAGCAAGTTAAAGCATCCGCGATAAAAAAAAACATTTAGTTTTCCGGGTTACTTACTAGCTATACTTTTCTTACTCTAAGGCCTTATAAATGAAAAAAATACAAAATTTATTATATTAATAATCTATTAAACCTTATTTTGAATGAAATTTCATATTTTTTTTTTATATTACATTAGTAGATACTGCATTTTGAGCACTTGACTCTTCTCCTAGAGTTACATCCTGGATACCTGCATTTTGATACATACTTATTGTCCATGTAATGTTGTAGGTGGCTTAACATATCTAGTCTTATTTCTTTTTAATTGGGAAGGGACAATTTTTCTTGCTCTTTTAGAGGTATTTTCACCAGAGAGTGGTAATGAAATCTCCAATGGTCTTTTAGTTGCATTTCCATCATTTGATGACCCTTCTTTTATTAATTTGTTTTCATTTAAAGATCATTTTTTACTTGTTCTTTGTTTCCTTCTTTGCTGATGATGAGAATTCTCTCATATTTCAACAGGGACCGAATTATATGCATTTGAAATTGCAATACGGTCGTGACATTTTTGGCTTCATTCCCGACAGCTCAGCTTGTTGCTTTGCCACCATTTTACAGTATATCAAGCAATTGACAACTACTAAATCTACAAAATGCATGAATGCTCACGTCGGTCATTTTTTGTAATTACTGCATACCGGTAATATGCATATAATGGTTGATGCCTCCCATATTATATGCTTTTACAATAGCATATTATTTTATATCAGCTTTTTGTTTCAATTATTTTGTCTGTCTTCTGCCTATTCCAACTGACTCATTACCTATACATGTGGATAATAGTCACGGATTTATTATCTTTCTACTTAACAAGGCACATTTGACTATCGTCTGTGATCAATTCATCCTATTTGCCAAGTTTCATTATTTTCGATCCATGAGAAATTCTATTGCTTCATCTAAAATCACTTTTTTCTAAAAGTTCAATAACCTCCTTTTGAGTTAAATCCACTTGACGTGAAAAAAATTATTATTAGCTTAAAAAATTCCGTATATTCTATACATGATGTTGGTTTGAAATATCAATTACTGACTACAAGACAGCTATAAAAATAAATTTCTTACTAAATAATAAATATTTTAAAATTTATATTTTATTACATTACAGAACATAAGAATTGTTTATTATAAAAAAATATATACAATATATTCAAGGACAAAAAAATGACAATTTGAAAACAAGCGATCAAAAGATAAACAGCACAATAGACCGAGGTACACATATGCGTGTGTACCTTAGTTGAATTTGTATTTTCACCGATTCTATTATAGATAACAAGATATAATTTGGTAATGACTTTAACCAGACACTTAGTATTTTATTTAAAAAAATATATACAAGCATTTATTTTAATAATAAATATTAAAAAATGTACTTATATTTGCTGTGTTTTCTGTTGAACACCATTTTTGTGATGTCTCTAATTAATAGCGATGGATATGAAAACAAATATTGAATTGTAGTGCTATTTATTGATGCAAAATGGAAGCTACATTCATAGATGTTAAAATACATGCATTATTTTGTTAAAATTTAACTTTAAAGGATAAGAAAAATGAAAAAAATTGCGTACCTCAGGACTGAAGAGGTTAAATAATTTCATTTCAAATAAATCTGACTTGGTTAACAAATTATGTACTTCACAGTTCACGATTTTCAAAATCTAATAGTGAACACTTAAATAAAAATTAATCTTCAATAATAAATAAAAATTAACCAGTTTATACATATTAAAAGGCAGTGCACTTAATCTGTTACCAGGAATTCATTAAAATAATTTATTACATACAATGTTTACAAAAAAAATTTATTTCTACTTTCTTTTTTAAAACGTAGGTTAGAAAATGAATTGTGGGCTCAAAACTGAATTTCAAAATTCTCATCACCTCTCTGAAATCAATGTATGCACAGTAAGCATTTTTTCATGCAGGAAGCTGGATCATAAACATTCCATCAAGGCTCAGGGTTCACTATCTTTTCTTCTTGATGGGTCTTTTCTTCTCTGTCAATGCCAAATATGGCAAAAAAATAGTAGAAAGCTAGCTTCTGAAGACCAGATTAGCCTCACACCAGACAAACAAATTAATGTTTGCATTTATTATTTATGCACTCAATAGATCTGGAAAAATTTCCTTAAATTTGGATTAAATGCCATTTTTTTTAAATATAAAAGTAATCAGTTTATGAAAAAAAATATTTACCAGAACTTTGTTTTTTAGAAGAATCTTCTAAAAACTCTACTTCCAATGTTTTTTTATATGTAGCATATTATCAACTATTTGTTTGGGCAAAAAAAAGAAGAGTATTTGTTTATCTGATTTTTTTTTGTTGCAGTTGTTGTTTGTGTGTGTGTTCGCAAGATTCAGAAGAAAGTATTTTAAATGCTGTCTGATGTCCTTGTAAAACAAAAGAATTTAAATAATTATAAATTTATCAATCATTCAGTATATTCTCAGTACTGTTTATTACTTCCCAAGATAAACTGCATATTGCAATTTATTATCCTCTGTTAAGATTCTTTCTAGGATCTGTTGATATAAATGGAATGCGAGGAGATTCTAAGGATTTCATTATTTTTTCAAAACAGAAATACAAAATGATTCATTTTTAAGAAAAAGAAAGAAAGGAACTGTCCCAAATCAGAATTTTAATGCAGTTTAACAGAATATTTCCTTAATTTACCAGTATATAATGCCTATACCAATGAATATTTTTTTCATATAAATAAAAGTTGTGAAAGTTAAACTATTTGGTAATAAAATTCTGTTAAATAGTAAGAGTACAGTAATATGTTCAAAGTAGCATAGAATTATATAGTTTAATTCCTGATTCCTAAAGAAAAATGTACAGTTCAAGGAAATAAATGTACACCTAAACATTAACAAATGATCTCTCTTTCATCTCTTTCTTTTTTTTTTTTTTTTTGATATCTTTTAATCACAAACTTTTCATTAATTATTATTAATTTTTTGTATATCAACTATTTAATTTTTTTCATGTTTTCGGTTATCAGTTGTTGTTTTTTTTCACTATTCCTTCTTATTTTCATACTTTCACTCAAATATTTCCATTTTGAAGCCCAAGAAATTGTATGAAAAGAAAGCATTAAAGCCATAAGTAAATCATGCAAGTGGAAGCCCTTCCTCCTTGGCTTATTTTAGTTCACTAATTTATAGTTGTCATATTATTTTTTGTCCTATTTTCATAGCATCAAGGGCCAAGACTTAGTTTTAAAAGCAGAGATGAAAAACACATCAAAGGGAAAAATTTTCTTAGTACTGCATAGTGACGCATCCCATAACAAATGCATGTATCACTATTCCAAAAAAAATATGTTACTCTGCATACCACAAAGTTTACCAGAGAGAGCCTGTGTGGAGATTAGCAGTAGTTAGGTTTGCCGATACGAAAAGCAAATAAACCTGCAACATCTAACCATCTACAGTAATGGAAGTATACACAATGTAGTATTTTCCCTTTTTCAAAGAATAATTACTAATTAGAACATAAAAAAAAACACAGAATCAAACTGTAAATTATTTCATATTTATAATTAAAAACAAAATTAAGAATTTTATTAATGTTTATTATTTTTATTTAAGGAATTTTATAATTTATAAATTATTCAGTCGGTTAATTTTATAAAACATGTACCATTCTAATATTTAAAAAGCCTTTTTCTATTTTGAATTAAAATCCTTTTAAAACATCAATGGAAATTTTGATTATAATTTTTCTTTTTAAAATAATTCTAATTTCTTTTATTAAAATAAAAGCAACTCTTTGTTAAGAAGATAAAACTTCTTCCAAAGAAATAATGTATCAAATAAAAATTAACTTCTAAAGTGCAAAAATCACAACAATTCTAATGTAACACATTTTTTTAATCAGATGTTCAATAAAATTATAAACTTTACAATAAATTTCTACAAGATCTTCCTATAAAATGGCAAAAATTAATTTAGGAACATATGAAATTGAAATTAGAATTCAAAAGAGACGACCCATTGGCTAAAAAGAGAATTAAAACACTAAAACCTGTTTTAAATAAAATCTATAATAAAAATCAGATATTTTGCGAGCAGAAAGGTCAAATTTCATATATGTAGACAATAAAAGCTGTTACTTTAGATATTTATTTCAGCACATTGAGAAGAAAAATGTTAACTTATTAATCCCTCTTTTTAATTATTGGAATGTCATATTATCAAAATCATTAGATTGAGAAAATGGATTTTAAAACAAACTATTTAAGCAACACAGTGAAGGCCACAAAATAATTCTAAATTTAAAAAAACTTTTGCAATTATTAAATTTTAATAATAATAAACTTATAAATCGTCATCTTGTAATTCTAAAGATAAGCAAATCATTTATAAAAAGTTATTTTTAAAATAACATTGACTTAAGTTTAAATTAAATGCCACGAAAAATAAAAACGCAATCCCCTAGTCTTTTCATTATTATTTCGGAGAGGAAAACAGCAACTTAAAAACCGAACAAAGATTCAACAATTTAAAATAGTTGTTTTTTAGAATATCACATCTATACAGATCTTATTTGGAATGCCACACCCATAAAATAACTGTTTTCAAGTTATTTAACATACACAGAACATAAAAAGATTCTAATATCTGAAAAATTATATACATGTCTCTTATGAATTTAAATTTTAATCCTTTGTATGAAATGCTTCATTTTTTTGCAAAGCTATAAATTGCAATATCTGCACTTCAAGAAGCATATATTATTAAATATTCAAAATTGTTGGCATTTGTTATGTCTTTTGTAAATGCTTTTAATTACATTAAATTTCAGAAATAATTTAAACCAAAACACACTGACAAAAGAGAGTTAAGATATAATTTAATATGCAATCCAACACTTTCAATTATAAAAGAATTCAACCACTAAAATCAATACCAATTTTTTGAAATAAAATGTCAAACTTTTACACTAAGCTTACCCAATCATGAAGAGGAGAACTTCGACTACGACGAGTATGACATTTCTCACCAAAGCGAGACTGAACTATTACTTGGGACATTTTAAAGACAAGAAATTTTATATATTTTTCCAATTCAGTTCTTTCTTTTACTGACAACTTGCTTCCAAGATTAGGATTCATTTTCCAAGTATTAATATAATTTGTATACATTAATCAAACAAGTATGTCAAGAAACTTCACATTCAAGAGTGGTTGAAACAGCTTTCGCATAGTACTTTGAGGATCTATAAAAAAGGCAATAAGAAAACAAATATGTAACTCATTTAGATAAATAATTCTTAGTTGCTAACAAACAATTAATAATGGAGAAATTCACAGAGAACTAGCATTGTAGAACATCAAAATAAATAAGATAATAATTACTTCTGGTTTTTAAATATTTTAATAAATATATGACAGACTTACAAAAAAAGTCAGAAATTATTTTATTCAAATGAAGCATAGTAAATGATTTTGTTATAAGCATAAATCTAAAAATGATGGAGAGAATATTAGAGCAGTTACTTTCATATTTTTACAGCGTTTCACCAGAGGAGATTTTCCAAATTTTGGATATTTTCTGATCATTTGTCACTAATCAGAAATAGCTAACTTCAGTGAGTAAAACTGCTTATTGCTCCATTACGTTAATAATGTTCAGATCACGTAGCAGGGAAATACCCATTGATCAATCCAACAAAAATTCAGAAATATTAACTTATGATACATTTAAGAATCGATATTCGTATTCTATCTCTTTAATAAAGTCTTTTCTTTAGAATAAACATTTCGGGAAGAATAATTTAAAAGCAAATTAAATGTATTCAACATAATAAACATGTTTGCTAACAGTGATGTTGTCGAATGCACCACTCAAGTACACCACAAAAGTGCGCACGATCGGAAACGGAGGAAGGCCGAAATTTGAAATCCCATTCTAACAACCGTATCTTTTGCTTGGTGGTTATAACTTATAAAGATAGTGAACCTTATTTATGCGTCGTCATAGTTAGAGATGCATAATCCAATATTTTTTAATCACAAATATTTTTGCTCATGTTATTTTTAAATATTTGGTACAAATAACCGTTATTTCAATCAAACTTTAAAAAAAATATGATTATTAATAATAATTATTTTTATTAATTATAATGTATGCAATTTATTAATTTGAACAGTCTGCTTCATTTAATTTATTCATTTAAAATTAATTTTAATTTTATTTAAATTAATTTATCTAATTTATTTATTCAATAAAGTATTTTCTTAAAAATTGAAATTAAAAAATGCCATTTCTTTAATGTTTTCGTTTTAGCTCTGTATTCTGCCAACCGTTGAATAGAAATAGAAGGTGGCATCATAGGCAACTAGAAGTCAAATCATTGATATTGGGAACCATCGTTTCAAGAAATCATTAATGCCATTAAGCTGTGACTTCACACTATCGAACGCTTTCCTGCGTAGTGATATGTGAATGATAACAACGATTCTATTCTATAATTCTAAGAAAAGCTGATCCATTCACTCTTCAATTCCTTCACAGATTCTTCCCTTTTATTCTTATTATCTAGATTGTATGAATGCCTTCAATTAAAGGATGGGAGAGTGGCTTACTTGGGGACACTCGTGAATAACCTCAATTACAGTGATATGCAGTTTTGAATGATTACAACGATTCTGTAATTTAAAGAATATTCGACTTATTCACTTTTCAACTTATTCACAGATTTCTCGCTTTCATAATACGGCCTCAGAAGAATGGATATCATGAGGAGAATATTATTCCCTAGTTAGTGCTTCCTTTCCTCCTATGGGAGAGTGAGGCGAAGTCCGACTCCCGTAGTGTTACTGGGTTGTTTCTCCCCTCTGAAGTAAGCAAATTGCTCTTTTGTGGGTTCTGTTCTATTCTGAACCCTTGAACAGTGGCGGATTTTGACAACTCGAGGCCTCAGGCGCTAACTTATTCTGAGGCCCCCTTCTATATAAATTGTATTGATGATTAGAAAGTAACGTGTATTAAACTTATTTACACTTTTAAATTCATCTTTATGCTTATTTTATTTATATGATTATATATATATATATATATATATATATATATATATATATATATATATATATATAATATCGTTAGAAACTGTAAAAAGTTAATTAAAAATAACAAATGTTTCCACTAAGAATTTTTTTTAATGAAGGCACATTCTTAAAAGTTACTTTTCATGTAGGTAACATGCCGATTTGATGATCCAGGGGTTCATAAATTACTGAATACAAAAAATAGTTTAGAACCCTTATCTGCAAAAATATTAAAACTTGAAGAAAAATAAAAGTTTGAAAATGTAAGGAATTTTATACTCTTTAATTTGATATAAGCATGTACTGTGAAAACTGGGGAATTTTTAAGACATTCAAGAAAAACTAAAATGGGCACCAGAAAACATCGCTGCAACATCAGTACCGATGTTCGCAGAGAGCGTTGTCAAATTCGAAAAACAAATTCAGACTAGAATTCAGAATTACTCTTTATTTTTTGTCTTGATTTATCACAATTTGAAGATTTTATTATATTTTATTTTCCCTATATTTTGGAGAAATAGGTGTTTTAAATATAATTAAAATCAGTTGTGAATGTGATTTCGAAATAAAGTAAAATTTGATTCATTCAAGTTTAATTAGAAAAACAAACTCATTACACTTTATTGTATTTTTTTATATTTTAGAATTTGTCCTTTATATTAGATGTGAACTAATGGAAATATTGTTTGTATTTTTCTAAATAAAATTTTCGTAAATTTCTTATTAAAATTATACTTCGAATATGAATAGGAAAAATGATAAAAAAAAAATCGTTTCATAATCCATATTGAGAAATCCAAGCATTAACAAATTAAATATACATGCTTAATCTCATATATTTAATACTGTAAAAAATGCAGAGAAACCTTCGCTTTAAAGTGACAACCCACTATTTACATATGGGATTTAAAACTTGCCTTAAAGTATAAAATTCCTTTGTGAAAAAAAGTAAATTACTTACACTAAAAATAGTTTAAATATGAATTGTTGATATAAAAATGAAAACTGGAAACAAAATTTTTATAAAACTTAAGCGGATATTGATAAATTAAGCAGTTTTCTCTTCACCACGTTGTGTACTACGTTATTCAGGACACGTTAAAAAAATCGATTTGCATTTTATGTTATTATTTAAGTTTTGTATTATACATTTTAAAGTATTGATCTTTCAATGAATTTTTATGCGCAATTGAGATTACCCTAAACTATTATGAAAAAAATTTATCAGTCAAAAAAATTTTAATTCTTTTATTTCTATTGTTAAAAAAGAATTTATGCGTGATAAATAAGCAATACATTTTTTGATAAAAAAATGTAAAGGAAATTCGCACCTCCAGTTTAAAATATCTTCGATGATAACGTTTTATGCTTACTTCGTCTATCCTGATTTTTTTTTTTTTTTTAATTTGCTCCATACTATATGACAGCAAAACACAGCAAACAGCACACACACACACACTGAAAAAAAACCCACAAACAGGCTGTTAGCTCTAAACGGCTGCTCCAGAAATTCACCGATCTTTTTCGGGTGGACTCTAATACAGAAATCTGAATCACACGGAGCTCCTCAAAAAATCAAGAACAACTTTTCCTCACTCGAATTCACTCCGAATTGAAATTCGAAGCCTCTCTCTCTGTCTGGGGAAAAAAAAAAAAAAAAACTCGCTTTATTTTTATCAGATATCCGTCTCTGGTTTCTCATTGGTGAACTTGAGTTCCCAATCACCCAATAGCTGCTCAGCAACGCTTCTGCAGTGGTCTAAATTCAATCGATGGAGTGTCTGTTAAAGATTCATCCTTGTGGCCGACATATGTATAAATTTTGCAACTATTAATCCTTCACTCAAACCGCAAATGACAATCATTAGAGTCTTCTATTAGTGTGAGAAACTGGTGGGACATTTCAATTATAGCACAATAGGTGTCCCTCCTTATGTTATTACTTTAATGAAAGGCACGATTTCTTTCTATTTTCGTAGACTATTTAGGGTTTTGAAGTTCTAAAATTCTCACATTCGTCGATTTCATAGTGATAAGACATGTTAATATCATAAAAATTTGCACACATTTTTGGAAAAAAAAAATACACTTGGAATTCACGATTAAATTAAATCAAGTGGAATTCGCATTCACAATACACTGAGTGTGAGATAAAACGTAACGAGGGAAAGTAGATGTAAAGAGAGGGAGTTGATTGACTTCTCCTCATAGGGTTATCGAAAGTAAGTTCAACCATTCAAAAATGTTTCCTGTTAAGCTCGTTATAATTCTTATCGAAATAAGCTGTGGAAAGTGACATCCAATACCTCAGAGTATTCAGACTCCAATATACGCCGATTTCTGCATGCTAATAGGATATTTCTGCTCAGAAACCACTAATGAAAAATTAATCACAAAATATTAAGACATAGAGGTTTTAAAAAATGTATACTTTAATATCGTCTTCTCCCCACTAATTTTTCTATCTTTAACGAGAAGAGAATTTTCTAAGAAGGGAGAAAGGGCATTACTTTTGTAATAAATACAAATATCACATTCTGATTGACCTGAAAAATAAGAAACAATATTTCTGACCAAAGCATAATTAAAATTTAAAGGAAGTATCCCATGACTTATTTCGATCCAACGGTAGTCAAGACTATGAGATCATAGAATTCCGTTCCCAGCTTTGATTCCACAATAACTCACAAGTTGAAGATCGATAAATCTGCTAGTGACACTGTCTTTGAAAGTGATATTTTTTGAAATTAGAAGATAGGTCGAAATCCATACTGCCCAAGGTACTAATTCGGATTTAGACATTAAGATATTTCTGTCAAGCAGTATTTGACAATGCTTTCAAGAAATTCAACAACTGAATTATTGTTTTTGGTACTAATGCTCTCTCAAAAACTTTTATCCAAGTTTTCTTTATATATAGATGAAATTTTATATTTTCATGCCAAGTAAATTTACACTAAATTTGGAAAACTTTTAAAATACTGAATCATATAAAGCTACAGTCCCTCTCTAGTTATTAAAAGCAAAAGAATGCTTTTGAACAGAATAAATGACTAAGATACTTAGAATTAAAATAATTCCGTATTGCCAGCGGTAAATTATTTTTCTGTTCCGTCGAAAGATACACATATATATACTTTTTCTCATTTGCATTACATCTATATTTTGCTGTATATTTTTACAGTTGCGTTAACCTCACGTGTAGTCCGGTGGGTTGGAAGTACGGTGTGGTCGTGGTGTTGCGACGAACTTCTCTGCCTGTTAAATCATATGAAAACAATCAAAAGTTGCTGTTTAATTTCTGTTTTGGTCCTGTAAATTTTGGAGCTTGTCAAGAATAGAAGTGAGAATCTTCTTTCTCTTATGCATTTATGTATTAAAGTATCGTGTACTTCTTTAGAATATAGTATTTGATGCGTGCACCGATTCATTAAAAAAAAAAATGGCTTCTTATCTAAATAATTTGTGAAACAGAAATCAAACGTTGATATTTCCATAATAGTTTCATCTATTAATATATTAAATATTCTTTATCCGTTATTGCGAGCACATGGGTGATTTCTATTTTTATTTTTGAATATTAAAACTGTTTTTATCCCATCGTAGGTAACGATATTTTTCTTTTGTCGTACGAATATTGCTAACGCACCGATCGTTATTTCCGTATATTCGTTTAATTTTTAAAAAATAACATTAAACGATTAATTGGCATGTTGAAATTTGCTTAGCTTACAATGAAACGGAAAAAATGAAAGAAAAAAATGTTTATAGCTTAATTTTCTATCGTATTATCTGAATAAAATGGAATTATATTTAGTAGATTAATGGTACTTTCTGAAATTTCAGTTTGATACGCGTATTACTGTTTTTCTAAGACAAGTTATTCCCGGATGTGCATTTAACTTCAATGGAGAATAAAACCAAAGCTAATAAAAATTCTTGTGTAACTGCCGTTTTGTTGATTTTCGAATGCAAAGCAGTTTGCTTTATATACGAAGTGCAAGTTCTGCGTCTGTAATTGTAATGCCACTTATTTGATTTATTCTTACATGTTTGAAATTTGAACAATAAGTTTATAAAATATTTGACTAATTGCACATAAAATTAATTTTGTTAACTATGAAGGTTTTCCTATTCTTCATATCAGGATTATCACCAAAAATAGTTTTTATTCTAGATGATAACTGTTTGAGGTAAATATTGTGGAACTGAAAATTATCTGATTTGAGATGTGAATGCATATAAACTGTTTGAGAGATAAGTCTTAGCCAGAGTTCAGGGATTAAATTCGATTTGTTTTCTGCTTCTTTTTAATGTTATGAATATTTACACTGCTCATAGAGTGAAATTTTGAAACTAATGAACTTGGACTTGTCAAATTTTGTTGGTTTGTACATGTGTAAAATTATTTAGCCATTTTTTTATATTGCCAATCAAATAATGTATTGAAAATATTGATGTTATTCGTACTTGATAAACGATTCAAACTAGTAAACATGGATATGGAACATTTGATTAATTTTCTTGAGTGAAGAGTTAAAGGAGTTTTCATTGGGAATATAACTGGATATGGGTTAAGCTTTGTTACAGTTTAAAACATTGCATATTCTTTATTAGGAGCATGTATTTGAAATTTTCATCTTCAAAATTTTCATCGCAAACATTAATAGTTAGACATCAAGATTGTTCATCATTGTTGGAGAAAGTAATGTTTATGATTTTGCAAGGTTAATTGTGTAATGAATTTTTATGTAAAATAACAAATTTTGTACAGTATGACTTTGCATTATTTGTAATATGTTCAAGTTATTTGTATTTGATTTCAAGTTACATCATTATTAAGTGAAAAAATTTAATTTGGCTTAACAAAAAGCATAAAAAGTTCACATGAATAGTTTGTGTAAATATCCACGAGTGATAAATTCTCTATAAACGTCTTAAATAAGGCAATTCAACTATGAAACTAAAGAGTTAAAAATTAAAAATGCATAATTTTTGTCACTTTTTAGCCTTTAAATGTTGTATTGTATTTTGTAATTTCTTCATTTTATTTATAGTCTGATAAATATATTTGAATTTTGACTTGCCCATTCTATGAGTCAAATTGATATTAGCCATAAATTTTTGAATATAGAATTTTTCTTAGATTTAACTTGAAGCACTGAAACTGAGAAGTCCAATGTTTAACTACTGACATTTTTTTTTTTTTTTACTCTTATTAGATAAATCAAGACAGAATTTTCTTGAAGTTGTATCTGAACAGAATAGAAATTTGCTTTCTAGCAAATTTTATTTAATAATTTTCAATTCAAATGGTGGAAAAAATGTTTGAATTGCAAGTGATATGTAGCTTTTCCTAAATTTGGAAGATGTAATATTATAAATTATTATTTCCAGCAGTCACTTGCACATTGTAGGAGTTGAGGTAGTGTTGTAACATATATTGCTCAAGAATGAATTTTAGTATTACCTATTTGTTCTTTTTAATCATTTAATTATTAGTTAATAGAAATAGTTATTTTTTACTTTTGAGTTTTAATGAAGAAATTTTAATTAATTTTTTAAGCTAGTGAAAAGCAGTGAAAAAATATTTTAAAATACATTTATAAAATATCTGGTACTATTATGGACAGCACTTTCTTTACAAGTCATTTAATGGAAGTGCATATGCTTTTTACTGCACATATGGAATAGCTAGAAAATTGTATTTCAGAATAGACATGATACATTTACATGGATTTCGGCACTTTTGAAATCAAATTTTTCTGTTCTTAAATAGTTCCACATTGCCTATGAATGAATTGTCCCAGATTCATTCCTATAAAGTTGGTAATGAATAAATTTTGCATTATGTTTTATTAAATATATAGTTTGTACTGTCCAAGAAAGTTTTACTTGTAGTTGTCAATTATATTTTACAGTGTATTTATTACTTTTGATTTGTTTTAAAATGATCTTTTCTGAAAATAAGGAATATTATTGATAAGGGAGGAAAAGGGAACATGCTTTACTTCTGAAAAATAACCTATTTATCATTTATCTCAATATAATGGGACAGAAGAGTAATACTACATAGGAGATGATTAGATATGTTACACATTAGTGATTAAGGTGAATAGAATTCTAATTTGCTGATAGTTTAACATCAGAACCATCCATTAAAAAAAACACAGTTAATCTGATTAACATAAGCTAGTAAAAATTTATGAAATCTTGGAAGATAGTGTAAGTAGACCTGTACCTACCCAATATCTACCTTGTAGATATAGGTCTACTTTGTTTTCCTTAAAACAATTTTAAAAAAGAAAGCAGAATGTATTAAAAATTCATGGAATTCCATAAGAAGAAATGTGTATAAATTCCATGATTAAGATCAAACAATTTTGCTACATATGCAGGAACAACACTCAAGGTTTTATTTTGTCAGTGCTTAAAGAGGTCATCATTGTTTTAAAGCATTAATTCAATATTACTTTTATTTTTTCAATTAATGCTTTCAGTTATGAAATCTGTGAAATTATAAGTAAATTCCTTCGAGAAATGAAAGTTGTAAGTTTTTTTTTTACTTTTTTTTAATCTAAAATTACTTGAAAATTCCCTCTAATTTGTACTTTTTAATGTATTCAGACCCTTTGTGAAATGTATAAGAAATCCTTCAAAACCAGGAAATGAAGGCGAGAGGGAGAAGGGTTCTGAAATTTTTGTTGGTGGAAAGTTAAAATTTAAAACCTTTATTGTAATTATTATGTATTGCTTATTAGAAATTTTTCTGGATGCAATATATTATTTCCTATAGGTTCTCTTCCCCCCCCCCCCTTCTCTCAGAATTTATTAACAATCATGAAGTTCTGTATTTGGATAGAATGTATGGTTCCAAGACATGATTGCAGCGAAAAGATAATACTTGGGCAATTGTATGTGATAAATTAGAAATGTAGTGAATCCTTATTAAAAGTGTGTACATTTTTATGTATACACCCATTTATTCAGTATTTATTTACCATATATGCAAAGACTTCTTGATAGAAGTAAAATAATAATAATAATTCTATAAAATGTTCTTTCTTGGAAAGCTATAGAAGGGTGGAAAGAAGGAAAAGTGGTCTTGTATGATTTTTTTAGTTAACAATTATTTTTGAAAGATCTAGACATCTTTTATTTTCTGAAGCCGTGTTTTAAACTCAGGTTTTTTTATTTTTTTATTATAAAAAGTTTATCTGTAAGAATTGAACACATTTTTTATTTGGATAAAGCTGTAAATTTTTCATCTTCAATCAGAAAAACTGATTAGCTTTGTAATTTTTTTTTTCTCTCTATTTCTGTAAATAAAACAAAGATCCTTTCCATTACATGCTTTTCTGTGAATAAGCATTAAAATTAGTATAATTTAGAACTTATATCCTTATTAAAGAAGTCTCATTTTATACTAATATAGTGAAAATAAAATTGCTTCTATTCTATATTTAGAATAAATTAATTTACTATGCATATTTCATTTCTTAAAGGGATTTGCTAATGTAAATAATTTGTTTGTAAAATTTTAGCCCTTAGGGTAGTGCTATTTATTATATTAGTGATATAGATATTTTTGAAAGTTAAAATTTAGTATTAAATTGTTTAGTGAAAGTTCAATTTTTTTTAATTGTAATAAAATAGTTGTTAAGTTAATTTTTTTTTTTCCTGTTGGGTATCTTGAATAGGATTTTCCTATGAAGTCATCCAAACACACACCATATTGTTGAACATTATATAACTGTTGAAATATAAAGTATATGTAGATTTAAAAATTCATCACAATGGAGATTTTCCAGAAGGGATGTATATTTTTACTTCTTTGAGAAAGTTATAATTTCAAATTCTAGATTTGATACTTCTGATATGTTTACTACTTGGTATTAAAGCAAATATTATTTTGGGTATAAAGTAAATGGGTATCCTTAAAAGAAGCCTTTCATTTAATCCTTTTTGCAAAATTATAAAAAAATTCCTCTTTTGGGCTTCCATTGCTTTGTGTAAATGAGAATATTTTATAGCATGTTTTCTTCCGTAAATAGATTCAAATTAATTCAGCCTTCTTATTGATATTCAACAACTGTTCAAATATGTAGGTTTCATGTATTTATGATGACAGGTGTTTTCTCTGTATTTGATTTAGCATGTTTCTTTTGCATTGGAATTCAGGTTCTTCCCCCCCCCCCATTCTTACCTACATAAAGTTTTAAAAAACTTAATTAACTATTGTATTTTATTGGAAACAGTTGCATACTACATCCATTTTATTTAAAAAATGATTTAATTGAATATGACTAACTCTAGGGAAAGGATATATATTAGACTTCATAGTTGGAAAGTTCAGTTTCCTCAAACTAAAGAGAGGAAAAAAAAGAAGAAGAAAAAAAAAAAAGATAAAACAAATTAAACTTTCTACACTCTATAAATATTTGATATAGTTATGTAATTTGAAATAGCTTCTTATTTGCTAGAACATAAAGATTATTTCAGTAATGTGATTTAGTTTAGCAATTAATTCCTCATCTCCTTTGATACTTTTACCTCTGAATAATTTTTTCTCTAGCTTAATGATGTTGAAGGGCAAAAAATTTTCATTCTTGAACATAAAGTTTCTGAGGAAAAAAATTAATGAATCATTTATGTAGCTATATGAAAAGTACTTAGAATTTTTTGTTAAAGTTCTTTCAATTATTTTTTTTACCCATCTTTATCTGATGAGTATACATTTTGATTTCTGTTAAAATTAATTAATGAAATTATGTGAAATACTTGGAAAATATTTTAATTGAATGCTTAGGAAGCTAAATTCTTTGTTATTAAAAAAATATTTGTTATTAAAGTAATTCTATTTTTAAAATTAGCTTTTTTATTTTATATTATATATATAATATTGCCCTAGAACTAAAGTTGTTTTAACTTTTAAATGATTACTGTCACAATTATAACTTGCATTGTAGATAATTGAAATATTCTTGGCTTGCACACAGGTTAATGACAGAATAAAGTCTGCTTTGAAATCTAGATATTTACCAATGCTAGTATCCGTTTTGTAATTAGTTTTAATTGAAATAATGGATAACCAAACTTTATTTATGGTTGTATAACTAATGTAGTATTGCTTTTGTTAATATATTGTTTGTTTTGCTTTAATTGCTGGTGTTTGAATAAAGGTACATGTTTATCTTTTAGAAATGAGTTCTAGTGAGTGTTACAAATGCCACAAGACTGGCCACTTTGCACGTGATTGTACATCGGGCGATAGTCGTGGTGGTGGTGGTTATCGTGGTGGCCGAGGCGGTGGAGGGTACCGTGGAGGTCGTGGAGACTCAAGGTCATCCTCTAGAGGTAAATGCTTATATTTTATTTCCATTTAAATAGAATTGTAATATCTATGTATAATAATTATAAAATGGTTTCAGGTAATTTTTAAAATTCTTAAACATAGTGTTAAATATTTATTTTTTATATATCGGTACGCTTTTGCATTTTGTGAATGTTTCTTATTTGGAAAATTTCCAAATGAACTTTAACTCAACTTTTATCTTCACATGAAAGTATCTCTATATAGATGCTTTATCACTGGGGATGCAATAAAATTTTGGAATAATTGGGAAAGAAATTTTTAAATTTCTATACCTATCTTGATTTTAAACTGAACTAAGTTTAATAAATATTGAAGCAATATTAAATGGATAAAATGTAAAATTTTGTCTTTCTAAAGATTTTTTTTTTTAATATGGTCACGGCAGTGTTAATATCTTGAAATGTTTGTGTTTAAAAATGAGAATTGGTACTCTAGTGTATTTTTTTAAGAGATATTTCGTGTATGGATTTCAAATCAGTAGATCAAAATCTCAACAGAGTGAACCTTGATTTTGACAAAGGCTCGCTTTCAGTTATGCAAGCTATATTTGAACTTTGTAAAAAAAATATTACAAATATAATTGTGAATTAGTTTGAAACAATTTATTTCATTGTTTTTTTTGTGTGTGTGTTTCTAAAGAGGCGGCCCTGACATACACATTTGTAAATTATTTTTATTGCATTTTTTTTTTTTTTTCTGATTTAGTCGACCTGGATTCTAAACATGCCACTAAAACCAATTTTTCTCATTAATTTCAATATGATTTACATAGGTGTCAAACCATAGTATAGGTTGTGTTGAAAATATCTCCTATTTACATGTCAATAAAACTTTTTTTGCTACTGTCTTTAAAATCAATTCATTTTATTTACACAATTTTCATAGTGTACTAGATACTTCTTGGTTTACCTGAAAAGCAAAAGGAGTATTGTTAAAAATTGTTTTGTTTAGCTCAAATTTTCAACCTTTATAAGGTGTTTTTAAGAATAATCTATTACATAATTCTTTAAAAACAAAGTGAATTTTTTTTCTTTCTGTAAAAAATGCACTTTTTTTTTTTTTTTTTTGTATATTTTAGTTAAAGTATTTAGGAAATTGTCTTATTCTACCTTCTTCTAGTTAGCCATTTTCTTTTTAGAAATGCTACTGTCCCTCATTCTTTATTTTTATTTAAAGAATCGTCATTTAATTATTTTATAGTCTGTCTTTTTAAAAAATCTTATATTTTTAATAGTATTTCTTTAGTTTTTGATATTCTTTTAAATAACGAATTAATTTTTGCATGGTTTTGCAATTAGATATTGCTATTTACCATTTAAAAAATAGTTTCAGTATTACAATTTTGATATTTTTTCTTCCTTTAATGACATGTTTTGAATATAATTGCTTAGGAATGGGCCAATGCAAAGTTTTGAAATATAGCTGGTTATTTGGTTGTTTTTATCAAAAGTTGGTCCTTTATCTCTGAATTTCTGTAAAGTTTTTAAATTTGCATTTTTAAATTAAAATTTTTTAGTTTGCGTACTTACTGTGTGTCTTGAGCATCTTCTAAATTCTGGTTATATTATTTTGCTTCTTCTGTGCTAATAATAAAGGTGAATGTGTGTATGTGTTGGCACTCTACAGACCAGACTGTTTGACCTACAGCTGCCTAATTTGGCATACATACACCTTGGAGATCGGGAATGTGCAAGTATCAATTAACCCTTTGCACTTGGGAAAAGTAATCCGATGCATAATTATTCACTTAATTTATGGACTTGTTTATTACATCAAAAAATAAATACATACAATTCTTTCAAGTTGAATTTCCTTGAAAAAATGAATCTACATCTTTTTACCATTCTGTAGGTGTTTTTAACAATCAAAATTGAAAAATAAATAAAACGTCAAAATGATGCACCTGTCTTGAATGGTGAGCGAGAGGCACCATTCGAGTGGAAAGGGTTAATTTTCGTAAATAAATTTTGCAATATATTTTATGTCTTGGTATATATGCTTATCATGATTCATTATTAATAAAGTTCAGGGTTTTTTTCCAAGCCTGTGTCATATCTGCTGCATGCATTTATTACATTGATTTCCTTTTGGTGCTTTTACTCAAATGTCTTTGTGTAATCAGTTTTTTCTTATAGCATCCTGTTACAATTGTGGACGAGGTGGACATTTTGCTAGAGAATGTCATGAATCTGATAAAACATGTTATTCTTGTGGAAAGTCTGGTCATATCAGTAGGGATTGTGATCATGATGAACGCAAGATCACTGTAAGTTCATATAGAATTTCTTTTCATCCGATTTCTCCCCTTTATTATGTTTTTAATATCAAAATTTCTAATCCAGTATTGCACTCAATTACTTTTTAATTTATTAGTGTTATCAGTGTGGAAAATCGGGACATGTATCTCGTGATTGCCCTGGTGAAAGAGATGATCGCAAGTGTTATTCCTGCGGAGATACTGGTCACATAAGCCGTGACTGCCCTGAAGGTGGGAACTCGGCTGAGATTGACGAGACTGTTTGTTATAGGTATGTGAAAGCTATTTATATTGTTTATTCTTAACTTCCTATTGAACTGAGTTTTTATCACCTTTTTATGGATTATTTTACTATATGACATATATATTTTAGCATTTCTATTCTTGGAAGCCATTCATTTTGAAGTTTTGTACATGGTTCCCTGTTTGACGGAAAACATAATTTTGATTTGCGTAGAACAGACTAATTCTACTTTAGTGTCTTCTGAGAAAAATATTATAAATTATTTTATAATAGTGAAAATCAATTCATCCTTTCAAACCATTTCTCTGTACTTCCTCACTTTACCTTTTTATTTTTTTAATTTTTTTTTTGCAAAAGTATTACACAATTAAAAGAAATTTTTAATTGGTCAATCAGAATTATGGAAATGCATGCTAGGTGAATGATTCTTTTTCATTGAATATTTTTTCATTTCAACTATGTGAAATTTGAATTGTTTTGTTTTACTAGATCATTTTGTTAGTGTACTTAATTTACTTTTTTTAAACATGCAACTGAAAAAGCATTTTGGCCATGCTAAACTAATTTATTACCTTTTTAATGACAATTGACTCATTTAGAGCATTTTTTGTTTAAAGTGTTTTTGAATTGCAAAATTGTGATTTAATTTGAGAATGTAGGAAACAGCTTAGCACTCTGAAATTTTCATTGTTATTGAGGGAAATTCCAGATATGCCTTGAACCATTTGCAATTCTTTAGTTTTACCAGATCTTAGAATATTGATCCCATACATTTTTCTGTGCCTCTCAGTTTTAAGCAAGTTTTAAATAAAGTAGCTGAGTGCTACAGTAATTCTTCTAGACATTTGTCACAGTTGCTATCATTTATGAAATTGATATACATTCTCAATACAATACAATCTCCAACATGTGCTGAAGAGATTTTGGTTTAGTGAAATATTATAACAAGCCTTTTTTTTTTAGCTATGGTAAAGAAAATTAAACTTCAGCTTTTTTATTTTTATGTCTACAACATAAAGCTTGAAGAGGCAAGTGCTCTCCCACTGTTGAACTTTCTGTTAGAACCTAAATTGGACTCCAGAGCTTTTACTTCCATGCTGAATTTGTTTTATGTTAATAGAAAATCTATATCTGGGGAATTTTTATTGTCTCTAAATGCCATGGATATAACTTTCTATTTCTCTTAATATTTGTATCTATATTTTGGCAAATTCATTGAGTATTTGTTGGGAAATATTTATCTTACTAGTTCAACATTTCTAGTGTTAAGATGCACACTGACTGCCTCAAAGATAAAAATTGCCTTTCATACTGTAGTTTTCTATTTGATCTTAAAGCAGCCAACTTTGAAACAGGTAGTCCGAACGTTTGTTCAGTATTTAGATAGACTGATATCATATTACTATAAAGAATTTCGATTTTTGAGATTCTTTTATGTTTTTAGATATTGTGCTTATATTCAGTACTTATCTAATTGTATATTGGAATGAGAGACTAGATTATTATATCAATTTACTTGTATATGGATGCATTTAACATTGTTACAAAACCCTGTATATAAGTTGCTAAAACAATTAAAAACTTTGCTAAATATACTTTCAAATATTTGAAAAATGATTAATTATTTTTTAATGTATGAAAACAAAACTCGTATCTGGAAAACTTAGGTTTTCAAAAGTTATCGTAAAATAGTGCAAAAATGATTTATTTGATAATGTAGTCTTCCTTATTGAGGGAAAATGTTAAGATTTCATTTAATTTTTAACTGCAAAATAAATTTTTTAATTTTCTGAGTATGTGCTTTCTCCCCAAAAAGTAGTTAAATGCAAAAATTGTTAACTCTAGATTCATCAGCCTGCCTGGTAAAATATTGTATTCTATACAAAAATTATGCAAAAAACAAATTTATAGAGATGATAATATAGAAATTGTTAAAATATTATCATATAAAAATATCGATCAATAAAGTGAAAGCCATATCTTCTATTTGTTATAAGCACTTCAAGTAAATTGCTGGAAAAGTCTTCTGCTTCTTAGCCAATAGTCAATAAGAGGGCATTTTCTTGTTTTGCTAGTGGATAAATCAGATTTGTAAGAAGTACAAAGTCTGCCTCTTTTCTGTTGCTTTTATTCTAGCATGTGACAATAGAAGCAGGAAAGGACATGGCAATTTCCATACATTTTTTGAAATTGATTCTTGAAAGAGATAGAATGGGAAGTATCTAGTGAAACTGCTCCTTTTCGATTTCAAATATAGTGAAAGAATGTCATATACATTCAAGGTGGCCAGCCGACTGGGAAAATCGGCAATCGTCAGGAAATTTCGGGAGATCTGAAAAAGTCGGGGAAATTTGTTATAAAACTGAAATTTTTTTGAATAAATCGGTAATCTTTACCGAACATAATTTGCTGGTATTTTTTCATAAGTAAGATGAAACACCGTTAGCTACTAATGATATATCTTCCAGTGTTTAATATATTTGCAAAAAAAAAAAAAAAAAAAAGGAAGGGTTTTAAGTTAATCTGAAATTTAATAAATGAAAATGTTTTTTGTTCTGAGAATGAAATTTTATTTTACATTGATTTAAGCTTAAAGATTGGAACAATTTTTCAAATAAAATTAAGAACATATTGTGCAATAATTAAAGAGAATAAAATGAAGTGACATTGTTCTGAAGATAGTGGAAATATCCGAAAAATGTCAGAGAAATTTCTTCAAAAACAATTTTAAACGGTAGAAATGCTGGCCACCCTCCATTATTATCTAAAGATTAAACTATGTTGATTGTGTAGATATACAATAAAGCTTCAGTTTGTATAGTAGAATTTTGGAAGTTAGCCACAGATAATGAGAATAATTCAGAATTGAGTAATATTGGTGGATAAATGTTACTGACAGCCTAGTTACTAATTATATTAAGTAGACCAGGATAAAGAAAATAATCTGTTTCTTTTTTAATGGCATTAGTTTTGTCAATAATTGAGTGTCTTATGTATTTCAATACATGAAATTTCTTAAATTCTGCCTTACAGAAAGAATTATTGGAAAGTTTGTGGTGAACTCATAGAAATAATTCAGTACTGATAAATTTGTAATTTATGGAGAGAATAAAAGCAGATATTATTTTACACAAGTGAAACTTCTCTGAAGCAAAGTTTATAAATGTCAGTTTTTTTGTTGTTTTTTTTTCTACTACTGCCACATTTATTTTTAATGAAGCTTTATGGCAGAAGATATTAAATTGTAATATTTTTAAAACTAGTGCAATATGTATTGCATTTTGTTCGTAACAAGGGACTTATCTGTCTTAAAGGTTAGTTGAAGTGAAAAATGACTTTTGAATATTGATAAAATTTCCCGTTTAAGTATTCATCTAAAATGTAACATACTGTTCAGCAACGGATTGTAAAACCCTCCGCACTGTTGCGCATCCGTTAGGATGGGTATAATTCGTCAATATAGGGGTGAAAGGAGGAGATGGTTACATTTACTAGTATCTAATAGGGGAAATCCGAGGTCAAAAGGAATACCGGAAATTCACTCATCATTGCGCGTTTCACCCCTTAATTCAGTAAATTAGCATTTGTTTACGAAATACCCATTTTTATGAACTAATATAATGTATGGCAATTCCATAATGTAAAATGTTATTTCTTTCTATAATGAAATTGTTTAACTATTAGTTTTTAATAGGTTAACTGAATTCTATTGATACTGACATAAAAAAATTTTGTTGTAATTTACTTGATTTAAAAATCGTAATTGAAAATATTTTGGCTGTCTTTTCTTATTTTGCAAAAAAGAAAGAAAACTAAAGATTTATTTGCTTTCAGTGCAAGTCTTGAAACAAGTTTCTAATCAAAGTGGATTTTTTTTACTGCAGCCGTAAAAGTATTGTTTCATATTTTTATGGGAAAATATACTTCTTGTAATTTCAACTCAAAAAAATATATTATTTTATTTCTATTTCATGATTGTGCAGTAAAATTTCTTTAAAAGTTTCTTTCATAAATTATTTTGGATATTTAGTTTTTATCAACAGCAAAATGTGATTCTATTCATCTAATACATTTTACAGGTTTTATAAAATTTATCAACTATCTGTAAAATAAAAAGCCATGAATCATTCTAAAAATATTAATTTCTTCAGCAGTTTAACCAGCTTTGGATAGAGAAGTAAGAAAATAAGTAAAACAGAAACTAAAGCTAAGGGAAACAATTGAGCTGGACGGGCATGAGTATAAGAATAGCTATGAAGCGTATGTCACTAGAATAATCTATATTTTTGCAGCATAGCAATGGTACCAATCGCCATCTGTTTAGTAACTGCATAGTTAATACTTCCATCTCTTTTGATATTTGCTGTGCATATCAACATTAAACATTAGATTTGAAATTGGCAATGCTCTTACAAATTTTGCGATATTTTCAATAAATTCTTTTAAAAATGTAAATTCTTATCTTTTTGTATTGATAAATTCAGTATTAATGAATCCTTTTGGTATTAACTCCATTTTTGAAAGAAAAAAAAAACCCCTTAAATTATATTATCAGTTTAATTTATTATGGGCAATTAAAATCTTCAGATGACTGAAATGTGTTTTTTTTTTTCAGTTTAATTATATATGTTTTTTCATCTGATTTGAATTTGACACTGTTTTTGTTTGTCAAATAGATATATTATCATACATTTTGAGATATGTTGGTACTCCAAATAAATAATAATCAGAACTCTCTGATAAAAATACAACTTGTACCAGATCATTCAAAGATTAAGTAATAAAGAATATTAGTTTTACAAGTCATGCACAACAAAGTTTATTGAGACATAATTCGGAGAAAATGCATCAAATTTCGATTTCCTCCCAGTAGATGGTAGTGCAGATTATTTTGAATGTATTTCAGTTGGTGAACTCTTGTTCTGAGATTTCCTTTGTGGTGCATTTATTGATGTTCAAGTTGGCACTATTCCAGGAACAAGGAATATTCATATTAGGTTATTTATTATTTTGCCTGAAAATCATTCTCAGTTATTGAATATTTTGAAAGAAGCACCCCAATGCAATAGTATGAAATAATTTAATGTTAACATGATTATTTCTGTTTCTGGACAACTGAGTCAGTAGCTGATGGGAAAAGTATCGGTAGTTCGTCAATTTTGGGTATTGACCAAAAAAAAACCCATCACCATGGAAATGTGATATTGTGAAATGTAAGAATCAATATTGTGAAAAAGTTACATCTTTGGCCATATTAAGTTGAGAGTTCAGGAATTGAAGCCTCCTAATCATGTAAAACAATTGATCTGTGCATGGTTTCACTCTTTTGTGGTGGAACATGACATTATTAAATTAGACAAGGTTTTTTTAACGAGGTGAGGCTATGCCTAAAACCAAATGCCAGAATTTGGTCGAGTAATAACCCATAAACTTCTTCATTCTCAAAAGTTTGATATGTGGTGTGCAATATATCATCACTGCATAGTCTTATAAACCATTCTTAACACAGAACTGTATGCAAACATCATTGCGTAGTTCATTTCATTGCTGGAAATTTAATGAATGTTATTGCTGATTCCAGGTAGACAATCTGACGTCACACTTTAAACTGCACTTTGTGTATCTTTTGAATGAATTTTTTGATCAGTGCATTGTTTCCTGAAATTGTGGCTACTATTGCTTGCCAGATTTATCATCTCATTTTTTTTTTTTTTTTCGCTGCAGTCTTATTTTAAAAATATGGTTTTTGGGAATAGTTAGAACATGATTGCTGAGCTGAAAGCGAACATCGCAACAACTATTTCTAACATCAATAATACTGTGTTCTACGAAGTCACATAACATCTGGTTAAACAAACAGGCTTTTGTATTAAATAAAAACGGACTTCTTCAAAAAAAATTTAACTCATTGTAAGTTTGCTAAAAATAAAAACCAACATTACAACTAATCTGTGATACTTTTTTTCATTTAAATTTTGTTCTATTCTTACATGCAACTAAACTTTGATGCACGTAACTTTAAACTCAGCCTGCATATTTCATGGCTTTTTATCAAATTCTCTATAAACATTGCAAAGTATTGCATTTAATTTAAAGTGAAACTTTTTTTTTTTGTTTTTTTTTTTTAATACTTGCATTATTTTTGGATATTTTATCAGAAACATTTGGTATTCTATATTGAAAACTTGAACAGAATGTCTACCAGCCATCAAAAAGTTCTAAATTTCCATCTATATTGACAACTCAGTTTTCAGTATGTGTAAAGCTAAGCGATAACATTATGCCATATCATTGTTCCTGAATATTATTTTAATGTACTTAATGCTAAGTGATATATTTGGCAAGAATTTTTTTCGAACATTAAAAATTAATATTCTGTGTTTTAAAATTCTTTTTGAAACATAGTTTAATTTCTGGTAGTGTTAATGCTAGTATATTACTCCAATATTCATTAAAACACATTGCACAATACCTTGGTGATGTGGTCACGTGTGGCTTTCTGTACATTGTCAAAATTTATAGTTCACTATAATGTGCAATATTTTTTCATTCAGTAAGAATTCCTTATTTTAAGCTTAATGTAGACATAACAGTCTTGGGAATAATAAATTTAAAAGAAAAAATGTCTTATCTCTTTAGTTATCGGAACTCATCCCCATTTAAAATGGGGAACCTATTTATTAATCTAAATGCTGATATCTTGCTGTTATTACTACTTGATAACAGTTTGTAACTTAAAATTATGTATCTGCTTCTTTATTTTTTAAAAAATGGGTTGTACTTACACCATTTAGAAATTTTGTTGAAAAGTACTGGAAATTTGCAGATGAAGGTTTTGAGGTCCAATGCTTTTTTTTTTAATTCCCTTTTCCTAATAAAATTGAAAAATTTAAATGAAAAATTAAATGCATGAATTTTGAGATATTCTTGAATTTTGCTATCGTTCATTAATTGAATTATTTTAAATCTAAATGATTGTAAAAGAATAATTTTTTTTTTTTTTTTTTTTTTTTTTGGAATTTGGTAGACACTCTGTCAAATAATGATGCATGGAAATATCCTTTTCCCTTCTTTTTCTTTCTGAATCATGGTAATTGAATTTTGTAATGTTTTTTCCCATGTTTTAATCATACAAAACATGTCAGTTCTTTTATTAGATCCTTCTACTTCATACTTATATTGCCTGTTCTTTATGCAGATGCAATGAAAGGGGCCACATTGCTCGTAACTGCCACATGAGCCGACCTAATAAGTGCTATTCATGTGGAGAGGTTGGGCATATTGCTCGTGAATGTGAAATGAAGGCATAAGCCTCCCATTTGCCCACGTTGCAGCCTCTGATGTCATTGAGGAATTGGCCCAATCATTTTGATGCAAGCGGGAAGTATGCTCCTCCTGAAGGTCTAGTTTTGACTTGTCAGCCTTTTCCCGCAGATGTCTTTGAATTCAAGTGTGTATCGTCATGTGTATTTGGAGAGCAGAAGGAATAGTTTATTTGGGCTTAAACAAATGCATTCAGATCCAGAACTAGATGGGGTGAAGCACTTAATATATATAAATTCACTGGTCTCTGTTTGCATTTATAAGTTAATATTATGAGAAGGAACATTTTGTGGGAAATGTTCACAAGGTTGTCATCGTGGGGAGGGAAGGCATTAAAAATATTGTTTTTATGTCTTGTTCATTTAAGTTTCTTCAATGAGTGTATGCAATTTCAATTCTAGATATAAAGAATGTACTGCACTTTTAGATTGTAATTGTAAAAAGGAGAGAGTAAGAGAAAATGTAATTTTTTTTAATTGCGTCTAGTGTTTTTTCACTTCCTGATATATGCTATAAGGTAATATATACTTTTGAAATTGTATTTATATTATGAACTCATAAAGTTGAATTGAAATAGAGTAATTAAACTGTAACAACAAAATTGTCAGCAAAATTCTCTTTCATATTTCATTTATCTAATTTGTTGCAGTTTTTAATTTTATAAGAGAAGACATTAACATATATTGAAAAATTATACTGTGAATTGAATGGTATTACCTTGTATTTTTGTTTTATTCTTTTTTAGATAAACTGGAAATCTACATTGGTGCTTTTTGTGATAATGCATACTACTGTCGTCTGCAGACAAATAATTAAATCTACATTATATTTTGATTCCTTTTTGTTGATTGGCTTAAGAATATGCTTTTTGATGTAAAATTAAATGCATCAGATTTTATTATTTTCACACCCACATTTGTGGCTAATTTGTTAACATTTCATTGAGTTTGAACTGTGTGTTGTTTATGAAAGCAGTTGGAAATGTAATCTTCCATTGACATAGATTTTATGATTTAACAGTTTGGTTTCTGAAACCTCTCATACTTCATATTTAAATTGAATGTTAAAACTTTGATGGGGAATTTTATATATATATGGATGAAGATGTAAATACATGTTTTTGAATTATAAGGAACTCTACATTTTCACAATCTGATGCAATAATGCTTGTAAATACATATGTGCTGTATACGTTTATGAAAAATTGGTGTGAAACTGTTTATATTGGAATAGGCTTAGAATGTCGTATCTACAATTTTAAGCCAAGTAATATATCTTGTATTGAGGGCAATAAGATTTTATAATACTATTATTTTTTAATTGAAATAACTAGAATCTTGTTGGCAATCAACTTATGATTGAGTAATCTTCTAAACCATTTCTAGCCTTATTAAAGTTTACTCTCTGCATTATTTTACAAGAAAAAAAATGACGAACTTTCGAGGTGGTGTGGCAAGATATGCATCCTTTAATAAAAAGAAGAGCTGAATACAGCATTTGTTTTATGAAGATATTATCCTATTAAGAGAGTGAGAACAGTTTGAACTTTTTATATTAATATTTTTATAGATTTATTTGTAGATGAGGTAGAGCAATAAAATTGTTAATTTGTTCAGATTTTTTTTATATTTTCAATCTTATAAAATGTGTATAAAAATGATTGTACTAAAGATTTTACTTCAGGCGGTAGTGTTATGCAAAAGAATCTGTTATGTGCCATGGTTATGACAAATAAAGTTACTGCTGAATTATTTGTTTTTTATTACTTACATTTTTTAAGCAATTTTGTTCTTCTCTTGGAATAATTCATTGTATAAATTGTGATTAAAAAAAAACAATGTACTTTGTATATATGTTGAGAAAATTAGGAATTTCAATTAATGAAGGGGGTTGAAAATCCTTATCCTGAAACATCTGCATTTTCTATTTTCTTAAGTAAAAGAATTTAGACGAGTCTGAAGAACTTTATATATTGAAAGCATCTTTTGTGATGTTTGATTATATTTGAAAATTTCCTTCAGAATATAATATATATAGGCAAAACTGGCTAACAACGTATGTCCCAGTGACAAAAAGTTCTCCAAATTGCTTTAAAAACTGGGAAAGCATTATTTTACAAAAATATTACATTACTATTTAAAAGAATATTTTATGTGTTCTATTTAATGTAGAAATTAGTCTTCAAAATTGGATGTTAATATCTTCATGTAACAAGCTAAGTATAAGTTTTATACTATATATATAAAGAAGTATAAGAAAGGCACCATTGGTTCAAATGTCTGAAATTTTAGAAATGTGATTATTAGCAATATAAAAGAGCCAATTTTAGCCAGAATCAATTTATCCTGACAAGCATTTATATAATTACTTACGACAGATACATTTAATTTTTTAAACTGAAATTTATGTAATTTAAGTTGACAAACACTTTTAGAGCAGTTCGCAAACACTGACGTTCTTCAACCAGCAGACAGAACAAAACTTCAATGGAAATTCAGAACTTGTAATTTCTATATACTATATAGTATAAAGAAGGGCATGGTATATCACTAATACCTCAGTGATTTAAGTGTGTTTTACCAATGAGGCATCAGTGCTATGTCTTGTCGTGCTAAAAGTGTTGCTTTTTTCAAGAATTTGAAAAATAAAAATTCTTCCATTCGTTTTACTCTTATTTGCATAAAAGGCATTTTAATTTCCCGCATTACGATGGCTATTGATCTTGTTAAAAAATTCATTTTTATATAATCGTTATAAGTGCAGAGAAAGTAAGCATTATTCTGTTGACTGTTTGTCGAACTACATAGTTGAGTATTGGTATAACTTCATTAAATTCTTTCAGACTATGTCTTCCCCCTCTCCAGATTTTGTTTATAAATATAGGTTGCCACGGTACCGGAAGAATACGGAAAATTTAAAAATCATCAGAAAAACGGTGAGTATAGAAAATTTCCATAAAAGCCGGGAAAGTAAAAATTTTAAATTTCTTAGGTTTTTTTAATCACCAATTTCTAAACATTGCAAGAATAAAAGATCATAGTCATAGCTTCAAAAACGAAGTACCATTTTCGAGCGGAAACTCGCCGTTTTTTATTAATAAGCATTGGACAGATCAAGTCCTGACTTTGTGAATGGATTAGAGAACTTCCGCAAAATCCGTTCGCTGCATATTGCTCGCTTTGTAAGAAGAAATAACACTAAATAATATGGCAAAATGGACACATATTATTCATGCTAAAAGAGAAAAATATACAAAACTGCGTGCCAGTTCAAAAAGAAGTCGTGATTGATATTGGACGTTGTACCTAAAAGGAATTCAGGAGATGACACGTCATGTCCGAAAACGTCAAATTTGATGTCCGAAAATTAATCGATTTCGAACTTCTTAGTTCAAGAACAATCATTTAAAGTTGTTTTATGGGCATTAAAAATTGTGTGTCGCATTCGTCCTTTAATGCATTCTATGATGTATCGGAAATATTTTTCACACATGAACACACCAAGATAATATACCTTAGGTCTTACAAAGATGTCATACGTTATAAATGTTACGGATTTGCTCCGTTTTTTCAACCAACTCTTAAGAAATCTTTAAACAATAAAAAAATTTTAATAAGCTCCGATAACCTTTGAAACGGCATTTCAGAAAAATGTCAAATGGATCTTATTGTAGGATGTTGGTGTGAATCGACTAATAGTCTCCAAGATATTGGAATTAAGTATTTTTAAGACATACCACTGCACATGAACTGTTTGAAAATCTTAAAGAAATTATATCAATTTTTACCAATTAATATGGATAGACCAAATGTAAATCTAAATTATTTTTTATACATTAAAATTATTTTTTATACATTATATATAAAAATTTTCAATCTAGGTACTTGTGGACTACACATAATCTATGAAAAGTTTCAGAATGGACATAAATCTACTGGATGGAAAGTAGATGTATAGATGCAATGTAGTTTAGAGCAGTGTCTAGAATATTTGGAGATAGTCCAGCCAAATGTGTAGATTTCCTGGAAATTACAAGTTCTGAATTTCCATTGAAGTTTTGTTCTGTCTGCTGGTTGAAGAACGTCAGTGTTTGCGAACTGCTCTAAAAGTGTTTGTCAACTTAAATTACATAAATTTCAGTTTAAAAAATTAAATGTATCTGTCGTAAGTAATTATATAAATGCTTGTCAGGATAAATTGATTCTGGCTAAAATTGGCTCTTTTATATTGCTAATAATCACATTTCTAAAATTTCAGACATTTGAACCAATGGTGCCTTTCTTATATGAAAATCTTTTCATTCTTAAACGATGAAGAAAAAAATTCAATTTCAAAGATTTGCCTCAATATGTCAAATTGACATGTGAGAGATATGAAGCTTTAGAAAAGCAGATAAAAGGTCAGGGAAAGAGTCCAACAAATGCAAAGCAACACTGCGAATGAAATTGTTTCAAAATCGGTGAAATGTTGTGCTGCAATCGGTTTAAGGTAATGAATATGAAGCATGACACCAACAAAAATTAATAAACTTTACTACACAACACAAACTTTCGTTGCTACAGAAATTTCAATGATAATAAACGAAAACAGCAAACACAAGTTTCACAGATGGTTTCCAATGCTGGTTTTAACTCTTGCAAGCGATGGATCTTATACGGATATCCTTGCTTCAGGGCTAACGTGTTACACCGTGTTCTAACAAGATTCACAGCGGCATGTAGCAGATCGCGTTCGATGTTGCGTACGTGCAAGAGGATCTGGTTCTTCAAATCCGCCAGATTTCCTATGTTTCCTCGCTAAACTTTGTCTTGGAGATAACCCCAAAGCTAAAAATCACAAGGGGTTAGGTCAGGTGAACGTGGAGACTATCTTGTAGGAAATACACAACTGATTATGTGATAATCAGTAAAATGACATCGCATCAATAGTTGAATCACACGTGTTATGTGAGGAAGAGCACCAACTCATTGGAATATTCTTGAAGTTAGCCATCCACACTGCTGGAGTTCTGGAATTACAAAAAGTTTGCAACATATCTCGATAACATTCTGCGATTACAGAACATGTTGTTGGTCCCGACGGAGTGATTTCCTCAAAGAAAAATGGCTCAATCAAAAAGGTCGCAGTGAAGCTGATGCAAACAATAACATGCGACGAATGCAAAGGCATTTGTTGAATCTGGTGAAGATTCGCAGTGGACCAAATACAGCAGTTTTGATTGTTCACTGTTCTGCACATGTGAAAGTGAGCCTCATCGGTCCATAGGATGTTCCAAGGTCAATTCTGCTCCATCTCCATACGTGCCAAAAAAGTTTCACGCACATCGTCATTGACTGGTTTTAACTCTTGCGAGCGATGGATCTTATACGGATATCCTTCGAGTGCTATCCGCGTGCTCTTCCAAACTGTAATGTATGGCGACATCAGTTGCCTTGATACGGCGCGAGCATTAGATGTCCCTGCTGTGTTCGAATTGTCTTGCTCAACGACAGACGCTGCGACGTCTTCTATCACCTACAGTATCTGAGTTTTACGTCCACAGCTGCTATAACAGCAAAGCTGCCTGTTTTCTCTAAACGTTTTCCCATTTGTCGCTGAGTGCAAGGTGTTATTGGACCCGTACGCCAAGATTTTTGCCCTCGGTATAAACGAAGCGCTTTGGCATCATTATTGCTGTTTTGGTAAAATTTGGCCTAAGAATATTCGGAACCTGTACGCTCAACATTTTATCTGTTAAGAACGACCTTTTGTTCGCCATTATGCAAATTTTGTTCTCGAGCCTAGCTCGCAATGTTGAATATTCGAATTTTCATCTAACTAGCGAAATTTCTGCGTTATTAATGCAACAATGGACTTTATTACAGATACTCCGTATTCTATCCTTTATTGTTGGTATCGTATTTCCTATTCATGACCCTAAACCAATCATAGCGCCACATTTCATCTAGAGGCTTTTTTTAGCTAATTTTGTTTTATTGCATCAAAAATTTCCCATGGCCTGAAATGTATAATAACCCAAATATGAAAGCGTTACGTCGATTGGTTCTCCGGCCAGGGCGTCCCAAACAGGGATACTTTAATTTGAATCATCCTGTTTATCAAAATGAACTGAATAAAATTCAGTTATTGATTATCAGTTAATGCATAAAATATATTGAAATAAGAAAAAAATAAATTATTTGACATCTAAAACAGAATTTTATAGGACAGGAAAAATGTTTTTAAAATGAAATGTTTAAATGAAAAATTACATTATTTAAAAAAATCAAAATTGCAATTTAAGATACTCTTTTGACATTGTAGCAGTATTTTCATATTAATTTCGCTGAGAAGGAAATAATATATATATTTCCTGTCCTGTGAACTGTATTTAAGATTTTAGAAGTGGATGAATTTTTGTAATGTTTATTGCATTTTCGTAATTTTTAAAAATGTTTCCCAGCTGATGACAATGGGGGTAGCAAACTGAAATGTTATCGTGATTGAATTTCATGATGACTATCCAGTTTCTAGTTTAGTAACTACATTTATTGGATTTTTCTATCATTTTCGCATATTAAAAAAAATTTTTTTTTTTAATATGACAAAAATTGTGGTGCTATTTGATATAAAACTAAGGTTGTACCAAATATGTGCCTCGATTTTTTTTTATAGGATAAAAGCTCTTTACCTCACTGACAAATAGGCTGTAATCAAAAATCGCTGTGTAAGCTCTATAAGAGCATTTACAGAATAAAATATGGAAGTTTATGCTGATCTCGATTTTTATCACAACAATTATTCTAAGAGTTATTACTCTGGTTCGTAGGAAGTTAAATCGTATTCAAAAACAACCGCACTTCTTCATTTCAGAAAAAAGTTATTTATTTCACATTTAAACAAGATAATGGTAACAAGAAAACAGAACAGCACCATCTAATGCAAGAAAATAAATTCACATGTCGAATATTCTTACATGAAACAATTATTGAAAAAGAAATTAATTTTAGACAGAAATAATGTAAATATTTTGAAGGTTTTCGAAACATATTGCTTATTTCTATTATTCAAAATTTCTTAATATGCTTTTGAAATAATTTACCTAAATACTGCAATAATAATGCTTGCCAATTATAGTGCCAACTTGACAATATATTGTGTCAATTTTCTAATTGCAGATTCAAACCGAAAATTATCGATATGTTAATATTAAAATCTTTTCGACAAGTTTTTTAACCACACAGTAATCAGGAAAATAAAAGAATTTCATTGAATATTTAAAAGATTATACAGATACTGCAAGCAGTAAATTGAAGTTTCTGTTAAAATACTTCTTTCTTAAGATATTATATCGTAAAATATCAGAGCACTAGTAAAATTTATATGCACTTTAGCATTAAAAAATGAGAATTTGTTACTTAGTCTTTATATTAAAAAATGCATGCAAATACAGTCCATCAAAAAAGGGCCCAAACACTGCTTGATTTTAATCTTTCTGGATTGAGAAGACGCCTTTCGTGTTGTATTAATTTTCCAGAGACTTGCTTTCTTTTTTTAAATTTCATAAACTTGACTCTTGAAGCATTTGGCTTCACATGATAGATTAGCCAAATTCTCTTGGTTAATCTATAGTTTAAGTTGAGAAGACCCCCTAAAAGAATAAAACCGAGATATTCTGAATGCTTTTTAATTTTGCTGTATATCGTCGAAATGTCTAAATGGAAATGCTTAAAATGTTGCGCAGCAGAATTTTAATTGTTGCTTTTTTGTGTAGATTTAGATTTTTTTTTTTGTTTGCATTAAATAATTTTTAAAACTACAAACTTTGTAATTTTAAAATTTAAGAAATGAACAGCTTTTTTAAGAATTCTTGTTATGTGTGATTTTAATATAAAGCAAGAATTATTGTAATCTGGAAACACGTGTTAGGAAAAAAAGGCAGTCTTCATTTAATAAAGGACGCTTGAATTTCAACTGCTCATTGCTATCAATGATTCCTGTTTTTGTTTGTATTCGAACAAATTTAATCAAGAGAATATGAATTTTCTTTCCAAAATGTTACCATTTGATAAAACAGAGTGTGTGCGTATTCTGTGAAAATGGTCATCTGGATAAATCAAAGTGATTTTTTAATCCATTTTTTAAGTGATAGATTTTTTTAATTTTATTGTGCCGTAATTAGTTTCGAAGTAACGAGTCGCGTTTGGATACTTTGTAGATGGACTGTATTTTTAATCTATATTGGAGTTAGAATTTTAATAATGACAACTATATAATTTCAGCTTGTACTATACATAATTGGTATTAGCTTGAAATGTTTGTAGGTTTTTTTTATCTAGTTACTTAAGTTGTATACAACTTATTATCGGCCATTGGAAAGTGAAGAATACCAGAGGCTGTGCCAGTTCTGTCATTGTTTTGGTTCGAGCAGTCTGTCGCTTTAAGAGCCTCCGCAATAGTTTGGTAGCAGCTGCGACTGATTACGGTTAATGTACCCAGATTTAAGCCTTTTTAATTATAATTTGGTTTTAAAGAAGGAACTTCTTTGTGGCATTTGCTACTGAACAGTTAGCAGTTTTGAAAGCAATAGACGAATTACCAGAAAAATCAGTATTGCTTTAGGTATTCTATGGCTCCATCGTCACTGGAAACAAATTGTGCACAAATCTGGTGACTGCATTCAATGATTATACTGTAAATTTTTCAGCTGACACAAATCTTATTTCGGTTATAATTATATGGTTGTCACTATTAAGTTTCCAACCTTGTACATATCGAGCATTCATTTTTATGAAATTTTTATGCAGAATCCATATTATGATCTTTCTTCCAATTGAAATTATATTTTGGGAAACGTATTTCCATATTGTTCATCCTTTCGCTTAATTTCACTTGACAACCTAACCGGGACCTAAGAAAGCAAATAAAGTTGACTTTACAATATGAATTAAATGGAAGTTATGTAGAATAGAAGATGATAAATTTTACACAGCAAAACTATATAGGGCAGATGTTAGAAAGTTAATAATTTAAGTGGGAGAGGAGTTTGCTTCAGCGGGTCCACACGTCTGCAGCATCACACACGCAGAACTGGCCAAGTTCAAAGTGGGAGCAACTCGACCCGGTCATGTCACTCTGCGATTTTCATGTGTTTGATTCCCAGAAAAAACATCTAAAAGGGAAGCGCTTCAATTCAGACAGCGAACTCAAGGACGCTGTTAAGGTTTGGATCTCATCACGGCCACAAGAATTCTGGGAACAAGAAATCCTTCAGCTCGTTAATCAGTTGTGCTCAGACCTAGGTATATATTTTGAATAAAGTCTTCATTTATACCCACAGTGTCGTTTCGTATGTTTTCATTTGAACACCCCTTGTATTAAAAATGTGCTGTGAAATATATAAGAGGAAGAAAATAAAGCAAAATTATTTTGAAAATTTTAGATGTTTCCGCAAAAGGCCAAGGATTTTGTATAATTATATATATATTACATACCGGGTGTTGCCGAATTCGACCGACAAATTCAAAGGGGTGATAGTAGGCATCAAGAGGATAAAGAATCACCATACATGGAGTCCCAAATGACGTTTAATTGGTGGAAATCGCAAAAATATAGAGTCGGAGAACTGTTGGAAATTGTAAAAAATTAATAAAAAAATAACAAATGGTGTTTAAATTATGATTTTTTTAAAAGTGAGAGCATATTCTTAAAAGCTTTTTTTTTTTTTTCCCATGCCTTTAACATGCGAATTTGATGATCTAGGGAAACTTAAATTACTGAAAACGAAAAAGTAGTTTAGAACCCATATTTACAAAAATAGAAGAAGAAAATTAAAAGCTTGAAAATGTAAGGAATTCTATAATTTGATATGTGTTTGTGAGAATTGGGGAGTTTTAAAGATATTCAAGAAAAACTAAAACGGGAACCAGAAAACATCGCTGCAACATCAGTACTGACGTTCGCAGAGAGCGTTGTCAAATTCGAAAGTCAAATTTAGAGCAAGGATAATACGCATTAAGTAGATGGAAAATTACCATAAAACATAGGGTCGCAGGTAACGTTTTTCATTGAAAATCTAAAATCGCGTGGAGTTTGCACGCTGGATGTTTCATGTCACACAGGAAGATACACACTTTTCTGCTAGAGTTTTATTTTCAGATCAAGTCTGTTTTACGTGATAAAGTGTCTTTAATACACACAATGCAAATATTTGGTATTCAAAAATCCCCATATCACTATCTCGTCGAATGTACAACACAAGTTTGATATTAACATTTGTGCAGAATCATCTATTTGGACCGTATCTTCTGCCCGAACGCCTCAGCATCAAAAAATTCCTTGTTTTCTTCCAGCACGTTCCTCCGGATTTACTGCAGGGAACACCGACAATATGGCTAATGCATGATGGAGCACCAGCATATTTTAGTTACATTCGTGAAATCTGCCTTGTTTGCGAATGAAGTATAAAGACCACCAATTCTACAATGCTCATTAATGAATACGACTGCTTTTATTTTTCTCGAACGCATGAAAAATTTACATACGAGAAGACTTCTCGATTACTTTGTTCCTAATCCTCGCATTTATAGGTCCATTCTCTTTGCCAGGCCCATTCTCTGTTTTTGCGATTTTCACTGAATAAACGTTACCTGCGACCCTATGTTTTCTGGTAATTTTTCATCTACTTAATGCCTATTATCCTTGCTCTGAATTTGACAACGCTCTCTGCGAACATCGATACTGATGTTGCAGCGATGTTTCCTAGTTCCCATTTTAGTTTTTTTTTTTTTTTTTTTTTTTTTTAATATCTTTAAAATTCCTCAATTCTCATATTACACGCTTATATCAAACTATAGAATATAAAATTCCTTACATTTTCAAGCTTTTAATTTTCTTCAAGTTTTATTATATTTGCAAATATGGGTTCTAAACTACTTTTTGGTTTTCAGTAATTTACGACCCCCTAGATCATCAAATCCAAATGTTACCAGCATGAAAAAAAAAAAAAAAAAAAAAAATTAAGAATGTGCTTTCACTTAACAAATTGTGTTTCAACTATGATTTTTTTTAATTAATTTTTTAGTGTCTAGAAGTTTTCCGACTCTATACTTTTGCGATTTTTACCAATTAAACGTCGTTTGGGACCTATGTTGTATGGTTATTCCTTATTCTCTTGATGCCTACTATCACCCGCCTGAATTTATCTGTTGAATTCGGCAACACCCTGTATATAAAACTTGGAAATAACAGGAAAAGGGAGGGGAAATGAAGCAGCTGAAATGCTGGCCACGCTAAATCCCTAAAATTTTGTTAATATGAAATATTTTGTAAATAAAGTGTTTTATTCAATGCACAGCATATTAATTAATAACACATATGTTTCGGTCAACATTCATTATTAAATTAATTAAATACGTAATTTTGAAAGTTAGTGCTATAAAATCATGCTCATAATATAAATGAACTTTAAGAAAATAAGTCAAAAACGATATTCCTTCAATAAGGGATAATGCATTTTGTTAAAATGGGTAAAAAGTTTAATAATAATAAAAATATTCTACAAAATTTTTTTGCTTACGAGCCTGGAATGTAGTTCACAATTTCTTCCAAGCAAAAGAATTCTTCACTATCTTCATCGATTTCAGGTAAAAGTTCGAAGTCCTTTAATTTGAAATATATCATGCAAGTTAGACAGACACCTGATCCGCAACAAATACCTAAATATAGAAATAATATATATTGAATTAAAGTAAATAGTGAATATGTTTTATTTTTTTAAAAGTTTTTCTCTAAATATTAGATAATATTCTTCAATGAAGACAAAAAAAGTGTTAGATATTATATTATGTAATCACTATCAAAAAATATTATGTAATTAGTGAGTTTTTTTTTTAACAAAAAATCTAGTACAGATGCACAGCTAGAATTTTCCTTTTTACAAATTTATTGCCAATAGTATAAAAGGGTTTACCGTCGATATTACTTCGTTCAGTGGTGGCGGGACGATTGGCTGTACACAAAAAGAAATATAAGACGATTTCATGCTATAAATGACGAAGACTAGGAAATTTTTAATGTTCATTTGCATCGTTCTAAAATTTAAATGAATATAAAAAAAAAGACTAAAATAAGTTTATTAACTAATGGATATACCTTTTCTCACGAAAAGAGAAAATAATTCAAATAGAAGATTTCTAGCGAATTTTCTTTGTAGCGACATCACGGAAAATTCTAGTTTCGTTTCTATTCCATTAATTCATCTTCCTAATATTGAACTAATATTTATAATGTTACGCATACCTTTCAAGCATCTGTTGGAAAATGCGAAATCTAAGATCCATTCGTGGTATGAATAGCACTATAGTCTTTAAAAAAATTCAATTTTAAATGAAGTAACATAAGTAATAGACTGCAAGCATATTTTCACTTAATTATATACCTTAAAAGTGTGACAATTTATTCAAGTTTTTCGATGTCAATAAAAAGAATTATGATTAAATGAAATTTTTTTCTTAATTATTTTTCTATCTATATTTTTTCGGGACAGTAGCACTTGCGCTCACATTGAAAGTTTACTGGAGCTTAGTTACCTTTGGCAGGAAAATCTTGGCGAATATTTAAAAGGATTTCAGAGAATGACTATTTTTCGTTCTGTAATCCTTCCGAGATGATTGAGGGTTCTTTCTCGTTGAATAATTACCTTTTTCTCACGGTAAAATTGATAATTACCCTTTAAGAACGAGAGAAATGTAGAAATTTTATCTCTTGAGTTGATGTTCGGTGTGTCTTTTATTTTTCTCCGTTACTTTGGCATGATTTTGTTGTGACTTATGGCACTTTACAAGCTCTCTGACAGTTATCTGTCAGCGATTTAAGCCAAATGAGCGTTCCTTGTTTTTTCAGTAGCGCCAACTATGGCCAAGAGTACGACTTAGCTATTTCATGAGTCACATTCACTTGCACAACCTCTTTTTACAGGGGGGCACATTCACACACCTCACGGATACAACACAGAAGAACAACAACCCCGCCCGAACGGGACCCGAATCCAGGACGCCCAGATCACGAGAAAGACGCGCTACCCCTATGCCAGGACGCTGGCGGCATGATTTTAATTATAAATAATAGCATTGAAATTTTCGGACATCAAAAATAAAGCCATCATCTGCGTATAATAGCAATCAATATCTACAATATCTTACAAGGGGAGGTCACAGGATTGAAATCTGAATCTGGATGAGATTTAATATAATTATAGTATACATTTAGAATGTTTATTAATGAAAATATTAAAATGCAATAGCCAGTCAATTTCGAGAAAATGGTCCTCAAACTTTTGGTAATGCTTATATACTGATAACTTGACTAGACAACCAATGGCATGGTTGTCTAGGTAACCGTCTCGTATACGGAAGGTATGAGGGTTCAAATCTGGCTGGGATTTTTCTTCTTTTTTTAATATTCAATTAAAAATTTACAAATACTTTAAATTTTTTTATCCAAAAATAAATAATTATTATCGAAATGCATAATAATAAAATTAAAATTCAAAAAAATTATAAATACAGATAGTTTTTTTAAAATTAAATTTAAATAATTTAATTTTTAACGATTTACAGATAGTTTTAATTAATATGCTACTTATTTTTATGCAAGGATAAATGCTTATTCTTTAAATACTTAAATTATAATTTAATGTTTAAAGGAAAAATAATTAAAAACGTCACATTAATGGCTACAGATAATTTTACTTGCTTGCACCATTTTCAAGCAATTAATTTTCAAATTCCTGGATTTGAATAATAATAAATTATCAATTCTAACTCAATGAAGCTGTATTTATATCAAAAATTGAAAAGAACAGCTGATATTTGTTAAATGTGTAAGCAAAGTTCCCCAACTGCAGTAATGAAAAGAAATAGTAGCGAGCAGGCGTTAATTTATTGAATGCGTAGGCAGATGGTTCAAAGCGTATAAAGCGTACACAAAATTCTTATTTAAACGAATTTTATCAAGAAATAAATTATCCCGAAGATAGTATAAAAATTCAATTAATTGTGCACCATCAATTGTCATCACCAATTTTTAATAAGATAAGGTATGCATGATATGCTGCCCAATTTTCTGATGAAAGATATTTTTAAATGTATATGAAATTTGTTTTCCCACAGATCTCTTAAAGAAACCTTGCTCTTGTGGGCAATTATCATTTACCAGTTGTGTAAGAGGTCGAAATATATTTTGTTTCCAATGTTTTTACTATAGTTACCATACTGGTTCTTCTATATAAAGAATAAATGTATGTAGGATAGTTTTTTTTAAAATATTGAATAATTTTTTTACGATGCGAGTATTTATAATTAATAACTATCACCATTTATCCTTGCATAAAAATAAGCAGCATATTAATTAAAACTATCTGTAATTACATAAAATTTGTAATTAATCTGTAATTAAATAAAATCTAATTAATTAAAACTGTCGTTAATTAAATTATTTTTTTTAAAAAAATGCATCTGTATTTTTAATTTTTTTTCTTTTAAAATTTTAATTTTATTATGCATTTCGATAATAATTATTCATTTTTGAATAAAAAATTAAAAGCATATTAATTAAAAGTATTTGTAAATTTTTAATTCAATAAGAATTATTAAAAAAAGAAAAGAAAATATCCCAGCCAGGTTCGAACCCTGACCTTCCGTATACGAGATGGTTACCTAGACAACCATGCCATTGGGATCATCCGGGCGGGAGTCAAGTTATCAGTACATAAGCATTACCAAAAGTTTGAGGACCATTTTCTCGAAACTGACTGGCCATTGCGTTTTAATACATTCATGAATGAACATTCTAAATGTATACTATCATTACACTAAATCTCATCCCGATCTCAGATTTTAACAGCGTGACCTTCCATTGTTAGTAAACTGAAGAATGCAATTAGATGCCACTACTTTAATAAAAAATTGGAAAAGTGGAAAAAAGGTTTGAAAAAAAATTGTTCTCTCCGAAATTACTCATTTTTGTAGGCCAGATAAAATTAAAATCGATATCAAAAAACGTGTTGCAAAAATTAAATGGAGAATTCGTGAGACGGATGAATCCGTCTCAAAAATGTATGTTGAGGAAATGTCTCCTCTTTCTCAAAATGAATATAAATTTTTGCAAATTATAAATTTAAACAATATTAATGCTTTTAAAAATCTCTTATCTTAAGATAATTTATAAATGTTTCATAGCAAAAAATGCTTCCAATATAGGAACTATAATGTAAATTGAATAATTGTACAATTGCATTTATAATTTGAAAAACGTTGTTTTCAACGGAAAATAGAACAATTTTTTCATTCCTCTAAATGTAAGGCAAGCAATGTTCATTATCATCAGTTCAGATTAAAAGTCCTCAACGTGTTACAGTGCAAAAACGGAATAATTTAATCTTCAAATACTTAAATTAAAATCATATTTTATGCAAAATGAGAATTTGTGTAAACAATAAAAAAAAATGCAAGAAAAAATAAATAAAACGAAGGGATTATTATCTGTCTACAGAAATAACATATAAACTTATTTAACTCACCTATCGATTAGTGAATATTTATTTTAAATGGACGTTCTTTTTTATAGGAATTCATTTTTTATAAGTAAAAATGATTCATTTGCTTTTTCCTCTTAACATCCGAGTATTACAAATATATGATAGACAATATTTCAAAAATATGTTAAATTGGTAATTTTAACTTAAATGCATCAAATGTCATTATTTGTAAATTAACCTTTTCTCAATTGGTCATCATATATATATATTAGTTTAAAATTTTAGTTAAAGTTTTGATGCTTTGTTTTGCTTTGATGACGAAAATATAAAAATTATACTTGGCATGTCAGGATATTACACCATGTGAATTTGTAATTTATACTAAATGTTGAAAAAAATTCATTTAATTCCTTTTCTGATTGAAATGTCAGAGAATTTGAATTCATTGAATCATTTTGTCCTAACATTGTAAGGACAGGAGTAAACATTAACAGGACAGGACATTAACAGGAGTAAAATTGTCCTAACATTTAATTAAACCAGACTGATGACGCAGAAGGAATTAAATTAAAAAAAATTTCGCATAAGTGGATTGCTTCGAAAAAAGGATTTTGCCATATATTAATTTTAAATTATTGAAAAATCAGTTTTTTTCGTTACTTAAAAACAGACACTGAAAATAGGAATTACAATTATGTAGTAAGTCATATTTTTTATATTTAAATTAGTAGCATTAAAAGGCAAAATAAATTCAAATATTGTATAAATTTCGTCATTTTATGAAGAATCGTGTTTGGTTGATATTATATATATTTATTGTTGCAGCTAAATAATAGAAAACACTTTTTATGCATTACATGGACAAAAAACATTGTTTACTTCATCACAGCTTTATGATGAATATTTTTCTAAAAAAAAAAATATTTTAAATTTTATGAAATCTATTCACCTAATCAATACTGCTGTCATACCGAGAAATTTCTTTTTATCTCTTATATATAATGTGCATTTTATTTTAAAAAATAGCAAAAAAAAAAAAAAAAAAAAAAAAAAAAAAAAATGACATTTTCGACATTAAAGAGGACATTTTTACGTACAAAATTTAATGAAGAGCACCGAGTTAGAGTACTGATTTTTGTGAAAAGAGAATTTTAAAACAACAGAAATAACGAAAATTTGCCATGTTTGAATCACCTAAGCATTTTTAAATAATAAATTAAAAAAAAAATGGCAGACAAAAACTAATTTAATAAAGCAAAAGCAGTGGATTTTTTTTTTCTTTTGTAGTTTATATCTTTACAAATGAAATAAAAACTTTCCGAGAAATGCAAATTGAAGTAAAAAAATTTTTTTTTTAAATCAAAGCCTATTAAAAATGGTCATCGATCCAATTAAAGAAAATGGTTCCTCAAATTATTTCATCAATTTCTTTAAGCTCAATAAAGTAAAATATTTTTGGTTTTCAAGTTCATATCAGCACATAAAATTTGAACTCAAGTTTGACATTTTATGAACTTATATCATTTCTTTTTTTTTATTATTATTATTCGTTTGTTCCTCACGATACAAAAACAAACAGCTAATTTGCTGTATTGTTTGATGTCCTCAATATCCCTTTATTATGTCTTCTTTTTTCAACTTGTTTAAATTCCAATTTAAGAGGACTGATAAAAATTATAACTACTTTCAGAGTGATATAGCATTCCCCTTGTTTCGACCATCAAATACAGGCAATGGTTTGAAGTCTAATTTGAGCAACTTTTGAACAACCCCCCAACCCGCAAAAAAAAAAAAAAAAAAAAAAAAAAAAAAAGAATCCCCTAACCTTATCTTTAAAGTATTTAAATAAAATTATTATTGTAAACTGTATTTAAGAACATTTCCTTTGTGAGGATATAACATGTTTTGCTACTTATTGCTTTCAAGCAGTTTAAAGATTATCGTTCTTTTGTTAAAACATATGAATAGAATTATCTATACAGGGTGTCCCAAAAAAGTGCAAAAAGCGTTTATTTACTTAACAATTGCAATCAAATATATTGTTGAAATTGCAAAGTTTCAATCACAAGAATATATTTGATTGCAACTGTTAAGTAAATAAACGCTTGCTCCAATCAAATGAGATAAAAGCTTAATCCAATAACACTTGTTCCAATCAAACGCTTATTTGATATCAAATAAGATACCAAAATGTATGAAAATACTTTGGCTACTGTAGAACCGGATAGTAAAAAGTTAGAAAAAATAAAAATTTTATACGGCCTACAATACGAAAAATTGTTAATTAACTGAATATTTTTCATATATTTGTGGGTTAGTGCTAGTTTCAATTACCTAACCTACAAATTTGCCTGCCTAATTTAAAATATGCTAGAGCTAAGAAAACAAGGTTTAAGTTAAAGAAAATTTAATTACAACATATTTACAAGACTTTGTACATTTGCGAGATTAGTGAAAAAACGCTTCAAGATTCAGTCAGCATCGTTCCGGTCGCGGCAGCGTTTTTTTGTTTTTCTTTTTTCTCTTCTTGCTTCGCGAGCTTAAGCGTGTAGAGAGCGTGCGCATGAGACTGAAGGAGTCATTAATTTGCATACTTGCCGAGATCAAAAAATAACCACAAAGCGGCACTATCAATTTGATTTGAACCTCGTGGCAAATGTCAGTTTTTAGTTGCAAGTTTTAGTACCGCTACAGGGAATCCCCCTCCAGTGTCAACGTAGATTTTTTGGATCAATTCGAAAGCGAACCTTTCTGCCAAACCTAGTGGTTGTTGTTACTGGTTCTTGCTTCTTACCAACTGCTGTCGGTGGCTCGTCTTCCGATGCGAGGAATGCTGGCTTCAGTCGATCTACATTGATAAAAGATGATTTTCCATTAATAAGCAACTTAAAAAATTTGTCTGACTTTGACAAAACTTTGTAGGGGCCTTGATATGGCGATTGTAAGCTACGGTGAACTCCGTCGTGCCGAACAAAGACATGAGATGAATTGGGTAGATCTTTATGAATAAAAACATTTTCACGGTTGTGCGATGATGCCGGAACTGGTCTGAGCTTGTGCATAATGTGTTGTAGTTTACCAACAAAAGTTGTCTGGTCAATCATGGATTTGTTTTCCACGAAAAATTCACCTGGCAACCTGATGTTAGTTCCGTAAGTTAGTTGTGCAGGAGTAGCTTCGAGATCTTCTCTGTAAGTTGCTCTCCATCCCATTAATACCGTAAGAAGTGCATCCGCCCATCCTTGGTCTGCATTTCATCTTATTGAGGACTTTAGATTTCGGTGAATCCGCTCGATAATTCCATTTGAGGATGGTCGAGTATGAGATTCGATCGATGGATGAGATTCAAACTGCTTTCCTTGGTCGGTTGTTATCTTTGATGGGGCTCCAAAGCGGCAAATCCAATTTTCGTATAACGTACGGGCAACTGTTTCTGCAGTGATGTCTTGGATTGGAAAAGCTTCGGGCCATCTTGTAAAGCGATCGATGCAAGTGAGGCAGTATGAATATCCTCTCGAAGGTGGCAGTCTTCCAACAATATCAACGTGGATGTGTTCGAACCTTGCAGAAGGAAGTTGATAAGATCCTAGAGGTGATCTTATGTGCCTTGAGACTTTATCGCGCTGGCATTCTAAGCAGGATCGAGCTCATATTGCGATATCTTTCTTCATGAAAGGCCAAACAACTTTTGTACTCAGAAGCCTCTGTGTAGATCTGATTCCGGGATGAGATATTCCATGGAATGAGTTGAAAATGATCTTGTGGAAACTTCTAGGCACGAATGGTCGAAGAATCCCTAAAGAAGTGTCACAGTATAGATTCGAATCTTGATAATACATGGGTTGGAGTTTTAGATTAGTCTTGTCAGGATATCTTCCTGCAACTCTGCATCAGTTTTTTGCTCTTCAGCCATCTTGTTGTAGTTAATAGGAGATGGTGTATCGATAGTTGTAATCCTTGATAGAGTATTCGCTACAACATTTTCTGCTCCTTTAATGTATTGGATGTTGGTCGAAAATTGACCAATGTAATCAAGGTGTCTGAGTTGTCTAGAGCTTGCTTTCTCCGGCTTTTGTCGGAAAGCATAGATGAGAGGCTTGTGGTCTGTAAAAATTATAAACTGACGTCCTTCCAGCATGTGACGAAAATGCCTAATGGATGCGTACACTGCAAGTAGTTCTCTGTCATAAGCACTGTACTTTTTTTCGGCATTCGATAGTTTTCTTGAGAAAAATGCAAGTGGTTGATAGCCGTCCGAAGAGCTTTGTTGTAGAACTCCTCCGATGGCTGTGTCGGATGCATCAACGGTTAAGGAAATACTAGCATATGATGATGGGTGAACCAAAGTTGCAGCATTTGCCAAATCATTTTTGCACTGTTGGAAGGCTTTCTCAGCTTCGACTGTCCAAACTATAGGTCTTTTGTCTTTTTTCTTTGCACCTTTCAGGTAATAAAACAATGGAGCTTGGGTGGATGCGGCATGCGGGATAAAACGTCTGTAAAAATTCATCATCGCCAAAAACCGTCTCATCTCCTGTACAATTGAGGGTTTGGGGAAATTGACGATTGAGGAAACTTTGTCTTCCATTGGTTGTATTCCCTTTTCGGTAATCTTGTATCCAAGAAAGTTTACTTGAGATTTTCCAAAATTACACTTTGAAGGGTTGATTCGAATTCCTTGGTCTTGAAAACGCTTTAAAAGGATACGTAGATGGCTGATGTGTTCCTCTTCGTTTTCCGATGCAACCAAGACGTCATCGATGTAGGGCATGCAAAAGTCGAGATCTTGCAAAATGCTGTGGATAAATCTTTGGAATGTCTGCGCAGCGTTACATAAGCCAAAGCTCATAAAGGGAAATTCGAAAAGTCCAAAAGGCGTGATGACTGCTGTTTTCGGTATGTCTTCTTCTCTCACCGGTATCTGATGGTAAGCTCGAAAAAGGTCAATAGTTGAAAAAATGGTGTTTCCTTCTAGTAGAAGTGCCACGTCATGGATATGAGGTATCGGGTATTTGTCAGACTTTGTAACTGCATTCAGTCTTCTGTAATCGCCGCAAGGTCTCCAATCTCCATTCTTTTTCGGTACTATATGCAATGGTGATGAGCGATGGCCTTTCTTGTTTTCCTGATTGTAATTGCAAGGTTTTTTGAAATTTCTGGCCGTGCTTCCAAATTTATGATGAAACCAACAAATTCCAGCACTGGGGTCGAATCTTCGTGAACTAGAATGGCTTCTCGAAAATCTTCCACGAGCTGGACTTCGGGATTGTCTTCTCCATTTTTTTCTGGTATCCTGGAGATCTTTGACCGATTTAGAGAGCTCTTCGATTTGCCTTCGAAGTGTGTGGCAGTCCTTGCATCCGCTATTAGGGCCTTCGACCAAGTGGATGGATGACGAGTCAGTAACTTCCAAGACCTTGTCTGCCATCTTTGCAAGAGCATCTAAATCACCGGTGCTGACAGCTAGGATTTGCTGTACAGCTGTGGGCAAGCGTTGTAACCATAAATTTTTCAGAAGGTCTTCTGGTACCTTAGAAGAGAGGTCTCGCATCTTGCACAGGAGTTGAGTCGGACAATTGTCCCCAAGTTGCAGCTCTTGTAGAAGCAATTTAAGCCGGTGAGTCTCTGAATCTGCAAATTGCTCAATCAGGCGCTCCTTTAAAGCTTCATACATTAGTTCCTAAGGTGGGTTCAAAATTATGTCACTGACTTGTGCTATCACATCTGTTTCAATGGCAGCTACAACATGATGGTACTTGGTTTCGTCTTTTGTAATTCCAGCAATGGCGAACTGGCTTTCAATCTGTGCAAAATATAATTTGGGATTCTGTTTCCAAAATGGTGGTGCCTTGAACGACACTCTAGCAACGACAGGACTGGAATCGTCATTTGTTGAAGGATTAGTCGTTAGCGAAACATCTTTATGCTCGCTAGTCATCTTGATGCGTTCAAGTTTCTTCTATCCGGGTCACCACTTTGTGGGTTAGTGCTAGTTTCAATTACCTAACCTACAAATTTGCCTGCCTAATTTAAAATATGCTAGAGCTAAGAAAACAAGGTTTAAGTTAAAGAAAATTTAATTACAACATATTTACAAGACTTTGTACAATTGCGAGATTAGTGAAAAAACGCTTAAAGATTCAGTCAGCATCGTTCCGGTCGCGGCAGCGTTTTTTTTTTTTTTTTTTTTTTGTTTTTCTTTTTTCTCTTCTTGCTTCGCGAGCTTAAGCGTGTAGAGAGCGTGCGCATGAGACTGAAGGAGTCGTTAATTTGCATACTTGCCGAGATCAAAAAATAACCACAAAGCGGCACTATCATTTTGATTTGAACCTCGTGGCAAATGTCAGTTTTTAGTTGCACGTTGTAGTACCGCTACATAATTTTCACAGATTATATATATATATAATCACGAAAAATTATTTAAAAGACAAAATCAGAAAATTTATTTATTAACTTTCATCAAATTTTAAGAATACATTAATTGTAAAAACTTGCTAAAAATGAACACCTTCGACATCCATACAACGTTTCCTTATTTTAACAGATTTTTCATTTATGCGATCAAGTTCATCTATGAAATAAGAACTAGCTTTCTCAATTCGTCGACAAATATCTAATGAGCGTATATTGTTAAAGTCACTTCATTCCTTTGTTTAGATATAATGGCAATAAAAACTCACTGAATTTAACAATCATCATTAAGCATACTTTTGTAAAAGATGGAACCAATTAAAGATTTTCTAAAAATAGAAATACAAAACACAATTTTAGAAAATTGCCATTAATGATGATTGCCATTGACCACTGATTAATGATGCTCTTGTACGAAGAATTTATTTTCTCCTTACCAAAAGCTATAGTTATGTAAATTAATGTTTCTATGACGATTAAAGCAACATTTGTCTGTCCAAATTCATTTTTAGAAAAGAAGGATATGATTTTATTCAAGGAAGGGCCCAATTGTAAGATTCCAGACGTTGATCTTGTAATTCTATTCTGTATGAATGCCAATTATTATGGTGAAATATTCTCTACACTGTCCATTTTGGAATGTTGAGTTCTAGGCTGACTGTTAAGTAATCTAGCATAAAAATGGCCAGAAGAATAGGGCAAAAATGTCAATTTCCGCATGGCATATGTAACGCCTCATCGTCTCGGGGGAAGTAAGGATTCTGCAATTTTTAATCGTTGAGCATACTGCCTATAATAATGCTGGGATCTGAAAACGACGTTTGTTGTATTCTTTTATAACTAGGCTGGCATTACGATTGCATACAATACAAATCGTTATCATATCCAAACTTTCCTTATTGTCATACATATGAACAGGTGTAGCAAGAGGCGAAGGATTCTCTATTCCCAGAATTCCTCAAGGAGCCAGTTCTCCGCTGTATACTTCAGTTCGTCATTCGAGTTGAAACTTTTTCCTTTAAAATGTTTTTTAGCGAACCAAAGAGATGGAATTCGCAAGGCAACTTGTTCTTCCTGCAGGACGAAAGCTCAAGCTGCTACCCCTTGAACTTGGACAACACCTTAGAGAGATGTGTACGAAGGCTATCGTGGAACAGAATCCCTCCTTGAGCATCCCAGGCAATTTGCTCTTGATTGACTTGGGTAGGCTATTGAATACTTCATAGTACAAGTCACTTTTAATGGTTTTTCCGTGCAATAATAATTCTATGTTGATCGATCGATCGGACCTCGGCCATTGAAGAAGACCGCGAGCACCATCTTGCCTGCTGAAGGCACAGCTTTGAATTTTTGGAGGTAAGGTGACGTCGCATGCTTCCATTGCATGCTGTTCCGCTTTGTTTCTGGCTCGAAGTGATGGAACCATCTCTTGTCCCCGACAACGATACACTCCAAGAAAGCGGGGTGCTCAGGATACCGGAACATGTGTTGCAGTGCTATCCCCATAAGCAGTTCTTTTTGGAAATTGCTGAACATTTTCGGAACCCACTGCCCGCACATCTTCCGATAATCTAGAATGCCGTGCACAAGTCTCCACATTGTTCCAACGTTAGCCCTCATAATCACTGTCAACAATCGCATTGTGACACATCGATCACTTCTCACCAGGTCATTCACCTTGTCAATGAATTCTTGCCTGGTCTCGGGTCATCACAAACACTCCCGGCCTTCCAGAAAATGAACATTTCATAACTTGTCGGACACACAGTCTCTCCTGTATACGACCACCACCCGGCGATGAATATATTCTTCCACAATCAGAAATTCGATGAACTTCGATGTTCTTTAATCGTCGAATTTTGTATTGCGAACGCCATGGTGTCCCCACACACACTGCCGCGTCAATTGAAAGGAATATATAACTGCCTGTTTGTTTCCTTCTTCATGTGGTAGCGCCCTCACATGCGCACAACCACACCACTCTACATTCGTTTCCTTAGATGTCGCACTTTGTTATCCCAAAGCGGCATATTCAGATTTCATCCGGTTCGGTTTTTAAGATGTTTCGTGCCTTTTCATTTGAACACCCCTCATGCGTTAAATAATAGTAGACGTTATTTAGCAACTTTATTTGAAAAGAAATTTGTTTTAAAATCATAAATAATTGCAGAATTCAATTTTTATTGTTATATATATGAAAGCTTATAAGAAGTTTGTAGTATCATGAGTTATAGTTAATGGTTATCTATTTTAATACTATTAATAATAAAATGAATATTACTATAATTTTCAAAATTTTACCAAAATATGGAAATTCTTTTTCAAGATTGTTTCTCACAACTGTCTCAACAATGCTCCATCCTTCATTTCCTTGGACTTCATAACGTTGTCCAGATGAACTGATTAAAGTTAAATTTACTCTGAAATGATCAAAATGCAATAATAAATTAGAAATCTTTTTATCGGGTATCCACACTAATAACGGCCCAGTGGCCAATTTCTTAAATATAGGTATAGAGGGTATCTCAAAAAAGTGGACATAAGTGTTTATTCCCTTAAATATTGCACCTAGACAAATACTTCCAATTACAAAGTTTCTTTAAATAAGGTGGCCATTTGTTTAAAAATATAGATGAAATCGATAAAAAAATTATGAAATTTTTTAAATGCAATTAGTAAAATATTTTTCTTATATTCTTCTATGCTCATACGAAGTTTGATCCTTCTATCCATGAAACTTGCACATATGACTATTTTTAAATTTAGAGGTGCTTGTCGCATATTTAGATGGAAGCATTTATTTTAGAAATGCTAATTTATTCAATACATAAAATCTGCAATAAGCAAATATTTGTCTAGTAGTACATTATTCAGTCATCATGATTTAAAATAAATTTGATACTCAAGCATACTGTTGCTAGCTTTTACAAGTTGACAGTTGCAATTTCGACTTAATAAAAGGAGAAACTTAAGAAATTGAATATTTAAGGTAGAGAAATAAATATGTAATTCCTCACAGGGAGAGAAAACAATCTTTGCTGCCAATTATGGACGAGATATTAAGCTTTCATACAAGTGATGTATTTCAGCAACAAGAAGCATTTGAAATTCTGACGATATATGTTGTATGTAATCATGATGCAGCTCCATGTGTATATAAGTGTTTTTAAAAGAATGCAACTTGTACAGGCATTGAAAATTTTCATTTTGAACAAACTTTGCGAATATTTCAATTAATGTATTATTTAACCATTTTAAATTTAATATGAGATAATGCATTAATATTTTTTTATTTCACTTGCTTAATAACGTATTGTGGTATGTATATTATCCCTGAAATATATAATTCAAAAATCATTCAAACACCATTCAGATATAGAAAAATGTGGCCTATGTCAACACATCTGTCTTTTAAAGCATTTTAAATTTTATAAGTAGAAGCATGAAACTTTGCATGTCCACAGATGAATGCAATCAAATAAAGCATTAACTGAAGTGCTTGAAAACTTGTTCAAAATGGAAAAAATTTGATACTTATACAAAGATGCATTATTTTAGCAATACTTGAACATATGTTATCGAGTTCATTACTTGTGACTTAAAGGCAAAGTTGTTGGCAAAGATTCACAGAGCGTGTATTGCCGAAGCCAGTTCATCCCTTAGTTCAGACATAATGCCAATGAAAACTAGCTGAATATATCGGTCACCATTCAGCATACTGTTGTTCAAAACAGGACCAACTAAAGAGGTTTTTAAAAATCCCGCACTACACATTTACAAAAAATTGCTACTGATGATGAACTTCTTGTACGAAAAATGGATTTTCACCGTTCCAAAAGTGATAATTTTAATGGTTAATGTTTCGATCTCGAAGAAAGCAACATCCGTCTATCCAAATTGCATTTCTCAGAAAAGATATTGATTTTACATAAAGTAGGGACAATTGTAAAATTCTGGATATCCATCACGTTGTTGTCTATGTAATTGTTGTATTAGTCTATTGACTCTAGGAATACAGTATGGATGCCAGCTATTGCCTTGAAATATTTTATGTGTTGTCGGTTTATGAACTGTTGAATTTTTTAATGACTCCTCATACACTAGCATAAGGTTAATTGGAAAAATAAGTTAAAATGTTAATTTCTGCATTACATGCATAACGCTTCATCCTCCCCAATCCTTTCCGTAAGGGTAAGGATTCTGTAGTTTGCAATCGCTAAACTGTTCTGTAAATACACTTCCTAGAAGAATGACGAGAATTCGGAAAATGACGTTTGTCTTCTTCTACAACTAGGCCGGCATTGCGATTACATACAGCATAAATTGGCAGCATATTCAAACGTTCCTTGTTACTGAAGTAAGTCGTTCTTTTAGAAACTACACAAGTGCAAACAATTTTTTTTTTTTTTTTCTTTTTTCTTGTTGGCAGTCTAATATTTCTCTGAGATATCGTAATGTTTAGGTTTTCAAGTTTCTCTTCCCATCTTTATCAATGAGATATCAAAGTTCAGATAAAAAGATGCTGTTATTTATAATCAAATTTTGTTATCTAAAAATATTTGGATTGCTTCATAATCCTCAATTTTTCAGTAAAGCAAAGTTGATGGATGAGGAAATTTATTAATATAAAATAAATTTCTAGAATTATTAAATAATTTTTATTATTAGGTAATATTTATCACAATTAAAGTTATATTGATAATTAAAAATAAATATAACTTTAGGTTTAAATGATAATTTTTAATAATAATTATAACTTTAAAATAACTTTTAATTCAAGTATTAGGTTAATGAGCTTTTATTTTTACTTAAAAAATGAATAACATATTAATTAAAATATTCACAAGTTTCTAATTCAATTTTTAAAAAAAGTTCAAGAAGAACTTGTCCAAGAACGAATCCTGGTAAGCAAAAGCCTTACCGAGCGAGCTGCCTCGACACTCAGCGGTTGTTACTAGCATGCAAACTAAAGTTTGCAATTTTCTAGATTAAGACTGACTATTACTCTTTAATATTTTATTGAATGAACATTCTAAAAGGTGTACTACCTGTATACAAAATCTCATTCCAAACTTAATTTTCAAAAACGTGCCTTCTCCTTGTCAGTCCATTTCAGCGTCACTCTCGAGGAAGATCAACCAACCAACGGTCTCAGCTTCCTCGAGGTGGTCTAAAATAATTTTATTTTAAGCTTCATTACTTGATCAATTTTGGTCTCAAAAAAGTGGAGCTTCTTTTTTTTAAAATATCAGTATCTAAAGATTATTTCGCTAAATTTCACTAACTGAACTAAAAGGTTGCATAAAAAATTTGATTTTGTAATTTTTTTTTCAGAAGTCCGTACCTTTATTGACTCAAACAACATTGAAAAGAATTATCTTTCATTTGAAACATTTTCCCAACTGGGAGTATATCTCTAACAGTTTAGAAATTAGCATTGGGCCCGCAATTAGAGGGACATCCTATATATTAAACATTAAAAATATTGCATAGTAGTTGTATTATTAGAAATTTTCTTAGTAAAAAAGCCAAAAATGTTAGAAAGAAATTCAAGACCAAATCCTACCATCCTACCTTTCCTTGGATTTCATATCACTCCTCAGTAGTGTGATTAGCTTATATGCACTCTTGCAATGACTAGAATACAATATTATTAAATTTAAAAAATTAAATGCTTTAGTAAAAATTAAATGCTAAATATATTTTGAAAAATTAAGTAAAAATATAGTTTAGTAACAATATTACAAGTTCACTTTTTAATGAAAGTAATAATATAAAAATGAAATTCAAGGCCAAAGAAAGAAAAAAACTCCATTAATTCAACGTACTTACACTGACAAATCTGACTTGAGTATCGTGTTATAGATTTCTTTTTATTTTAAAAGCTGCAATTAAGAAGTAATTAGTAGCAATTAAAAAAACTTGTTTTAACTTTCTGAAACACCTTATTGTCTTCTAGGTTCTTATATGAATCGAAATAAAAATAAATGCTTACTGCAGGATGTGATTATCTAATTAGAAGACCAAAGAGATTTATATCGAAAGATTTAATACTATTTTTTTTTTCAATCCTCTTTGTATATGATAGCTGTCGAAAATAATAAGAATAAGTATTTATAGAAGACGTACTTTAAGGTAAATTTATTTTTAATCAAAAATAGAGGAATCAAAACAAAATTGTAAAGCGCTGATAGAAATATCCTGGGTGAATTGCAATTCTATAATGTATTACATTTTTTATTAAATATTGAGGAATTTGGTTTGTTGCGATATTGATTATGCTTTAATTTCCTTGTGTTGTTTCCAGTGCCTCACGCTTATGATTTGGTTTAAATCCATGATTCTTGATGATAAAAATTTCCTACTGTTTAATTGTTAAAATATTTCATAATCTATTATTATAATTATGATGGATTCTTGTAATCAATTTTTTTCTCTTATTCACTGCCAGATGACGTTTGTCGTAGAAATCTATTTTAAATTAAGTCGACTAATTGATAATTAAATTATGAGAATACTGAAATATTATATTGTCTTAGAGAATACATAACTGTGCAGAATTTCAGCTCTCTAGTAGATAAAGAGTGAGCGGAAATTGGATTATAAAATTCCGTCTTTACACAGGCATGAAACAAGTTATACAAAGTCTTGTAAAAGTATATTTAAAATTAACTTGAAAGAATTGAAAATATTTAGTTATATTAAAACTTATTACGGAATGTTAATAATGTTGACTTTCTTGACCAATGACCCATGTTAACGTTGATTACTTTCATCAACGTTAACATGGGAAAAATATATCAATGAAATGCATGCTATTGTTCATCTCAGCAAAATGCGATACATTTTATTTAAATATTTTATCTTGTTTAAGCCGGACATCTGTAACTCTAAACTGGGAGAAATTCGAATTTTATGAAGAAAATTTGTACAGCTACTCCGAAAATTCTGGATCATTACTGTTTCCTTTCACTTGAATGCAGAGAATTTAATATTTCAATAAATTTTCCCATGAATTTTTATTAGTAGAGAATTGAAATTTCCTCTCTCACTTACAAAATTTGTACGAAAATAATCATAAGCTGTCCAAATGACTACTTACATACATAATGACTACTTTTACAGTAAATATGTAACACTGTTGAGGTAATAGTTATTTGAGGAAAATGTTTTCTCATCCAAATAACCTGCTATATCTGAATCTTTATATTGTGGATGTTACTTACACAAAAATAAATTTAACGGTCTTTTAAGTTTAAATATATTTAAAGGTGACATTAACAAAGAATTATTTCAAAGCAAAGCAGAGACTGATATTTTTTAAATTTATAACGCTTTTACCTTTACGAACCACTTGGTTTTGGCAATTTTAAATATCCCAAAATGCTCCTCCTCGGACTTTCTCGTATATGTACACACACACACACACATTATATTATATATATATATATATATATATATGGCGAGTTTTGTGTGAAATTGAGTAATTCAGTGAAGAGAATCAAATGCGCATTTAAACCTGTCCCTTTTGGTGAAAATTTTACAATATTAATGTTAAGATCATATTTCAGATTTTATTCATGCATTTTTTTTCACTTATCTTTGAAATTACCGACTGATAGACAGGCATGGATTAAGCCTGTTGACGCTGAAGTTCTCGGGGACACTCGGAAAACATATAAACTAGTACATTTCTACTTGCTACTCATCATGTTTTAAAATTATACTTGCCGCCTTTGGTGACCAGCGTGCTCACCAATATAGTTGAGTTTTTAGGTTATTAAACGATTAATATGGAATGCAATTTTAAAAATTTCAGTTTATTTGATACGATTTAAAAATAGAACTTGAACTGAATGATTCTGAAACAAATTATTTTGGCCACAAATTAAAAGTGTATATATTATGAAATATAAGCGGAAGTAAAAATCCTACTTCGGAATTAATGATAAAAAAGTAATTCTTTGTCATAACATATTCGAATTAACAATAACAAAACACGCGATTAACACATTCGGTTTAACATTATCAAAACACGCGATTAACATATTTGATTAAGCATTATCAAAACACGCGATTAACATATTCGATTTAACATTATCAAAACATGCGATTGAATATTTTAATGGATGAATTTGAATTTAATAACATTAAAAAAGCAACTGTAGTAAGATTACTCTTAAAAAGTATTTTTCAAACCGAACTAAATCAAACCAAATCTAATATTAAAAGCATCGTTACATTGTAAATTAAATTTGAAGTATTTATTAAAAGTAAAGAAAAAACTGTATAAAAATAATATAAATGAAGATATAATTTTTTGATTTTTAAGATAATACAAAAAACTTTTTGGGAAATTAATAGTTTTTGAAGTCTATTTTCAGTAGGTAAGTCATAGCGAGTATCCACAGTAGGGATTGCAATACCGGACCAAAAGTTCAATACGGTATTCGGTATTTTTTATATCTTAATACCGGGATACCGGTTTTAATACCGGTATTAGAAATTTTAGAAAAAGAAAGAAAACACGGGTGTTTCTTTGTTTTATTTGCCAGTCTTGTTAGAGAGTGTAAATATCACAAAAAATAATTTGTAACTTATAATTTATAACAGTATATAATCACAAAAAAGTAAAGAAACATCTTATTTATTTAAATCACAAAAAAGTGTAAATATCACTATTTAGTCTGGGGTACTATTACAAATTTTTGAAATGTGATCTTAAAAAACATAATGCATCAATTGTATTGTCATTAAGCCTGAAAAGTAATTTTGTGTAAAAATTACTAGCTGTCGAAAACGCTCTTTCGGCATCTACGCTAGTTGGTGGTACTGTTAGCAATGGCAATATACTTTTTCCAAGTATGTACCTCTAAATCCCTCATCTTCAAATAAATCGATTTCTCGTCGGATGGTTTTGGATATAGCTGATTTCTGTATTGTATTTTGGTTCGTTGAAATTTTTTTATTTATCGCTAATTCTAATTTTTGTTCAAGAGACAATTCCTTTTCACTATCGACAGTAGTGACATCATAATCTTCGATAATTGAAAAGAACTCTTCTGAATGTCTATAGGGTTGTGGGTAAAAAATTTTAAGAAAATTTACTCTAAACTTAATCAGATTTGAATTGGTTATTTTCTTTTCTTCTTTTTCATTTTCATTTTTAAAATCATAATTATGTAAATACCGTAAGACATTTTCTATTTCGGTATGCCTTTCTTCTGTGCGATTTTTCAATGCAATATATAATTCTTCAGATAGTGATGTGTGCTGTTCTTTCAGTGACTGCAACATGAAATTTATTGTGGCATTAGCTGTTAATAAATTAGAATCTCTCCGACACAATGCCTCAATAGTCAGTTTTATTGGAAGTAGAGCTGATATAGTTCTGGATGTTAAGTCGAATTCACTATCTGAAAAATTAATTTACAGGTTTAAGTCAATTATTGCTTTTTAGATTGGACTTCTCAATTTCAAAAATCGTTCCATCATTAGGAGTAAACGATTCCAACGTGTTTTAGAATCTAATATTAACATATATTCAGTTTTATTTTCAGTTAGTGTATATTTTAGTAAAATAACCTTTTTATAGGGGAACGTTTAAATATCTTAACAATTTTTCGAACTTTATAAATTATAGGAAGCAATTCTTGATAGGTTAATATTTCATCCTCATAAGCAATATCTTCTTCAACAATTACATTGTCATTATCTTCATTGTCAATATCACTCTCACTCTTACTCTTACTCTTTCCAAAGTTGGAATCCGAAATTTCTATATCCATAGTATTTGGGTTCTTCTGTTCTTTATTTTTTTGGTATAATTACTCCTAATTGAATTCCATGTGCATAGCACAACTGCTGATTTGCACCAATCAACTTTCCAACTTTTTTCATAATTGTTGCTCCATCAGTCGTTAAGGATACAATATTTTCTTTCAGGGATAATCCATGTTTCGCTAATTTAGATTTAAGCAAGCCGTTAATTAGCTAATTAATTTCGCCCGTTATGGATACATAAAAACAAAAACGCATACTATTTTGCTATGTTCGCGATACCTGAACATATAGTGGAGAAATTTTAAAAATTTCTAGCAAATACCGAAAAACCGGTATTTAAACTTGTGAATACCGGTATTATAAAATTGTACAAATGGCTCAAAATACCGGTATTCGGTATCCCGGTGTTGCAATCCCTAATCCACAGTGATAGTTAAGTCTATTTTCACTTTTGATTATTCAACTTTCCGATTAAACTTTATTTCCTTTACATCTTCTGACTGAAGAAATTGTTTGACACAGCGAGCAGCATTTATAATATAATAATTTTATTTAATTAACGAAGTGTTGAATTAAATGCAGCTGTAAAAACTCTGAATAAAGCAGTCTGCTGAAGCTTTCGTACATCGATATGTTTACATTTTATTGCTGTCATGCCGTAATAAATAACAAGAGCGATTTCTGTGCAACGTACGTTAGCGTTATATTATATTAATATATTATATATATATATATACAATATGACATATTTTTAATAATTAGAATTATATTCATAAGAATTGATATATAATGTAATAAGTTTATTTCACTTATCCGCTAATTAGGATGCATTGAATGGATTTAAGTATATCGAAAAAGCTCCATGATTTGCTGTATAAAAGAAAATGCTAACACATTCTTAGTAAAATTTCTTGAGGATTGCTATTGAGTAAATAATTACTCAGCGAGACATAAAGAGGAAAAAATAATTAATTTAATAATAAATATTGAAGCATTATAAAGTGTAAATTAAAAAAAGTTATAAAATTGGGATTTAAAATTAAATATTCAGATCAATATAACTTTAATTGTTTTCATTATTTAAAAATTACGTTTTTCCCTTCTTGCAAGCCAAGCTTGTTATAAGCCATTTTATCGCTCATTTTATGTATTTTAAATTTTAAGTCGCCAACTCATGTACACAACGCCTATTCAATCAGGCTTATTCTTAAAAGTTTTCAAATTGTTTCAAAATGCAAAGAAATAGAGCCAGATAGATTATATCCATCATTCATAATAAGTTCAAAATATCTTCCTGAATGTAGAAACTAAAATACTGTGAAAATTAAGAAATCTTGGTTGAGAACTTGAATATTATATAAAGACTGTAATAGAAACGTGCAAATTATGAAATATTATCGCATAAATTCACCACCTTTGGCCAATTTTATTAGTTACAAGTAGGGTGCTTTAATTATATTCATAAAAAATACAATAATTCTAAACAATTACTCTACGTTTTTAAAATCCTACGTGTGAATGTGATATAAAATTTAAAATTATACAAAATTCATGTACACTTATAAATGTGCCATGCTACTTAACCTGATTTTTAACATTATTATAACACAGTTTTTTACTATTTTCAACCTGATTTTTATCATTATTATAACACAGTTTTTTTACTCTTTTCAAAAAAGAAATAAATTTTTTAATCTTAGCTTTAATAATAAAAAAAAAAAAAAAAAAAAAAAAGAATTTTTAAAGACATTTTTATTAGTATATTAGACAGTAAGATTTGATATTGTAATTCTTTTCTGCTTTTTAATCTTGATATTTTTTTTCCCCTTTAACTCACTACTTAATGGCATCACTACTAAAGAATAAAAATGCATTTAAATGAATCGATTATTATAACTAAATTCCGAAAATTGTAAAATAATATTCATTTAGAACACACAAGTATACAAAATTTCAAAACTCTGGCACAACATGAATTGAGTGTAAAATGGGTTACAAAACTCTAACTTTAACTTGATTTGTTTCATTTTTGTAAAGCATTTTATAACAAAGCGAAATATTTTAATTCAAACTAAATAAAGTGTTTAATTTTTTTAATAAATTAATTGCGAATATGATATATCGAATTGTGTTTTATGCAGCTCAATATGGTTTTGCCTTCCAAAACCCTAAAAATAGTTTTGGACTAAACGATGCTGATGAACTAGATTAAATCTCGCTAGATTTGCTCTTGGAAAATATTACGATTCTATTCTCTCCTTTTTGAAAGAATAGGAAAAAGTTACAGAACTGCTTTCGAAGTTTTTATAAAATCTATGAAATTGAAATAGGCCATCAAACAATTTTCTAAGCTAGTGTTTACATGCGCTTATGAAGGAGGAAAATATTTCCCCCCTATATGTACTGTGAGTCCACCACGAGAACACTTCCAGACAAATGTCTATGTTTACAGCGGTCGCTAAAGAAACAGGTTACTGAAGGAAGAGTTCATTTCGCATAGGTAGAAATTCATTCAAGTTTCTTACATTGGCACGTTTAGCGCCAAATTGGCGATATTTGGTATTATTACATTTAATTTTTGAAAACAAATTCAAAAAATAATTCACTGAGCTGAAAATCATTTAAATACTGGGAATATTGAAAATATCTGATGTTCATGTCGTATGTATACAAAGAACAATGCAAATCAAATAGAAAAACGGAATAATTATTTGTATGTCTAACGATGGCATAAAGAAGAAGAAAAATAATTAAGAAATCTACAATAGAATCATGCATGGCAAAAAATTAATCATCTTTATTCCATTTGTTTTAAATTTATGCTAGTAATTAATTTCAAATTCTCCGAAGCAAATGCGAGGTAATCTAATTTAACATTAAAGCAATAATATATTTAATCGTTTTTATTTCACAATTTTTATAAAAGGTTGTTTATATTCTAATATAAAGTAAAATGTTCATTGTTAAATAGGTGTGAAACTTCTCGAAACTTGTATTTATTGATTTTTCTGAAGTATATACTATTTTCCAAAACAATGTTATATTAACATGCAGTTAATATTAGCCAAAGAAAAGGCTAATAAAATATTTTTTTTAAAGTAAGCCAAGCGAATATAAAGATACAGTAGACTCCCGATTATCCGCGCCTGCAGCACTAAGTTTTTTTTTTTTTTTTTTTTTTTTTTGCTTCCAAGCAAAGAGAAAATGCTTCCAAAGCAAGAAGCAAACATAAATGACTGATTTCTTCAAAAAGGTGTAGTTTTACAGTTATGCTTTTGTAATTACATAATACATTATAGTATTAAAACAGTACATACGTATTAATTTTTCTGTGTATCCTTGACGCCTCTCGTAAGTACAAAGCACTTTTCTGTTTTCATTAACAAAATGCATTTTAGGTTAGTTTTGAGTGATATACTAAAATATTAAGCGTTAGTTAAACATTTCCTGCTGTTTATTTTACGTTTTATTGTACATAAAACGATTTTTCAAAGTTGGAATGACTGTTTTCTCTTTTGCTTTACCCGTTTTTAGCTTTTTTCGGATTATCCGCGATTTTTGTTATCCGCGCGGCCGTGCCACCCAATTCCGCGGATAATCGGGAGTGTACTGTACGTGAAACTGTGGCTAAAGTGAGAAGAAAAATGAGCAATAGCTTTTTTTTTATCACTTCAAATTGACGCCAAGAAAAAAAGTAATCCCCCCCCCAGACTTCGGTCCGATTCTTTCTATTAGGAATGGATTTTCTCTACAGAAACCTGTTTCTATAACGCCCACCGTAAACATAGACATTTTTCTGGAAGGGTTTCCGTGGTGAGCACAAAGTGAATATATTTCGCCCCCATCCCTTCCCAGGAGCACGTATTCTGCTTCCCTTCCCTGTCACACCAATGAGTTTTCAGATGCGACACCGAAAATTTTTTGCCAAACGGGAAGGGGAAAAAACGATTCGAAATTGAGGGGAAAAAACCTCTCGCGGCTTTTTTTTTTTTTTTTTTTAGCAAAAACTCCTCGCACCGTTGCTAAAAATATTCTACAAATATAAAAAGTATCTGTCGCATCGTATTTTGAATACCCTCCGCAGATTTCGAGAAATGTTGCTCTCCGAAATTCTTCTTTATCCTTAAAACTAGGTCAAAATTGTGTGCTGCGAGGGCGCTGGTTCAAGGACGGTTATATTATTTTCGACAAAGTAATTTTTAGACATTAGTGAATGATTTGCCGGCAGTAGCGTACCTTTAAAAAATAACACCCACGGCAAATACCACAATTCTACTTTTTATACACTACGCCTATTTTGAGAAATTTTATGGTGGAGACTTGCAAAGATACTCCATTATACAAACTCAAAACATTTTTAAAGAGAAAAATAATATGTCTGATTTCAAGTATTTACTCATTACTGTTCTGGTTGAATATAATTTTCTTTAATGTAGGGACTAAACATATATATCAATTACATGTTATGTACATGGCTAATAAATCAATCTGATTTTAAACACCTTTTTTTCTCAGAATTGTAACTCGCTAATACCTATCGTATCTCGAATAATTATAAGCTCTTCTCGTATTGCATTTCTAATTGTATTAGGAAAAATGGAGGATTTTTATATTCCCGGGAACAACATGCGCCAGTTAATGCTGTGGGACAATACACAGCATAAGATGTCTCTAGATTTTGGGGCCATTTCATTGAAATTTTAATTAATTAGGCAAGAAAATATTGATATAGTACAATGACGGCTAATTCGAAGCTGATAGTACCACATTAAAAATTGGATTAAAACAAAATTTTGAATTCAGAACATCGCGGTCCAAAAATGAGTACAGGACAAGAAAAGGGCAATTTTTAAACCAAATTATTAGTTATCTTCCCAAAACTTTCTTGCATATTTTAGAACAAAGATCTTATTACCTTCCCACTTGCATAAAATGGTGAACCTTGGGAAAGGCCGCGAAGCCTTGCATGGCATTGGCAAACAATAGTTATTAAATGGAGACGTGACGTGAACCAATCATTGTAACTGAATATATCGTGAGACTATGTAGTTTGGACATCGTTTCATCAACCGATTGGAGCCAAATTTTGACACGGAACTACAGTTGTAGTCACACGATCACACACCGAATTTCATTAATGTAAGCTATTACGATTATATGCATGCGAAAGTACAGGCCGACAAACTCTCAACCCTTTAACAGATTTAGTTAAATATTTGATAAGAATCTACATTTTAGATGTTAAACCTGTGTACCAAAATTTATCAATCTAGCTGCTTACATTTTGCAGCTATCGAATTCACATGTGCTTGAACAGCCAGCCAGACTTCATTTGAATGGATTTCGTTCAAAATTAGATTTTTTTTAAAAATCTACAAATTTGGTCTAAAATCCATATAACAAATGTCATTCTTCTAGCTCTAAGAGTTTTTGAGTTATTGTGTTCACATAACATAATGTCATCCTGTGCCTATAACACTAAGTTATCAAACCAGCTAGATGAGCACAAGATGGAAGGGGGGAAAAATATTAAAAGAATGAGACGACAAATCATCCAGGGATCTCCAGAGAGAATCCCATCGGTGTCAAATCCTAGACGACTGTATTCAATTTTTGGAGAAGTAATAACTAAATGGAGGGAACAAAAATACTTAAACAAATGGTGACTATGGGTTGAATTTACAGGAAAATGAGATTACTAACTGAAAAGGAAAAAATTGATAAATTACATTGCGAACATCTGTGTGACATGTATAAGCATATAAACAAACACTGTAGAGTCAGAAATCTGAAGCGTCCGTCTGGGCCCTGTGGTTGATTTCCTTCGTGAGAAAAGCACTTTTGAAGGAATAATTTAGGCTAAAAATCTCTAATCAACTCTACATTTCGTTGCTGGATCACAGTGATAAGATTTTTCTTTCTTTCTTTTCGACATCATTAAGAGGATCATATGCCTGTTTCAGCTTCCAATGACATTATAAAAACTTAATTCACATTATTAGAAGAGGATATGGGAAGAGAAAAAACAAACAAACAAATTAACATTTTTTTTTATATATTCTGTCTCTATCATTTGATATAGGAGCTAAAATTTTGAAGAAAATCTTTTGGGAATTTTGAACGTGTAGTTATTGTAAAAAGTTCTTTTATTTTTCTTTCCTCACTCTTTTTCTCCTGAAGACTGCTGCCGACAGACTTTTGACATAAGAATTTTAAATGTGAATAACAATTTAAGCGAGATACTGAATTATAGTGCCTTTTTTCAGTTACTATCACACTAAACACGGCTTTAATTCTTTATTTGGCTGAAAATAAATGCGGACAAAAATGGGTTAGAAAATGTATAAGATTGAAGAAATTGGTGTCTCTTACACAAAAGGGAAGAATTCTAGATGGAACAGTTTTATTTATTATTGTTGTTTTTTTCTTTTTACATTTATAAAACTAAATAAAATATGTAGTTACATCTGTGCATAATCTTGAATGTAATGCCAATGTCATCAGGTTCTTATTCTTATTCCCAATAATCTTGAAGAAAATACATTATGATAAGGCATTAGAATTTAATATGATTTTTTTTAATGGTACTGTTGAGGTACCAAAATTACTAGAATATATTAAATTGGAAGTAGAATGTAGAGAATCATCTAATTTAATCATTAATGAACGAATTTTCACTTTTTACTACGAAATCCTATGAGAGCAAATAAATGAATAATATATACAGGGTGTTGCCGAATTCGACCGACAAATTCAGAAAGGTGATAGTAGGCATCGGGAGGATAAAGAATCACCATACAACATGGGGTCCAAAACGACGTTTAATTGGTAAACATCGCAAAAATATAGAGTCGGAGAACTGTTGGAAACTAAAAAACTAATAAAAAATAATAAATTGTGTATCAACTATGAATTTTTTTAAAAGTGAAAACACATTCTTAAAAGTTTTTTTTTTTTCCCCATGCTGGTAACATTCGGATTTGATAATCTAGGGGGTCGTAAATTACTGAAAACCAAAAAGAAGTTTAAAACCCATATTTGCAAACATAATAAAACTTAAAGAAAATTAAAAGCTTGAAAATGTAAGGAATTTTATATTCTATAATTTGATATGTGTATGTGAGAACTGGGGAGTTTTAAAGATATTCAAGAAAAACTAAAACGGGAACCAGAAAACATCGCTGCAACATCAGTACCGATGTTCGCTGAGAGCGTTGTCCATTACGAAAGCCAAATTCAGAGCTAGGATAATAACTTTTAAAAATGGGCTTTCATTTAAAAACAATTCATAGTTTCAACACAATTTTTTTATTAATTTTTTACAGTTTCCTACAGTTCTCCGACTCTATATTTTTGCGATTTTTACCAATTAAACGTCGTTTGGGACCCCATGTTGAATGGCGATTCCTTATCCTCCTGATGCCTACTATCGCCCCTCTGAATTTGTCGGTCAAATTCGGCAAACATCCAGTATATACATACATACATATACAGAGCACCCGGTAGATCCGATATTGGCTAAGAACGCTTTAATACACTATTGTTGCTTTTGTAAAAATAATCTACATGCGTCTCATAAGTGTAATAATTCAGTAGTGAGAAGAAAGACAAAAATGCCGGTTGATAAACACCGTTTCAAAATAAATAAAAGAAAAAAAGAAAGAAGGGGGGGGGAGTTTTTTCGCTTGAAAGTCACAAATTTGATTCATGCACAATTTGCAACAATTAATAACCTAATAAAATCAGTTAGCTGATCACGAAGACGTGAAAAATGCACAAATCCGGGCATGCGGTAAAGTCCTTTTTTTTCCCCGACCCAACAGAAAATAAACATATGTCTAAATGTTTTTGATGGCAACTTTACTACACTGTGATATATAGCTATACTGTCCAGAATAACAAGCATGCAAAAGGGAATCGGAACTTTTGCGCTCGGTAAATCATTCCCTACCCCTGTTGCTGTCATAGGTTTACTGGGATAGAAGCTGCAAAAGAGGGTACAGCTATATTTACTACTCTGTAATATATAGCTATAGTGTCCAGAGAGTAACAAGAATGCAAAACAGGGGTAATTCACCATCAGCTTTAAGGGCCGCTTTGATTCCGAAGGTCAGAGGTCAGAACGAGAAACCGACCGACACCGATGTGAGGTGGGGCAGACCTAGAAAGAATTTCCAGTTGGCATTGTTAGAGAGTTACGATAATGGGGACTCGACAGACAGTAAACGGGATGAGTTACAGAGTCACAATCCTTTAAAAGGGGGTTAGAACAGGATGAAGGTAGAAATTTTGTAGATCTCTTAAGGATCTCGGAATGTGAGACTTTGCCACTTAGGAATAATTTTTTTTTTTTCCTGTTGCTGTTATAAGATTAAAGTGGCTGATAACCAAATTAGAAAATTAATAACTGACTGCAAAAAAACCATGTTTTTGTAATAGAGGACTAGCTGGATTTAGAAATAATCGAGCCATGCAATTTAAAAGGATCAAAAAAAGATTCCTATTACATGTCATAGAAATGTAATCTAGAAAAACTTAAAAGTAGTTTTGCTCAATAGAATGCCCCCCACCCTCCCCTTCATTTATTCATTTACATTTTATGTTTTTTTAAAAAAAAGTCCGCTAAAAGCGGCACATGGATGCTCCCCACCTCTTTTTTCTTTCGATTGATTATTATTTTTTAACCAGTTGAGGTGGAAAGTTGTTTTATAAGAAACTCTTAATTGATTAAAAAAATTTAAAGAAATATGAAATGGGTGAGTTAGACTAGCCCTTGATGAATTCCATCAAGGGACTTCTGCTCTGTTAGAAGCACCTCATTAATGCACATGTGTTAAAATACTAAATGTATTAAAAAAATCTTGAAACTTTTAAAATAGCATACGCAAGACATTTTGGATAAATGTTTTGGATGGAAAATTTAACAATCAGTATAGAGGTATTATTATTATAATTTTATGGCTTGCCAAATTTTGACATTTAACTTTATGTTTTAAAATTCCAACACATTTCATCATGTGCGAGTTGCTTTAGAAAGGTAACTGGGATACCTTTCTCTGGGATATGCTTTTCTCCCCCTTGAAATAATAAACAATCTTACACGTAAACCTAAACGTTTTTGTGTTCACAGATGGACGGATGGACATAACGTCAAAAGTGTGTTTTTCGAATTCAGGAAGGTCTGAAAAGTGGAGATTCATCATTTTTTTTTTTTTTTTGACGCTTACAATACTTTCTTTATACTTCAAAATAAGACATTGATGCCGTGACAATTTTAATAAATAATACATACTTAACAAATAAACAATAATTAATTTTAACAGTAATTATACGCAGTGGCGGCTAGTCAATTCAAAATCTTAGAATCCTACAAAAAATATTTCTCAACGATTGAAATATCTGCACAAATCAACAAGAATGTTCTCAATTCGACACTTTTTGTGTTTAATTTTATACAGTTCAGACAATCAAGTATATATTTTGGAAATCTTCCCATCGTCCTATTCGGTCCAAAATTTATGCTTGATGCCGAGATTACACACATAAAAATTCAGTTATCATACCTATTGTGTTTTGAAACAACTATGTTCATATACACACGGACAGCGTCTCCAAATGATAGATTTGGCAAGAAATTAGAAATATATTTTTAATTCTAGAATAAAATTCATATGCTAAAATTCACTCATCTACCTTGTTGTGATTATGAATGTGTGCATTTACATAGCAACGAACAATTAGAATAGTAGACGATCTATCCTTCAACAAATTTGATCCAAAATGTTACACGAATCTAGAATTCAAGTAATAAAATAACAAGCTGAGTGTTATCTAATTACCTCGCAGCTTCTTTTAGCTATCGTATTCATATATATGCGCATGGGTGCATATATATATACATACTTTTAAAACATTTGAGTCAAAATTTGAAAGAAATGTATAATTTTGGTTTAAAAACCATGTACTAAAATTGCATGATTAACTCTAATTAGATATATCCACTGCAGTTAAGAGATTTGAAAAAAGTGGCAATTAATTAGATGACCCAAATCATGAACTTGAGACGTATCAGCGAACGTGATAACAATAAGAAAAGTAATAATTTCGAAATTAAAGACACAGTGGCGACTTTTTTTTTTTTTTTTGCAAAACTATTTTATAAGCATGCGAGTTTTATTTTACTTTAATGCAAGTTAAATATCAAAATACATATTCATTGAAAGTATAGTGCAGTAATAATAAATATAACAAATTAAGCTATAATAATTCTGAATAAAACAAAATTATGATAATTAAATACCACAAAATTTTCTATGCTATTACATTTTTTCTGATTTATTACTATATGTTTTATGCAAAATAAAGGTTTCATTTAGCACTCTAAAGCGTCATAACAAAAAAAAAAAGGAAATAATAATCATCTAAAGAATGCTCAATTTCAAGGCCACTGAGTAGTTTGTACGATTGAATTTTCTGAATCAATTATGAAAGCGTTTACTCCCACTGCTTTTTTCTCTTCCCTTCACATTTAAATATCAAATTTAATACAGTGATATTACAGTACCTTTTGCATTCATTATTTATATGTATTCCGTAGTTTTTGCAATACGTATTTTTTTCCTCTTGTTTTGGTTGAATAATTAGATGTTAAGTGCCCCCCTCCATTTTTTTTTTAAATCTTGGAATCTTCTTTTTGTTTAATGATGATCTTTTTAAGAAGATATGAACCCCCCCCCCCAAACACACATTAAGAAACACTGGCTTACCTTATATGCTTAATACTATATTGTCAACAATGCAAAACAGAAGATAAAGTGATGTAAAAAATAGATGAATAAATGACTTATATTAGCTCTGAAATAATTTTTTTTAAAAATGAAATCTGAATCTGTTGCAAATAAACAATTAAAATTATTCAGATAAATTAATTTCAATCTTATATGCAAGTAATGGTGGTTTTAATTACCTTTATTTCGTTTAGGTATCTGTGTATCACGAGTTTCAGTGACTACCCCCTGCCCCTTCTTGTTGCCTTTTTCCCCCTCTTTCTTAAGCTTCAATAGCAATTGAAAAGTTCCTACAGTATGTCTTTTGCAATGTAATATAAAATTTAATGTTCAGTGGAAGACATTTTATTATTTGACGATGCTCAGGAACTTACTGAGCGATAATGTCGGTACTTACTGCTCACCGATGAAAAGTAAGAAGCCACATCTCTGGCCCAGGTGTAAGCTCGACCACACCGATTTACTCACCTGCATTCTCGGAGTATTGCAATCACAAAAGATTTACCACTGCCATGCTTAAGCATACGAGGTAGTCTGAATGATCGTCAGTGAGAAAGCGTATGCTTGTCGCCGTAAGTTGATTTCTTATGGCACTCCTATCCCAAAGGAACTATATTCCGTCATCGTAAGGAGGTAACACAACCCCCACACCATTGCTACACTCATCATGAAAGCGAGAACTTGCTTACTTATGTAGTAACTTCTCATCCAGTTAGGAGATGTTTTCGAAACATTGACGATGAGAAAATCTTTATTCGTAATAAATAAAATTCTTTTTCTGTATGGATTTACTAATTTAAGTGTTTATTTGTTCACAATGTAAAAAATAGAAATGTATAACACTCAAAGACTTCAAACCAATATAAACAGCTACGAATTTATAAAAATATAGGAGCTATTAATCAACTGAAAGGTACAGAGATTTTTTTCAAAGAACAATATTAATATGTAATAAAAATTCCTCAATTACTGAAGAAAATTGATAAAATAAATAATCCAGAATCAACAAAAAGAATCAATTCCGCTCTTGGCAAAAGAAAACAGTAGCAGGATTCAAAACAAATATGTAGATTAGGATTATGTATTTGTTTAGCTGAAAGGACTGCTGAAAGTTTTTTTACAGGTATTTTTTGTTTATTACAAAATTTATATCCAAATCTGAATCTATTTCATAACCAGATGCGAGCCATATGATGAACTACCTTAAAAAATTACTGCTTCTAAAGAATATACATCTATGAACAAGGGTAAATCTGGTAATTCTCGATCTACCATATACATGGTGTGCAAGGATCATGAATGACCATCTTAAGTATAGTTTTGAAATATTTCACCTTGATAATGTATTATGCAACAACAACAAAAAAAAATGATAGAATCTTAGTATCAGGAACTAAAAAATTACCTATCTGCATCAATGCATAATTAAATGCAATAAATGAAAAGAAAGTTTATTAAAAGATAAAATCTGGAAATATCTGCAGAATAACTTAAGAGGCTAAGCAATTTAAGACCCCCCCCCTCTCTCATTAAAACATATAAATATAACAAACCGCTAATAATATGAATGAAATCAAATTATAGATTTCTTGCACACTTAATCAGATGTTTAAAGCAGTTCAAACAAATTTATTCATATAAAAAAAGGCAAGAAATATTAACTGGCAATCTTGAAATGTAACAATTTTTTTTATTGTTAATTACAATGAAAATTCAAGGAAATTAGGAGAAGGGAATATATCTTGTAACCTACACATTGAAGGAAAATAAAACATTTCTAAAAGATACATTTCTAGCATTTGAATATATTTGAGAAGAATCTGAAAATCCTATTGAAAAGGAAACACCAATTTAAGATTGCTATAATATAGATCAGAGAACTTCTTAAGTGCCCCAAAACAGCATTCTAAAAAGTAATAAAAAAGCTTCTGAAAATATTAAATTAACAACTAATTTTAATTTTACAAAACAACTCGTAACTTTACAAAAAGAAAAAAATCTTCATGAGGAATATTATTGAAGAACCTGAAATTAACAGTGTTTATAGCAACAAAATTTAAAACTGAATTATAACCATGCATGTTACTATTTCACTTCAGTATTTAATTTTCCTTACCTTGCCATATACTTTTTTTTTCTCAAAATAAAGTATCATCCTACTCTAAATGACAAGAATATTTAAAATAACTTAAATTACAAAACCAGATAAGCTATAAAAAAAGAATGCATTAACTTTTCTACAGTACGATTCACTTAAATAAAAGGTGAAAATCAAAATTTTCAATTTAGAAAGCAAATACATAATCTTTGCAAGATATTCATTTGATTTCGGTGATTTTCAGTTTTTTATTAATGTATAATTTTGACTGCATTTCAGAAATCAAATGGAAAGGGATACCATAGCGATTGGAAAAACCAAATACTTTCTTGAAGGAAATGTTGAATGTTTCATTCATTTTCAATTGCTATTTTATAACACTTGACATGAAAATAGAAAATAAATATAATTTTGCAGCTGTAAATAACAGCATATACAAAATTCTTAAGCTATTACTTTCTTTTTTAAGTTTGATGTTTCGATAAAGGCTAAATAAATTTTTATTAAAAAAAAAGAATCTTGTTTAGATCTGAATATTTAAGTACCATGAATTCCCATCATTATGTGAACAAAACATGAAGCTAACATTTGTTTTGAGGCAACATTTTCAAAGAAAATATAACAATTTGTTTAAAAAATAAATTTAGAGAGCTTTCCATTAATCAGAGCAAATAGTAAAGTAATTGGGAGCTGAGGCATAGTTTTTTCCCCCCTCCCTTTTATTATATTTAGCATTATAAACAAATTTTGTAATATTTTATCTTATTGATGATTTTTGAGACTGGGACCATCTATACACCCCCATCACTAACACATAGTTACTAGATATTTACTTTTCAATATAGTTTAATCTTTTAGTTTCACAAATAGTGTTGGAGTTTGTGAAGAATTAAAAAAAAAAAAAAAAATTAAATAACTAAAATAGACCATTAAAAAATTCTGGGTAAAACATATCTTATTTATAAGTAATTGAAACAAATCAATAAATGTAGTTTTGCATTAATTTTCATATAATTTCAAATTTCATAATTAATTTCAAAATTATTGCTAGTTTACAAATAACTAATTCAATTCAAATCATCCCTTAAATAATTGGCTAAATCACTGGCAAACAATTTGATTGGTTTCTTACAAACAAGTTTTTATTTTATTGATTTTAATATGAAGCTTATTTGAGCACTTTGTTTTAGTGAATTTTAAATTTATTTTACAATTATGGTAAAAGTATAGTGGTTTATTAATATTTGAATTATATGTTCTTAAATTTATTGGCTTAATTTCAAAATAATTTATTTGAAAAATAAAGGAAATAAGGAAAAATTACATATATAATTAAAAACCATGTACAATACGAGAAGTATTTGTAGAAAATTTTCAGATAATTGACATTTACATAACTTCACTTTTTTTTTTTTTTCAAAGATTTACTTTATCAGTTTTTAATTTAAGATTTATTCATGTATTTAAGATCTCTATCCAATGAGGAGAAACTTTTTGAATTTCAAATCAAGGCAGTAACAGGACTTTAAAGATTAAAATTGTCCCTTGCAATGGGTGAAGCAAACTAAGAAAAGTTCTGTAGGTCTCGGTCATCATTGACAATATTTTTTTTAGTAATCCATATTCAGTAATAACATCTTTGTCTTATTTTCTGTACCATTAAATAATCACTATGAAAATACCAGGTAAAAAAATTGATAAATTTTTTTTGTTGTTGTTCTTCTAAAAAAAATAATGCTTGTCACTTCAAATAATAAATCTTAAGAAATAATTCTTTATGATGATCCTTGAGATGCTGATATAAAGTAAGTAGAAATAAGACGGTTATCATTAATTTTTTTTATTGTTATCATAATACCTGTTTTTACATACATAGTTTGAAAATATTTAAATATAATCTATTTTTAAGATTCACAGAGGCTTTTCTCTGCCTTTATTTAAAACTGATTGACAAACCAAGTTTGTTTTTTGAAACTAAGATGATAGTGTCAATGACCATCCAAATTATTGTCCTCATTACATTAATTTTGATTCAGCAAAACAAAAAGAAAAATTCAACTTAAAAAAGCTAAACAGTAAACTTTAAAAATATAAGTCAGTGTATTTATTATAGAGTTATAAAAAGTAATAAGCAATTATTATTATATTTAGTATATTTTTCAACCAGTATATTGCAAATTTTTTTAAAAAAATTATTTTCTTTAAAAAAATAATAAAGAATTTTAATTTAAAGGCAATTTAAAATAAATATAGATGTTTTTAATAGGTTACAAACTCATGTTTTTCTTTTTCCAAACCATAAATGATTTTTTTTTTTTTTTAGATTTTATAAGGTTACAATTTATCTTATAAGTATATGACCTAAGAATACTTTTTTTTTTCTTTACAAATTCATTCTTAATAGCAAATTATTAGTTTCAATGAATCTATTATTATTCTTAAGAAGAATATCTTATTTAAAAGTTAGTATAATTAAAAAAATCCTTTACATATGATTTCGTATGATTAAATTTTTTTTATAAACCTGCATAATTCATATGAACAAAGCAATTATTGCAATTTATATCTTATATCATAACAGATGTTATTGATCAAAGATTAATTGTTCCCAAGGAAAATAAAGATTTGTAAAACATTTTTACATGTGAAAGTTTTCAAGAAAATTAAATTATTATTTGAAATCAATTTTTGAAATTCTTAATTAAAATTAATAAAACAGGTATTATAACATGCACTGCTATTTCAAAATTCTTATAAACATAAAAAGTAATTTTTAAAAATTGCGTAATTCTAAATAAAAGAACTATCAAAGTTGATAGTACCATATCAACCATATTGCATTTGTCTGATTGGTCACATGCACTTAAGATCTACATATACTCCTATAATAAAATTTACAGTCAACAAAATTGTTATAATCAGAGTGATATATTTTAGATTGAACATGTAGAAATAACTCCCATTATTTTAATGAAAGAACTAGTATTCTATTGTAGTTGATAATAAAGTATGCAAATAGATATATGTCAAATGTTACACAGAAATAGAAGAAAATTTTGCTGCAAAATCTACTATCTATTAAAAGTCATAGTATTCTCATTACTAATTACCTGCCCAGACAATGAAGTAAAAAATGTTACTCACTATTTACATTGAATAGAATGGTAATTACACATCTCATAAGGACATTTGCTTACACAAAATGGGCTGAAATTTCATTTATCTTAGACCTTTCATCAAGGTTTCAAGTTACAACCAAGGATAATTTTTTAAAATATCAAAGGTTAACACACGTTAATCCAAAGCTAAAGCTTATATAATTATTATCAAATTTCAATCTTAGATTTCAACTAAAAAATCTGAGCAATAGCTTTATAATATGCATACATAATTCAATCTAAGATGCTTCAAAATTTTATTTATTAATCTATTTTGTTTTCCTGCTATGGAGCTTTGTTTTCTTTTTTTAGGCTAACTCCAAGATAAGTTAATTTAGAAAACCTGTTAGTATTTAAGTCCAAACCTTTTCCAATAATTATGTAGAGAAAAAAAATTCATACATAATCTTATCTACATCTGAGCATTACTTTATATAAAAAATATATACAAAATAAATTTCAAGTGTTTCATTAAGATAACATTTCACCTAAAGATAAAGGAATACTTACCTTAGTTATGATGATGTTCAAAGAATACTTTTTTTGTTAGTATGGAACAATGCATGTTTTCTAACTTTTGCAATTGCATGCTTTGGTACAATAACATGCATAAAAAAAATTACTCATGTAGAAAATTATGATGAGAATTTACAAAAACATATCGTTGAATCAAATGTTTCAATTTACTAAAGCTTTGATTAAATTAACTGTTCACTACACTACACAATAAAGGTAAAAACTATAAAGTAAATCTGCAAAATAGCAAAACCAGGATTAACTTCAATCAAATGTAACAGTAAATAAAAATTAAGATGCATTCAAATTTTTAAAAATGGTGAGCTAAATGAGGATTTGGAAAGAAAAAATTCATTTATTATTTAAAATTACATTATAGCTTTGCTCAAACTAATAAAACATGTTTGCAAGTCAATTAATTTTAATCTAAAAAATAATAAGTACATAAACAAATAAAAGTTATTAAGTTTTTTTAAAAATCACTCACACAACAGGATCTTTATTTTTGACAGTAGATAAATGAAATGATCTTGAATTAAAATTACTTATACTGCGACACATACGAAAAGCACGTCTCATCATCGTAGTGAACATTTTTCAAATGAGGAGAACCTCACTAACATGCCATAGTGAAAATTACACAATGCACATTGATTCATACTAACAACAACAAAAAAAAAAAAAAACTATTTTACGATAGCATTATTAAGGTAAATATTCTTTTTTTTATCTTGATGTTAAATGTTATCTTAATCAAATGTTATTTATTGAGCATATTTGAATAAACCCTAATAAAAGGTCCATTCGCCATTAGAAATTTCGCGGTACCCTTTCTTCACCAAAGGAGCAAGAACCAATAATGTTTCAGTATGGAAATTAAACGCATTTCATTGGTTATTGAGTTGGATCTGCAAAGCGTCATGTTTCGTTTTTGAACAGTATTTGATTTCTTGATTGCTTGGAAGTGGTATAGGTGCCTGTAATGGTTTTAAATCCGCATTAAGTAGATAAATGCTTTCTTAGATAAAAACCAAGGAAAAATTTAGATTATTAGAAAAAAGTAAATTTTTGCTTAACTTTAAATTATTTAAAGTATATTTTATCAAAACGCTTCTGAAAAATGCTTAAAGGAGGAGAGGCAATAATTATACTACTCATAATCATTGCATTGCATATGAATATCTAAGAATAACATTCAAGACAATTCGTATGAATAAGAAATTCTATTCCAAACGAAGAGTTGATAAATACTTGTGAAATACAGACATATGAACTATAATGTCTTTGTCCATTTTCACTTGACGGTTAAAAAATAAATCAAATAAATCATAACCAAGCTGATACTAAATAAATAGAATCATTGTGTATAGCTTCGCTGTGTTAATGCGTTAATTAAACTCTAGATAAGACAAAAAGACCCATAATTTTAAAAGCACATTGACATCAGGTAACTTGAATCAGTTGAGTGGAGTTATATTTATTGACTGTCTGTAAACTGACACTGACAGGAATTTCGGTGACAAAAAAAAAAAAAAAATGAGTGAAAAGCAAAGGGATGAGCATCTAAAAGGTTTTCCTCTTCATAATTCGCTGATCGGATAATGTTTCCGCTACAAAACTGACCAATATTTGTGCATAGAAAATGGCATTGTGACCAAGGAGCAAAGGAGTGGGGGTAAATCCTCCGGACGCCAGTCTTAGTAGCAAACATTGAAACAAAACACAATTACATTCATGTTCTTTTTTAAGTAAAACATGGTGAGGTGGCGAAAAAATAATAGCATATACAAGGTGTCATTACACTTCTTATACCATTGCGCTGTTATGCGAGTAAACAGATGCATATTGAAATTAGACCTTATGTAACCACATCCGATCTTCAATTTTTCATTAAGGCACTGTGCATCCTTTCATTTTACTTTTGTCATTCAGAGCTTTTTTTTTATATATATAGTTATACAGGATGGCCCTAAAGCAACATTCCTTGTTTCGAGACATCTGCAGCTAAAACTGGAAAACGGAAAAACATTAAATTCCATATATAGTCAGCGGAAGATATAGAAAAATGAATTCCGGAAAAAAAAAAGCTTTAAAAGCCACAGGAGAGATTTTGGCACTGTTGAAACCGGAAATGTGTTTATAATTACAATGAATACACGGAAAATGAATTATATAAAAATCTCATTAATATTGAAATAATAAATAATGCACATACAAAAATGAATGACAGATATGAAATTCGCATTAAATAATTTTTTTATCAATATTAGGATTTTCTGGACTACGTACAGAATCTACGTTCAATATGCTGACCTTTTTTGTGTGCAAGAATTTGCCTCCGGTGAATAACATCCTCTATTGCTACGCGTAAGCTTTCACCTGAGATGTTTGTAACAAGTTTTGTTGTTATTATATGACACTGCCTTTTGTTCTTAATCGGTTCTAACTATTAGCGATTCACTTTCTTCCAAGTATTTTTGTCTTAACTCAAAGTGCTATAGCAAACATTTATGCAAATTATGAAGCTTTCTAAATTTCGTTAGAACCGCCGTAATACCAAGCTTTTTATTGAAGATTATCGATTTCGAGCGTTTAAAAAGAAAGTAGTAGGCCGGGATAGCCTGGTTTTCTAATAAGCACATTGGTAGTTTCTAATAGGTACATTGGTAGAGCGTCGGATTCGCGTCCCTTAGGTTGCGAGTTCGAACCCCGCCGGCCGAAAATTCCCAGCGTGCTTGGTGGCTGACGTGCGTTAAATCTGTCGTGGTCACAAAGTCATCCATGTCGAGAGTAATACCACTGGGGTTACTGGATCAGGGGTGATCGTTCTCTGATTCAGGTCTAAATTATGATCTGTGGTTGCGTGAATGAAGTCCGCCCCGCAAAAAGGGTTATGACGTGTGTGTAGCTAAGTCGTTCTCTTGGCCCTAGATGGCGCTACGATAGAAACAAGAGGCGCTCCCCCTCAGGCTTAAATCGGCTGTCTTTGAACAGCGGGCTTGCCCATGGCAAGTGCCATAAGAAACAACAACAAAAAGAAAGTAGGCTCATATTAAGCACAAATCAACAGTCAAAGAGTTGCTGACCGAATGTTAGCTCTCCCTTTTCTAAAGAAATAAGTGGCGGTGCAGTCACGTACGCATAGAAAATTTACATAACAGACTTAGATTGTGTATCGTTTCTAATAGGTACATAACGGCATTGCAAAAATTTCTTCTATCGGAACTTTTGACATCTTTTTTTATTTTGTAGAATCAATAATTCCATGTCTTCGATAGTTAGTCAACATTTCATTCCATATATATGAAATTTGTTTTCATTACGTTGATTAATTTTACTGCAGATATCTCGAAAAAGCGAAAATTATTTTATGAACAGCCAGTACTTCGTTATAGCACCGCTTTATTATCCCATTAAATAAAAAAAAAAGGACATTGAACTCTTATTTTTTTTACTAACAAATAGAGCAAAATAAATATCATTTATGGCTCAGTTATGCTTATAGATAGTTTTTATTTAATATCAGCCAAAAATTAATCGACAGATATATATTTTCTTTTACCTTTATAATGATCTGCCATGTTTTTCGTCATTAATCAGTGGCATAGTCATCGAGAGGGCAAGAGTTGGGGTACAGATGTACCGAGTTTCATTCTTAGGAAGTGCCATGGAGACAAAACCTTAATGTGTTTATGATAATTTTTAAAGTGAAATATCCTTCGGAAAGGGAAGTAATGCCATGTTCCTGGTGCCATATACTCTTTCTAACTTTCAATATTACAGAGCAGGCGAAAAAATCATATTGTGTTTCGGATGCCAGTACAAATCTGTTCAGATACAATGCGATTTGCCCAGTAAAATGGAGAATATCAAACCGACGGTGATGCAGAAATTGCATTCCGTTAGTTTCTTATCACAAGAAAATGGTGATCTAAAGTTTTCTTCCGTGAATGCACGGTTAAAAAATAAAAACTTGCCATAGTTAAATTTAATATAAATTAAATTTTTGTCAATAGTTAATCCAAAATTTTACTTTATTTCATCATTTTATATATTTTGTTTACGAAAAAATAATAGTTATCTGCGGTGAAGATAATTATTTTATGAACATCGCTTAACATCTTTGTTTCTTTTCAATCCAAAATAATTCTGAAAAGAATTTATAAATTTTACTAAATTTATGAACAGCATATAAACAAACCTGACCGTTTCCCGTTTTCAGTTGGCGTTTTCAAAAATTTTGCCGATTACTTAAAACTAACAGCCTTGAATCAATTGAACTGTGCGTATAATTTAAAAAAAAATTTAAACTCTATTAAGGAACAATGATTTTGTTCGTTTCAAATTCAGAGAAAACTTTTCCTACTCTAATTCTACAAAATAATTTTGATCTTGAAGCCGAGATCTTGCATCTAGGTCACTGTGTCTCTATGAGCCAGAGGTAAAGTTTGTAGTAGCGGATTCGAAATTTGATCTCATCGAGGATTTGTGCAGCTCAGATATAAATCTGATGCAGTAGCATCAAAAGTCCTCAATTGGGTTATTGTGAATAATTGGAGAATAAGACATTGGCCCAAGTATTGTAATCACATAATTTCAAAAGAGAATGTTAAACGCAAGAATCAATCTGTGAATTAAAACATGCTTTATTTTCAAATTTTATATTTATATGGCTAAAAATAACGCTGTAGAAAATTAGGCAAAATTCTAAATTTTTATCTCGAATGAACTTTAAACATTCTTAAGAGGAAAAAAAAATCTTAAGCTATGATTAACAAATTATTCTATTATAAAAGCAAGTTTCGGCTGATAAATAGGCAAAACTGTTGTCATTTTCTTTCAAGAAAGATTCTTTAGAAAATTTATTTATTTATTGCCTTAAAGATGAAAAATCTATATTACTGTTAGGATTCAAATTTTGCAATTCCACAAAGCATTTATATTAATTAGCACAGGAATATGGGAGTTTCTACTTATATCACTAATTTGAGATCCACAATGAAAACGAGCTGACTTCGAAAAGAGAGAGAGGGAGAGAGAAGGGGAAGAGAAAGGGGGCTTAAAGATAATTGAATTATATTTGATCCGATTGTTAAATAAACGAAATATGAACAAGAACTTTCCAAGCCATAATATGGCAGATAATTGGAACATTCTAAAGCATTTTTCTGCAAATAAATAATAAATAAATAAACGGAAAATTTCCTCTAAGATTGATTTCAGAATAAGTATTCTTTAAGCTCATAAACTATGAAATTCATATTGAAAAATAGCATAACATAGTGATCTTTTAATAAAATTATCTAGAAAAAATGCACAGAATTTACGCACAAAATCTTTTTTAAAGTACCAGAAAATATTCGAGGCATTTTTCAAAAGTTGAATCATATAGGAACACCATAATATGCAGTTTAAATTTTAACTTATTAAATATTAATAAAATAGTAATTTTGAATATGAATTATTATAATTTCACGAAGATGCTTAGTTTAAGCTACTCTTAGTGGACATTTTAAAAAATTCATATAAATATAAATGTAATCATATAAAACTAATGAAAAAATAAGCTACATAGTTTAAGCTAGAGGATCTTTACTTTAAACTGTTTTTTTTTTTTTTTTAATTTTGTGTTTTATGGTCAAGTGGGTAATTTTTCTAGAGTACCACGACATGTTGTTTTGAAACATTCATTTTATTACTTTATATCTACGGAAATCATGCTTAAAAATTGTTTCTTTACAAGCCATATCAGATACTACATTGTATAAAATACAATGTCGTTTCGCTCAGTACAATGCGACGTGAGTCTGAACGTCCGTCGCAGGCATTTGTGTGACACCGCCCTCTGGGAAATGTTACCGTCGCGCACATGTATGCGATGTGGCACGCAATGTGTTAACAAATATTTTACAGCGATCGGAAAAAAATATTATGTGATGGTCAGTAAATTATGAGCGCTATTTTTCAAATAAAAAAGGACAATTTAAAATGTATTAAAATAGTATAAAGAATCTAATTCATCCTCTGAAGAACTATTTAAAGAAACTATTTATGATAGTTCAATCAATCTATTAGTAATAACTAGTTATCATGTTTGAAATGAGAAATTCTTGTATAAAATCTAGTTTTGAGAAAAATGCATTTCTAGTTTAAATTTCAATAATATTTCTATAAAAAATATGCTGAGAATCTTAAATTTCACCGCATTATAGCTTATTTCCATATTTTGTTCTGCCTTTTTTTTATTCTTCAGAATTTTTTCCTTGCAATTTTTTCCAAATCTTTATCAAAATAAGAGAAGCGTTTTTAATGCTTAAATACTAGGATGCATGACCTTGGTATTCAAAATATTTCATAATGGCTCAATCTGTTTTAAATGGTATTACAGCCCTGAAAGGCCAACGTCTTTGATAGGAAGTTCAACACGAATTTCTTTTAGGAAGCATTTTCATAGAATATGGTCAAAGTTGTCTGTAGCGTTCTGATTTTTAAAAATAACATCTTAATTAGAAACATCAGTTTTTGTTTAGTCATATTTCAATACAGTATTATCCAGCTAGCAATTATTAAAATTACGATTCGAATATCTATTTCTCCTTAGCTTATTTTTACGTTTAAATGTTCTTTATTATTATTTATCATTATATTAAATATCAAAATAAGTAGATACTGCGCACTCAATTCAGTTTTATTGTTTCTTAAAGAATAAATTGAAAATATAGTAAGCAAAATGATGTAACCAAGTTATTAGAGTAATTAACTTTGTCTCATACTTATTCACTGTAACTGTTCAAACTTAAATTTCTTTCGCGACAGTTTATTTAAAACATAATCGCTTGAAAAATACTGTTAAAATGTTTTAAAAAGATTCTATCCATTCAAATGCCAACTTTTCTGTTATGTAAATGTCCCTTATCGGCTTTTCAATTTTAATAAAAGATTGAATATCCTTGCTTTTTATCGAAATAGAGTCAAAAGCAAATATTTTTTTATGACGGTAAGAAAACGAAGAATCTACTAGATGGAAAGGAAGGGGGGGGGGAAATTGTGAATTATGGCCGAAAATCGAATTACTTTAAATAAATCTTGATATGAAATGTGAGTTGACAAGTGATAGTTGTGAGGTCTATTTTCCAGTTTACTCTGTTTTTTTTATCAAGTTTTTTATTTAAACGACAATACAATAACGACTGAACAGGAAATTTAAATGTTCTAAAATTCATTGTAATTATTTCCCATGGCTTTCTGCTTTTGTGATTAATATATTTGTGTGTTTACAACAAACTGAATTTGGAATTTTATTTTTCTATACAGTATTTAAAATAATTAATAATCACAAATTTATATAGCAAGAATTGTACAAATTTGGTTGTTAAATAAGTTTTTCTTATAAAATACCAATTTTTAAAAAGCGACTGATTTAACAAATAGACATTCATCTGTAATAAAGTATTTCTGTGCTTTGAAACACTTTCCACTTGTTATCAAGCAAACAAAATCCTCCTCTTCTCCATGAGCATTGAACATTTACCAGAGTTGTCTCGTGAATCAGGTCACAGACCTCTTTGGATCATTGTCCAGCTTTCGCAAATAACTATTATTGAGATTCCCTGATTTTCAAAACTTTCGTTCTTGACCCTTACAGATAACCTAGATTTCTCTTTAGATGTATGTTATCTAAAATCTTTCAGAGCTCTTCTTTTTGCTACAAGTCATAAAATAAAAAAAAATAAAAAATGAACTCTGATATTGCACATGAACTAATTTTAATCAATATCAAAAGTGAATGAACGTAAACAAATAAACAAGTCTATCTATTTTTTAAATTTCTTTATAGATAAAAAAAAATCACACGATAATTTTTCATGAAATACTCGAAAAACAGGCGCCGAGGATGATAAAAAGCTCCCAGTCCTTGAACCATTGGAAGTTCAAGTTGATAATCTGAAAACTAATATTAAAGCTACATGAATGTAAGCTTTTGCTTGAAAGAATAAATTAGAAGCTAGGAAATTTTTTAAAAATTATTAATTTGAAAGGATTTGAAGATAAAAAATGTCATTCGCATAAAAAGAATGGAAGCAACACCGAAGTTATTTGTCATGAAACCAAAATTTACTAGTAGAATAATGTACAATATAAATCATCAGGTGGTTCTAATATTGACACAATGATACTTCGCATAGCACAAGATTTTGGGTGAAATAACGGTTGGTTCCGATATATCGTCTTTCATTCAGGAACATAGCTATCACACGAGAAAACAGGAAACTCACTGCATCCAGTAAGATATGACAGATACATGTCTTTTCAATTCGGTTTTCTTTGTATCTTTTCTGTGCAAACGGCATCTTTCTGCCTACCGAATTATTGATTTTTGAAGTTTTCCCAGAATTTTCGATCACCTGCGCATAAAAAAGGCAGCAACAAAATTAGATTTTGTTAATCAAATATTTGCTTATCATCGATTTTCTTAATATCGATTTTGGCCAATCTCTTTGAAGGTCCCTCAAACTGACTTTTTAAAAATTTCCATTTTTTCAATTTTTTTCACAAATTTCAAGCTTTTTGAGACATCTCAATATAATGTAATGTTGCAACCAAACTTTTTAAAAATTGTTTTTGAACCTGAAAGGCAACTTTTCTGCACTATTACCAAATTAAAATCAGAAAAATTTTTAAAGGGCCATTTTAAAAATTTCCATTTTTTTTTTCAATTTTTTTTTACAAATTTCAAGCTTTTTGTGACACCTAAAGATAATATAATAATGCAACCAAATTTTTAAAAATTGTTTTTGAACCTAAAAGGCAGCTTTTCTGCACTATTACCAAATTAAAATCTTTAAAAAAAATTAAAGCTGTTTTCGTTCCACCTACTGTACAGTATATATCACCTATGACAATAAAATATCTTAGTACTCTTAGAACTTAATTATCAATTAATAGCGCTTATTTAATTTTGACTCAATAGGAGATATGCTATTTGGAGTGAATATGAGAAAAATTGATTGAAAGATTCCGAAATAATTGTAATGATAAATTATGAAACTTATCAAAAACCAAATAAATATAATCCTTTTTTCAGATAAAAATTTGATAGTCAAAACAAAAATCATAAAAGCGTGAAGCTCTGAAGACAATCCGTTAAAGGAATTAACCCAAAATGAATATAAAGAAAGAAGATTCTTACACATTCGTCAAATATTAAAATACGTTAAGAATGAGATGGAAATTCTAATTTACTTAGAGTGTTCATGTCAGTGCCTTCGTTTTTATAACTTTTGTTTTCATCTCGAAAATGTTGATAAAAAACATATTTTCTATACTTTAGCACATTAATACAGGCGTTCTTCTTAAAATATTTTAATTTCATTGCTTAAAGCCCAAGTTTGTTAACATATATTTAGAATCCCAAATGTTTGAAAGATTTTTAGTTCAAGTTTCGTTTCAGCTAGAAGCAAATTAAATATGATGTGCAGACTGAATTTCCTTTAAGAATTTAATAAATCATCACGGCAAATTCTATTTGAAAGTCCTGAGATATTACTTAATTATCAATGTTCGAAGATAAGATAAATCAATTTAGATTTCAAATTAAGATGCTAAGAACAGGAACATTTAATTAGCAAAAGAAGCTCGAATTGAAGAATGAATTCTCGGATAAAAAAAAAAAACACTTTTTCTGATAAATCAATATTAATGGCTAGTGAGGGTGAATTTATACTCATTCGTTGGTTATAGGCGGCATTGCTGAAATAAGATATTTCACTTTAGCTCGTGTTTTTAAAAACAAATATTATGAGGGACTAAAATATATTAAACCTTTAGTAAGATTAACATTATTATTATTATTACTATGCGGCAGATTAAAATTACATTTTGCAATTGGTTAAAAAGTTAGGGGATTAGTATAACACCTAGGACGAAGATTTCATTTGTTTCCTTCACTTCTTCCAATTTAAACTAGGCATTTCGCAACGCATCTTTTGCTTAAAACCGATTTGAAATCGGAATTGAATAGATAAATATACGGTTTTTATGGTATCTATATAATAAAAATACAAAGAAATGCTGAAAATATGTATCAGAAATTAATCTTAAGCACGAATTAAATTATAATTTCTTGATAGTTTTCTAGAAAGCTATTTCGAAAATACCAGAACTGTGAGTGTAAACAGTAGTAAAGGCTGTTATTCATTATTTCTTTAGAATCCTGTTGTAGTGGGATAAATTATAAAGAAAATAAAACAAATGTTTGCTATAGCATTTCATAAGATTTCATTTTAATGTTAGCAAGAAGCTAATGACAAAAGCTTATGAAAATGTGAAATGAATTCTTAGAAAAATCTGCTTTGACTAACAATCCTTGCTGAAAAAGTAATTAAGTTTCTGGCTTTTTCAATTCTATTGTTCGAACTCGGGCCTTTGAGAAACCGCTCATTGTTCAACTGATAATAGTCACAAAATGTTTTCTGGTTGATGCATTGGCAGTTTTAATTAGCTAGTAAGTAATGCTGTGTATTTATCATTATTTTAATCTAATTTATGGACAAAGCAATTTTTTTAGATTGTTTTTGCTACAGATAGTTTTCAAACATTTTCAATAGTTTGGTTATTTGTTGCGCAGGTAAGTAGACATCATCATAGGATTTGGATTTAAGCTTTTAATTCATATTTTGTTTATTTTCTATAATATTTATTATTATTATTATTATTATCATTATTTTTTGCTTAAATAGCATCGTATGTTTTATGTTTTCTTGTTGTATGCAATATTAAATAGATAGAACAGATTATAATATTAATCTATATAATTATTTTAATTATGGAGAGTTTTTAGGTATTTTTTAAAATTTTAAATACCAATTTTTATGTTTTGATAGTGTTTAAACAAAGATTTTTGATTAAATCCTTTTGTTCAGTTTTTATTGATATAATTTTACTCAGAATAAATCCATATTATTTTCTTTTTCTTCACCGTTTAAAGAAAGATTAATTATTTGAAACTCCGGCAATTTATTGAATAACTTCACAACACTATGGCTATTCTTAAGCAAAACTCAGTGGCGTTTTTATTTCCTAGTAACAACATTTAATGCAAATATGCATTTCAATTCATAGCTGACGATAGAGAGGATTGAGAAATAGTTTATATAAAGATGAGAAGTTTGCAAAAAGTACAGAAATTTGGCTTGTATTTCTACAACAATCATAGCGATCACTATCAGTATCATTCCATTTCTGATACTTCTCGATGCAGTGGTCTGTACTACGTTAATTAATATATTAAACTAAACACCAACACCATTGTCGTATCACTAGATAGAGTTGTTGGGAAATAAGAGTGGCACTGGCAATTATTTTGAGATATCCAGCCTAACAAAACTAGAAATGATAAAGAAGACCGCATCTTAACCGCATCTCTTTTGGCGGTGAAACCGGCATTTTCCTTTTTTTCGTTTCAGTTTGAAGGGAGATAGTTTGTATTGATATGTATACTTTCGCAAACATCCATGGATAAATTATTCTTAAGATTTCATAAATACAACAAAAAGAAGGGTTCATTTTCTTTAAAGGTTAATTTTCAAACATGAGATGTGTAAAATCGTGATAATTAGATGTTTGGCCAGTGAAGCCAATATTTTATTACACTGTGTGTCTATGAAAACTACCGAGTGCGTCAAAAAATGTATACACACTTTGAACCGTCATAGAACCTGTATTTCCGTGCTACAAGGTTCAATTTCTGGGAGAAAGTAATGTTACCATGTAACCTAGACATACTTTGGAATGAGATTCAAGCGATTTGAGCAGAAATCTCATTGGACACGTTGGTACGATGTACGGAATCAGTGGTGACTCATTCTCAACAATGTATTGATGCTGAAGGCCGCCATTTTTAACAGTAATCACATTTGCATCAGAAGGTGCATCTATGATTCAAATTGCACTTTAAGCTTTCCATTTCCAGCAATTAAACCTTGTAGAACGGAACGTAAATTTTCTATGACGGTTCAAAGTGTGTATGCATTTTTTGATGCATCCTGTATATGCAACACTTAGGCAATGGCACTGATAATCTTTTTTTTTTTTTTTTTTATTGGAGCCTAAAATAATGTGTGCTAGAAATTAAATAGAGATATTGAAGTTAGATTAAATGATCAAAAAACAATCCTATCTTTTGAAATATATAATAGCACCACTTTCATAAAAATATTCTGACATATTCCTTAGATATTGGAAAAGAATTACGAAATCTCTATGATTAGCTTACAAACCAATTATTTTGAAACATTGGGGAATTAATAATTGGAATAATTTCAAAATAAATAATAAAAAAATTAGAAACGAGTTAATATTTTAATAAATTTTGAACTAATGTTTTGCTGCGCAATTTGTGGCTGAAAAATAAAATCGAACATTTAAGCACTGGCATTGATAATTTTTTTTTTCTTACTCAATGTCAATATGCCCAGAATAAAGTGTTCCAAAGTTTAACTAAGGACTGCTGAAGTGCATGAACACTTTTGGGTTTATCTTGCTTCATCACCTGCATCTGTTGACAGTTATATGAGATAAACAGATAAAATTGCTTAACTTACATCACTTATTAGAACGATGCAATTTTAAAACGTAATGCTTTTTTACAGCTCCAGTGAAGAGATAGACAAAAGACAGATAAATGAGCAATAAATATAGAAACGACCCAATTTGATTGAAAGGATATAAGTAAATTCAATAAATGAGCACCAAGATATTTACCAAAGGTATATTTTTTTTGCGTGCTGCCATTGGGAAAAAAATGTTTATCACATGTTAAATAGAATTGATTGAATAGATTTTAATGGTGCAAAAGTCAGTTTTGACCATTCAGCGCATATATTGATTCCTTAGATGTTGAATTGCTGTCATTCTCGATATTTGTTCACACAAGATGTCCGAAAAGTATCTTTACCGTTTTAAAAAAAATCATTAAAAGAATAAACAAATATGTACACTCGCAGTTTCTTTTTTATCCAATAAATAAATTGTTAATTGTTCAACAATTGTAATAAATAATTTTGTTAATGAAATGATCATTGAATAGAATTAGTTCATTGATATTGTCATTTTCTTTTTGATAAAGCTATTCCACAGAAAATGACAAAGTTTTGTATGATTTATCGAATTAACATGTGTAATGGAAGTGCAGATTACATTTCGAATTCTATAAAATCAAATTTCAACGCAACGCAATTAAAGAAAATCGCGGCTCCTATTGAAACCGTTAATTCTTCAATACTCTAGTATAACCTGGTTGAAAATCTCATCCAATTCGATGCAATGTTTATGACAAATGGTGGATACACTGAATATTTTAACCTATTAAAAGAATTTGTAGTCTTTCTTTATTGAATATAAAAATATAAATGCATACTTCTATTAGTTATTTTTTAATAATTTTTTTAAGTGTAAAGAGGATTTAGGACACACTGTATTTTATAATGCTCATAAAAAGTACTTTGTATCGAAATTCAATCAATTTGTTTTTGACTCGAAAAAAGTTAATAAACTAAGTACTGCATTTGCTTTTGAGAAATAGCCTTTTTTTAGGAAAAAATGGAATGAATGAAAAAGGCAAAGTTGGTTTAATAATGATGTTTTACGAGATATATAAAAGAATATGAAGTGATAAAGTACATGAAAACAGACAGCTTTATCGACTTCTGTCAACCACAAAAACGTCGAAACCAAAAGGTATTAATCATACGACAGACAGCGTCAGTATGGTAACCAATATTGTTCCTTAATTTATGATATGAAAAGAGTCTTTTAATCCGTCGGCTTACAAAGACGGTGATTGGTCCATGGTTTAAAAAAGCATTAAGAAATATGTTATATTATAAATTTTACAAATTAAAGAATAATTAGCAAAGAATATATAATATATAAATAAATTGTAAATTAAAAAAAAATAATAAACTTTACCTATTAAGGCAGGTTTTTATCTATAGTAATTCCTGTATAAAAAATAATTTCGATAATAAGAAAAATGGCAAATCAATGAGTTCAAATAAAACCAGGCGCCAAATTAGCTCATGCGTTATATATATATATATTGAATTTTTGTATTTTTTCTTAAAACACAATGGAAGAAGCATAGAATATTTTAGAAGTAAAAAAATCTATAGTTCAAAAATATTGTCACAAAAATAGTTTTTGTTTGAACAATTATTACTTGAACTGAAATTAAGCCATACATAGTTGTTATAACTTGGTACAAAAATTGCTTGTAATTCAAAAATATCACAAAAAATAGTGCAATCTTAAATGAATCGATATAATACATTTTCAAAGTAGCAATAGATTAGAAGCATAATTTTAGGTGTTGTCATAAAATAAATGAATCAAAGGGTTAAATTAACATTGCTTCATTTAAAATACAAAAAGAAAACTTCTCTTGCTAAACTAGCTATAAAATATTCTTATACTTGTGAACCTATATTAGTCGAAATCTCTCTCTATTTATTATTTTTTTTTATTTCTCTATATTTTTCGAGGCATGCACGTTTTACTACAATGAGATTTATCCTTTCAAACAGCTTAATAGTTTCTTTTATTCCCGTGCAACTAATAATTCATTCAGAATTCATTTTGAAAAAGTGAAATGCGGATTAAAAAATAGAATTTAAATTTGAAACAGAGGGAAGGCGATAATTTGATTTCATTCAAGGATTTTGAGCTACGATGTCACAATTTCCTCCAGGTATTTTTTTTTATCTACCAAAATCATATTCTCATAAGTACTTTGCAAATAAATAATCAAACTCCCCTTTCATTATTATATATAATCCGTATTTCCCTATATTTTATAAATGCATTAATCTTTTTTATTTTATATAATCTACTGTAAATATTTTAATGCAACAACAACAAAATTCTTAAGAAATTTTCCAAATAAATTTTCCCGTAGAGATCATTTATTTGATAAGAAAATTCAAATTCTCTCTAGAAGAGAGTGTAGAAAAAAGCATTTTAAAAAGAAAGGATTTAAATATTGTAGAGACAAATACCTATCATTGCTGCTCTTCGGTCATTGACACGCTGTGGGAATTTGGAAAGGAGTAGGTCGGTTAGGTTGTCGTCCTTGTTATCTAAACGCAGACCAAGATTATGGTGCCTGTCCCAATATACTTCTTATGTTGTTTCAAAATAGGGTGTTAAGAAGGCTTAAAAAATTATTATTATTATTATTATTATTATTTTTTGACTTTCTTCTATCAAGTCTACCAAACTACAAAATCTTAATTTTTATTAATAAATTATTATCCATAAACTTTCATATAAACTGTGAAACTCAAAATTGCCTAATCAAGCTATATACTTTTGAGAGTGCACTCCAATTTACGCTTATCTCTGTGTCAGAGATAAATTGTAAAAGTTTGAATTTATATCTGAACAATATATATATTTCATCATTCCGTATTCTTTTATGAATCTTGGGAAACTCCGTTATTAAACAAACCTTGCTATTTTGATTGATATCACTTTTTTCTAAAAATGGATTCTTTTTTTAAAGCAAATGAAGTTTCAAAAATTCAGTATTTCTTATCCTTTTGTCGAGTCAAAAATCAATTAAGTGGGTTTCGATATAAAGGACTTTATCTGAGCATGGTAAAATATAAGATACCCTAAAAGCATCTTTACAAATTAAAAATACTTTTAATAGATAAAATTGTTACGGAATTCAGTTTTGTGAGGAGATTTTCGGTGCTTTTCTATTGAAAACTGAAAACGTTGAAAGATGAATAAGGTTCAGTAACTTAATTTTATATCTGTGTACTCCACTGCAAAGACCTTCAGTTCTTTATCATAACCACAACATTTTTTATTTTCGAGTTCCTTTAACTTTTCCAATAAAGTGCGTGAGAAAAATTTCGCACTAGTTATGTTACGACATCTGTATTCCATGATGTTCACTTCATTTTGTGAATTAACATGATTTTACTCTTTGCCGATTTAATTAATTTTGAGGTCTATTTAAACGATTGTATGACTTTTCAGTACGTCAATGGATTTTTGAAAGTCAGTTGTGTTATTGATAAGGATTACTTCTGGAAGGGATTACAATATTTTAAGTGTTATCTACAAGAGTGAGATTTGGCAAACTTTGACACGATTTTTAATATATTTTTGAATATTTAATGGCATGACTTTTATTGCAATCTGAATAATTTCCACATTGTGTTTTATGAGAGATGAATTGTTTTTCAAAGAATTTATACAAAATTGTATAAAAAAAATCAAGAACGAATGATATTTCTTATAAAATATTATATCTATATCGAAACAATAATCATATTTTCTATATTTTTGACAACTAGCATTTGAACTATCAATTAATTATTTTATTGAAATATAGCAAATTTCATTAATAGAAAGCGATTGAGTTTCATCAGTTTTCGCCTTATTTCTTCTTCACTCATTTGTTTAAATAAATAACTTCAAATGCAAAAATCTATGGTATTGCTTAAAAAGAGAAAGTTGCTTCCTAACTTATAGGGTTGAGTGAGGTTTGTGGTGTTGAGACGACTTGCAAGGAGGGAAAAAGTGCTAAAAGGTCAGTTTTGAAGTGCCATAAATACCTTGTGAAAAGCCCAAAGGTCGGATGTTATGCTTTTATGAGATGGCGTGTCATATCAACTTCAAAACATCAATTTGAAGAATAGCATTGCTAACACAAATTTAAACCTTTCTGGGTTTCTTTATAAGCTCAATTTCAATTCTGTTGAATTTTTTCTTAATTTGTACTCTGTTAGGGATAAATTATTGGTTATATAACCTCATTTTGTATACGAAATATAGTGAGCACAAACGCATAGCAGTCTCTTTACCAGCTAGACAAAATACGATAATATGAGTAAAACTTCCTCTAACATCTCAGAACTTTCAAATCGGATTATCATTACATAGGTATTTTTTTATATATAGGTTTATTGACTAAGTAGTATTTTGATTGAAATATAGTATAGTATATGAAATATAGTATAGTATAAACATACTACTGTTTTGTTTTTATGCTGCTCTTTAATACATGACAGTGGCAACAGGGTCATATTAATCTTGCTCTAAAAGCATTACAAAAAATCTCGGAGCCTTAGCGAACCTCCTGAATTGCGGGACCTAAGGCAGTCGCCTATCTTACCTATTTATAAATCCGGTCATGAGAAGTGACATCCATGTTTATATTTGTTAGCTTTCCATTAATAGTGGTGTTATAATGGTCAAAGTGGGCTCGTATATATTTAGTATGGAACTGCAACATTTTAATCCTTTTTAGTAGATAACTACTTAATTTTGAATGAAATATTTAGAACCATTAATACTCCTTTCACCTTTTAGCATTTTCATTCTTTGGGGGAAGAGTAAAGAAATTCTCCAGCACAAAACTGGACTCCGTAACAATTTTTGCACTAGAATTATGCCTTTCTATTGAAGAGAGGGGAGGGGGTAAAAATACTAAAAGAATACTGTATTTTCAATCAATTCTAATTTTAGCTCATTTTCTTCTACTTCGCAGTAACAAAAAGCACATAGCAACAGAATTGTTAAAAACTAAATGTTAAGCGTTTTCCGCTGCGATTTTTTTTGTGAGCATAAAATTTGAAAATAACCAAGAAAATGAAGGATAGTTAATGATAAACGAAGTCATTTTAAAATTATTTTTATTGTAGTTAAAATGCAATGATTTAAAAAAAAATTCAAATATTTTTTTAAAACTATTTTTTCCTTACAGATGTTGAAAAATCTGGAAGAAGAGGCTTTCAAAATTTTCATGACTTCAGTATCATTCTATTTGATCCTGATTAAATCGTGACTCATAATTTGAAAAATCCTAAATAATAATAAAACATAAGCAGATAAGCAGTTCTAAAGAACAGCACTTCTCTCTTATAACTTCTTCTTTTTTTCGTTCTTTTAAAAGAATAGAGCTTCTTAAATCTTTTTTTAAAAAAAGTATCAATAACTGTATTCCATTTAAAAATATTAAAACACGCCCTTAGCTAAATATAAATTATTGTTTTCATAGAAATTTCCCCAATTGCATCATAGCCTGAGCATTTTCAACATCACGAAAAATAAAAAAAATTCTGAAGCGTACTCTATGAATCTATGCAATTATAAAGATTTTAACGAATAAATGCATCATTGCGGAGTGAAAAAGTTCAATTCATATATTCTGAATATTTTAGACAACATTTGAGGCGCACAGCTCAATCGTCAGGAAGTTTAAATATTACAGGGGTTTATTTTTGTCAATTTCTTTTAAGCTAAAAATGTAGTAACATACTTTATTTTTTTAACATCTTACGTAAATTAAATGAAATATTATCTTTTTTTAAAAATTGAATTTCATATTGTTGTTTAATTTTCTTAATTTATCTTCTTCATGTGAGACACAGAAAACTACTAAAGACCAAAAACGGCCCGACAAAAGATTCAGAAGTTCTGATTTAAAGCAATATTTTTTTGAAGTTTGTTTTAATAAAAGTAATTGAAGTTATTTCTACGTTCGAAACTGGTTCAATGAGTTTTATCGTAAGCAAAGCATTATGAAATCTATCAGTTTAATAGTTCTGTTTTACACAAACATATACTTACATATACAAAAAAAAAAGTTTTAATACGGGAGTTCATATAACTAAACTACTATTCAAATTGATTCACTCTCATTAATTCTGTTATGGCAATTTTGAATCCCAATTCGTCGATAATTCAATTTTTTTCTCTGGTATCTTGAATTTTCTTTGAACATAATATTAAAATACCGTTTATAATTTACATTTCTTTAAAATAATTTGAAGTCAAACCTAAAAATCATAATTTGTTTTTAGTTTTCGCTAATTAAATATGTCAGCAAGGAACGGAAGTGAATAATTTTTAATTTCCTTCATCTTCTTGAGAACTATGTTGAATAGATGAGATGTGAATAGTACCTCTTTCTTTGAAGCTTTACAAGAAATTATTGTATTCAAAGTGCTGTATACTTTTTTTAGAGAAATTATTGATTTAATTATTAAAGTTATTATTATGAAAAAGTTTCAGATTATAATCATTATTACTTTGTTTCATTAATTAATTTTATAAACATTATTACGTTTTTTTATTTAGTAACTATATATTATTTAATAAATTTGTTAAATATGAAAAATAAATAAGTATTACTATTTTAAATTTTTAAAAATGCAGTTTTCTTTTATTTTATTCAATTTTAGGCCCATTTTTTCAACTCAAATTTTTAGAAGAATCGAAATTTTTTGTGCATCGAATCAGTCACGTACATGAATTGTTTACATACTCTTTTTATCTTTTATCATGAAATGAAATATGACGAATTCTTATAAATTTTAAATATAATTAGGACTGTTTTTAATTTTTAAAATTTAATTGAGTATTTTCACCTATTGAGATATTATTCATCTCAAGAAATATTCTTTCTGAAGGACTATATGATCCACAACAGCTAAAAAAGTTGCATCATTTTTATATCTGCAATAAAGTTTGTAGCTAAATAAATGTAATTTAATAATTTTCAGTACGACGCGTATTTTTATAAGTTAAAAACAGAACGATTTTTCAAGCTTGGAGAAAGAATAAAAAAAATAATAACTTTGCATAAGCAAACCTTGCATGAAAACACAGAGTTTTACCTTTAAAATAATAAACTTTCAAAAGATCATTTATTAAATCTTCACAGCAAACACTCGTTATCCTTTGCGTTTCAATTTTCCCAAAATTTTGACCTCGACAGAAAACAATAAAAACTTTTTCTCACTCGCATATACTTTCATTTCAGACAGTGAATTTTTGAGAACTGGGAAATAAATAAATAAATAAACGGATTGAAATTAAAAGAGACTTTCAACATGTTTAAAAAAAATCTAATTAATTCAAAACTCTGAATATTTCCTTGTTTGCAGTTCAATCTAGGTAATGAGAAGTAACGGTCTCTCAAAATTATTGTGAAAGAGTCGTATAAAGCTCATGGTTTGATTTGTTTACCCGGTATTTGGATTATTTTCCAATTAATTTTACACTTTTCTACGCTGTTTGTTGAATTTATGTCGAAATAGACACATCCGGAATTGCAGCGTATTTTCATAAATATTAACCATTTCGAATTTGGATTTTGCCTGTGGTGGTCGTTTGGTTAGCGAGTGACAGAAAATATTGGATCAAGATGACTAAAGACAGTGATAATCCTTATAAAAGTGTAATCATTGTGGCAGCTTTACTGTTTCTCATAACCTGCCTCTTGTATCCGTGGTAAGTTTTTTCACTTTTTTTAAGCAAATTTAATACATTAACTTCCATACTAAAAAAAAAAAAAAAAAAAAAAAAAGCCTTTTTACGTGTGGCCTAAAACAGCATGAAGTGAAAACAACTCACATGTGTGCGAAACTGAAATAATTAAGGAATTTATTGTAATGAATTTTTTTCCCCACATTTCAAATATACGTGAATACATTTATTTAGAATCTTTAGTAGTTTATAGATAATTGTTTTTGAAATGGAACAATTTGGTATCCTTTAAAAATTTGTTTTGTAATAGTTAATTTAAATATGTACTGAATATTGCTTATATGATTGATTTGTCTGGCTAACGGTGCGTTATTAAATTACAAGAAAGCTATTTTGAGCTCAGAGAATTTTATTAGAAATTTACCATTTGACGATGAATAATAATTTTTATTTCATTTTAATTATATGCAATAAAAGGTATTATTAAAGTATGATGCATCTTTCATGCACTTAGATAGACAATAAAAACAAAAATAAATTTTGGAAAAAATTAATGTAAATGCAAATTTATAAATAAAAGTATATTTCAATAAAAGAATATTCAACGAATATTCTTGAAAGACAAATTATCCTTTTGCAATGTGATAAATATATTAATAAATTAAGTGATGTTGTTAAGAAGAAGAAAAGAAAATAATTAAGAAAATATAAGAAAATAATTAAGAAAAGCGTTTGAAAATAAAATGAATATTATCGACCTAATAGTGCATTTGGGACTGAGTAGTCATATAACGAGCTGTTAAAGGAAATAACTCAAATTTGTAAGCATATAAATGAATAAAAATGATGTTTTGATAAATGATGATTGTAGATATTTGCCTGATTATAATATGAATTTTCAAATTTCATAGCCTAGTTTTGCTACTAAATTAACTACGCAGTAAAATTAATGTGAATTTGTTAATTTAGCTTCATTTCTAGGTAAACCCTGACTCGTTACAAAATAATTATTTGTGAAATGGAACAGTTTGACATATTTCAAAAGTGTAGATTATGTAACATATCATATATTGTTTATATGATTTTTTTGTCTGATTAACGGCTCATTATGAAGCTGCAAGTGGAGAATTTTATTAAAATATTTATCACTATAATGTTTTTTTTCTTCTATTTTTGTGTATGAGTATGTTCGTCTGAGTGCACTTATTATGTATAATGCTTGAAGTGATCTATGCCTTCGATTCCGTAATACATTTGAAGAATTTTATGACGAATTTATCTTTTTTTAAAAAATGATAATTTTATTTTATTTATATATTTATTTTATTTCAGCATATCTTCAATTTCTGTTATTTTATTTTTATTTATTTTTTTAGAATTTATTTAATTGAGCATTTTCTTTCTCTCTCGCTCTCTCTTTTTTCAATAGTTTTTTTTTTTATTAAAGCATTGTCACTAAATTCATGGAACTCATTTATAACTTTTAATTCAAATCACTGAAAACCAGATTTTATGAAATCTTGACCTTGATATACACTTTTTTGGGATAGTCTAACGAGATTTCAATCAAAATTACTGCAAATTTCGAAACTTATACTGTATTTATGATCTCATTTCTTCAAAATTTATAATGATATATATTTTTTCCTGTCTTATACTGTATCTACTGTTCTTCTTACAGTGATGGTTTTCTTATAATGTAATGTAAAATAAAATATGGAATGCGATTTTTTAAGAATTTTATTTTCGCAATTGCGGCTCCCACATCCGCTCGTGCGTGGAATGAGTGTGAAGAAGGGGAAAGGATATAATGCCACACCACTGTCGATAAGCATAATTCGTTTTTCAAAATCGTTCTTATAACTAAATGTTCATAAGCAGAATCTATTTTCTCTTTATGCAGTAAGAATAAATACGTTCTAGGGGCATCAAATGATTGCTATTTAAGCTTTTAAAATTGTACTTTGAGCACTAATGCATAATAAAAATTCGGTATTAACTAGTAAGTTTATCAGAAATAATTATTAATATATTTGATTTTAAAAAATTCTCTTATAATAGAGCATTAAAAAGTAGAAAATATTTTTTGCGGAGGAACTTATTGAAATACCTGAAGATTAGAATTTTGAATTCTAATACCTGAAGATTTAGAATTTTGAAATATATTTATAATATATTTTAATTATTAATGAATTCCTCAGAATTTTCTTTTGTCAGATGAACATTATGACTTTATTTCCTTGTCGTATTGTTTTCAGCGACTCGTATTTTTACATTTTTTTTTTCTTGACCCACTCTCAGCAAAAACTTCATTAATATTTATTTTTTTACTTTTTAGCCTTTATTATATTTCCTAATTCTTTATTATAATTATCATGGAATTTTTCAATCAATTTTTCCCTATTTTCTGTAAGAGTTCTCTCTCATATGAAATCGAATCTTCAAAAAAATTAAACGATAAGTTGATAATTATGCTCTGAAATTTTTTAATTATATATTACCATTAGAAACACAATAAGTACATTTTTGAATTCTAGCACATCAGGAAGTAAGTGAAAAATCAATTACAAAATTCCATCTTTCCGAACTTGAAAAAGAAAATAAAAACGTGTGAAAACTAATACCGAGTTAAGGTAAAATATAAAAAAGTTGAAAGTGTTTATAATAAACCAATATGGAGAAGAATTTACAGAGCAATGGGAAAATAATAAGGACTGAAATACAGCTATATGAAAGAGAATAAATTCTATCTATTCTGTTTCTTGGAACTCTTGGGAACTCGATTCTACAACAGTGTTCGGAAAAAATATGTTCGTGAATCGAGATTGAATTTTATTTTGCGTATGGTTGAGAAAGAGCATAATTATAAAGCATTTAACCCTTTAAAGGGTCATTTTTTTCTAGTCATATTTTGTTAAAATATTTTTAGGCTTGAAATTAGAATAAGAAAAGGGATTCATTTAGCTTATTAGATAAATTTAATTTGATTAATTAATTAATTTTGTTAATTAACAATTAAGTAACAAATCAAGACACATCATTTTGTCTGAGATAAAGAACTGAAGCATCTAAGTTTCTGACTTAACTAAAAATATTTGTCAGAACTTATACCAACCTACATAATTTCATACAAAGATTGATAAATTTGGTGGGAAGCATACTTCCCACGGCCCTAGAAAGGGTTAAGTAAATGTTGTTTAAAAGGAAAAATTATAATAATTGCAGCAAAATGTTGAATGTCGATAGAATGAATCATTGTGATGTACTGTATATTTCATTGATGGATGAATCATTCTGAAATAAATTAGAGGCTATAGAGGGAAATTTTTTAGAATCTAATAATATAGTTTTATTAATCAGATGATAAATGGACCAAATACAGTTATGTATTGGATAAAGGAAAAAAATTAGGCAATATGTAGAATTTTGTTAGCATGAGGTTGGTAGAAATTGAATTAATTAACTCCTTGACCTACGAATTTACTTAATTTCCTAATTACATGAAACATCCCATTTGGGACATTTAGTACTATTTTAATTCCTATAGGCATTTCCTATAGGCATAAGAGGCATTTGAGATACTGAAGCGTTTCTAAATGATTTTTGCATTTTAAATTACTTGATGTTTTCATTCAACTGCAGCTTTAAAACTAAAAATTCAGTAGTTCATTGTACGCAAAAAGTTTAAATAAATTTATTAACGATTTATCCATTAAATGAATTTATTAATAAAATCAACGTTATTAGAAAAAATAAATTAATAAAATTTTGATTCATATTTTTTTTCGAAATTAAATTTAATCGATTTAAATCTTAATAAACTATTTGTTCTGTTCTGAATGAAAAATTATTTTTGAGGTAATATTAAGTTTTTCAAAAAAAAATCGGGAATGAAGACAGAAGCTAAGGGACAAAATCATTCACAAACTATATTCTCGGACTTAAAATATTAATTTCGCTGACAACAGACAATTAATGAAATGCTTTTTTCGCCATATTTTCTGTTCAGGATCAGGAAATTAATCTACCAATTGCGCACATTTTTAATTCGCTGGTTGAATGTAAAGTTTACAAATAGATACAAATGTTTTTGAAATAAGGTGAATTGCTATTTATACGTATTTCTATAATAGAATTATGTAATTCAGGACTAAGACCCAAACATACTAGCCTCCTGAAATTCCAGGATGCATAGAAAAACTAACTTCCAATGGGCGAAGCACTGCTGGAAAGCTAAGTTTTAAATCAAAATTGTTTCGTTGTAAAGCAGAAATACATTAACAAGTAGTATTGATTAGCTTCGGTATTTATTTAAATTATTGGAACAAATTTTTGCCTTTTAATATATAATGATTAAGAATGAAAAGATTAATTAAATATTACCAGGAGATCAGTGAGAAATCAAATAAATATGGCGAGCTCATATCAAACCTGTGTTAACATATAAGCTGCGCCGAGCGTGCGGGGACGTCTTTCATAGCGCTTTTTTTCTAAGACGGAAAGCGTCTTGGGAAAAATATTCATGTAAAATCTATCTTTTATTTTCTTTCCGATTTATTAGTAATAAGTAAATTCTCTAAGTAATTCCTTTTATTATCTAAGCGCAACCATTTACTAAGTAATCTCAATGACATGCCATTACTCAATTTACTTGTTATGTCCGGAAGTTAAAAACCTTGAGTTCGAGAACACCGCGGTACTTCTCTCAAATCGGCAAATCGTTCTTCCTTGTTTCTATTAATTACGACGAGTTCGGATAAAAGGATATTTTTAAGTGGAAAAAAAGGATATTTTTAAGTGCGTTTTTGAAATTATTAGTTTTAATATAATTAATTTCTCCATTTCCAGCGAATACTATAACCTATTTGTTGATTTGAATGATGGAGGTATTTTTTTTTTTTCGTTCAACGAAATTTTAGATAGCGTTTTGCTATTTAGAGAATGTGAGTAAAATGTATTGTAGTAAAATTGATGTTGATTGCTACATGAAGCAAATATTGTTGGTTTCGCAATAAACTGTTTTAAGATTTAATGAAAAAATGTTTTTGCATTGTTAACGATATTTGATTTATTTTTCTTGAGTTTTGGATCTTTACAGTTTTTACCTAAAAATTCTAAATGAAGTCCCCCCCCCCTCTACGTTATAAGTAAAACAATATAATAATGTAAGTGCGAATAAAAAAAGTAGGTATCCATTTTACAGTAAATTTAATAATAATAAAAGTGGAGGCGTGTATCTCTCTCTTGGCTCCCAACAGATCATCCGTCCGTATGGTTCCGTAATCATGTATAATTTCCACTGTATACTTGTGTGAATTATACACTAATATACTGTGGATAAATGGGCAAATAAGATTTTAAAAAAATTTTAATCAATCCAAATTCAGCGAAATTTTGGCGGCTTATTGGCTGCTAATTTCAGAAAATATTATCACACGAAAGTGAATTCGACACTATATTAAAATATAGAAAATTGTCTTTTGGATAATACAAATTTAGTTTTGCAATTTTTTTTTCTTATTTTACCGATTTTATAAAATAATTTGAAACAATTATTTTTATTATTTTTATAATGGAATTCACATAATTTTCCTTGATTGCATAAACATTTAAACATCTGTTTTCCTTCTATTATTAAAAACTACATGAAGATTCTTGCATATTCTTTGGTAGTGATGAAAGCAATATTGTAATAATTTTGTATATCCTTTAACAATGATTCAATATATATAAAAAAAATAGATAAATTTTTAAGTTCGTCCATTTACAGATATTGTTGCTCTTTCCAGTAATATAATTTGTTGAATAAATATAAAGGGTGATCCAGAAAAATAAGTATGCTCTTTAAATAATTTTTACATAAAAAATTTTTAACACCAATTCCATAATTCAAATTATTTTATATAAATAATTTGAATTATGAAACAATTTGTATCACTGAATAAAGAATTTTGTCGGTTACCTAAGTTTTTCGATTCCCTACAGTCATTAACTAAGTGCTGTTGACAAAATCGACCGATGGAACTGCAAAATGACACTAAACATATAAATTAAATTATGTTTCATTCATATTTTTATGCTGTATGTTGGGTCAAATCTTAGACTGAAAATCTTAGAACGACTTGAAATTGGCCTTGAATTATAAACGGGAGTTTCACATATTTCCATAAAAATACACGCATTAGAGTGAGGTCCATGGGGATTTTGAGGGGTGGGAGATTTCAATGCGATCTCTTCGACCTAAACTTTTGTTAACCAGAATTCCATTAAGATAGGCATTCATTCCATGATAATGATGCAAAGATAATCCATCTTGCTTCAAGTATCTTTCTTAAATGTTAAATATCTCAAAAATGCAAGTCATAAGATATTTTTAAGTTCAGATAAACATGACTAATCAATATATTCTCAAAGAAGAAAAGTCCACTTAATTCACGTTCTAGTAAACTATCCCACCTGGTTAACGCCTGATAAATTGAGATTTTTATCCACTATCAAACACAGCGGCGTAGCGACCGAGGGCAAGAGGTGTACTGATGTTTTGGGAACCAGTTTCATGAGGTGCCATCAGAACAAGACATTAGTATTTTTATATCATTTTTTCGAAATTAAATGCCTTGAAGGAGTAAAAAATAATGTTATCCTCTGGACACAATCTATATTTACTAAACCACTGATAATGACTAGGCCTAATAAATTATATTATGTCCCAGGCACATTGTACTCTAGCTACGCCACTGCTGAAGTAGAAATAATTAATTGCCGAGTAGTTGTAACTTTGATTAATTATTGAGCTATTATTTAGGAAAACGTGTTGTTGAATGTGAAAAACTGCGTTTTGAAAAATAAAAATATTAATTATATATAATCATGAAACTTCTGATAGTTGGCAGTATCAGAACCTCAATGTATGTTTTTAATTGTTTAGTTAGTAATTATTCAGAGTAATACATGTTTTCTAGGACAATCAATACCGAGTAGTTCATACATATTTATGGAATATAAAATTACATCATAAAATATCTGCTATATCGTATAATAATGCGCAATATTGGAAAATATTTTATTATACAGAACAATATTTCATAAAATTGGGCAAAGTCATCTTGATAAACTTAAGTTTTCATCAGAAACATACAAGAATTTGAGCGCATATGTTCCAACGAAAATATCTTCTTATAAAATAAATAAAGAAAAAAAGAAATCACGTCTTGCCTCATTGACCCTTTCAATTTACAAATTTTTGTAATTTTTTTAATAGGATATTTTAAGCCAGATACCATCGTCCCTGATTGTACGCATAATTGTTTTTAGTGTATGTAAAAAAAGAATTTTATTTGGTTCTACATATTTATATAAAATAAAAATACAGTGATATAAACACTTTGTATTTCATTTAACATTTTTGAAAATTTTTATTTAATTCATTAAAAATAAGCATTCTAATTTATTTTTTAAAGCTATATACATGTTTAGATAACATTGCAAAATCAATAATTAACTGTTTTCAAATTACATTTTTGTTCTTAATATTCTTAAAATCATAATTAAATAAGCTTTTCTGTTATAAATTAAAATAAAATCAGAATAGTGAATGTTAGGAGTCAACAGAATCTGGGGTGATGCCCAAGACGCCATTGGATAAGATGGTTCTGACACCATGCTGCATGGCTTGCTAGCTAGGGCTTGATTGAACAAATAATAAAGATGATAATCAGCTTCTCAACTAGCACAAAACTAGTTATATAACTTTTTCTTTTGTCTTGTATTTTTTCTTTGCATATGGTTGTACTTGATATAATTTGGTATTAGCAAAAAAAAAAAAAAAAAAAAAAAATCTACAAAATAATTTAAGGCATTTGACTGAGTTTGGAGGCCCCTTTTTTTAAATAACGGTATTTGAAGAAATATTTATCTTTTTCAAGTATTCATTTTAGGCAAAAGTTAATATATCGTGCAAAAATATTTAACAATTAAATATTTGAATATTTGAGAAAATTTAGAAATTTTTTGTTTCAAATTTGATCTTTTTTCAAGCACTCTCAATCAAAAACAAATGGCTGCAATAATTATAATATTTGGATATATACATAATCACTGATTAATTGTTTAGAGACTGAAGCAAAGGTTTAAATTAGCAAATAATTTTTATAGTAGTTTAGTAATCGTGTTTTAAAAATGAGCCATATTTAAAAATGATCCACAACACCACAAAAATCCTATTTCTAGAAAAATGGGTTTAAAATTTCTGTTTTCAATTTTCATTGAAATAAAAAAAAGGTTCTTCCACAAAACTTCCTAGGTTGGTAGGTTATTCCTTCTTTTTCTTAAACGCTATTCACTTTTTGAAATTTTTCCCCCCCCCTCACTCTAATGAGTATGTAATGTGATTTTCTATACAGCTAGTATGAGCAGATTTTGATTATTTCTTCAGTTTTTTTTAACTTGATAATGTATGTTAACAAGCTCGGAGATCCTGTTATTAATTACTATTTGTTTTCCGTCCATTTATTGTCAGAAATTACATCAGAGGGAAATCAAAGCACTTTAATGATTCAAAATTATTTAAATTTTCAACAATGCTATCAAAAACAGATAATTTCATACTGAAAATATTTCAAAATAATATCTAGTATATGGCAAAAAAATGAAATAGGGAAAAGCAGTAATTGTTATATAAACTAAATAAAAATAATAAAATTGTTTATTTGTAGTATTGTTTACATTTCTAACTGTTGTTTTATTAAAATTTCTTTAATTTCATTTCTAATTATTGCAGACATTGAATAAAAACGGTTCTGTGAGGATAAAAGAACGGGTTTTGAGATAAAATATTAAAAAATTGTGAGTTTCGGTCAAAAATAGGTTTTTAACGCAGGCGGATACCTTAAGCGCATTTGTAGTGCCACAGAGTTCTCGTTTCTTCTAGGTCATAACGTTTTACAACTCCATCAGCTGCCCCATTGTCAATATTGTTATTCACGTATTTCGATCCGATCATCTGAACTACCAGAATCAACGTCAACAGATTCGGGTGGAAAATTAATAGCTAAAGGTGACTTGCGTTTTTTTATGAGCAGGTGTGTCATCTAGATTGATCTTACGATTATAGTTATTTTTGGCATCAAATATAACTATTTTAAAACTGTATTGGATAACATTCTTTCTTTTTGAAAACTTCAGTGAGTAAAAGACGTTTCAAATTTTAATACCTGTTAAATCAGATCAAAAATATGAGGATAAAAACTCATACATACAAATAAACAAAAGAAAGAGAGAAAGAGATGGTTTCCGAAATCTATCAAGACTGTCGAAACGCTTATAGAAAGGAGGTACGAAACATACAAAACGATTCTGATCTATAGAATTGTCGGTTCGGATATTTATTTGCAGGAAGTATATTATTCTATTTCTAAAATATGATTTAAAAAATGTTGTTAATCGTATTGGTGTTTTTTAAGGAAAATTATATATTTCGATTCTAGATGAACAACCGATGTAAAAAAGTGAAAGTCTCCTGACGACACATTTCAAATAATTTAGTTATCAACGGGACATTGCTTTAACAGTAACTAAAACAAAACTAAATTGTAGCTAAATCACTTTATTTAAATATTATAAAATGTTATAAATATTATTTATTATTATTTCCATGAACGTTATTCTTCTTGTAACTTCATAATAGAATAGAAATATATTCAGGATTTATCGATAATACCATTTTTAAAAAAAAAAAAACTGTTGCATTAACTCCATCTTATTCAACCAGTATTTGAAACACATCGGTCAAAATATATTCTAAACTCATTCAATTGTCAAGATATTTTAACGTATGTTGACAAACTTCTTGAAAGGGAAGGTGTGCATCGAATGGATTGGCTTACCTACTGACCCTAACTTAACATTTTAGAACATACATGGGATGCATTTAGGAGAGGTATGGCAGAGCACAATTCATTCCTGTATAACAAAAAAGACGTTGTTTCGGGGCTGAAACAGGAATGGTAGAATGGTTTGCCTCAGATTCTGGTAATCTGATATAGAATAATCTGATCAAGAGTATGCACAACTGATACTATGCTTTCGTTTACGATGAGAGATTGACACATACCTTACTGAGGTTTCATAAACGAAATTCTAATCAAATACTTATATTCATTTTGTTTATTCCTTTGCACTCGGTATTTCTCAAATATTTCTCTAAAGTTATTGTTTTTCGCATTGTGTTTTTGATTTAGGATTGCTTTCATTTTGTATTTATACCTTTAATAACATGAAACTGTTTCAGCTTATTTTTATATAGTGTCGTTGCCCCTTAAGTTATGAATACTAGCATATATAATGATGTACATTCACTGCATTTACTTATGTGTATCAATTATTTATTAATTATGTATATTCATTCCGTATTTCATTCTTAGTTCTTATTAGCAGCTTTCAAATAAAAAAATCCAAATCAATAGTTACTTCACTTTTTTTCTTTTTTTTTTTACTTGATTCGTGACATTTTCTTCAAAAGAAGACAACTTTGAAAAAAGAAAATTACTTTTAAAAGTTAAGCTTTTGTTTTCTTTTAATAATAATAAAGAATTACGTCTATATTATCGGAAAAAATGGCTGGCTTTAACTGATAGAAAATTAAATTGCTTATGCAATGAATAAATTATCTTAAGTCAGCCTTCTTCATCCTTATCTTAAGTTATCCGGGCATCTTAAGTCATCAGTAAGCAAGTTTTTCTTTTTTCATTTTTTTTTCAACTACAGGATTAATATGCAACAAATCTAAAAGGTAAATGTAAAAATAAGGATTTAAAAAGAGAGAGAGAGAGAGAATTTATTTGCCGTAGAAGCAAAAAATTGCTCTTTAAAAAAGTTTTCACAGCAGACATTGTGGTGCCATCTACCGTTCATTGGCTAATATTATCATTATTTCTTGAAAAATCTGTTTACGCTTACACGAATTTAATTATAAAGAATTTTACCGATGATTATTAAAAATGAATGAATATTTCATTAACGTTATTCGTTTTTCAGAAAAAAAGTAAGTTCTCCTAATGAGTAGAGAATATTCAGTTTGAACAATATAATTTAACATTAAGAGACGACCTGTTGTGTCTTACCAGTTTCAACTTATCAAGCAGGCAAAGTGGGCAATTATTTAGTGACCACAAGATTTTGTTATATTTTTTGTAAGACTGTCAGAGTATATTAATTTTATGCTATCATTTAATTTACAAGGGCTGTGCGTTCGAACTGACTCAAATTAAAATCGAATATCATGTGCTACAACAACATTCCGATAAAGTTAATTATGTTTTTAAAAAAATAATATAATAGGCTTAAAAATTTTAAAAATATGTTGTTTCGTTATTTAAAAATTATCCGATTCCACAATTAAATGATATTTAGACTTTTTTGTTTCTTTCTTACTATTTAGATTAAAATTGCTTTTAAATTTGTATCTCGAATTCTTTTTATATGAGAAATACTGAGCCAGCTCCCTCAAAAGCGGCAAATAATTAAATGCCTGCTACATAAAACTGTTTATGTAAAGAATTAAAATAAATGATAAAAAAATATCTGGTGTAGAAAGTTAGAGGGGGGAAAAGGGGGCTCTCGAGATTTGCATTGCCTAAATGCCTCTAGAAGGCTTAATCCTACATTGCGTCTTGCCCTTAGCAGCAACGCTCTTGCTATTCCTTGAGAAAAAATGTTCATATTTTGTGATATTTGTGAACTTTATTCTGATGGCAGTTAACGACCTTATTCAAGTACAGATTTTGTTAATCACACTATGAATTCGATATGGCGAGAGACAGAGACATACTAATGGGGTCCAAAGATTGTCGAAAGGAACCATTACAGAGGTGATGGTTTACTTGCCTGAGCAGGCATACCAGTTAACCGCCGAATCGGTATCCACGTATTCACTGAGGATTCCGTCACAGCTCTCCGATACCGCGACGTAATTTTACATCCTCTTGTGCGCTTTATCGCTGGAGTGGGTAATGATGCGATATTTATGGATGATAACAAGCACGATTGGTGCGGAGTTATCTGGAGAGTGAAACCATTTCACAGATGGTGTGACCTACTTGATCACCGGACCTGAATCCCATAGAGTATGAGTAGGATATGTTGGGAAGAAGGATTGCAAGTCGCAGTATACCGCCAAGTACCCTCCACGAGCTCTAATAGTAAATGGGCATTACTATCACAACAGGCGATCAACGACATTCTTGGTAGCATGCTTCGCTGTTGTTGAGCATGCATTTTAGCTAAAGGGTATCATACCCGTTATTAGCCTGAGGTTCCCACTACACATTCTGTCTGTCAATTTTGGCTGTCGCACCGTGACGACCGTAATATATATATATTTTTCTCTTTGCTTTATTGTTTGATAGGTGGTCTAGTAATGCAACACCTACTTTGTGTACAACTTTCAAATATATCCATTAAATAGTTTTTATTTTATTCCGAGTTTTGTATTTTTTGCTTATTTTTTGAGCAGAAATGTATTTAAATGTTTTATAAAATATCTGTTCGATAAGTTGACAGTGATAATTAAGGCAAAAGCATATTTTGAAGAACAAATTTTAGTTCAGCCCGTCAGTATTAACAGGCTACCAAATCTCATCGGTACATTCACTTAAATCATTTTTTTTACAACTATATTTCCCTTAATGATATTTTGGTGATCTTACGCAATTAAAGTTGACGCTATTTGTTAATCAAGTTCAGTATTTATAATTCGGTTGCGAAAACCTTTTGTGTTGTGTCGTGATATCTGAAGTCGAAAGAGCGCTTTGACTTGTTATTTGGTGCTGCCAGGCCAGATTAAAGTGTGGAGACCTTTAGACAATGCAGTTTCTCCTTGAAATTTAAAAGTTCAAAATCAGATTTTCATTTATTGATTCTAACTTAATAGCTATATAAATAGTTTTTATGTAGTAAATATTACGACATATTTAAATACCAAAACATTCCATTGCGAGTCACCTTCAAGAGAGTTAGCTTCTATATGATGCGTATAAAAAATTAAAATTAATTTTAAACAAAATTATTTAAAGAAGTTAAAAATTATAATTATTTTAGAAAACTCTAAGTATTCCAAGTTTAACAGGTCTGTTGAATTGTAAATCATTCTGCCAAATGGGGGAAGAGGGGGGAAGAGAGATAAAAATTGTTTGCAAGCGAACTTGGAAACATGAGAAAATCCTGAACTTAATGTTCTGAAATTTATCAGGAATTTGATATTAATTTCAATATATTCTAGTACATAGCTCTTATGAATCAAATAAAAGCACAAAATTATTTTGAAATCATCACAAAAACAATTAAAGCCTATAGTCCTCTGTAGTTGCCGAAACGCTAGACAGTTTTCCGCTTTGATTATTTGATAGTCTGGCTCCAAAGCATTATTCGAATCTGAACTCGAAATTTTTTATGAACATAGCAAAATGATCTTTAAACATGGAAAGTGGGTTTTCTATTTCGCAACCCTCTCCCCTTTATTTTAATCATTTTGTACTAATATTCGTGTGAAGAATACACATCCTACTTATTGTGTATTGTTTTGCTTTATTTTTATTATAAATCTACAGCTCAGGCTTAAGAAAAATTACTTTTTAGAGAAGAAAGCAAATTTATTTTTCAAGTACATTTTTAGACCAGTACATTGATTGGTAACAAGTCAGATTAAATGGATATTTAATGTAAAAATATAGCTGAATAAAAGTAAACTTTTTTTAAACTATCCATTAGAGATCTGATCGTTTCTCAGCAAACGATCTGCCACTGTTTAAAATAAAGTATCTAATATAATACAGACCACTCTAATTTCAAACTAAATTTGTGATGATTGTGGTAATGTCGAAAAAATGTAAAATACATGGTTATTATTGACAACTGTCCTCTTAAAATTTTTAGAGAAATTTTTATTTAATTTTAGATTTCACTTTTAAATTTATTATTTCCGAGAACATTCTTTTTTTTTCGTCGTCGTCGTTGTTGTTGTTAAGGTTATGCAGCAGGTGAATGTAATGTGGCCAGTTTCCTGTTTTTCTCAATAAATTTATTTCTACTGAGTTTTATTTCAACTAGGAAAAAGATAAAAGCCATGATAAAAAGACATGATTTTGTTATTTTTATGAAGATTATATATTTATTCTAATAGAAAAATTATTCGAATGCAAATAAAAAGAATTTCAAAAAATAAATTAAAATTGAAAAGTTCTTAAGCTTTTCTGAAGATTGTTAAAGAAAAAAATATACAAAAGATTAAAAGACCCCAAAAGCATTATGAAATAAGGTACAAGGATTTAAACAAAATAAGTTCTCCCAGTTTGAAAGAATATGAGAATGCAGTTACTAGAAGCACTAATAGCCTTATTCCTCAACAGTTAGTTTAGGAAATCTCTTGTGATTTATGCAAGAAACATGAATGTTTTGAGAAAGTTCACCACACATTACTGAAAGTGTTGAAATTATATTAGGTACATTCTTCTATTATGTTTCTTCAATTCAAAAATTGTAGGAAAAAAAGGGCAAATTTAAGAGTTAAAATAATTAAGACCGCTCTGGAAAGCAGTGATATGCTGGTTCTTCACCGATAGGAAAAGTATTTGGACTAAATCAGCTCTGTTTGTTACTGTAACACCTTCTTGTTTTCTTTTAAAGATAGTAAAGCCCTCCACACCTTTTTTTTTCTTAAATAAAAGTTAAAACTAAAGCTGAAACTGCAAAATAGTCGAATTAACAGCACTGGTCGGATTACTTACACGATACCTTAAACAGAATCATATTCAGTGCAGTTTAACTTGGTGTTTGCATTATTATGAACTTGAACTTTCATTGACTACAGTAATTCATAATCATAGGATGTCCGAAAAGTTTAACTTTTAATACTCATTATGAATAAACTAACAAACTTCAGCGTTTTGCTCTACTTTTATTCAATAAAGGAAACACCGAAGTTTTTGTCACGTAAACAAAGTGAACGCTGAATGATATCAGGTCTGTGATATTATTGGCATTCTTGTTTCAATATGGCTTCATCGTAAAAATGGCATAAGTTCTTGCGTGGTATATCGAATTTCAATCTGTAACATACGTACAGAGCGAAATCTACATTTAAGACTGCAATTATAAATGCCCCAACAGATTTATGACGATGTGTTGAATCTCCAAAATGTGGTAGAACCTGGTTGATTGAGAATCTTACCGACTCGCTGTTTTGTTATTGAAATGTTTAATATATTCTATAAAACTTAGATACTTTATTCAATACAATAAAAAAAATTAAGTTCAAATCTATCTGCTTTCTTTTAATAATGCTTTAAAAATGTAAAAATGTTTTTCGGACATTCTTATACCTAATTAAGCATATAAATATTTTTAGCAGATTCTGTTTTCAAAATATTACATGATGTCTCATTTTTCATATAGGTGTTACCAAAGGTATGTGAAGCCTTTTTTTCAGAAGAAGGCCAGGGAGAGTCATCTTAGAAAACGCCAAAGAGCCGCTAAAATTTCTTTTGAGAACGCGCATGAATTACGAGAGCTGGATCGACGTGAACCAACAGATTCGAAATGCAACTATCTGGATGATGTGGCCAGGGCTAAATATGAAATGGTAAAAAAATATGTAGAATCTTTACCTTGTGGTATCAAAGATGACACAGACATAAATTTAGCCATTCCATTCCATGTTTTGCGTCGTTCCAAAAGTTTGAATGACCTTGACATTGTTATGCCTTGATATTGATTAGAATAAAATTCATTGGGTTGCTTGGTATTCAAGTGATTTTATTTAAGATATTTTTAAAATAATAGATTTTTTTATCTTATAGAAATAAAATATCTACGCTATCTAGCAACAAACATTGTAGTATATTTGATGGCCATTTATGGCCAACGCTTTCAATTAGATTCAAATACTTTTACAATTAAAAGCCGATAGTTTTTCAAAGGTAACGAACGCTATTGTATTATCAGAGAATTCATGTAAATCAATCTACAATATCCAGATTAAAGATATCGAAAAGAAAAATCTTGGTAACTACACATGACTACATATAAATTTTAGATAATTTAAGAGGGTAATTACTCAGGGGTTATTTTTTTTTCAGTTAAATGGATTTTTAGCCACCCTGTAGATTTTAAAGGAGTAATCGATCTCTTTCCGAATAGTCAATGGCAATAGTTCACATATGCTCTTCCAAAGCATCTAAACAGAAAACACAATATTTTTGATATATATTCAACAAAAACATTTACCGGAATGAGACTGGGAAATGCAAGTTGTTCTTGCGATTCAAACTTTAATGGTCTATACTAATTCTTGCCCTTCGACTGGATTAGCTAGGACGATTGAACTTATCACAGCATGAATCCTATGTGATTCATTCGGAATACTCGAGTTGAATGGATAGGCAACAACAGCAAAGGAGGGGAAGGGGATTAGAGCAAACACCTTCGTATACAGAAATTATCTAATGCTATTTTACTCGAAAGATACGAATTATAAAGATAAAACTAATGGAAGAAAATCGGCAAAATAAAGAAAATCATGATTTCGACGTTGAAATCAAAAACGAAAATTTCATTAGAAACACCCTTCCTTCCTCAGTGGCAGACAGCCCCGGGTGGGCTCTGGCCTTCTCAAGACGTTTCCTCCTTGCCTCTCTTCTCTTGGCCATGGTCTTCTAGTCAATCACTCTTAAAGTGGCGAAATCCCCTTCCAGGCGATCAACCCATCTGAGGTTGAGTCGGCCCCTAGTTCTTGTTGCAACGGCCAGGAATATTTTCTGCGTTGTACGCTCCCTGTTCATTCTAATAATATGGCCAGCACATTTAATCCTTTGGATTTTTATGTATTTCACGAAGTCAGGCTCCTTAAAGGCACAGAAAAGTTCTAATTTGAGCGTCTGTGCCAAAAGTCATCAACTTGTATTCCTCCAAAAATAGCTCTTAGTATCCGTTAGGAACATAAAAAATTGAAAAATCTGGTGGGAAGATATGCAGAATAATTGGTCAGCTGAACAGTAATCTTTTACATTTATTAAAAACTTTTTTTTATTTTGTTTTATATTATATTTATTTGAAAAGTCAATTATTAAGTCAGATATCACGAAATTATTTTTCCATACACAATTTTTACTGAAGTTTTATATTATTAATATTACTTGAATGTACTGATTCACTTGAATGTACAAATGGGTGAAAGGATTATTGTGTGTTTTCCTATGCTTATTAGATTAATTATTGCTTTTTTATCTGCACTTCTGCATTATTCTTACTTCAAAAATGCACTCATACATTAATCAAAAAAAAAAAAAAAGTGACAGCAAATTCAAAATATTTTAACCAAGAAGATTTACAATCTAATATTTTTTTCAATCAATCAAATCTCAACTTTTTCATATTCATCCACAATAAGGCTTGTTTGATACCTAATTTTGTCTTGTGGTGAAAAGAATCGAATATGCGCTTAAAAATAATACATTTTTCCTCTGATCGATTTGATCCAAAATGCGACATTGCTTTTCCTTTCTAGTATAAAGGTCACGCACTAAAACATTTCATTAAGGTCCGTCCAAAATACCCTTCATATTGCTACAAATTGCGATGTAAATGTAACTAAACTAAACATATATTAAAACACATAGATCTGACTTGTTAAATTTTTTTTACATTTGCACCGCCCCCATATGTAAAGATTTCAATAGCTCAAATGCTACAGAATCCAATGTCCTAATAATTTAATTCGTAATTAATTAGATTAATCTCCCATTTTGGAATGGATATTTCAATTCTGAACCATAACTAAACAATAAGGATACATGAAATCTTTCCCACTAGCAGGAAAAGGTTTTGGTCCCAACAATTTCAACGGAAACAAGATCTTGGTATTTGGCGAATCTTTATAGGAATCGCGTCTCGAACCCCCAAGTGTCTGCTACAATTCTTTCATCGAGGTCAAAATGATTTAGCTCCAGTACCGGAGCTAAATGACACTTTTTCATTGTTTCTTTAAATAGTAAAATAATACTGATTGTATTTACCCTTTGGCTGCGTAATTCTTTAAAATCACTATTTAGATGCGATGTTTGCAAATAAGTTCAAATATTTTTCAAAGAAAGTGAACTGATACTATATGTTACACGATAATAAAATAACATTATAAAAATCTGTAATCGTAAAAATAAACACTCTAAACTGTGAAAACGCGGGATGCAACAGAAAATGGACTGATTGCCAATCCGAGGAAATCGTGGGATACGCAGTTGGAGGGTTAAAACAGCAACAACAACAAAAAATATTCTAAATATAATACAATAGAAAGCCATTCTAATAATAATGCAGAGAAAAAACAATTTACCTCAAAAACTGAATTTATTAAAAATAGTCAACTGTTAACATCATCAACTTACCTCAATCTTCCCTATATGGAAATTAAATTAAAATTAATAAAATTTCTCTAGTTATGCCAAGGAGGAGAAAAGAGGGTATCCAAGACATGTGTGCTATCTAAGGGCCTAAAGTTAATCCGGCCCTTACTATTTTATTGTTACATTATGTGTACTTCAAAAAAAAAAAAAAAACTGGTCTTCAAACATACACTAATTTAATTTTTAGATCTACTCGACAGCTTTCGATAAAGTAGTGTTTCAAAACGGGCACTCACCACATTTTTGACGAATGATTGAATTCTATTTTGAGAATTATGAACTTTCCTTTTTTAATTTTAAATATTTTTTCCCATTAAATACTTCCATGTAGTTCGCAAAAGTTACATACAGCTACTGGAATATCTGTGGTATGACTATTCTGCTGATGTTGTTGTTGGCTAAATTGCCGTATTTTTTTTGTTTTTTTTTACACATTTAAAATTGTTTTCACTTATATCTGACGTCAGTAAATTTTTAGGAATGTTTGCAACTGCAGTTTTTACCTAAAAATCTTTTTATGAATTCTTTCAATTCTCAAACTAAAAATATGTGAAAAAGAAGATATCTAAAACTTTATAAAGTATGAACTATATAAATTGCACAAAACATGTTCCCGATAAAACTTGAATGACATTTATTATGACCAGTGAAGAATGAAGTGGGAAATGCAAGAGACAGATGCAAATCATCATACCTTCCTTCATTTACAATTAAATAAATGAGCTGGAAACATTATGACATTACAATATTTTAAATTTACATTTTAAGTTATTCTGTTAAAGCTAGTATTTCTAAAACTATTTAATTCTGCTATGCAATGAAAATCTCTGTTATTCTTTGCCTTTTCAAACAGTTTGTTCGCAGACTTTTGTTGTACAGAAAGAGTGTCTTCAATCCCCTCCCCCTTTGATTTTAAATCATTTAATTCTTTGGAAATGCTTCTCCATTTCTTATTCTTTTCATCATTTTGAAATAACAATAATCACTTGTTCATGCTGTCGACATATTTAGATTAGTCATTTTTTGCATATAATACAATCCCTTTGGGGATTTGAAAATTGTCTGTTCCACCGCATTTCTTCTCTTCATGGAAAATCAAATGTATTGCAGCATATGTTTTTCCATCATTAAGGTTTTTCACCCTCAATATTTTTATTTAAGGAAAATCCCTTTTCAACTCTGATCTAGTCATAGGACAGTGTTATCAGAATTTTAATTGCCTCCCACAATTTCCGACAAACTTGTTTATTTTCCGAACATGCAGTATAACTTAATGTCACTATTTATTTCTTCACACTTTATTTCTTATTAATGTCACTATTTAAAATAGTATAACTTAATGTCACTATTTATTTCTTACATCGGTTATTTGCAAGGTAAATTGCAAAGTCATACATTTCTAGAAACTGTAGAATATAATGGTGACAAGAAAAATTTAATTTTAATTTTTACATGTTTCTCCTGAGAAATAGGACAAGGTTCTTAATTTCTCTGACAATTTTCATCTTGGGGGTAATTAGGAACAGGCATTTAATCTGTAAACTAGTATTTTTCATGCATTTTGAACAATTTATTGTATAATAAGAAATGATTTTAAGTCTAAGAACATGCTAGTGTTCTGGCCAGCCAATAATGTTTATTATTTTATGCTGAATTAATATCTAATATTTTTAGAACTTTACCATATGATCTAGATGCAAAATAATTTTCACGTGCGAAAGCTGATTATTAATAAGGATTTGGAGGAGAGAAAAAAAGTGATCTGAACGAGCAATCAGAAGATGACGATTCTGACTCTTTGCAATAAAAAGAATTTGTCGTGATGAAGAAAATAACATCTCGAATCATGCATGATGGATATCTCAACAAATATGTACAGGATGGATATTATTAAACTTCCCCTATAAACAGCATCTTACAACGCAAACGGGTGAACGCATTGCACTGAAATTTAGTATATAGATTATACACAAGATGAGCTCACGAAATTTTGAAAAAAAAATAATAATAAGTTCCAAAATGTCCACCAGAGGGCACCTTTTACGGAAAAACATTAATTTTAACACAATAAACGACCAAAACGGAATACAGAAAAAATATTAATATTTATTGATTAGTTTCTGATTACCCTGTCATCGAACCACATTAGGTAAAGATAAGGGGAAAATAACAGTACGTTGTTTAAGAAAAAAAAAAAAGTTCAGTTTGCAGAAACAAGAACAGATTAGGAAATAATTTCACAAGAGGAGCAGTTGTTAATCGCGTCCAGGACGATGCAGGAAAAAGTGGTGCTCCATGTGACTACCCTCATTCACCTGCAAAATTTCTAGTCGACGGACAATGTGTTCAAAAGCAGATCGTAACTGATCAGTTGTGATACTTCGCACATGAAACGTTATGAAGTTCTTTAAGTCATTCAATCCCGCAACAAGATACCGTTATCATTACTGCCGAAACATCGACATAAAACATGACAACGACTGCAAACGTTTCTTACCCTACCCTGTTTTGCATAAAACTTCCTCTTCTTCGTAAGCATGCAAATCTCGATATTTTTTCTTAGAACTGGCAGCTTTCCCCGGTTTCACATTTTATTATTCATAATTCTTGTATTTATTGTTAATATTGTTTCTGTATTCCGTTTTGGTCGTTTATTGTATTAGATTTAATGCTTTTCCGGAAAAGGCACCCTCTGCTGGACATTTTGAAACTAAAGTTTTTTTCAAAATTCCGTGAGCGCATCTCGTGTATAGTCTATGCACCAAATTTCGTTGCAATCCGTTCAGCCGTTTGCTTTGTAGGATGCTGTTTATAGGGGAAGTTTAATTATAACCACACTGTATATTTTGATCGATCATGCTGAAGGTATCAGAATCGATGACAATTATTCGTTCGTCGGAGGGATTGATAGAGTTGAATGTGGTCAGCTACATGTGACACGTGTGAAGAGCACCAATTTGTCTAAATCAAAATTGGTTTTTGTGGTTACGGATAGTTAATGATTTCCGAGAGTTAGATTGAAGTTATACTACCAGAACCTACCAATGAGCAGATTTTTTCAGACAACATAAAGGTCGGAGAAAAATTAGTTTAATTGAAGATTGAACTCTTTTTTTTTTAAGACAGCCCTATTTTCTGCTACTAAATCGAGCTACTAATCTTTATTTTAAAATAAATTTCTAAATATTATATATTTCTATCTCATAATAATCATTCTGGAAAAACATGTACGTTTGGGTGCAGAATTTAGGGGTGCTATGGGTGCAGAATTTGTGTTATGAATGACATCGCCCATCCTCACCGTGTAAACATCGTAAAACGAATGCCTTGAATCTGAGGATATCACCCGTATGGAATGGCCAGCTTTGTCACCGGACTTGAGTCCGATGGAGCATGTGTGGGACATTTTTGGCCGACGAATTGCAGCCCGTCAACCACCTCCTACAAGTGTACCGGAACTTCAGAGAGCATTGCTTGCTGAGTGGAGTAATCTACCCCAAGATCAGCTCGATATAATTTGATAATCAGCATGCCTAGACGTTGTACGGATTATTTCATCTTCTGGGTGACAAACAATGTATTAAACCGTCATGTCAACCATGTAAAGTTAAGTTTTTGTAAAAGAGATATTTTTTGTAATTGCTCCAGAGAGCAAAAATCGTAGTTGTTATGAATAGTATCATACATACACCATCTTTTTTGTTGTTGTTGTTGTTCTTTATCTTTTGTTTAATAAATAGGCTTTATGAATAAGTCACGTTTGTTTTGTTCCAGAATCTTTATTTGCCGGAGCTGGCATTATCCTTAATTTATAGACATGAGTGTAAATAAGATGCTTTCCCTACAACGCTATTTCCTCCCTTAGAGACAGAAATACGAACTAATTTTTCTTTATTTTTTCAGGAATACTCAAAAGAGCACATGTACGAAATTAGGGTGATACTGTCTAAGTAATTTTCCTTACAAAGAGGTCTGAACATTCCTTATTTAATTTGTATCACCTTATATATTCATAGTTATTGATATTCTAACTCATAAAATAAGAAAAACTGCCGTTTTCTCCTGAAACACATAATCAAAAATAACTTTAGCTTTGTAAGTTATAAAATTTTTTTTAAATAATTCAGTCAATCCTAGTAAATATTTCTTGACAAATTTTATATCTTCTAATAATAAAGATGAATTTGTGTGTTAGCCTTCTATGGAGGTAAGATCGTTTGACTTACAACGTCCTAATTTGGCACATAAATACTTTGGAAGATGTGAATATGCACAACGGAGCAATTTCTTGGAAATTTTAATTATTTAAAAATTCAGCTGAATTTTATTGTATTTCCCGCGATAACTCCCGAGAATATTGCACAAAATGTATTTCTCACCATTTCAAAAAATCGTCTTTTTAACGTTGCGATTTAATAGTCATGGAAATTTCTCCTTAATTGTGAATTTAAATATATATATATGTTTTTTAAACCTAATTTCCAACAATAGACTATAATCTTGCCCTGAATCTCAAACCATTTTCAGTGTTTCATCAGATATTTAAACACGTGATTTTTTTTCCATTGTTAAAAGCTAAGAAAGAAAGATTATATTTAATATCTCACAAAAAGAATTAAATTGGAGTCACAATAACGCGAAATTTAAAAGACAGATGAACCTAACATTTGGGTTTTTCAACGGCACTATGTCATTGGACTGATATATATTAGATAGATTCACGTACACAATGAATAGAACCAATATAAGACAATTAAAATAAAATAGTTTTAATGTCTGAAAATCTGATGGAATCACGGACATATATCTAAATGATTCAACTAAAATTAAATTTAACTAATATCTCTGGCAAACCAGCTGGTAGTCCACGGCTACTAGTTTTGAAATAAAAAGTAATTTATACTTGAAATCACACAGAAAAAGAAGGAAAATCAAAACAGAAGCAAATCAAACGATTTAAAAACTTGACAATACAAAGTTTCAGATAAATTACAACAATGAAAACTACTGTTGTAAAGTATATTTAAAAACTGTTAAAATTACAAGAAAATTGTCCGACGACTAAATTTAAATCAACGAAAAAATTTTTTTTTACACTTTATAAAATGATATGAAAATTATTTTTATGCCATAATATCTACAGAAGTTCTCACCAAAAAACAGGAATTTTGCTTATTTTTTTAACTAATTAAACTTCTATTTAAAATTTCGAAAAAAGAAAATCTTTCCAAAGTGCACATTCCTTATATGTTTTCATAACGTTAAAGTTAAATGGTTTGCCCTGCAATGTGTCAACAAGCAGGTAAACAGCAAACACAATATTGTCATTTTATATTAGTAAAAATAACTGCACAATAGATATTAAATGCGAATGGCTCTTTTATTCAAAAGATATCATAAGGACATAGTACAAAATGCTTATAAAAACGAAAAAATCATTTCAAAATTTTGTAATTAAATTTTACTACAATTAATCAGATAAGATGACACTTAATTCACTTAAAAAAGGGGCTTAAATAAGAAATTCGAATACTGATTGTACAAGAATTTTCATACATTAGAAAAATGTAAAATAAATATAATTTTCTTTGATCTTATACTTAAAAATGCGGAAATCCATTTGATTCATTAAGAAAACTCCATTTATAAGAATGATAATGAAAAAAAAAAAATTAATTAATTACATTTTTTTTATCCAAAGAAATTTTACTTATTAATAGCTTGAAGCTGACTTTATATATGCACTTTGACAAACAAGTAGAAGCATTTCCTTCCTAGTTCTTTAAAAGTACCGGGTGCGGCATAAATTCGTGCGAACTTCAAAAAATCATAATAAAAAAAGTAATGCTCGAAAAAAATTGCGGTTTGCGGGAATATGTTCAGAGAGACTTTGGATTTTGTTATTTTCATTAAAAAAAATGTATTTAAAAAATGACCGATAGATGGCGCTCACACGTCATACCGAAGCAGTTTATGTAAATCAGCATAGCTATAAAACACAAGGCTGGAAATGGATCTGTCATTCGACGCCAGTAGCATGCTATCGCTACCGGATTGAGCATTACTGGTGAAACTGTTCTATAAGAACGGTGAATCCGCGACTAAAGCATTGAGACAGTTACGGACGGTGAAAGGAATTAAGGCGAAGAAAACCCCAATTTCATTGAATGGGATATTGAATTTAGTTCGCCGTTTTGAGGAAACGGGAAGATTAGAGGATCGTCCACGAAGTGACAGACCATCCGTCAGCGCTGAATGCGTCCCTGTTGTCCAAAGGGTCATAAGAAATGTGGCAGCAGAGACTTCAACGGGGAGTTCCAGTGTACGTGAAGCAGGTAAAATAACAGGAATTCCGGAAAGGTCGATCAGACGCATTCTGCATGAAATCTTGAAGCAGCATCCGTACAAGATAGAGGCATTTCACCAGTTGTTGCCAGCAGATTGCGAGAAAAAACAAGCCTTTGCAACATGGGTTACTGAACATCATGTGGACAGATGAAGCCCACTTTTCATTGCATGATGACGTCAATACGCTAAACAGTCGTATCTGGGCAGCATCAAACTCTCGTGCGTACACGATCAAACCACTACATTCTCCACATGTGACTGTTTGGTGCGGTTTCACTGCGTTCTTCATTCTAGGCTTCTTCTTTTTTGTAGAGCGTTGTCCTGTATCCGGTGGGAAAACCTGCAGAACGCTGTCTTAGGCTTTTGCGAGACCACGTTATGCCTGCTTTGCAGCAAAGACGTGCGTTATCTTCCGTCACCTTCATGCAGGATGGTGCCCCACCCTACGTTGCTAGTTACGTTAAGACGTTCCTCCTAGACACATTCACTGAGGACAGAGTGATAAGCAGAGGATGTAAGAATGAGTGGCCCTCAAGATGGCCAGATCTTTTTCCAGCGGACTTTTGGTTGTGGGGATACCTGAAGTCTCGTGTCTACCGGGGCTCTCCTGCCACTTTGATGGAACTGAAAGATGCCATTCAATTGGCCGTTAGTGGCATCGATGCCGACATGTTACACGCAGCTGTAATAGGCGTAGTTACGCGCCTCACTTGCTTAATACCTTGCGGTAGCGGTCATGTTGAGCATCTTTTGCTTTAAAATAAAATGTACTATAATGTTACTGTGCTATGTTTTCCTGATTTGCATAAACCATCTCAGTATGACCATCTGAGCGCCATCTATCGGTCATTTTAAATACATTTTTTAATGGAAATAACGAAATCCAAAGGCTCTCTGAGCATATTCCCGCAAACCGCAATTTTTTTCGAGCATTACTTTTTTAATTATGATTTTTTGAAGTTTGCACGAATTTATGCCGCACCCGGTATTTCCAATTTGTCACGAAATGAACTTTAAAAATCCGTACGAATGTAGAAGTTATAACATTTTAACTTTATGTATTTGAAAAACTCTGACATATTTTGTTGAGCTAACTGATATATCATCTCTTTTCAAAGTTTTGAGGATCTTCAAACTTAACCTGCTAATTCGTATCTTTGTAAAAGAAACAGTTTTTCAGGGAAGGAGTGTGGGACATCAGATCTATATTATTTTGTTTTTGAAAAACCCAGTTGAATTGTTTCCCATACTGTAAAAAGGATTGTATTGTGTTATGATTTACCTCACTAATTGGAACAGGGTTGCCACTCAAATCTGAAAAAAAAAAAAAAAGTCCCATGCGCAGTATAAAAGGACACCCTGTATCGAAAATATAGACACAGATCAAAACTGACATCCCAAGCTTTCATGTATTTTCAGAAAAGATTCAGATATATTTTTAAATTGATTTATTCGGTTTTCATTATAAAAAATATTAGAAAATAAGTAAAAACTGTATAAAAAATTTTAAAAATTAAAAATCACCTGTTCCATAAATATCCACATCGTCTGACTTAGAAATATTAATAGTTAAAAAAAATTTCAGCAGACGATTATTTATTTTCATTTCTTGAAAGTATGTATCGTCTGCTTATTTGACTCTTATTGGTTTGGAATAATTTTTCGGCTTCTTTTCGACTAATAAATCAATTTTTTCATAAAGTCATAAAGAGATTTCGAAAGAGGACAGCATCAAAGTTTTGGATTTAAAACTTAAAGGTAATCATCCGAAAGATATGTCCAAGATTTTAAAGAGATTTTCTTTAAAAAAATGTTTATAGAATTTTGCATAATGATGACAAGCGATCTAATAAGAAAAGACCCGGTAGAATAACATCTATGCATAGCGACAGAATCATTCAAAGCATGGCATCTAGAAAAAATATGTCATTGCAACAAACTGTATTGAAATTTGTAGTGCCCCCCCCCAAAAAAAAAACATTCACAGAAGAATACTGTTACCTAAACGAATAACTTTCAAGAAAATTGTGAAGGGACCATACTTAAAAGTACACCACAAAACTAGAAGTTTAAATTGGGCAAAGAAAATGATATCTTATGGTGATAAATGGCTGTCAACAATATTTAGTAACGAGAAAAAGAGAAATTTGTATGGATCAAATAAAAATTTTACTGGCATGATTTAAGAAGCAAACCAAGAAGTTTTTTAATAGGCAGCAAGATGGAGGATCAGCAATGACTTGGGGTGGTATGGGATTTAATGAACAAACATTTTTACCAATTTGTAGCAAAAAATAAACTCCCAGGATTATTAGCGAATATTTGAGGGCTATTTTTCCCCACGCAGTCAACAGGCTCGATAGCAAATAATAACGTTTATTAACAAGAACACATGAATCATAGACAACGAAATACAGCTTAGACGTACACAAGCAATACATAGCAGCACTTAGAACAAATAGCAGCCAACAAGTAGTAATCGGTAGTAAACAACCACCATAACGTACAAAGTGGTCAGACAGACTCGGCAAGAAGCGAGAATCTACAGGGTTAACAAGAAATAAGTTACCCACTTCATGGGCTCGAAAATGCGTTCTATTGGACCAAATAAGATAAAGTTTGAACTACAGATTATTCAGATGATGCGCTTTACATTTATTAATTAAAAAAAAAATTAGTACAAAAATTCGCCAATAGAGGCGCTGTAATACATTTATTTGCATATATGGAAAATGTGACAGTGGCCGCTTCTGCCCTACGTGTTGTTTATTTAGTTCCTGTGTACTTTTTCGTCTGCTCTTTTTCAAAATAGAGAAATTAAATCTTCCAGGGAAGTCAACCAACTGAGTCTCCCACCCGCCACGAAGGCACACGGATTTAAACCACAAGACTGAATGACCGAACCGCCGCAACAGCAACACTGGCGGGAACTGTGGTTGAGTCCTAAGGGCACCGGCCACGGTACAACCCTCCCCGAAAGAAGTACGTCCCGTCATCGATGGGAGGAGTCAGATCCCCCACCTATTTGTGTACCCTCCAAGGTGGCGAGATCCAACCACCATGCCGAAAGCATCTCATCCTCATTTCGAGGTGCTCCCCCGGGGGTTAAATCTTTCAGGGAAATACAAGTATAAAATAATTGAGATTGATAAGAATATTGCTATTTTTCGCATTCCGGATATTATAAATAAAGAATTAGCACAGGTAGCAATTTTTCAATGGAGTATTAAAATAAGACTTGAAAATCAAGCTTTCATTTGAAGGAAAATGTTCAGCCAATTTATTATTCAATTTTCATATTAAAATTATTACCATAAAATAAATATATGCAAATATACTATATTTATGAAGATATTTAGATGACATTAAACGGTATAGAAATCATTACAATTCTTACTGAATATGCATGTAAAATAAAATAACACAAGGAGATATAGATTTTTTTATTTCATATTAAAATTATTACCTTAAGATGCCTATCTGCAAATATATTATATTTAATCAGATATTTAGATGAAATTAAATGGTGTATAAATCATTTCGATTCACACTGAATATGCATGTAAAATAACAGAAGAGAAACATAATTGAATCAAGAGAAATCATAATAAATGAATTGGGAATCAAACTATTTCTTTTGGTGATTTTTTCAATTTAAATATAATATTAATTTTTTTTTTATCTGAAAGCAAAATATATAACTTTATGAAAAAAAAAAAAAAAAAAGAGTTTAAATAAAATTCTTACTTTTGGCAATTAAAAAAAATACTGCTTCACTTATAAATTGATATTCTAAAATATGAAACATTGATGGTATGTATCGAGAAACAGATAGCAGATAAATGGTGTAAAGTGGTGAGCACTAGCTGCTCCTTCAATATTTCAACTCTGTAATGGAAAAAAAAATCATAATATTTCTGATTTATCTTGCAATGAAGAAACAACATTCCCAATGGTTTCGTTTTTTAAGGATTGCCCAGAGATTTCTGGTTTTTTTTTTTTTTTTTTTAGCTCTAAACTTTTAGGAAGTCCCTTTTTAGCATACTAGAATTTTAATTTAGTTATTAACTTAACTTAACTAGAAGTTAAATTTAGTTATAACTCTGTTTAGTTATTAACTTAATATCAAGATTTATAAATACAGTACACTCCCGATTATCCGCGGAATTGGGTGGCGTGGCTGCCGCGGATAACAAAAATCGCGGATAATCCGAAAAAAGCTAAAAACGGGTATAGCAAAAAAGAAAACAGTCATTCCAACTTTGAAAAATCGTTTTATGTACAATAAAACGTAAAATAAACATCAAGAAATGTTTAACTAACGCTTAATATTTTAGTATATCACTCAAAACGAACCTAAAATGCATTTTGTTAATGAAAACAGAAAAATGCTTTGTATTTACGAGAGGCGTCAAGGATACACAGAAAAATTAATACATATGTACTGTTTTAATACTGTAATGTATTATGTAATTACAAAAGCATAACTGTAAAACTGCACTTTTTTGAAAAAAATCAGTCAAAAAAAAAAAAAAACTTTGTGCGGCAGGCGCGGATAATCCGCACCGCGGATAACCCGCTCGCGGATAATCGGGAGTCTACTGTATATAAATAAGCTTATACGTGTCTTTTGAATATAGATGTTTTTAGCAGTGTTCAAGAATTGATAATAGTTGATGCATCTGGCCACGTGGACAGATTACATCATTGTGTTTACTTTTTTATTTCTCCAGGTGTAGCTGGAAGAGTACCTGTTGGGCGCATCATCACAAATGCAGAAGAAACTAATATTTTTCATGAAGGAGTGAAACTTCTTTGTGAGTGCTTCCCTGAAAAATTCTGTTTACTGTAAAATGGGCCACTGATTGTAATGACAGATGATGATCTGAAAGAAAGAGAAGTTCTGAGTGAAATATGGCCCAATTCCACTTACTTACTCTGTCAGTTTCATGTGCTGAAAGCAGTGTGGCGATGGTTTATGAACAGTGAACATAAAATTCTAAAAGAACACCATCAAGAACTATATTTTTCATTTAAAGCATTGATATATGCAGAAACTGAAATGCAGCTGAAAGAGTTGCTTAAAAATATTTGGAGATTAGCACGGTCAGAAATATACAAGTGTATTATATATTTGAGCAATTTGTTCTCCAAAAAGCACTCATGGTGCACTTGTCACAGAAAAATGCTTTTCAACAGGGGAATAGAACAAAGTTTGTTTAAAGTTTTTAAGAGACCATACTTGGACGAGTGAAAGCATTTAGCTTAGTTCAGTTATTGGACTTCCTCATCACTAAGTTTGAATAATATCTACATTGTAGATACTTAGACTTTGGTTTTGAGTGTTTGTAAAAAAAAAAAAAAATTTCTGTCTGATTATAAAGGGATTCAGAACATGAGATCACTAAATAAGGACAACACTTATTTTGAAATTGATCACTATTTTGTTGATTTGGAAAATTCCATTTGTACCTGCTTTGTTGGTATGAATGGAAAACTGTACAAGCATTTAAATGCTGTGATTCTGAAGCAAAATAAACAATCCCCATTTGTCTATTCAGTGGAAAGTAGGAAATTAATGTATGAAGTGGCTACTGAGAAAAAATTGGATCCAAATAGTACTTACTCTCTTGCTACCTTTCAGTTTTAACCCATCACACAAAGCAACTTTCCCTCTTTCTTAATCTAATGATGTTCTACATCTACAAATTTCTTCTACGACACTTCCACGTTCTTCTAACGATATACTTTTGAAATCTGATAATACTATACTTCCACATTCTTCAAATGACACACTTTCACCTACACATATTGACAAATTTTCACAGCCTTACAATGATAGCAACATAGTTCTACCAACTATTAATACTACTTCACAGACCATTGCAGCTACTTATCAAAACTCAGACGATGAAACAGATGATGATGATGATTGCTTACAAAAATTTAATGATATAATTAATCAAATTAAGTCTGGGTACATAAACTATTCTTTTCTTTTTCTTTTGCACATGCTTTAAAAATGTACTAGAACATACTAACAGGATTTGTATGGTGTTAAAATAATTGGCATTAATACGGTATAAAATTTTAATGTTATGGTATCAAATAGAACTTATTTCATGAAACTGTTATATGTTAAATATTTTTCACTTTATTATATATATATATTAAAAATTAAAGAAGTTAAAAAAAGTATTTACAAGTTCCTCTGTTGTGTATTAAAACATTTTCAAGAAATGAATAAAACATACCTTTGAAACCAAAGAATCCTGAATTTTTTATTGATGTTATATGTATTTACATAAATTAACCAAAGTTTTCATATAATCAGGCTTGAGCTGTTATTTGATGGGATTTGAAGTTATTCTTTACATGTACTTTCTAAAACTGCATTAAGTCATTCTTCCCCTGCATCTTTTATTTTTTTTTCTTACTTTTTATTATTTTCTGCAACACTCTTCAAAATTCTTGAATAAATTGTTAGTCTTAAGCAGTGTATAGAAGAAACAAGCAAACAAAGATAGACTAATTTATGATATTTTTTAATCATAAAAAATAGAAATTTAAAAATTATTTCCTAGATATATAAGAGACATGGGGAAGCACATGGCCTCAAAGGATTTTCATCTTCCTTACCAGCTGAAAATTGAAGTAGTTAGTGACATAAAACATAGTTTGTGCTTATTTAAAATATAAAACACTAGATATTTATGATTAGACATCTATTTAATGCAATTGGTGAGAGTTTTTTTTAATGTTTATTTTTTTTATCCTTGTAATTAAATTGACTAGTCAGGCCAAAGGATGAAAGACGAAGTGAAGAAGGGATTTAACACAGTGCCTCTACTTAAAAAGGACATTTTATATTAGAATATAGAAAATAATTTTTTAAAATTCAAATATAAGAAAAAAATATATGAAGTATTTATACTTTTTTCTATCTTCTGTAAACCTGTATTTCTATATCAATTAAACAAAGAAAGAGAAAAGCATTAAAAAAAATGTATCCCTAATCCACAATTTTTTTTATTCCAAGAATTGTAAAAATAATCAGTGTTATGTTATTACTATGAGGTATTAAATTCATATGTATAAAATTACTCATGAATTATACATATGAATTATTTTTACTGAGAGATATAAAATAATAATAATTTTTAAAAACATAAATGGGGACAAAAGTCTTCAAACTATAATGAATGTTTTGATTTATTTGCAAAAAGAGATCTTGCCCTAATTAAATTTTTCATTTTGAGGTTTTTAGATATACTCCATAAATATAGTTCACAAACGAGGCAAAAATAGACTATAAGTATTGATAAGTAAGTAAGATTTGTATTTAAAGTCAGTATATAATTTTTCATTAAAATAATTTATGTGAACAGTGAACAGTAAAAACTGTGTTAAATGTATTTTGTTTTGATAGTTAGTGTGTACTATTACTCCAACTAAAATATTAAATTATATATATTAAAAAAATTCCAACTGAAAAGTTTTTTAAATAATTTCTAAAAGAACAAAAATGTTATTGTTCATTTCAAAGTACTTAGCAGTGATTTGACATGTTATATCATTTTTTGTAAATTTATTAAATTGTTTTCATTGTTGAAGGAATGAAGACATTATTTACTATAGACAAAATTCAAAATGTATTCGCCTGTGGAAATAGAAAAATATTTTTAAATATTATTAGAACTTAACTAATATATTTAACTCACAAATACTACAGATACATGTTTTTAAAAATTTAATTGTTTGAATGTCAGAAGAAATTGTTTTCAAATGGAGTTGGGGATATCTGATTATAGTTATTGAAAAATAAATATTAAAACAATTCTTTTTAAAATGTCTTAATAAAATTTTTGGAATAATTAATAAAAGTTTTGGAAAATATATTAAATTTTGTAATGCTATTTATTACTGTGAAATGTATTTTTATATAAATAAATGAAATATGTACATTTATCTCCCACTACCCTTTTTTTTACGGTTTACATGTCATATTAATCTGGAACACATATACAGCACAAAAGATCAAATCCTGAAACCTAAATTCAAGAAATATAAAAATTACAATTTATTAAAAATATTTTTGTGTTTCTTCTTAATATTATTTCAACATAACTAAAAAAAGTAGCAACGAAATCACATATTTATATGTTTTGGGGAATTAAGTAATTGTCTCCCCCTATACGTAGTGGACTGGAAAATAATAAATGTTTAGCTACAAGTTTCAATGGCTGCATAAAATATCAAATAATTGCACGAAAATCATAGAAAAATAAGAAATATTTAATTGCTGCATCATATATTTCGCAATTACGCTCACACAGTTTTTATACATCTGTACATAAACAACATTAGTTAATTCTATTACTAGTTTTATAAATTAGAAATAGAAACCTTTTTTCATGATTGAAACACCTTTCTATTTGGTTTGAATTAATGTTTCATTAAAAACAAGTATTTAGAGACAACAATTGTTTAAACCCTTTCTAGGGCCGTGGGAAGTATGCTTCCCACCAAATTTATCAATATTTGTATGAAATTATGTAGGTTGACGTAAGTTCCGACAATTTTTTTTAGAAAGACAGAAATTTAGATTCTTTATTTCACACAAAATGATGTGTCTTGATTTGTTACTTAATTATTAATTAACCAAATTAATTAATTAATCAAATTAAATTTATCTAATAAGCTAAATGAATCTCTTTTCTTATTCAAATTTCAAGCCTATTTATTCTAATTTTCAAAAAATATTTTAACATAATATGACTAGAAAAAAATGGCCCTTTAAAGGGTTAATAAAAAATAGATCATATTGAAAATTCACTCCAATATCTTCCATAAAACTAATGAAAGCCGTAAGGTGTGAGCCAAAAAGATGCCAAGGCTTAAACCAATCAGAGCACGTCGGTACCCTTTGCCGTAGAGTTAGTCTGTACAATCTGCGAACTCGCGTGAATTAAATATTTTTACTGATTCTATCTATCGTGTGATCGTTGGCAAGTGTTTTAGGATTAATCTCAGGCAGGCCGTTGAAAGTATCCGATAAAGCGGATTTGGGCTTTATACGCATTCTTCCTAATTGATTAAAACAAAAATTTACTTGTAAAGTACACTTGTAATCACAAAATTACATTGTATTTACAAATTTGATATATTTAAGTCACTACATATTTGAATTATCGCATTTGCATATTTCTGAAAGTAAAGACCAACATGCGGCGAGCCCCTTATTGGATTTAGCTCAAAATTTGGAAGATGTTTATACAATAGATATTAAATCTGTGTACCAAATGTTAAAATGCTGACTTATATTCGAACAACCGGACAGATTTCCTCTGAACGGATGTTGCTGAAATTTAATCGAATTCTACAAGTTTGATGAGAAGACCATATACCAAATCTCATCCATCTAGCGCAAAATGTTTTTGTGCTACCTTTGTCACAGACATTTTTCGAATTCAAGAAGGTAAGAAACGTGGAGATTCATTAAAATCTCGAGTACGAATTTTTTGACGATTGCAACATTTTCACTAAATTTTGTATACGAGAAAGTAAATGTGCCAATTGAAGCATTTTTTTTAAAAAAAGTCTTTCTTGAAACCAGCGCGAGAAAATATATCGCATTGTTTCAAAATTTAACAAATGAAGAATTTTATTCAATGAACATGCTTTAAATTTTTTTAAGTTTAAATAAAAGCAAAGAAAGCATCCCTTCCCCTTTTACTATAATTTTAACAGCTGCGGAATAATATGATCCAACGATTTGAATAAGCAATATCATTTTGAATTTCATTATAATAAAAATCTTTGTCATAAACTGTGCCCAAAACTAATTTCTCAGAAATTATTTTTTAAAAAATTACATTCAAGCAAAAGTTTTTATTATTCATTATTTATTTTTTTAACCTTTCTTTATTTAATTATTTTTAAACTTTAAAATGTTAAAATAATTTTTATGCGATAATATGCTTTGATGTTATGATGAAAACACATTAAAATTCTATTTTTAAATTAAACTTCGAATTAAAAGTTTGAGAAATCCGTTCTCAGTGTACCTCAATACCCAAAAAATAACTTCCCAAATTTAATGCTTCAACTTCAATGGCTTTATACTAGGCTCAGGACAAGACTTTATACATAAAGAGAGATTTTTATAACATTTAAAAAAAGAAAAAAAAATCATTATATAATGATAGAATCTAAATCCTAAAAACAAATCGTAAAAAACTTTTTTTTTAAATTTCTTTAAAAATATTAAATAACAGATCCAGCAGTTTCTTTCTTTTCCCCCCTTAACCAAAACAAATTTGGCAAGATTATTTCAACAAATAAAAATTTTCAAATTTGGATGGGGACATACAAAAAATACCGTGGAAGATATCACGATCATTGAAAATTTAGTTTCAAGTTAATCATACTGGATTTTACGCGATCGATTAACATAATTTCATACCGCAATTAATTACAATTCAATATAGTACAGTTGAATACCTGTAGTAGGTCGTTCAAACAATTGCTCTAAAATGACATATTAATGAGAATGATGATTCAATATGTTAGTGTTTTTAAAGCAGCATTTTTCAGGTTCGATATATCGTTTTGGCGCATCAAATCCATCCTGCTTTTCATATTTTCCATTGATCAGACCGTATCACATATTCTTCTTTAAAAACACATAAAAGTTTAAATATATACTTACCAGGCATAACTTAATTAAATTCTTCAACATTTAAAACATTACAAATTGAAATGTTTTTCGATTATGACATAGTACGCACTTTCTACTGCCCCTTCCATATAACTATTCCAGTATTTTAATAAATGGCAATGCACATTGTTGAAGGGAGGGGAGAAAAAAAAATCATTAAGCGTTATCTTAATGTGTGCTGAAACCCTTGGAATATTACTTCGAATTCTTCCCCTTAGTTGGTTTCCTTTATTGATATACCCGGTAAACAAGCCTTTACAACCATGATTTCGAATTATCATACTTTATCTTGTGGGTAAACAAAAGAAATGAAAAATTTTCTTCGTCTTCATGAGAAAATTAAGTACTTTTTAAGGACCTTTTCTGAAAATTAAGCACTTTTAAGGAGCTTAAAAATTATTTTCAAAATTTAAGCACTTTTCATGGCGCTACACACCCTGGTTTTTATCTATTTATTACGGCTCATTAAATGCATGGCATCCACATTCGTATGCACTATTCTTTAAGCAGACAACCAATGAAATAATGAAACGGCTAAATAAATGTAGTAAAACAGATTAGATATTATTGTCTGTTCACCAGGAGAAGGCACTTCGGTCCGCCTTCTAGGAGGTAGAGTTCATTTCAGCGCGGGGAAGACGTGTAAACTCCCCCACTCTTGTTAATGAGACAACCCTAAATGAGCGCCAAACGGCGAATGTTTACTCTTTATCACTTACTTTGTTTTATAGTCTGCTGTCGTACTTATCTAATTCTAGCTAGTTAATAAATAATCTATATTTAATTTCAAAAACTGCTTTTTTCACAGCAAACAACTGCAAAATGTCTTTAAAAGGGCGAACTATTCACTCGAAAGAGAGAAATATAATAAATAATGTTACTAAATTTTGTGAAGATGAGGCTAGAGCTGGAACACTTTTGCTTCCCCTTTCCCAAGCCCAACAACGTGCTGCTTCAGCGACTGGTGTTTCACTTAGAACAATTAAACGAATTAAAAATGAAGATATTTCTACAAATGGACAGTTAACTACGCCGGGGAAACATCGAAAGCGTCCCGAGACTCGAAATGCAATATTGGACAATTTTGATCTGTGTGTTCTTCGAAATATTGTGAATGAGCTTTATGCAAACAACAAAAGTCCATCTTTATCTCGATTGCTTCCCGTGGTGAAGGAAAGAATAAATTTTCCTTGGAAAAGAGGAACTTTATGGAAATACCTCCACATTGCAGGTTTTCAATACAAACGTCGCATAAACCAGAGACAGATCTTAATTGAAAGATCGCACATTGTAGCCTGGAGATTTCGTTTTCTTAGGGAAATGAAAAAATTCCTAGAAGCAAAAAGGAAAATAATTTATATAGATGAAACGTGGTTGGACAGCAATCTTTCATTCAAGAAATGTTGGAGAGATGGGAAAATTGGCGCTGCCATCAAAGATAGTTCAGGTCATCGTCTGATTGTGGTTCATGCTGAATCAGAATCTGGTTTCGTTCCAAATGCCGGATTAATATTTAAAGCTGCATCTGCAACTGGAGATTATCACGGGCAGATGAACTCTGATAATTTAAAAAAATGGATAGTTGAGAAGCTTCTACCTAATATTCCAACGAATTCGGTAATAGTTATGGATAATGCAGCTTATCACACAAAAGTAATGGATCCCGTACCCACAAAAAGCTCAAAAAAGGATAAAATGTGTGCCTGGTTGGAAAAAAAGCAAATCCCGTATGATAAAAAAATGCGAAAAGTTCAGTTACTTGAACTGATTTCTGCAAATGCAAGTGGCGAAAAAAAAAAAATATTTCATTGACGAAATTCTAAAAGAACAAGATCATGATGTTTTAAGACTTCCCCCATACCATTGTGACTTAAACCCAATAGAATTAATTTGGGCGGATGTTAAACGTTACGTGCGAGAGAGAAATGCGACTGCCGACATGAGTTTTCAACGTCTTGCTTCGGAAGCCATGATAAATATTGGAAATATGAGATGGGAAAAACATTGCAAACATATCGAACACATTGAAAAGAAGTATTGGGACACTGATGGCATTGTCGAAGAAGTCGTGGAAAACATTTCTTTCAACATCAATTCGGATTCTGATACCGAGAGCAATTTTAGTGATGATGACACTGATGATAGTTATGACGATGAACATTAATTCTAATTCCTACAGTTTTCATGTCCTTCTGGTTATTTTTAATTAGAAACATTTGAATAAAATTTAATCAGTTCAAGCAGTATGAATAAATGCCTAGTTGATGTTTTATTTATTAGCAAGTTCTAATAAATACAAGTTCTAATATTACAAAGGTAATGCAATTTTTTTAAATACTATTTTTATTCATGAAATAATTTAAATCAGGATTCTTTATTATAACTAGATTCTGAATTATGCCTCATTCCAAAAAAATAATAACTGTAACTTATTTATCAAATTTAAGAAAAATATATTTTAAACCAAATTTATATTTTTTGCAACTTTTAATAAATTTTATAAATGGAAATGTCAACTTCAGCAACAAAATTTCAGTGTTAACAATACTAAGTATTGTATATTATTTTGAAATTTGAACTATCTATTTTTAATAGTGCACAGATTAAACATGAAATAATAAATTGTTTTATAAAATATAGTAGCAATGATAAAATTGATGTCTATCTCTTTTTAGAAATTTTCCTTGATAATTTGGTATTAAGTAATGAAAAAAATTTAAAATATTTTCCAATTTTAAAAGAAGTGGTTAGTGTTATTGCTATTTACATTACAGACAGCATATGCCAAGCTAATATAAAATAAATATCCTTATGGCTAGATTTTATTTATTTTGATCAACTGAAAACAAAGATTTTATTCAGCATTGTTTTCAGCTAAAAAAAGACAACAAATTAAGGGTAAAATCTCTTAAAAGATGTACATTTTGTGTGGTATGTTGAATGTCAGTCAATAACTCATGGAATTCGTCAATTGTCTCACTGAAATGATAATATAAAAAAGGGTAAAAGCTAACGATCGCCAATTGGCAACCTTTCTTGACACTGATCACTTTCTCCTTCCGAAATCATCGAAATAGTATCGTCTGATCCCACGTGACGAGGGCGGAGCCAAGTGCCAACTTCTGGTGAACGAACATTAACAATTCATCAAAAATAATTTTTTCAAGATTCCTAATATTCTATAATTTATAGAAATATTATTTTTTACAAATTCATTTATACTTTACAACTAGGTTAAAAACATCCTTTTGGTTGCCTTGCTTGTGGCCCCTTTCAGCCCAGTGGTCACAGCAGTTGTCTAAATTATATAATCGGGAATAAGCCGCCGCTTGCAATAAAATAATCTCACAGAAATTAAAACTATTAAAAAAAAGCAGAGAATAAAACTAACATAAGCTCATATTTTGAACCAATTTTAATTCGACTGCATTAAATAGCAACAAAAATTAAATTGTTCATATCTTTCCAGATTGCATCCAAATCTGAACACATGAACACTGCTTTTCAGAGAGTTCAATACATCAAAAGAAGTTACATACAACCTTACTAAAAGAAGTTCCTCTCAATAACATACTTGAACACAGGTAAACAAAACAAATTTTAATGAAATGTATCATTTGTTTAACACTACATAGCTGAATAAAAATTACATACATAAAATCTACTTGCTAAATTTAAAGTGCATAGCTTTCAAAATTATGATCATAATGTTGCCATTAATATTGTAAAAAATTAATTATGCTTCACATGCACAAAAAAAAAAACAGTACACTTAGGTATATTTGTTTACGACATAAAATATGAACATACAGAAATATGTTGATTTACTCTTCACAATTAATACATTCAGTGTATTAATTGTATTCCAAACACCGTTATTCAAATATTTTTCAGCAACTAGTTAAGTTACAGAAAATACACAAACAATACAAAAAAATTATTACATAATAATCCATATTGTAACTTATTCAAGATAACTATAATATCAGCACCAGCAGAGAAAAGAAATTATACGATTTTTTTTTTTGCCAACGTCAATTTCTGTTCCATTAAAAAAACAAAGATAAATTAGATTGATCATTTTTGTTTGTTAGCTTCATTTAAATTTTGAAATCATAAGGCAAAACATTTATGTATAAGTAATATGAGAGACAACAATTGTCTACAAATTATAACATTTTATTCAGCTTTCTGCCATTTTCAATAACAGTATTAATCATACTTTAGTGAAGTTACAATTAAATCACAAATGAAACGCAAAGTTTATTAAAAAGAAACCAAAGTTTTAAATTAAAGAGTTAATGTGTCATACTATCAACCTCATTGTGCAACATTCATACTGAGCTTACACACACACACTTTTTTTTTAGAGCAATATTTCATTTTGTCCTTGTTTTACTAGTAGAGTTAACCCAAGACATTGCATTTGGTAATTTTTCTTGCATTTTGAAAATGGGAGAGCAACAATCGTCAAACATTTTAACAGAAAATGTTGCGTGTGGTGAGGAACATTGTACCATGCTCCAATGCTAAATGATACTAATATTTCACACCAAGCAGAGCACAAGAAACGATTGTACTTCAGAATTTTTCTTCAGAGATTCATAAAACTTTCTCAAATTTTCTTTAGTTAAACTTAAGTTTGATTTCATTGGTAAAAATAGAATTTTAGATCCCTTGTCAAATGTGTTCAGTCTAGAAAATTTCATTACCAACAACAATTTCAATACCAATAAAATAAACACTGAACAAGTTTATGAATACATTACAAGATACTCTTATGACTGGCACTATAGTGACATGACCTCGTATTATTTAAGTGGTGTCATTCCTACTAGTTCTATAAACTCCACCAGGATTGTGGCAGAATTGTACAAGTTTGTAAATTTAAATATTACTTGTAAAATTTTGCAAACATTTTCATGTATTTTCATTTTGATTCCAAAAATGCACGATATTTTCTGTATTATTATTTGCCCATGTCATTATTTTACATTGAAATTAATTGTGTAGCTTCAAATTAATATGGATTTTTTAACACGATTCTTTTTTTTTTTTTTTCACATTTCAATTATATTCATTTTTTCAACTAGCAGCATTTTATTAATGTTTAATCAAAATTAAGAAATAACCAAAAAATGCATGGTTTCATTTACAAAATCTTAAAATTTCACAAGTTCAATACCTAGATAAAATAATTACGCATTTTAATCACAAAAATATTTTACTATGAAGATATTTCTGGCTTACTCTCTATCACTGGCTTCCTTCTTATTCTCTACTCTTTAACAATACAAACAGGTCAGATTTGAGACAGCACTGCCTAATTTTGATTACATTACTGAATAGTTCAGTTCCATTAAAAAAAAAAGTATTTTAATTATCACAAGAATGACAAAAAGATGTGCAACACAAAATTGCACTGACATATAATTTTAATATTTAATAAATATGATGCTTTTAAAATAATCATTGCAAAAGATTTATAAAACTTAAAAGCTGGGGGAAAAAAAAAGACTTAAGGTAAGTGAAATGATAATACCAGGCTCAAAATAGTGTAAATGTGTTTTAATTACAATGACTATTTGAAATACAGGAACTTTAAACTGTTTTAACAGTTTAGTACATAATGAAAACTTAAAAGGAAATATAAAATGAATGATGAATTTGGAATCATCTCTTCTAGGCCTGAAATTCCACTGATTTCGCTTCTGGGAAATGCATATGCATATGTTTGGCAAATGCCTTCTTGTCACCAAAACGAGCATCGCAAAAGATGCAAACCATCATGTTTCTTTTAACTACAGCAACCACATGATCACGCTTAGAACAGAAAGGCATCGCACTACGGTAATAGCAAATCACGCAGGGTTTCGGATTTTCTAGCATCGCTGTAAAAAACAAAATGAATTGCATTATTTAATGAATGAAAAATTATACAATAATGAAAAGAAGTTTATAAATTTAATATTTCAGTAACATGTATTAATGGCATGCAGTTTATGCTGGGTGCTTTGAAATACATGCAACAGTTTCAGACAAACTGTTAAGAAAAACTTTTTTTTTTTTTTTTTTTTTTTTTTGCATCCACATTTTCTTCTAGGCATTACTTGCTTTTTCTAAATTATTTACCCACAAGTTGGAAAAAATAATTGGATATTAATGAGCAAAAATAAAATGAGCTCGCTGTAAGATCACAAAATGAATATTATTTTTATAAAAAGAATCTTGTTAATTTGAAAATTCTACAAAATGTTTTCTGAGCTAACTTATTTTTGAATTGTAAAAGCATTTTCGTCAAAATAGCTTAATAATGTTTTAATTTTCAAATGATAGTTGTTTAATTTACATATTCTAATAAAAAATCATATTTTTTTAAGCCTCCAAATGCTTTTTTTTTTTTCCCAACACAGAAATAAATGAGATATAGCCAAGTACTGAACTGGAGTGAGAAGATAATTGAAATAATTTCAAACAAATAACCCCCAATTCTTTCTTTTAATCACAACTTCCATCTGTAAATTGTAATATGCAACACATGCAAAAAAACAGAATCAGGTTTGTCACTTAAAACTGAGGGAGAAAAAACGCCCTGCGTTTTCCCCTGTATGTATATTCAAGATACGAGGAAATGTGCAAATAGTACTCATGTTAATTAATTATAATACAATGTGATTTTAAGGAATGGAAAAAGTAATGAAAGAAAGCAACAATTTAACATTATTGGAAATAATAGCATATTTAAAGTACTTTAATATTTCACATACAAAAAAAAAAAAAAAAAAACTTTATTTATTATCTAAAATTCAGCAAGAAAAAATTTATATATCAAGGGAGGGGGAGAGTATATATTACCTCTCATGTTCTATAACTGTAAGTCACACAAAATGAAGGACTCGGGTGAAATAGAACACAAAACATTTTCGTTCTGATACAGATTTAATGATTACTTATGAAAAAACATTGCAAACCATGATTACTTTTTTTTCAATTCATATATTTGGGCATCAATTTCTCCAACTTCTGCAAATTTTTCAGCCATCAGTTTCATGGAGCTAATTCTTAATAAATAAGATATGACATTTTTGTACGGCCTAATGTACATTTTTTAATTATTTCAATTTCAGTGAATGTATGCGAAAATATTTCCAAAATATTCCGATATATACGAGAAATATGGCATTTTATTTTTTCAACAGTCCCATACAAAATTGAAATATTGACTGAAAAGTACAAGAGCTAGTGACAACTTTTACTATTTTCCTGTGCATTGATCACATGTAATTCCACCTCTTCTTTTTATGGTATTGATAAATTAAAAGTTAATAGAAATGCAGAAATAGCCTAACTAGTTGTAATAGACTAACAGTTGGGTTGAAGTATTACTGGATTCTACAACTACTGTGTGCATGATGCCTTTGAGCATTAGCAGATTTTGCACAGTCAAGGCAGGTACTTAGGTGGTGAATTATGGAATGGCCATTGGAGAAAGAAAGGAGGAGATACTCTCTGAACCCAAAATGGCATATGCACTAAAAATCATATATATATATTATTTTATATTGTTTTATATCATGTTATTTCCTTAGGAAACACAGTTTAAATATATAATATAATATGTTAAAAATGAAAAGTGATTGTACCTTGTAGAAAATGTATTCCCATTACATCTACTTCATGCATAAATTATATGATCCATTATTCACCTTGTAGTGCAGTAAATCTCACTGCACATGCAAGTGAGCAGTTGTGTCATATGCCTAAATTTCGCATGCCTTCCCACTATTAACACAGCACATTATGGAAAATCAGTAGATTAAAGAAAACCAACTATTACTTTAATAAGAATAATTCTTCAAAAAAAATACAATGGAAAAATCAAATTTGAAAAACCATTTTTCTACAGATACTCTATATTGATAGAAACAAAACAAAAAACACTTATTCAGTTAACATAAATATAACATATTCCTGTAGGCCCTTTAATAATAAACAAAATGGAAAAAAGATAAACTCGATCTGATCAATAATTAATGAGACATTGGTTGTTCCACAAATTGAGCCATTTTGAACTTTTGAGAGATAAAACAAGAAGGAAAGCAACAGGGAAGATTTTTGGGGACTTCTGAGAAAATGCTTTTCTAGTAGTGGCCTATCAATGAGGTAAAATTCAGCTTTATGTTAATTTTTTTCCTTTTCAAAACATTTGTCAACAGGAAAACATTCTGGCAATCTTCTTGTCTAGAAACATTTCTAGAAAAGGTTTAGAGTTCATTCTGTGATCAATACTCCAAAGAGTGAATCCCACTTGTTATTGTGCTTCTATTTAAAAGGATTCCATGAAACAGTAAGGAATTTTTCAAAAGGATCCTGGATTTAGGTTCTTAATAGATTTCACCAAAATTCATGCATTTTCTAGAATTGTCATTTGTCATCAAATCTCTCTTCCTTAGTATTTGACTAATTGCAAAAGTAAATAATAGAACAGATTTGTAAAAGCTGATTTCTAATTGCTGGGTTTATAGAGGATTTTTAAGCAGTTATGGTAGCAGTACCATTTCTTATCCCTTCAAACTACACAGAGATAAAAGACAGGCGACAGAATGCATTCCAATATCAAAATTTTTTCCACTGATGCAATTCTGAAGACACACCCAAGTTTCAAACAGATTTACAAATATCTTCCAAAAAATAATGGGCATCATTACACTTATTTTTCAAGGTACTAATGAAAATTAAATGCTTTTCCTGGGGCCAAGAGAAAATAAAATTAAAGAAGTATACAAAAGTTGCAGGAACTTAAGATAAAAGCAAAAACCAATCCAGTCCTCACTAGATTAATATAATTCATAATACCTCACTAACAGAATGAAAAAATTCTAAATGCCACACCACATATTGATTTAGATTCTTTTAGATTGATTAGCATTTATTTCCTTAAATATTGTATGTAGACATATTTCCTATTGCAACATTTCCTTAAATAAAATGGGCAGCAGCATGAAAACAGTTTTGCTTTTGAGAAAGCTAACAAAAAAACAAAAAGAATTTTTATCGTTACCCATAGTGTCAGCTAATCGAGGGGTCAACTGCCTCAAGTAGATGAAAAGAATTGGCCAGGAACTGCAGTACCGCTGAAAGGGAAAGATAAATAATAAATGAAAATGCAAGTATTAAAACTATAAATAATAATTTCCATTTCAGATCAATTTAAATGAACCAAAATAACGACACACATTGCCACTCTAAAGTTTTGCAACTAATTCCCCTTCTCCCCAAACTCCAGGTCCTAATTTTTGAGGTCTAACTTCCAAGATTCACCTCTAGGATTCAGATGGCAATAAGATGTTTTCAAAACCTTAGGTTTCTTCAATTGAGTATAAATTCACAGTTTAAAAATATATTTATATACCTTGTGTAGGATTTATTCATTTAAACTATCAAATCAGCTAAGCTAATGAATTAGTAAGTATGAATAAAATTAATAAATCAGCATATATAAGCTAATTTATGGAGAAGCAATTAAAACGAATTGTACTAAAATAATTGTGTCGAAAAGTACCATAATGATCGAAGATAAACAAATGACTAAGTTTGATATTTATAAAAAATATTATATATCACTTATTCATAAATATATTTATAGTTTTTTCAAAAAAAATTAAGTATAAGAGTCAAAAACTAATGTATGAAAATCACTAAGGATTATATCTATCTGAATGTTATAACAAGTTCTTAAACTGAACAAGTAATATTAATATTTACATGCAATTATTGTAATCTAAGGTGATTAGAAAAAAATATATTCATCTGATTTAGCTGAATGTCTCAAAAAGATGGCTTATTTTCACCTTATTCTTAGCTTCTGCAGAATGCCGGTTTTTCATGCTACAGATATCTTTACAACTCCGTTTATGGTTTATTTTATTATTTTTCAGAGAAGAGATCATTTTTAATGAAAGTATGAAAAACACTTTCATAAATGTTTCTCTTAATTACTTTGTTTCGCCAATAAGAATATTTTTATAAAACAATGAAACCCATATATTTCAGGACAAGCTGAATCCAGATATCAAGAACCAAAGTCAACATTGCCATAATTCTCTCTTAATTGCGCTAGGAAACATTTTAAAAAAATATTTAAAGTTAAACATTTAATAAGTGTTACTATTTAATATAAAACATTTTATCTATCCTGATTTTGACAGAAATCTCAAAGATACTGCTTTGTTCAGTGGCAGCAGGATCTCTAGATTCTAGAAGAGTCAACTAGTAAAAATGTACTTTGACACTCAATTACACACAGTTTTACACTTTTAACTACAAAATTTGCAGCTCTAATAAAAATTTATTGACCTTCATCACCTTATTTATATAATTCATTCAATAATACTTATTAGAATTATTAAAAGTATGAGATCTGCAATGAATTTTAACAATTTCAAATCATTTATTAAAGTATTTACAAAACATTCTTCAAAACGTGCACATTTAACATCCATCTATTATTCCATCCTTTAGCCAATTACCTACTACAAAACATATTTTTCAAGAGAATAAAGTTGAAATACATTTCTTAAAGGACAGTTTGATCTTTAAATAATCAAAATTTCTAATCATAACTGAATTATTATCAATGCATTTTTTATGAGAGATTTCTAATAAAAGTAAATGATATATATTTTGAATATTTGGATTTCTTCCAAAGCAACATGAAAGAGAAAACAAAACTCCAAATAGCCAATGAAAGAAAGCAAAGAAAAACAAGTGAAAAGAATGAAGATGAATATTGGATATGAATGCAAGGCAAAGAAGAAACAGTAAAGAGCATTAGTTGGCCAAGTTCCAAAATGCATCTGCTAAAAAGTCAGCTAAGACTAAGCTAAGTTCAAAGGAGAAAGAAAAGAAAAGAAAAAAATATTTTTTTCCCCCTACGATGTATATCAGTTGTATGCAATTAGCAAATTTTCATGCTTTCCAAAGTTATTTAATGCATAGCCCATCCCATGTTTCTCCTATTTGTTAATTCATTTTCCATCTTTTTTTTTTTTTTTTTGTTTACCATTTTCCTCTTTTACATTTTGTTTTGTAATTCTTGCTCTCATTAAACACTGAATTCTCAGTGTAAATGAATAATAAAACTGAAACAGCAAGTTTTTCAATTTAGAGTTGCCACTCCTAAAAACCATATAACATATGACAAATGCAACAACTTTTCACACGCAGCACAGAAACCACTTACTATTGCCAAAAGTATCTAAATACCAAATATGAGGATGATACACAAGAGATATGTCTTAAGAGAAATGAAATTACTGTAAAAGACAATTAGCAAGATAATCAACATTCCATATCGCGTGTTTTCATGTATTGAATAAATGTATAAAATTTAGAGCAGAAAAACTTTACTGCTCTAAAGAAATTTATTTAATTTTTAGTTAAAAATACTTTTATTTTTAATAATTCATTTAGAAAAAAAAGTAGTGTAATAATATCTGCTCACAAGGAGAAGTTAGAAGCTTCTACTGATTAAAAAATTTACTATAAAAAAGTACCTTTATTGAAATATAAAAATGAACAAACATGAATAATGAATAAAACAAAAACCTACAACAATCTATTTTATATGATTTAATTTTTAATCAGGAAAGGATATTTAAAAGAGGGATTAAATACCTGAAGTTGAAATGCTTAAAGTGATGTGTAAAAAAGCTTAAAATTAATATACAGCACTATCCAGTATTTATATTCTCGTCTTTAATGTACCCCTTCATTAGTAACAATTTTTGATAGTTTCCTCAGTTTAAGAGGCAATCAATGCAAGCAGTTTCCAACAATTGATACCCCTTCCTTCCACCCAATTTACACCTCAACTCCCATGAAAATCTTACAAGATGTATAATATTGAATTTTATTTATTGAATCACATAAATGAAATGTTCAACAAAAAAAAAAAAATTCTTTTCACTGCAAACAAGAATTAAACAGTTCCATCTATCAATAATAATGCCTCTATTTCCTTTCTATCCTAATCTTGAACAGAAAGGCATCTTTTTTCTAACATCATTCTTTGCTTTAAACATTTTTATAGGAAAGCTACAATATTTCATGCTTGGGGAGTTTTTTTTAACTTGAGATTTTGACTGATAAACATTCTGGAACATGATGCTCTAAAGCCGCATTCCGATGACCTGTGGCCTTTACAGATATGGTCGTAAATCTTCCAACTGATCCATCATCCCCGCCTGTGGATGCTATAAAAAGCTTCCAGCAAATTGTCGTTAAAATGAATGGACATCAAAGCACCCCGGAAAACCACAAGAGAGGGGAAAGTGTGTAGGTCTGAAGGCGTGTACAGGTCATTGGAACGTGGCTTAAGAACTACAATAAATCTTTGAAATTAATATAATGGAAAACACGTTTTAACAAACAATTATCCTCACTGCATTTAGGCATTTTTTTTTCTAAATAAATTTTTAAAGATTTAAAAGAAAATGATACATGATCTATGCACACTGATACTTCTGGAACAACTCTCTAGTGCTGCATTAAAGTATAAGCCATTTCGATTAATTTTAATAATTAAAAACTATATTTCAGACTAAACAACAAATAATTTCCATAAAATTAAAATATTTTTTTATGCAATCGTCTTACAAAATAGAGCCCCATAAATAAACGAGCTTTTAATAAGCAGTAGTTGGACATGTTACGATTTAACCAAAACAGATAAATTTTTGAGCAGTCAAATTTTGATGTATAAAATTTCCATAATTTAATAACTTTTTTTTACATTAGAATCATTATTGATGAAGGTTAATTGAAAAATAAACTTCCATCAGATTGAATAAATTTTACACATACTTTATAATCCATAAGACAGCATAAACATTAAAAATTTCTGAAAACATTATTTAAGTAAAATAATATATATAAGAAAATACTGAAATGAATAGAGAATACTAAAATATTTTATCAAACAGTATTTAACATAATAAAAATCCAAAAAATTGTAAAAAACACTATATAGTATTACTCAAAAGTTTTTAGTTCTAAGAATATTAAAAAATGAAAAATCTTATTTATTTGCAAAGTCAGATACCCAAATCAAATAAAATATTATTACACATGAATCTCCCAATAATGATTTAATATACATTTCTTAAAATCAACCACAATTATCAACCAATATGAGTTGCAACCTTAATGGTAAAAAAGAAAATTGGAATTTTATTGTATACAAATTTTAATCAACCTTGCTTCTGAAACAAATCGACAAAGTTTGAAGCATCATAAAAATATTAAAAAGTCAGGAATAAATTCTTGATTTTTAATAGTTATATACACCGATAAACTTTACCTGCATGCATTTGGTTAGTAAAATGGAAAAAAAAATCCCAATAATTAATCTCAAAAAGTGTAATTTTTTTAGCAATTGCTTTATAATATAAAGTTAACCCCATACATCTTTAAAAAAGTATTAAGGAATTCACAAATAAAGAAATTTTTGTGTATGCTAATAGTTATCTGTAGATTCATAGCCTTTTCCTAACACTTCTGGGATGGATGCGCACTGAAAGAAGGGACCAAGCAAGAACCGACTGTTCAGACAGCCAGGAGTATTTTCTTTAGCTAAGCCTAATGTACTTTATATTACGTAAAAATGTATATAATTCACAATAAGAACCTTTGCACTGAAGTGAAATAATTTTTAAATGTTTGATAATAGATATCATGTTTTCAATATTAATATAATAATTTTTAAAAAATAATTAAAAAAAGCAGATATTATTATGAAACATTTTATGATTGTGTACTTTATTATGATTGGCATTACTTACATTAAAAACTGATAACTGATGGAAAATATAAAAATGTAAGAAATATAAATATTTACAATTAATACTTTAAAATAATTCATGAATAAAAAAAAACCCAATAACCTAATTCTCTAGATAATGAATAACTATTATAGGCGTTTGTTATTTCACTTACTAATTAAAGAAATAATTTAAAAAGTGCTTACATAGATATTAAATTAAAATTAATAAAATATAGCCAATTACAGAAATCTGGAAGGGCGCTGAAATTTACATTGCTAAAGGATCCCTACAAAGCCTAATGGAACCCTGATAGTAGTTAATATAATTTATTCACTAATAAAATTGAACAATACATTTAACCTACAATTACCTCAAATATTGAATGAAATTCCATTTCACCTACTTTTAGAACATTAAAATACATGAGGATCATTCTAACTCACTATTTATGTTATTGGGTTTTAAAACAATAAAATTAGTCACCTTTAATAAATGAATATATTTTCATGTAAAGATATAAATAAATTTAAAATAGCAAATTTGAGGTATTATTATTTTCACAATATATTTCAACACTCGTAAGATAATCCCTTAACTTATGCTGCTCACATTCATACTGTCATAACATTAATGTAAAATGAATCAGAAATGCTAAAACATGCATAGGATAAATTTCATCCAAACTCTAGAGTGAAAAACGAAACATTTCATTTTTCAGGTACATATTGTTTTAATACCCTTGTTCTGGACCATTCATAAAGTGACAGCAATTCAGAGCAACACGTTTTGACAAATGCTTTGGAAAAAGTAACTACTGTGATGTCAAGAAGTCGACATACGAGTACTTGAGGGTTTACAAATTTTCTATTTAAAAAACACACCCAGCAGCAAGACTATTTTGCAAATTTACAATTGTTTAAAACCAATAATGGATCCTAGGCAAGAGAAAGGCTAGATTCTAAACGGATCTGTTCAATTCTAAACGGAATATCGATTTTAGTTTCCTCAGGGAAGTTACTTTTTCAAACATGAGATCGGCCAATTCTTTTTACATTTTGGGAAAATAATTGAAAGTTAAATCTAGAAATGTGTTAATTAAACGTAATATAATTATCAATCACTAAAAAAATTTATCAATCACACCTAATCAATACTCACTAATGGAGAAAAACTGAGAAGATGCTCAAACTTTGAAATGGCAACTATTCTTTGTTATCGGAATGTCAACAGGTTGCAGTTAATAATGTCTTATTACTTGATGGTTGAATAGTGAAAGCTTTTCAAATTTGATGGATTAAACGTTGCCTGCAGATTTTTAGCAGAAAAGGCAGTTATCTAAATTTTGGATTTTTTTAGATTTATTTTGAAGTTTTTTTGTAGATTTATATTCACTGCAGTTTTTTTTTTTTTTTTTTTTCAAATTATCAACCTTTGTATGGCCAAGAAACTTTAAAAGTACTTTCGGATTTGAAATTTTTTTAAAAGCTAAAGGAGAAAAATTTGGGTAAAAACTAAAAGATAGGAAAGATAAACAAATTTATCATTAAACGCAATAAAGAAATTTTATGATGGTGATTAATATCTGTTTTGCTACGACTGATAAAGGGACGTCAGGGATTGGAAAATTGAGTTCGAGAAGAGATATTGTATGACGGTAGTATGCTTTTAGGATGCTCACTCATTAAAATATTAAAGCGCAATGACTACCCAATTTCGGAAAAATGGCCTTGAGAATTCTTATAACGCTTCATAGGAAAAATGAGGAGAGATGCATAATCCGTGAATTTTTGAATAACAAATAATTTTGCTATTGTTTTTTTTAAATATTTGTTCCAAATATCTAATATTTGAATCATATTATTAATAGGGATGACGAATATTTTCAGAGCGGTTATTACGTAACCAATATCAAAAAGTCACAAATACAAGTGATCAATACTTTTCAAAGAGGGGTGTGATTCAAATCCTTGATACGATCTTACTGATGATATTTCGATTACAGGTTTTGGATCACGATAGAAAGTAACAATCGATACGATATCACTGAAATTTGCCGGAGCGGTGACTTTACTGGAAAGTAAGAATCGATACGATCTGTCCAATGGAAGCTCTCGAAAGAAATCTGTGATTGGATTGAAAAGAGAACGGACCGGTTATTGGAATTATCGTATCGTATCATTGAATTGCATATCACTGAAATTTATCGGAGCGGTGATTTCACCGGAAACTGCGAGGCTTCACTGGAAAGTGCGAAGTCACCGCTCCACTTTACGGGAGTGACCGATATTCGTATTTGATGGTGCACTATTCCATACAGTTCATTTTTAATTGCTCGTGACATGATTGACTTTGATTACATGTACTCTGTTTACTGCTGGCGCCATCTATTGGTAGAATATAGGACTAAAGTAAACATTTTAAAGAAATTATATATATTTTTAACTATCTTTTCCAGAAAATGGTTCACTCTAATAAATAAATTAAATAAATAGTTTTGAGAAATAAATAAAATTTAAGAAGTAAGCTGAAACAGATAAATTAATTCAATCACACGTTAATTAAATTAGTAAATTAAGTATTAATTACAATTAATAAATTTTATATTTAATATTAAATAATAATTTTTATTTAATAATATGATTGAAATAACAGATATTTGGAACGCAATAGCAATATTATTTGTTATTCAAAAAATTGTGGATTATGCATCTCTAATTATTAATTAAAATTTATTAATTAGTATTAAATATATAATTTATTAATTCTAATTAATATTTAATTTACTAATTTTAGTAAAGTGTGATTGCATTAATTTATTTATTTCAGCTTACTTTTTAAATTTGATTTTTTTCAAAACTATTTATTTAATTAATTTATTACAGTAAACCATTTTCTGAAAAAGTTCAATAAAAAAAATACATGTCATTTCTTTAAAATGTTTACTTTAGTTCTATATTCTACCAATAGATGACGCCAGTAGTGAAAGAATATATGCAATCAGAGAGTCATGTCATAAGAATTTAAAAATTATCTATATGAGATAGTACATTGTCAAATGCGAATATCTTAAACTAAAGGTCGCTACCATTAACCGGATCAGTGACTTCGTACTTTCCAGTGAAGTCACCACTGCGATAAATTTCCGTGATATGCAATTCAATGATACGATAATTCCAAGAATAAATGGTCCGTTCACTTTTCAACCCATTCGCAGATTTCTCTTTTTCCCTTTATTCACGTTAAGGGAATGGGACCCTCAGGACACAAGAGAAGAATGTTTTGTGTTTCTGGGATTTTATTTCCACCCCATGGAGGGTCGGGGATAAGCCGATACACATTCTTTTCTTTCAGAGATGTCGTCTACTTTTGATAGCGTAATGTCTATACGGGGAATTGTTGAAGTGCGATTTTAGATTGAAAGGAATCCGTGACTCTTTTCATTCCCTTTCCATATACAACATATTTGCCTGTTGCCGACTTTAAGATTTTACATTAATATCGTACATAAAACTGAAATCGACTGACTCCTTCGATGTCTTTTTAATGCATTCATCTAAGAATGATCGATCGTGTATAAATTTTTAAGCATTATGAGTAAAATATTTTTTAAATGCATTTTTCAGTATTTCAAGACAAAAATATCAATAATGAGGAAACTTGAAATTCATTTTACTTGAATTTGTAACGCAGTTTTTGATCATTCTATTTCATCGCTGCTATTTTTGATAACGAAGCATTATCAGTGTTTATCATGAGGTTTCATGGTATATGAACCTGAGAATGATAAATTGTATATTAATAAAGTAAAAAGAAATTTTTTTTTAAGTTGATTATTTACCACGTATTATACAACAAAGAGGTCTTATATTCTTTTTTGTTAAATATATTTTGAAAAAAATGTTACCGTGTAAATATTTCTCATACAAAATAATACTTTTATGGATGTGATTTCATAGATCCATCACATGAAACCATTCATTTATTCTATACAATTAGAAAAGAATCACTAGATGAATGGATTTTTCTAGGCATAACTAATTTTATATTCCTTTTATAGGCTTTTTTTATTCTTTAAAAAGTATTTAGAAAAATTATAAGCTTTTTTTTCTAAAATGTGTTTTAAATCTAATTTTTAAGTATGGATGACGTAATATATTTATTATGCATTGCTCTGAAATGAAATTTTTTTTAAAATTGAATTTCTCCATTTTCTACATTGTTTAACTTGTGCTGCATTGTTTACTACTTTGAAGGGTCACATATTGGGCAAGATATTGCTTTCCCTTCTGCAAATTTTCAGCCCAGTAGGAATGCTAATTAATTCCCAGCCACCGAAAGCAGTGTCAATTTTGCTTATTTCGTCGAATTTTCACTTTGTGAGAAGAAAAGATCCTTCTTTTTTTCTATTTCTGAAAAAAATTAAAATTGCCTTGTAGTTTCAAAACGCAGCAAATCTGTGTAGGAAGTGGTATTCGTGTTTCATATAACACTGCATAAAACTTACGTAAAAAAAAATATTTATAATTTTTGCTTTGATAAGGTTCTAGTTGTTAATAATTAAATGTGTCCGATCTCATGAATTTTTTAAAAAATGTTTAAACTTATTAAACATTTTTATTACATTGAATTGTAAAATTATTTCTCGAAATTAGGGAGAAAGATTTAATTCCTCAAACAAACAAACAAAAAAAATATGTATATATTTGCATAATTTTTATTTGGGGTGAATTCATTCTTTGTTCAGCTATTAAAATATTTGTATCTGTTTGTGTCTATGTGTGTGTGTGCATTTTTAAAAATAAGTAGAACTGATTTGATATCATAATACCGAAAAAATAGTAGTGTTAGAATATTTTATAACCATTAATGAATTAAAATCTTAATTATTTACTCTGCATTTTTATTAATTTTTATTGCATCACATCTCTTCATAATATTCACTAAAATTTTGCGAATATGTTTGCTTCTCGTAACCTCCAGAAAAATATTTTTACTGTATTAAAATTTTTCAATTTTTTTTCATTAATAGTCTTATTCTGCTACACTGTTCTGCAAGTTTACCGAAGAAGGACTTACGGTTTGAACTTTTTTCACAATTTTTCTATAGGTGAAATTCCCTGCTGCCTTTCCAATAATATGAATGTATATATTATTTATGTTCATAAAAATAAAGAAGAGACTAATTTGATTTGCAATAAAATAATAACTAAGTAAAAATCTTATACGATGTACAACTGCATTAAAATTCAAATTATAACAAATTGTATAATACAATAAGCAATAAATTTAATAATTATTATCAATACTTGGAATGAAGTTTTCAAGCAAATAAAAAATCCCCAGTGTCCATCCAAATGTCATTTAAACATATTTTTTCGGAATGCTTTATTAACTTTCTTTTTTGCATAAAATCGTATAGTCTCCAGCGATCTTGCATTTTAGCTTTTTTTTACATTAAGTCAGCTAAATTATATTTTGAGGACATTTTGAATTGAAATAATTTAACAAAAAGCTCTTATATTCATTTTTGTTAAATATATTTTGAAAATAAGTTGTAAAATGTTATCGTGTAAATATTTCTCATACAAAATACATACAAGCCGGTATTCATTTTACTACTATCATTACTCTCACGATCCCTAATTTTTCGTTTCCTTGAGGATCAATCACTAAAATATAAGACTTTTTTTTTAAAAAAAAAATTTCATTTTCACAAATTTTTGAAATTAGTACCATTTGATACCACTTGAAATTGTAGAAAATTTTTTAGGGTAGATTGCTTTTTTGTTTTCTCAGATTTCTCAGATTGATAAAAAAGTATTTATAGCCATTTTTCGATACACTTGGTTTTTATTCCCAATAGAGTCGAATGTTCAAAAAATAATGCAAATATTTGTCTTAAACTTTTACCAGTTATTTCCTTCTACATAACATGCACTTTAGCTCCTATGAAAAAAAATGCTTTTTCCAAATTCTCATTTATTTAAAATTTGCTCATGATCTCCTTAATTTATCATTACATTTTATAGATCAATTTATGGGACTTTATAATATACATTCATTTTAAAGGACTGTTATATACTTTTCCTCAAAATTTAATAGTGTTTCATTTAAACTCGAAAATTCAATATAATCTTTATCTTCTAGCACTTTAGGGTAAAACTCAAAGGCTAATTTTGTACATATTGGTCAACAGCTTAAAAGAATAAAATTACTGTTACGTATTTTTTCCTAAGGAAAAGTAGAAATTCGATTGGACTGTTTAAATTGCAAAAGTTAAGAAAGAATTTAATTTATAATTTTTAAGAAAAACTTTTTTTAATATTGCTAAATATAACTAACGCTATTAATAATTTTTGTAATGCTAATATTTGAAAAAACTCCAAATTTTTTAATTATATATATTTTAGGCTGTCATTTTGAAAAGAATATTTTTTACAAGCAATTTTTGTGAACATTTTTGTGTTTAATATCTTAACCCAATTTCCTCACGGTTCTTTTTTTGAAATGATACCTGTAATAAAATGGTAAAATTCAATCATATTTTATTAAATTGCTTCAAATTTACTCTGAATGAATTTCATCTTCAAGTATTTAGTATGAATAGCACATGTTCACTCTGCTACTACCGTGATTCCCCGTTTCATTGTAATCTTCAACAAAGACATTAATTAACATTCTTTTATCAAAGAAAACCGTTTGCGGTATAGCTCGCCTGCGTGAACGATGTTTTCTGCAACTATCTCCCCACCCTTACCCCGTAAATTTTTCAACACTACATTACACAAGGGAAAGTATTGATGGTATATATAAAATAAGACATTTTTTGCAAGGCCGTTTCACAAATGCCTCTTTGCTATCAGATACTTTATTGTAGATGTATTTCTACAAATTTTCAACATAACTTTCATTAAACGCTAGGTTGTTCCAAATCAAATTATATGTTAGAAAAAGTGGAAAATTCTGTAATATCCTAAAAATATCCCGAATATAATAATACATGAATGATACAACATATAAAATTATTTGATTTTGATGAAATTTCTGCTTTAGTTATTTTAACCAATGTGACAATAAATCACTAAAAATACATAATTTTTTAAATAAATTTTAATGAAACAGCATTAAAATTTATAAAATCAATTTCATGTTCTACTTTCGAATATTCATACCCTCGTCCACCCTTCCTCATTGGAATAAGAATTTAATTTTAATAAATTTCGTATTTAATTATGTCGGGTATCACATTTTTCAAATAACTTTGAAATCTATTTTGCAGATGTAATGGATTTAATAATTTCTATTAAAACTTTTACATCAATTTCGGTTCGATTTATATCATAATGAGAAAAAAATAAAAAAAGAAAGAAAATGGGAAATTTTCGATGGATCAAAACTTTAATAAGTTCTATTTTAATAAAAATTTCAGTTTTGATTTTTTTTTTTTTCTTTTTGAGCACTTACTGTGTAAATAGCAAGTACAAATAAAATTTGGCAGCATTAAGTTCAATGGGGTCAATTCATGTGAAATTGACACTCTCTAGAAATCGACCAGACCATGTCAACCTAAATGAGTACAATCACAGCGCATCTTATAAAAGCATCAGGCTGGTGTAAACTGCGCTGTGATTGGACTCCTAAAGGTTGACATGAGCTTTCCGATGCTTCCATTTATAGCTTATGTTTACATTATACTTCGAGATCCACATGCTAAGCTTTGCTCTGAGTATAATATATTCTGGTTACGTCACATGTCATGTACTTCTTGCGCATGGCATTTCAGTTTCATCCGCACCGCCTTCGTTGATCAGGCTGCCATTAACGTTCTCCGCCAAGTATGAAGCGGATTTTTTGTTTACATCTGAAGTTATAATTTTTTAGTCATTTTCTTTCCTCTTATTATGTGTTAACAGAGGAAATACTGGTGTGCTGATGGATGCATGCTTTAATGCGAAACACAAGAGTGACTGCCATGATTAAATGTTTTCTTATTTTCCTTTCAACAATCCTGACTTGGATTGATAGCGTTGGTATAGATTTTTTCAAGCCTTCAAAGTCAGTGATATGCTCCGATCATTTTGAAGAATTCATTCAGTGTGTGTCCATTTATTAAATATAGCTGTTCCAACAATTTGCTAGGAAAATTCTTCGAAGAAAAAGAAATCGGTAAGCGATTTGCCGTCAAAAACAATCAAACAAAATCGCGAGTGCATTTCTAATTTACTTTATTCACATTTGATAAAATTTCTGATAATTTTGAATATGCTTAGAAAGTTTTAAAAGGTTTACATGAATATTACATTGCCTTTTTTTTTTTTTTACAAAATTTTATCTAAATTTAATTAATGTAAGTAAACAAACTCCTGTTGCAAAGATAACAGCTGCTATAATGCTAAACTTAGGTGGAAGTGAATATTACTAGTTTTCTCATTACATTTGCATATTTGTGATGGATTCAAAGTGAATTTATATCAAACAACTTTTCTATTGTTAAAAATGAAATGTCAATAATTTATTGTATTTAAACTCAAATTGATTGTTATCATAATATCCTGTTATAACACTGTGCACCTCAGTGATTTCTGTTTTAATAAATAAAGGTCTTTTCATTGAAAATCAATTTCCATATCAGCATTTATTATATCATTTTTATTCCCAACTTCAATACTAAATGCATGCTTCACTTTTTTTTTTTTTCTATTTCTTTAACATATCAATTTTAAATTATAAAATTCTGTGAAAGAGTAAAAGTGTTTCTTTCAACTTCTCTTTATATCCAATTTAACTCCTCCCCCTGTGCATATATATATATCATGACCTTATTCTTGTTTATTAAATTTACTGTATTGTATGTTTTTGTTTTATTTTATGATATTCATTCAATGTAATTTTTATCAATGTAACTTTAGCATTTAAAAAAATTTCATAAATGTTCTGCTTTAAAAGTATATTGTTCAACATTATGTTTTTATTAGTGATAAAAAAAACTGTTCTTTAGTATTTAGGATGTTTCTGTTGAATAAAATTGATTTCATCATTTACATTGACATTCTTGTCATACTGTGTTTATATCATTTCTAAGTGTCTAGAAAAATAAATGTTGATAAATAGTAAATAGTTTTTTGAATTAGTGAGTACATTGAAACATACATTTGATCATATTTTTTCAAATAATTATCACATATATTTTATCTCTCTCTCTCTCTATATATATATATATATATATATATTGTTACGAACCTGTGATGCTGCTTCCCAGCATAGTTGGTTCCATAGGAGGTTCCAGAGTTTGGCGACAAACTTGGCGACCATTTGGCGACTTTGGCGCCAAAATAGATTATTCCCTAAACATTGACAATTTTCCCGATCCGTCCAGTAGGAACCGAGTTACGCCTCGAACGTTCCTGATTGGTTGAGAGGTTTCTAGCCTCGTCTCCTGAGACCTATAAAAGGAGCTGCAGCTGCCGGGGAGTAGTAGTGAACCAGAGTCGTCGTCGTGAATGGGGTCAATTCACGGTCACGTGTCATGTACCAAACAAACCGCTTCTGTTCAATTTTCAATCGTTCTGCGCATGTCGTGATGTCTGCCGATAACGTTGATGAAACCATCGTTTTGTAAATATTACGCTAGCCGATCAATTATGAAAAATTGAATTTGAATTATTTAATCCAAATTTTCGTAGTTATATAATTTTATTTTTTATATTAAAATTTTAATTAGTATTTTCAATGGAATTATTGTTTTTGCATAATTAATTACCATCGCTTTTTTATTCGTTTGGTGCCACTTTATTCTTTCCTTTCCATATCCCTTCCTTTTTTATCCAAAGGATACATTTTGACAAACGACTATGGCAGTGTTTTTGAAAAATTACATATGTTCGTTTTTACATATTATTTAAATATTATTGAACGTTGAATCTTATGAATATAGTTCTTTTAAAAAAAATTATTACTCTTAGATAAATTAATATTTTAAAGCTTACTAATAAAATTATTACATTTTTTTTCTTATGTAATTATTTTTATTAATATTGAGACTTTGATGTTTTATGTTTACTCAGAGGAAAGAACATGAAACTCAAATTAGTATATATTGAATAAATTATGTTTACAATTTCAAATTATAAAATATAAAAGGCATACATACCTTTTTTTAAATCTATGCAACTTAATGAATCAGTTATTTCATTTTAATTTGTAGAAATCATTAAAGGAAAACAAACTGAATCAAATTTTCATAATTTTTATTTACACATTACAAAAAAAATATAGATAAAATATATATGATAATTATTTGGAAAAATAGGATCAAATGGATGTTTTAATGCACTCACTAATTCAAAAAAACTATTTACTATTTATCAACATCTATTTTTCTAGACACTTAGAAATAATATAAACACAGTATTACAAGAATATCAATGTAAATAATGAAATCAGTTTTATTCAACAGAAACATCCTAGATACTAAACAACATTTTTTTTTATCACCAATAAAAACATAATGTTGAACAATATACTTTTAAAGCAGAACATTTATGAATTTTTTTAATGCTAAAGTTACATTGATAAAAATTACATTGAATGAATATCATAAAATAAAACAAAAACATATAATACAGTAAATTTAATAAACAAGAATAAGGTCATGATAAATATATATATATAGAGAGAGAGAGAATTAAAATAGGATATAAAGAGTAGTTGAAAGAAACACTTTTATGCTTTTACAGAATTTTATAATTCAAGATTGATATGTTAAAGAAATAGAAAAAGAAAAAAAAAGAGTCCAATATTTTCTGGAATGAATCTCTTTCTTTCTTACAGAATCCTGAAGTTCTTGTAGCTCATTTTGCAAATTGCTGATTCTGTCGATTATTTCAGAAAAAATAATAGTCTGGAAAGAAGCAGAGTACATTCCACTGAAATCAGAATTCATATAATTTTGCTTAGTAATGAATTCTCTTGCATTTATATACATAACTAAATGACATGTGTTTTCAAAACTTAAATATATATATATATTTCTTATATATAGCATTCAATTTATCAAATTAAGAGCACTTTTAATAAAATAAATCAATTATATATATATATATTATAACAGTCAATAAGAAAATTGGATTTTTAGTAGTTAGTAAAGGATTTACTTACTAAATAAATCTTTAAGAAATTTATTCACTTCCACCTAAGTTTAGCATTATAACAGTTGTTATTTTTGCAACAGGAATTTGTTTACTTACATTAATTAAATTTAGATAAAATTTTGTAGAAAAATGCAATGTAATATTCATGTAAACATTTTAAAACCTTCTAAGCATATTCAAAATTATCAGAAATTTCATCAAATGTGAATAAAGTAAATTAGAAATGCACTCATGTTTTTGTTTGATTGTTTTTGATGGCAAATCGCTTACCGATTTCTTTTTCTTCGAATAGTTTTTCTACCAAATTACTGGAACAGCTATATTTAATAAATGGGCACACACTGAATGAATTCTTCAAAATGATCGGAGCATATCACCGACTTCGAAGGCTTGAAAAAATCTATACCAAAGCTATCAACCCAAGTCAGGATTGTTTAAAGGAAAATAAGAAAACATTTTATCATGACAGTCACTCTTGTGTTTCGCATCAAAGCATGCATCCATCAGCACAACAGTATTTCTTCTCTTAACGCATAATAAGAGGAAAGAAAATGACTCAAAAATTATAACTTCAAATGTAAACAAAAAAATCCGCTTCATACTCGGCGGAGAACGTTAATGGCAGACTAATCGACGAAAGCGGTGCGGATGAAACTTAAATGCCATGCGCGAATAGGTCATGACATGTGACTTTTACGTCACATGAATTGACCCCATTGAGGAGTCGTAGTCGGTCGTAGTCGGAACCGACTGTAAAGAATTGGCCTTCCAGAGATAAGCGGAGCAGCGACGGAGTGAAGCAGGTGCTGAACTAAGCTGTGTGCTACTGTCTGCAGTAGAATCTGTTGTACGCTGCTGTTTATGCTGTTTTGTATGCTGCTGTGTATGCTGTTGTATGCTGCACGTCTCGCCTGAAGGTAATCGTCTTCTGAGCTGCATATAGTTGTCGTCTTTGTGCTGTCCTGTGTGTCTTCGTGTAAATAAACGTCGTTGTTTTATTTTCTACTGCCGCCTGGTGATTGAGCGTTCTTCACACCATATAACTTCCACTATCTAAACGAACCTCGGAAATTTTGTAACATTTGGTGTCAGAAGTGGGATAGTGGTGAACAGTGTATGGTGAAAACAAGATCTCAGGCTAAAATGGCTAATAGCGGTAATGGGGAGTTACTGGCTCTATTGGCTGAGATGAAGAAATCTATGCATGAGATAAAGTCGGACAAGAGAAACTTTTGCAAGACATGAAAGCCTTCACGGAAGAAATAAAAGCCGGATATGTAGACATGAAGAATGAATTGAAGAAAGACCTTTCGCCGTGGAAAGAAATTTTAGAAGATAAAGTTAACAAAACTGAAGACATCCAAGTTATCACAGAAGAAATGGAAGGAAGCAGCGAGAGCCAAGTGGAAGAAAAGACTGAAGATCGAATGGAGACCGGTGTCACTGAAAAGGAGTTTAGCCATCCTGATGATGAACCGAAGTTTAATAAGTAGAGGAGCGAACAGGGAGAATGTCAAATAGTTGCGGAGCTGAAACAGACTTCTCCGACTGAGTCCCCTGGGGTGGAACCGAAAGTACAGGCGCTTGGGGATGCAGAAGATGGACTTTCTTCGGACGGGTCTGTTGGTGGCGACCCGTGCTCGATGCCTATTTATACAAGAGTTAATGCTACCCTGTTTGGATTGGATTCGTCCCAAAGATTAAAGGGACTATCTCTCTGCAAGCCTCTTGATATCTCCTTGCATAGTTTCACGGAAGAAGACTACGTGCCTGGAATCGCTGATCCTTGTTGTCATGGCCTCGATTCCCTCCAAGAATTCGGCTTTGCTGTGGATTCTCCAAGGAGTGTCATGCAAGTAGGTGCCGAGGAATCTCCTATATATCCGTTCAAGTTGTGTCGTTGCAGAAGAGCCCTTCCCGTAAAGGCAGATGTCCTCTTCAGAAGATCCAGTGTGGAGAGCTGCGGACAATTCTCAAGTGTCGAGAATGAGCCGGGAATAGGCGGAGATATTCCCGCGGAAGCTTTGGTGACGAAGGTGAATACCTGGCATTCGAGTGGACTTCAGAAGGCATTGTTGAATCATTCTGATATACGGCTGGTTCGATGGAAGAAGTTCAAAGTGATCAACCGACCAGCCTGGCAAGAATTCATTCCGGAGGACTCTACTACGATCCAGCGGTTCGCCCCATGGGACACATTGCATTTCACGAAGAGAAATCAAGTCTGGGTGTACAATCCGAAACGACGAAGAGGTCCGTATCAAAAGCATTGCGAAGGTTCGGATGGATCGTTAGTCGCCGCCAAATTAGTGAATGATGTCATCTTCAAAAGACCGGAAGTCGCCAAACGCATCAACATCATCACATCATTCGGAAGCCTACGCCAGCGTTTTGATTGAAGTGGGACTGCCCGGGACGTGCAGTCCTTAAGGTTAACCCAGCATAGTTAGTTCCATAGGAGGTTCCAGAGATTGGCGAAAAACTTGTTGACCATTTAGCGACTTGGAGACGAATTTGGCGACTTTGGCGCCAAAATAGATTATACCCGAAACATCGAGAATTTTCCCGAACCGTCCAGTAGGAACCCAGTTACGCCTCGCACGTTCCTGATTGGTTGAGAGGTTTCTAGCCAAGCCTCCTGAGACCTATAAAAGGAGCTGCAGCTGCCGGGGAGTAGTAGTGAACCAGAGTCGTCGTCGTGAATTGAAGAGTCGTAGTCGGAACCGACGGTAAAGAACTGGCCTTCCAGAGATAAGCGGAGCAGCGACGGAGTGAAGCAGGTGCTGAACTAAGTTGTGTGCTACTGTCTGCAGTAGAATCTGTTGTAGGCTGCTGTTTATGCTGTTTTGTATGCTGATGTTGTATGCTGCACGTCTCTGCTGAAGATAATCATCTTCTGTGCTGTATATAGTTGTCGTCTTTGTGCTGTCCCGTGTGTCTTCGTGTAAATAAACGTCGTTGTTTTATTTTCTACTGCCGCCTGGTGATTGAGCGTTCTTCACACCATTTAACTTCCACTATCCAAACGAACCCGGAAATTTCGTAACAATATATATATGTAATGTGTAAATAAAAATTATGAAAGCGTGATTTTGTTTGTTTTCCTTTAATGATTTCTACAAATTAAAATGAAATTATTTATTCATAAGTTGCATAGATTTAAAAAATGTTATCCATACCTTTTATATTTCATAATTTGAAATTGTAAACATAATTTATTCAATATATACTGATTTGAGTTTCATGTTCTTTCCTCTGAGCAAACTGAAAACACCAAGTCTCAATATTTATAAAAGTAATTACATAAGAAAAAAAATAATAATTTTATTAGTAAGCTTGAAAATATTAACTTATCTAAGAGTAATAATTATTTTTAAAAAGAACTAACTGGGGGAACTATAATGATAAGATTCAACATTCAATAATATATAAAAAAGAACATATGTAATTTTTCAAAAACACTGCTATAGTCATTTGTCAAAATGTATTCTTCGGATAAAAAAGGGGGGAGAGGAGGAAAGAATAAAGCGGCACCAAACCAATTAACTATTAATTATTATTATAAACAATTATTAATTATGGAAAAACAATAATTCCATTGAAAATACTAATTAAAATTTTAATATAAGAAATAAAATTCTATAACTAAGAAAATTTGAAGAAAATAATTCAAATTAATATCTTTAAAAAAAATCAGAAGTTTTTAATAATTGATCGGCTAGCGTAATATTTACTAAACAATGGTTTCGTCAACGTTATCGGCAGACATCACGACATGCGCAGAACGGTTGAAAATTGAACAGAAGCGGTTTGTTTGGTACGTGACCGTGAATTGACCTCATTGTTTTATTTCATCGATTTTTGAGTCTTTTCACGGAAAAAATGTCAATTTAAATTCACGGAAAATACGTTAACTTAAAAGCATTAAAATATTTACATCAAGAATTCTAAACAATATTTTCTTCAACTAATTCTTCTAATTTTTTGTAATAAGTGAAAAAAAGTTCCAGATGAGTGCGAAAATTAATTATGCGATGTTTGTAAGCAATACAAGTATATTATGCAAGTTCACTTACCATTCTACTTGCTTTATTTCATTTGAAAGCTCATAAATACTTATTTTTTTCAATTGGAATTACGAATAATCTGTAAGCGATTAGATATAACTAGTTGTGGATCCCCATTTCCTTAAAATCAGATTCATTTGAATTGTTTTTGGAAATAAATTTCTTTTCTAATTTTATTAGAAATAAATTTCTTCTCAAATTCAATTTTGAAACGCATTGATATTCTAATAAATTTATATTGAAACGCATAATAATAATTGAAATAATTGAAACGCATAATAATAATTGAAATAATTGAAACGCATTGATATTCTAATAAAATCTATGCGACATAAGTTTTATTTGAGGAATAAATTTTATAAATTGGAAATATTCAATTTTATTATACTTAAAATGTCAGCGACTTTTGAAATCGAGAGCGTCAAAGTTCCATTTCCATAAATTGAAACTTCTCAAAATAATCCTAGCCTAACCAATCACTGTCAAATCCGTTATGCTAATAAATGAACGTGAGAGGCGTTAATATTTCCTTACAAATACTTCAAGCGAGTTGGCTGAGAGGATAGTAATTTACAAAGCTCTCCCTTTACACTTGTTGTATCTATTAAGCAGGGTACATACGAGGCCAATTACAGAGCGCAATAAAAAGTCATGCCTACTTCAGGATCATATGAAACCAATGGGACAATGGCAAATAATCGTATCATCGGGGCAACACCCTCTTCGATTTCAGCCGTAGCGCCCTCTATAATAATTTTTTTCGATATGCCGCCATTTTCGGACTTCAATGCATATAGACATGCGTAAACAAAGGAAAATCGTCTATTTTTGTAAATATTTTTATGGAATATTTTATGCACAAAAATCTATTTACCTCTAAAATTCATAAGATTTTTTCCTTCATTTTTTTGAGTATTTATTCTTCTTTTCCATTAATTCTCGTAACAATAAATATTAATATTTGTTATTATGCATAATACTACTTAGTAACTATATATATTAACATAATGTTTGAGAAAAGTATATGTTTCTATTGTTTTGTAATTTAAATATCAACATTTTACTTAAAAAAACTTTGATATGCATTCATCTTAATGGAAGCATTTATTACAAGAATTAGTAGATATAGAAGTGTGAATACACCAATAATGTAAAAATTATCATATCATATGTGGAAAATAAAGCTTTAGTGTTTTATATCTTATATGTAAAGAATTAATTTTCTTTTCGCAAACTTTATCAGAGTGAAGAAATTGATATGAAAATGCAGCTTCTACAGCATTTTAGAGAATATAATTCATTTTGGACATAATTCGTTCAATAACACTGACAAACTATTTTTAAAATATAATTTTATACATTTATATACGGATTTATATCATTGATATATATGTACTTTATTTTTTAATCTTAAGAAGTTTTTTATATTTATTATTATTATTTTTGCAGTTCAATTGAGTACACACGGAGAAAGAAAAGTTATCTGTCCCCGTGCTTAAAAGAATTGCACAAGGAAAAGTGTGAGACTAATTTTGAACAAGATGGAAACTTCAAAAGATAAAAATTATTTGCTTTTCTCTGTAGTCCGTAAGGCGTAGTGATACATTCTTTGCAAATGTATGTATCAGTACGCCTTATTGTGTTTACTAGACATGCGCAATGATGCATCCTTTGCAAATCCATGCATCAATACGCTGCAAAGAATATGTTACTGCGCATACAACATCACGCAGGGTTTACCAGAGAGAGCTGTGCGGAGATTAGCGGTAACCGGTTTGGCAATACAAAGGGTAAACAAATTGGCGACATCCAGACAATCCAGATCTTCGTAAGTACCCCTAATTTTGAATGTGATAATTCAACAAATGGATAACTAACTGCGTTCTTTAGTTTATGTTTAGCAAGATTTTTAATGTTTCACTGCTTTTAATGAAAAGACTACACATTCTTTAGTTTAATCATTTAGCTACCTTATTTTAGGATTGTTTCATCTACTATATATATTCATCCATCATTAATATACATTCTAAGAATTATTTAACTCTCATTTCTGCATGCATGTCTGTCAATTGAAAGTCCTTAAATTCCTTCACTGCTTTAGGTTAAACAGTTTTTAGGTTATGTATAATCTTGCAAAAAATATTGTTAATTTCTTTTTACATTATATATTATATTTCTCATAAATGAATTCAATGACTTAAGGTATCAGTTTGATAATTTTTTTGTCATTTAAAGATATTAAAGGCAAGAATTTATAAAAATGGCTGCTGTTGATGACTGTCTACATCAGAATATATTTCAAAAAGAAAATTCTACAAACAAAGAAAGATACAGATTATTGGAGCTTTATTGTGGAATTGGTGGTATGAGATTTGCTTTGAATGGTAAGCATTTTGATAAGTCATTCTTATAGTTCCTGCCTTTCCATTGTATTTCTGGAATTGTTTAATGCTAGTTTTTGATTGCTGCTTTAATTGCATCTTGCTTGAATTTAATTCATGATGAAAAAAAGTTCCACTCAAAGATTTCTATTCACATAGATTTTAGTTTAGTCATTAAAAGGGTTGTGCAGTTCAAACAGACTAAAAAGGATTATTTTAGTTCAATTGTGGCTTGATTTTTTCACTCCTTTATGTTTATTTTGGATGCTAATTATAGATGTGATGCTTGTTAACAATATTTTTTAGAATTTTAAGTTATAATGAAAGGTACTTTCTGATTTTTGCTTGTAATTTAAAAATTATCAAATTGAGGAAGAGCATCAGTATATATATTACAGTATATATAGTAATGTGTATAAAATTTCTTCTATTCATGTATTTTTCTATTTTTTCTTTACTACATATGCCAACAAGGCAATAAGGTAAATTGAAATTCAACCTTTTTTTTTCTTGTTCTTTTTAGCTGAAATTTTAAGGGGTCCTACTTTTAGAAAAGACAAAATTATTTTTGTAATTTAGCAAGTTTATTAATTTTACCCTTTTTTTTTTCTGCATTTACTGAACTTCCATGGCTTATTATTTTCTCTTGCAAATAAATTTAGTTGTTTTGTCTTTTACCCAACTTTTATCTTTTTCTGAAAAAAAAAAAAAAAAAACATTCCCTTCCCCACACACATACTTTGATATTATATCTTATTATGTAATGAAAATTAAGCACTTGAGTAATTGTGTATGATTATGTTAGATGTGTTGTTAATGTTATGAGACTTTAACACATTAAATTGTATTAAATTCTTTATTTCTCAAATGAAGATAATTTATTTGATTTTTGCTTAAAGTTCCAAATTTTAATATTTCTTTCAATTCAATTACATAAATTATAGTTTTAAAATTACTAATTTTTCTCTAAAATTTTCTTAAGTTATGCTCTTGAATTGTACATTTTTCTTAGAGTTAGATTTTTATCTTTATAGCAGCTGGAATCCCCTATGAAATTGTTGCTGCCATTGATATTAATCCTGTGGTCAATGCTATATATAAACATAATTTTGGTTCCCAAGGTCATTATCAAAAAAATATCTTGTCATTCACTTCCAGTGATATAGAAAATATGAAAATAGACATCATTACTATGAGCCCTCCTTGTCAACCATTTACCAGGTATATAATGCATATATATATGTTTAAAGTCTTCTTTAAAAAAAATGATTGAATATTCAGTTTAATTAAAAGTAAAATAAATCAAGATGAATTGTTAGTTTCATGTAATGATCATGCTTTTTTTGGTTCAAATTTTTTAAATCAGTCAACTGACTTTTTATTTTTTATATGAGCTAATGGATTATTTTTTGTAAAATAGTGTTAAGAATTAATATATGTAATTTTTTTATTATTTGAATGTTTTATGTGAAATGCATATATTTTCTTTTTTTAGGATTATTTTGTTGAATAATTCTAATTGAATGCATTTATTTTGTAACAGAGTTGGCTTGAAAAAAGATATAGAAGATGAACGAAGCAAATCTTTTTTGCATATTTTAACTATTCTCAATGAGTAAGTGCTTTAAGTAATTTTAATTAAAATTTTGATTCTTGTTAAAAATAATCAATTGCTAATGTTTTCTTTTCACAATAATATTTTATGAGATCAGTAGGAGTCTTTTGTGATGCATCTTGCTATCTATCCATTGCTAAGTTTTTATTTGGATCAATATTTCTCTTATCTTTCTATATTCTGTGGATTTGAAGATATAAAAAATATTTGGTAGATGGAAATGTCATATATTTCTTTTCATCATATTTTGAAAATGATTTTTTTTATTACCGCAGTCTTACAATAACATTCCATTTTCAGATTAGTGAAAACTTAGAAAAGCTTGCTCAGCATAAAACATCATTCAGAAATGTTCTAATAAAACAATTAAATGTTTCATTATTATAAACACATACAAATATTTTTTTTGTCAAAAACTTTTGAGCTGTTAATTATAGTCATGTTGGCATTAATCATTTACTTGTCTATTCTGGTGAAATATGATAAACTGATTAATTATTGTAAAATTTCATTAATTTTTCTATCTAAGTTCAGCTAGACTTTTATGTTCATATTTTTTTTCCTATTCAGTAAAATACCTGAATAATTTTGAAATAATTTGAATTTCACTATGAAATCAATTAATGTTTGAAAGAAATGGTAATTTAATAAAATATTTACATTGACAAAACATTTATGTTGATGCTGTTTCAATAAAAATGTTTGTTAGGATAAAAATAATTGTTTGCAGTGTTAGATTAGTAGAAAAATAGTTTACTTTATTAAGTATTTTTAAATTTAAATAACTTTATTTGCTATTAGAAATCTTTCTTGTTTTTGCTTTTCGGGTAACATAACAAAATGTTCTGATATACTGGAATTACATAATAAATCAAATGCTGTGATGGAAGTATTTTGATCAAATAATTATAATAGAATAAGTAAACAAAATACTTTGGGAAATTTTCCATCTGTACTTCTAAAGCTTTTCCAGGTTTGTACTTGAAATATGTTTTGATTTTTCATAAATATACATGTATTGAAGTGATTTTAATTATCTTTTATTCAAAATCCATACTTTTCTTCTAGTTATGTTTCAGTATTGGGGGGGAAAATGATTTTAACAACTTGATTAAATTTTTGATATATGCTGTAATTTCTATCCAAATTGGGGCAATCCTTATTTCTGTTGGGTGCTTTGATTGCAAATTAAAAAAATTTTGAAACTAAATAGTTATGACAGCTAGATTCACAGCTATTTATTATTTGAAGTTAAAATTGGAGGATCTGAAAATATTTAGGCTCATTTTTTCAGTATAAAATAATATATTTAAATTTTATGGTTCATATATATTGAATAGTACATCATAACAGTGATAACAATCATTTGGTATCCTTAGTTTTATGCAATGTAAATGTATATAGCAATTGCAGTTATGAAACAATTTATTGTATGTTTTTGTTGCTTGAGGAATAAATAATCATTAATTTTTTAAGAAAGGAAACTGGTTAATAAAAGATTCTACAAAATAATTTTACAAGCTTTCGTAATTATCATAAATAGTATCACATATATCTATCTTACATTTTTTTTTATAACAGTTAGCATGCAGATAAATGTATTTGTATTTCTATAGGAGGGAAAGGGCCAAATTATTGAATGGGGAATAGACAGCTGCTTCCCTTCACTTTAGGTGACCTAAAGCTTATTTTGTGTTATTTTTAGGATAATCTAATTTTTTTCTACCATCTGATTAATTTTGATGGGAATCATCATTTAAATTTCAGAATATATTTCTTGGATTTTATTTCCTGTTTTCCAATTAACTTATTAATTAGTGTGGTCGTTTTTTTTTTTTTTTTTTTTTTTTTGCATTTGATCGGCTGGCTTAGAAGTCAACAGCTTTAGATGATGTTACATTTAAGTATTTAGAATGAAAATGTTTTTTACCATTTTGTTTAAGATTACTTTTAAATCTGAATTTTTTTTCTATGCAAGATTCTGAAACCAGCTTTCTTGAAGGTGACTCCTCATAAAATATTTTGTTTATTTTTGAAATATTTGTTTCTTAAAACTATTTATAATGATTTTACATTAAAATCAATAAAAAAGTATGTTTTTGGAAGGAGAAAGGGCACCATTGAACTTGCATGTTTAGGGGCCAACATGACTTAAGCGGGCAGGGGGTAAGCATTGCCTAAAAAATATGAAACTTATTTTAAAAGATGACATTGATTTTTGCCGGATGATAAAGTAAATCCTTTTCACTAAAATTACAGTTCATTTGTGAACAGTTGTTAAATGATGTTTGCTTGGATTATGATTTTTCTTTTTAACATAATTATATGCCTATGTAAGTATGTTAAAATTAATACACATTTCGTTTTTTGCTTTATAAAAATTATTCTAGTTTTTTTATAAAGAAATTGGATTATAAATTCATCATAGTTTTATAACTAAGATCCTGCAATTAAATTTAAATAATCAGAACAAAATGTATGTAATTTGTTTTTTCAATAACAAGAACATCCTTTTCTCCACACTTTTAGATTAATGGTCAAAAGTAAAGTTTCCAGATGTGGACATATCATATTGTATAAAAAATATTATCTGATGAGGGAACTGAATTTGAACTGAGTGAAACTCTGAGTTTGAAACACCCATTCAGATCTGCAAATTATAGCATCTGCATTCTATCAAATAAAATATGGAATATGCATCAACTTCAATTCAAAACTAGCCTGCTTTATTTTTAAAAAATGAAAAATCATGTCACATTATCGAGAGATTATATGATATTTTATGTATTTCAGAAAGCTTAAGTTACTTTTATTATATTATAATGTGATATCATTGTTACATTATGAATTCTTACAAATTTTATATGTCTGTTGTATATTGAATGTTGACTATCAATTATTGAACACCAAACAGTGGTACACAAAAAAATTGTGTTGAGTTAAAAGATTTGTCATACTGTTTTTTTTAGAAATTGTTTCTCTTTGCATTAATTGATTGTAGTTTATAATGTTTAATATCCTCAAGTAATGAGTGAAGTTATTAAAGTGAAAAATCATCACATTATTGGTAAACTTTTGGTGCAAATGATAAATCTAGCCTCTGGATTTTTTTCCCTTCAAATTTTGTAGGTTTTTTTTTTTAAATTTATTATTATTTTTATTTCCTTTTTTTTGTATGAAGGGTAATGGAGTGTTTTGCAGAGTAAATATCTCTAGAAAAAAATGAACCAATTCAAAAATGCTTGTTTAAATTTTCTTTTGTGTGTGTGTGTATTTGCACATAAAAGGAGAGGCATTTGTGAATTATGTATGAGTTATTATGAGTTTTAATGTTTCCCTGTCTTCCTTACAGATATTATAAATAAATAAATATTGAATATTAAATATAGCATATGCATTTTGAATTTATATCCTATATATTTGATAGAGATCCTGAAACTTCATTTTTTTTTAAACAGGTTGTTTTAATACTATATTTATCTGAATGTTTTGATCCTAAGAACATTAAGCTTCGTTTTATGTTTGTTTTAAGTTGTTGATATGATGTTTAAAACATTGACTTGCCAGCTATATATGAATGAGTATTTGATCACTATTTATTGTAATGAATTTAAATTGATTTATGTTCAAATTATTAAATCATTTCAGGCTTCAGAGGAAACCTTTTTATATTTTGCTGGAAAACGTGATGGGTTTTGAGAAATCTGAAGCAAGAAATGCCCTAATTCAAACGATGGAAATCTCAGGGTACAGATATCAGGAATTTCTTTTAACTCCCCAGGACTTTTATATTCCAAATTCTCGTCTTCGCTATTATTTAATTGCTAAATTGAGAGAAGAACGGTTTTCTTTCATTGAATCTCAACAGGTATTAAGGCTTGTATATTGTTTATTGAGTAGCATACTTTTGCCAATTATTTTGATTGTCTTGTTATGAAGCATTATTTTTAATATTTTATACAATCTTATACATTCTTGACTGCCACTTAAATTGTTTTAATATTGCTACTTCTGAAATCATTGCAGTTAAATGAATGTCTGGTGAATATTATCAGATAAACTTGTATTATTCCAACCATATTTTTTACTACTATGCATTTGCTATTTTTGTAACGATATTTTTTCCTGCTATATTTTTTATAATTTATATGTTGTTTAAAAACTCTACTTAAAATGGCGAAGGAACTTCTGCATTCTTAACTGGTAGGCATGATTTGGATAACCGATGGGTTGTACCTTATAACCCTTGGCTTTCAAAAAAATTCAATGCTCATATTAATGTGGAAGTATGTACTTCGATTAGAAGTGTCAAGTATCTGTATAAATATGTGTATAAAGGACGTGATGCAGTGTCAATAAGATTTGAGAAAGAAAATACCCTTGATCATTATGAGATTTTATCATTTCTAGATGGGAGATATGTTAGTGCACCATAAGCTATGTGGCGTTTGAACGAATTTAGTTTATCAGAAAAATCTCATACTGTTGTACGATTAGTTGTTCATTTGCCAGGTCAAGAGACTGTTTTTTATAAAGATGGGCAAGAAGAACAAGCTGTGGCAAGAGCTGCTACAAAACAAACAACTTTACTGCAGGGTTTGAGTTAAATAAAAGTGTTCAAGAATCTCACATTTATTTTTATACAGATATTCCTCATTATTATACTTTCAATAAAAGTACAATGAAGTGGCAAAAACGACAACAACGATGTGAACAGGTTATTGGAAGAATGCCTGTGGTTAACATACAAGATTCAGAAAGATATTTGCGTTTGTTACTTTTAAGAAAATTGGGAGCTGTAAGTTATGATTTAAAAACTGTTGATGGAATTGCGTGCAGTACTTTTCAGCAAGCATGTCAAATGCAAAGATTACTTGAGGGGGATCAACATTGGTATGACACAATGAATGAAGCAATACAAATTCATGTACCATTTCAGTTATGTTTATTGTTTGCTACGATTTGTGGTTTTGGGGAAGTAAATGATGTTCCAGAACTTTGGTTTCGGTATAAAGATAGTCTTAGTGAGAATTTTATTCGGCAGTATTCTGAAAATAATGGATTTCAATATGCACTTGCAGAAATTGAAGAGCTTCTTAAAAATTATAATTTAAATCTTAAAAAATTAAAGTTTCCTACGGTTCATCTGCTAGATCTCTTTCAAATTTGTCGTCTTTTGATGCATTAGAAGAACAGCAGGAAGGACAGATTAATGCTGAAAAACTTAATGAAGAACAAAATTTGTTTTTTGATATCCTATTAAAAGCTATATTTGAGGACAAGGAAGATACATCAAAATTATTCTTTCTGGATGACCCTGCAGTAACAGGAAAAACTTTTCTTTATAATATATTGTTGCACACAACAAGGGGAAAAGGGCATCACGTAATTCCAGTTGTTTCAACGAGTATAGCTGCTACTTTGCTTAGTGGTGGAAGGACTGCATTTTCAGTTTTTAAAATATCTATCCCTTTAAATGCCACTTCAACTTGCAATCTGAAGCCAAGCACACAAGAATCTAAGTTGATTTGTGAAACAAAATTAATAATTTGGGATACAGCACCCATGGCACATGTTCATGCTTTTATTGCTTCTGCAGGATCTTACTAACTGTTCCCTACCATTTGGTGGTAAAGTTATTTTGCTTCATGGTGACTCAGGCAAGTTTTACCAGTTGTTTTAAAAGGTTCAAGATCTTTAACTGTAGCCAGTTGTTTGAAAAAGCATAATTTATTATCTAAATTTATTAAACTAAATTTAGTTAAAAACATGAGAGCCCTAAAAACTGAAAAGGAGTTTTCAAGGAGTCAGTCGATGAAGGAAAGAATAGAGATACTGTTATGCTTCCAGATGTTTGTTATTTTTCAGAACAAAATCCTGTAAAACAACTATATGTAGATTTAAATTTCAGCACAGTTATGCCCCAAGAACTGAAAGGTAGAACTATTCTAACTGTTTCTAATGATGCTTCCATTGAAATAATCAGGTATTGACATGTTTGCCTGGGGAAACAGTTATTTATGAAGCTGTTGATAACATACTTAGCGATGATCCCAATGACAGACTAATATTTCCGGTAGAATTTCTTAATTCTTTAACACCTACAGGAATGCCGCCATATAAATTGTTAAGAATTCAGTTAACCACGTGTTCTTTCTGGGCAGAGCTAGCTGCCAATCATGTAAATATCATGTGGTCTCCCTGTTGATGTTAGTATACTTTTTTTCTAGTAAATGCGAACTTGACTCCTGTACTAGAGGGAGTGTGATCTCGGCTCTCCCTCTCCCGAGAAATTTTATGTGTAGTTCTCTAGGCTTACTACACTATGGCGTACTCCTGTGCCTTTTGTTGTTGATGTTACCAATAAACCACATAATAGACAACCTGTGTCTTCAAGTCATTTCACCCAGGACACAATCTTCATTATCAAATAAATTATTGAATAATCAAGAAAAGCAAAGATAATTTATTTTCAATTGTATTTAAAGCCATGATGTATTATTATGCCGGCGTCCTGGCCTAGGGGTAGCGCGTCTTCCCCGTGATCTAGGCGTTCCGGGTTCAAGTCCTGGTTCGGGCATGGTTGTTCTCTTCCTTGTGTTCTCTCTGTGAGATGCGGGAAAGATCCCCCCTGTAAAAAGGGGTTGTGTAAGCGAGTGTGTGTGTGCTATCTTCATTTGAGCTAGAAGTTAGACTTCTGCCCTCGGGTGCTCAGGGGTCTTTACCCTCAGAAGCTACTGCGCAAAAATTTGGCTTAAAATAGTCACACGACAAAAAAAAAAAAAAAAAGTATTATGTTATTGCGAAATTTAGCTCCAACCAAAGGTTTGTGCAATGGAACTTGCTTATTTGTAACCAAATTGCAACATAATATTATAGAGGTAAAATGCATTAGTTCTGCAAATGATGAAACATATTTTATACCATGGATACCCCTTATACCCTCTGACAGCAATATGCCATTTAAATTTAAACGAAAGCAGTTTCCAATTCGTTTGGCTTATAGTATGACAATTAATAAAGCAAAATAGAGAAATAGCAAATTGTGTATACCAAGAAGTTTTAAACAAATGATTTCTGACTGGTGTAAAAATTTTAATTTCTAAATTCTATGGGAAGCATTTCATTCAAAACAGACTAAATGTAATATTGTGTTCGCAAAATTTTGAATATTTTTCACAAGGTTATCAATTTTAAAAAATCAGAAATATATCACGATTCCAAGTTTCAATTTCTAATTGTCAACATATTTCAGGACATGTTCTCTTCCCTAACATATCTTTTCCTATTTGCTGCCGTTCATTGTAAATTGTGAGCAAGGCACGATTTTTTTGAATTTGTTTCTGAGGTGGATGTATATAGTTCCTAAATGAGAAGTTATTTGTGTTTACAAAGAACTTTTCTACGGTTCAGCTTTCGAGTATACTTTTTGCTTTACATTTTTTTTGTGTCTTTCATTGTTTTATCATATATTCTGATTCAATTTACTCCAACATATATGTTGCTAGACTAAAGTGGTTTAGTAGATGGCGAGCGAGTGAAGCGAGCTTGGATCGCGAAGCGATCCGAGAGGAACTGCATTAGCAGTTCCTGGGGGTTGACGAGCATAAGCGAGCAAGGGGGGCGGAACCTCCTATTTAATATTTATATTGATATCTTTTAGGCATTTAATTTCTTCAACCGCGAATATCTTTTTATTTTGCTTATTATTTCAATTGCACGTGCATTAATTAAAATTAAACGTACTGGGAAATAATGTAGGTTTTTTGCTTGGCTAAAATATCTGCATAAAATTCCATTGTTTGATTCTATCAGATTTTATAATTGCTAAAATTTTGAGCTCATTTCCTTCCTTTTCGCACTTTTCCTTTTATTCCTTTCTTCCTTTTATTTTTACATAAATCATTTTCGTTTCCAGACAAATCTGGCAATTTACATATTCGCCTTATCATGATTTATCAATTTTGACTTTATGAATTTGCTACAGAATCCCCTAGAGAATTGTTCATTGCATCCGAATTTTAATGTTGAATACCTGTGCTAATTATAGTTTAAAAAGGTTTGAGAAGTAAATTTCAATCCTAAGGTTGTATTTCTATGTTATTAGTCAAGTTATTTTTGTAATAATCGAATTGAGAGTAATGATCAATTCAAATACGGATATCTTGAATTGGGACATAAGCAAAGAGCTGCATTATTCTTTTAGCTCAAAACAGTGGAAAGTTTAATATGAATTATTAAGTTTTGTGCTTCTTCTGGGAATCAACAATCCATGAATACTGACGAAGACTACATTGTTTATGACATGTGGAAATCCTTGATAATAAGGAAATAAGCTCTAAAGATCCACCTAATCATCCCCGTTAGTTAACATCGACTGGAAATCATAAAAAATAATGATTACTATTTGATTAGTGATGCTTTAATCTTACACAATTCATTTAATATATTTCTCTTTTTATTCGTATCTTTCAAAATAAAAGTATTATAACTTTCATTGTCTCTGCTTGGTCCTCTGCTTGCGATGAGTTTCCCGAAACCTCTTCAAAATACTGGATTAGCAACTTCTTATGATTTGGTTCCTAATTAAGAAATTCTCTATTTCGAAATTATGAAAAATTCATTTGCTTAATTACTCTCTTTATCTGATTTAGTCTTAAACAACGATTGGCACATCTGTGAGCCAGTGTCATAACCAGAGATTCAGAAGACTTGGGACAAGAAAACCTCATTATTGTATAGCCCAAACTTAGACTTTTTTCTGTTGTTCTATTTGATCAATCTAAATAAATTGTTTCTCTAATGTAGCTACCAAAAAATATCATTATTTATATAATTTGGCAACACCTACTGGCATGATCATGTGATTTCACTTTTATATGGAAACGAATAAGTGAAATGCAGTTTGTCTTCTTTCCGATCAGCCATCAAACCGCTTGATGAATTGCATATGAAACTTTGTTGTGCTTTTGAATATCATTGTAAGGATGAAAGAAAACAAATTCAACATGCAAACTAATTAATCAAAGGAAGTTTTGACAGACTTTCGGGACGAAGAAGGAATAATTTGTATCAAGATACTCAACTTGCTTGTATGACTGTGTTCACAGAGAGATACTGCAAGCTTTAATATAGCCTTTACGAGATAGCTGAACATGTAACTTACATTTCGACTTGTGATTGCATTAATTTTTTTTACTAATTGTTTTAGAGAATTCCTAATCACATCAACATATTATTTGCATAACTGCAAGAATGGTTTTTTATCTTAATATTCTGTATTTATCAAATATGTGTTATATTCTTAGTTTCATTTGCTATTTTTTAATGCCTTCATTGTGTAAAAATAGGGGCTTTTTCAGTAACGGCAAATTATATGATACTGAGAAAATATCTATGTGGTGAAAGCATCAAAAGGAAACCAATTTAAGATATTTGTTTATTTATGAAATTGTTTTTTAATAATAACTGCTATGGCAGCACATCATAAATTATCTTAATAAATCAAATCATCAATTAATAGATCAAAATGATTTTTTTTAAAGTTCCTTTTTATATATCTTGAATTTCTTTCTTAACTTTTTTTTTTTTTGTCACGTCATAGTTCTTTTTAAAGCTTCATTTGATTGTTGAAATTGTTTTCTAAATGTTTATAAAAAAAAGGGGGAAAAAACACACTTTTTTGAGGACAATAAATTTTGTTTTCTGTTGATATAAGTCAAAGCATCAAAAGAAAATCAATTAGCCCATCTCTCTCTCTCTTTTTTTTTTTTTTTACAACTGTTAAGACGCACTATATTCTCAATGTAACAAGTGGAGAAATCAGGGTTTGTGTAGCGTTGCATGGCTGCTTAATAATTCTCTTGGCGGCTTCCAAATATTAGCAAGCAGGGAGCAGAGTTACCTTGCTTCTTAATACTTAAAGTAGATTTATACTCCTTAATTTCATTAATTTTTTTCGGTAAATGTTTCTTTGATGTAAATTACTACTTCTTTTTCTTGCTTCCATTTAAATTCTGTTACTTAAGACAACAAGAATATGACATTCGTAGCTATTTGATGTTGTCTAATCCGATTGGTTTTCAGTATACTCGCTGACAAATTAATTTATTTAATTAGAGATAAACTATTTCTATTATAACGCTAGACTTACGGAACCCGTCAATTTGACGGGTTCTATAATTCTAGTATTAAATACATAAGAAAACATCAATTTTGTATTAGAAATATGTTTTAATTACCAAGCATATGCTGAAACATGTATTTGTCGAATTGTTTTCTTTCAAGGACCCCAAATTTCGCGTATCTGTATGCAATATAACTATTTTGCCAAATAACCTTCAAATTGATGGATTCATTATTTTAGCAGTTTTAGCTGTAAGAAGCACTGTAATAGGTTATGGATTTGATAATTATAAACATTTAGAGTTTTTATGCATAGCCTAACGCCGATGCACAATCCTTAAGATATGTAAATACATACCTATATCTCTTCACGAATCATGTTTCCCGCGCTATTTTGTTGATGTAAACAGGATTTGCGTGCTCATTCTGCAGCCGATTGTTATTTGTCTTATTTTGCTGTGCCGCGTGAAATTTGTAGCGTTACAACGGCTGTATAATGTATAACTGTAATGAATAAATCTTGTTTAATAATAGTTATGTTAAAAAAATAAAAAGAGTTACGATTGTATACCAAAGATCTCAATTTTCTTTTCGTGTCAAAATTACTTGTTTCAGTAAAAGTAGGTATGCAGCCAATCTCTGTAAATCTAGTATTCAGAGTTTCACTACTTGATGAATGAAAATATAAATATCATATAAAGGCTTAGTTCCTTAATTTTTTTTAAATAAAATTTTTTTTTGTATAAAATAATCCATGCATTTTTCATCCTCATAAACATGAGGGTGGAGGGGGGGGGGTTGCTATAAACTCGGAACTTCAAATCATTGCCCCTATGGTTGTTAAGGCCCTCCTGCAAGATTGCGTTAAAATTGCCATGAATTAGATGTAGCTGAAATTTTATTCGGAAATATTAATTTGATCGTTACATTATTCGTCATCTCTTTCAACTGTTTAAGCATTGTACGGAAAGTATTATAAAAGAGTTTTAGTACTTACTTGAACTACTACAATTCTCTTCAAGAAACAACTAAAATATTTTTAGATAAATGTAATACAGTTAAATTTGACTAAGATAAGAACAGGATTCTCTATTAGAAGAGTGCATTGTTGATTCAAGCAGTTTTCAGCTTAACATTTCTAAACTCTTCAATGATTGTTGATAGAGAATATCTAAATATTGAGAGACTTAATGAGATAAAAATGATATTCATATTGTTATCTCACTACCCTAAATTCTATGCTTGTTTTGCATAAGGATATTTGAGACGACAAAATTCAGCATGCATCAAGTTCTAAACAATTACAGTATTCCATGAAATATTTGTTGACCCTTGTACCTGCCATTTAATAAGTAGTTTAAGTGACCATAAACGAACTATAATCTAAACAAAGGGAAAAAGTGAATATGTGGTAATTAGAATCTTTCAGTGTTTCTGTATTTTATTGAACAAACTGTTTACATTTTTAGCCATTACAATTTAATGGCAATAAAAATGATAATTGGATGCCAACATTCGACTTTATGGAGGTGATTTCTGTTTTGAAAATTTTATATCAATTTATTTTTTAGTATTTTAATAGTTTGAATATTCTCAATTCCACAGAACAATCAGAAATATGTTGTCGCTTTAATACGAATAAAGAAAACATGCAAGTTGGAGTTCATTCATCAAGTAGCCAGTGTTTAAAAAGAAAATGAAAGTAGTAGTTGAAAGATTTTTAAACGGTTTACAGAAAACTTTAATTTTAATTTTTAAAAATTTCATTTGAAGATGATGAGCGGAAATTTTAATAATCTCAATGAAATATATATTAATGTTTACAGACTAGAAATTTTGAAACAGATATTTTCATGTCAAAATTAATGAACTATTAGCAACGTATTTAGTAGAAATTGCTTTGCATTTATGCAGATTAAGAAGGTATTTAAGAATATATAGCATATTCTAACTAAAACTTTTCAGATATAAGGAGGGTGAAATTAAAAAAAATCATGTTCATGCCTGAATTTTGAATTGTTGTCGAATGCATTTTAAAATCAGCATTATAATAGTAGTAGCTTTGTGAAACTATTATAATCTGAATTTTTATGTTTTATACCAGAAAAACTATTAATATTCTCGTAATTAAGTTCTTAAGTCAAAATTTTGCCTGCATATTAATTTTATTTCATTTGAATTCTATTCTAATGGAAAATTTAGAATTAAAATAGATATTGAAACAATGTTTGGAATGAGTGGATAGTAGTTTTATTTTAATGTTCTCTTCAGTTAAACTTCCGCAATCATTGTTTTAAAATTATTATTTAACCATTGTCTCCATTTTTCATAATTTGTATGAATATTTAGAAATTTTAGAAGGCTTCCCCAGTAAGGATAAATGAAATCCACACATAAATTTTTGTTTAATTGCAGCTTTTACGGGAAATGCCTAACAGCAGCAGTTATAGATTTGAATGTCCAGAGTGGTGCCACAATAAATTAACTATATATCCCTTAAAATATTTTTTGGAGAAGGAAAGTGGAAATCTTGAACTGTATCTTATACCTGACCATGTTCTTTTAAAGTACTGGTCCGTGTTCGATATTGTGGATGAAAATAATTGCAATTCGTGCTGTTTTACGAAAGCGTAAGTTTTAAAACTTTTTGTTTGTGCCCCTTGTTAGATCTTTTGCATATTTTGTAAATAAATCATTATATTATGAGACAAATGATTTATTTATAGCCTAACTCTAGATGTTACTGTATCCTATTACTTAATACCGTATTTATATTACCTAACAATAGACATTACTGCATTTGAAAATTTTTTAAAGGTGCGAACGTTTCTTCCTTTCCATGATTTTTTAAGCTTTCCAAAGGTAATTCTTATTCATTTAAATCAAAAATTGACTTCATTTGATATAAATATGATTTATTCCGTTGTATGTGCAGACAGCGATAAAGACAAAGGTAGATCTTTGTTTTCTGATTTAAATGAAAATATAGACTTAATTTTTGTTATTTGACATTTTAAAGGGTTTTTAGCAGTTTAAATCGTAACAGCAGCAATTATCTATGTTAACTTCATCATTCTCATATAGCTCTACAATAATCAAGTAATTTGGTAAATTAAATATGAAGCTTGCATTTAAAGCAGTTAACTCGTTTTCCTTTTTCTTTCTTCTTTCCTCATTTAAGTATGATCTGTTGCTAATAAATTATTCTTAAAGAACTGATTTTATTAATGATTCTGAGTACCTTATCTTTTTATCAAATCTTTGTTGAAACAGTTTTTATTTTTCAAAATTTATCATTTTTGAAAAATCTTATTTATTTTACCCTAGATATCATCGTTATGCCCGAGGAACTGGATCAGTTCTTTTATCAATTGAGCCTTCTGAGGTAATGCATATTTTTATTTTGAGTTTTTTTAGAAAAATTTGAATGATTTATAGAAAGCTTTTTGTATCTTACACTGTTCACAGGGTGGCGACAGAACCGGGAAATCAAGGATATCAGAGAAAAGTCAGGGAATTTTATAGAGCTGGGAAAGTTTGTTAAAAGGCAGGGATATTTCTAAAAATATCTAGAAAGAAAGGAAAATTAAGGACGAGAACATTTCGTTCTAAGTATACGCGCGATCTTCGATTTCGCCCTATCATTTCTGTACATCTAAAATCTAATGTCATCAGAAAGATCACAACAACAACCAGGGACAGCTTTCTTTCCAGGTTATGGCGATGCTTTGGAATTTCATTATGATAAAAGTAATAAGCTGATAAATGTTGCTAACAGCGACTCTAATGAAAGTTTTGAAAAGATCGGTTTTCACTTTTCAAAGAACAGACAGATTGAATAAATTTTGGTTCGATCTACTCTCAACTCAGAACTTTGCAATGATGCCATATCAGTGTTAAAGATTATAGATTCTTTCTCATGGCAGCTTTAATGTTGAGAGAGGATTTTCGATCATTGAAAATTGTCTTTGGGAGAATAGGAAAAAACATACTCTCATTGCAAGAAATATTGTTTGTAACAGTTTTCAAGCAAATAGTGGAGTAAGTAATTTTGAAGTGTCAAAAGAATTTATATTGAGTGTGGGGAATTAATGAGTCACATATGAAGAGTACAAAGAGGATGTACGAAAAGAAGGAAATAAGTTAAGTGAAAAACGGCATTTTCATTGTTGCAAATCGTGAATGGCGTAATTGGTTAAGATTAACTCATAGCGAGAATTTTATACGTTTGCACGTTCGTGGACTTAGAGCAATAATTTCTTCAAAAAATAAGAACCAAAGATGAAGATTTTTATTTTCCCATACATCACAATGACTTTTGCTTCGTGTAACAGAAGTGCGACAATATCTTGAGGGGTTGAATCTGCTGTGTAAATGCAGTTCTTCGTATTAACGTTAAAAGTCAATGAGAAATTTGCCTCTAATGTCCATATAATCTCTTATTAGTACCATGCCGAATGAGAAATTTGTTAGCAAAATCTTGTCATAATTGATGATCATAAACTTACATCCTCTGAATATGCTGAAACTGGTACGGAGCAGATTTTGCGAACCGAATTCGTTACAACCAATAAACCATGAACTCTCCATACGTTTGCTATTTGACTGTCTGTTATACTTCTGCAACAACCTCGTCAGAAGTGGTTGGTCGTCCAGGACGAGATCGATCACAACCAATTTCTTGTATGTTGCGTGTCAAATCCCATGCAACTAATTCTGAATATGGTCTTGTATCCGGAGCTTTCTTTGGTACACACTTAACTCAGCATTTTATCCATTCAAGCAGTGAACGTGGCAAAAATATGCAGTTATCAAAGCATTTTGAAAGTAGAAATATCTTCTGTAGTTCAAAATTTCCGAGAATGTCACATAAGTCTCATCAGATTAATTAGCTGTTTCCTTCATAAACTTAAAGCAAATTCTTTGTTTTTATGTTGTAAATCATGTGAGGAAGTAATTATATCATAACTACTAGAGCCTGTGGCTTAGCGGCCGAGGTCAAGGGGGTATAGATGCATGGGGGTAGTCTCATGGAACGCCATTGGAACAATACGTTAGTGCCCGTGTATCATTTTTTAAAATGGATTCCATAACCCCCCCCCCCCCAAAAAAAAAAAGCTAATGCCATGCTACCATCAATTTCTTCTAAACCAGTAATAACGACCGTGGGTAAAAAAATTATATTAGACCGGGACATTTGTTTCCCTTGTTACGCCACTGCTTGGAGCTGCTTTTACACATTTGTATTTTTATGCTCATTTAGATTATATATATATTATAATATTTATAAAGTACCTGAGAATCCATTTCTCTTACCTCCCCCCCTTTTCTATTTTAGTTTGTCTTTAAGCTTATAATATCTTTTTTTGTGTGTTTGTCTATATAGGGTTATAGAATTCTTCAACTTGCTTCAGAATCTGAAGATACAAAAGAGCGACTAACTTTGCTAAAACAACTTGGACTTCGCTACTTTACTCCAAAAGAAGTTGCTAATATTATGCTTTATCCCGACAATTTTAGTATGTATGATTTTAATAAATATTGTGTAGAAATTTAGTTTGTTTATTTTAGTTAGTTTGATATTGTTAATTGCCTGGCTTATGTTAAATTTTAAAAATTTCGAAAATCAATAATTTACTGTTTGGTTTCTGTCCATTAAATGCCAGTTATGAGAAGAAAGGATGTAAGCTACTTGTAGACCTAAGTCCCTGTAATATATCTAATGTGAAAATTTTAACAATATGATGCTTATTAAGAATGTGCTCATAAAAAAAAGTATTGGCGGATAATTGTAATGATGGATGGCATTAAGAGTAGACCTACGAAAAAAATTGTTATATATATATATATTATTGAAAAATGCATGTGAAAAATGATTTGGGCTACTGTAACTTACATGAAAATTATATATTTTGACAGGAAATTAGAATATTAAAGTAACAGTTCAGATGACAATTGGGATATTGTAGATATAATTTTTCCAGAATCTTTTGAAAGAGTGAATTTGCTTTTATTGAAAACATTTTAATAAAAATTTAATTTTCACCTACTGATGAACAAGTAATTGTATTGTTTGTTCATCAGTTTGTAAAACTTAAATGGAAGAACCATTTTAGTTAAGATTGCTTTCTTATTTTTATCATTTGTTATGAAACATGAATTCACACAAAAGAGATAACCATATTGGTAGGATATTTCAAAAATTTTTTAAACATTAAATATTTTTTTCTGCCATGAATATGTTTATAAGTTATCACTCGATGCTCACAGGAAATATTAAATATTTTTTAAATGGCTGGCTTTTCTGCATTAGTGACTCTGTGATTTAGTGATTGAAAAAAATATCCATTCTCTGAATTTTTATACCCATGATTAATTTTTTGACAAATAAGTTGAATTTTAATTGTAATATGTTACATTTTAAAATTGGGTGTGAGTGTTGATTAATACAAATTTTAGATAATTTCTAACAAGAAATGAATAATTCCAAAATTCAGATAGATTTATTTTCTTTATACATAATTTGAAATATCTTTGGATCATTAGGAATTTATTCTTTGTTTTCTAGTAATTTGTACAGCTCCGGAAAGTGGATATTGCAAAAAGTTCAGAAATTAATAAGCATTTTATTTTTTTGGAGCTAATGAGCTTTTTTTCCAATAATTGTAAAAAATCTTATTAAAAGCACCAATTTAAAAGTATGTTTGATTTTTTAAAATTATTATTATTAAGTAGAAAGTCATTTAAATTTGTTTAGACATAATTTGTTGATTACAAGTGCAGATACCGTTATTTAAAATTCCTAAAATTTGTCACTATTTTTAATTAACAAATGATAATTCATTTGTGTTGTTAAGGTTTAATGATTGTTTAATTTCTACAAGGAATTCTACAGATAACAGATAATTCACAAAAAATGTTTGTTATACACTATTTTTCAAATCTCAAAATTTATATTCAACTAATGTCTGTGTAGTTTCTGAAGCATTCAAATTTTGGAGTATTTTTGTTATGGCACCCAAGATCTTATTCATTTTGTTAATCTCAATATGTTTTTAATTTCAGGTTTCCCTTCTGATATTAGTGTGAAGCAAATGTACAAGTCTTTAGGAAACAGTATAAATGTTTATGTTGTTTCATGTTTGATGAAATTATTATTTCAAAAACGAGATTAAAAATTTGTTTTTAGAATATTTTTGATTTCATTCTGTAAACAGTGTGATTTTTCGATTGAAAGAATATATATGGCCATTTAAAAAATAATTTTTGTGCATTGAGAGTATAATCCATTATCTGATTTGAAATATAATGCTAAGTTTTATTTAATTTTAGAAATTTATATACCATTTCCGGGCAGATATTATGTGTTTAACGTATTCTGTTTTTTTGGAGAGTATCCCCAAAAGTGACAAAAGTGTTTATTTCCATAATTATTGCACCTAGACATATATTTCCAATTACAGAGTTTTATTAAATAAAGATGGGCAATTGTATGAAAACACTTTGACTTCTGTGGAAGTTGTTAGTAAGAAGTTAAGAAAATAAAATTTTTATGTGACCCTCTTTTTTCTGAAACTATCATTTAATAAAATATTTACTATCTGTCCATTTTTCTGTATATAACTCTCTTAGACGCACATTTTCAAAACTCAAAGTGCATTTTGAGTTAAAGCACCAAGAAGTATTATTGATGCAGTGCAATAAAAACAAATACAAAGCACAATAATTTTGTGTATTGTAGCAGCAAATATTGCTAAGAAATCATTAAAAATCAAGAATTTAAATGCTTTAAAGAAATACGATAGATTATGAGTCATCTCTCTCTCTTTTTAAATATTGATAATGAGTTCATAAGCAATATCAGGTGATTTGCTGGTGAAAAATAATTAGTTAAGCATTTCGATTAAGTCAACAGAGCATATCAAGACTATCGTATTCTGTTACTCTCTTCTAAGTATGGGTAAACCAGAGTAATAAACACTTCTTATTAAAATGGTAATTGAACTAGTTTTGAAACTCTAAGGATTTTGATGCTCGCATTTTACAGAATTTTGTCTTTTCATGCTCATTGCAAGACCTAATTATGATTTATGATGATTGTTGTATTCTAAGCAGCAAAGATAAGCAACTGTAACATTGTAATGACGTTGAATCCATCAACTTATGCTTAGGTGGTATTTAACATTTCTGAAATGATGTTACCTGCACAGAAATATGTGTAGATTTTTTAAAAATATGCTGCTCAAGCATTTGTCTTATTTATGAATATATTAACTAATTCCATATTTTTAAAATTAATTTAATTCTTTAGCAGAAAATTTTAAGAAATTATGAAGTTTTACAAATGCCTGTTTGGAATCTGGTTTTGTATGTAGTAAACATTTACACGATCACAAACTACAGGGAAGGCTTCATGAGTGGTTAGTATGAAAATGTATTTTACAAAAATGCAGAACATCTGGAATACATTTTTTGACTAATCTACAAGAATTTTCTGCCTTAAACTTTCATTCACATTAGGTATTAATGTTTGATTTAAAGTATGATTTCTCTCAAGTAACATTTTATTGATGTATTAAATTTTAATTGTTATATTTTGGTTTTAAACAAAAGTTTTTATATATATTTTTTTATTTTTTGGGAGCAATTTATTGGTAGTTTCAGATAAATGATATCTGGCTTTCTATGCCGAATTGTCTGTATTATGCAATATTTTTAATAACAAATGGAAAATAAAGTAAAAATTCATTTTTATTATCAGTTTTTAAGAGCAGTCTAATTATTTAGGATAAATATACAAGTTTTTTTTTTTTTTTTTTTGTATTTGAACTTGAAGAATATGATATTTTGAACATATGATTTTCAGGAACATATATTTTATGAAAGTATGGTATTGAAAAACACTTGCATAAGTATCATTATTTACATTCCTCCAGAAAAACCTTCTATTTTTTATTTAATGGCTTGCCCTAATTTATCACAGAATTTCTTTGATTCCATTTTCTGTTTCCTAAAATATAATGTGCTTTTGATTATTTTGATTATAAACAGTATTAAAAATTGAATGACTTTATTTTCGAAATTAGTTCTGTATCGTAAATGAATAAAGAATGCTATTTTTGCCCCAAACCAATCTCTTTCTCTCTTTGAGTGAATAGTTTTTTAAGGAAAGCAGATTTTTCCTTAACAATAAAGCCTCCTGTTATAGGTTCAGGACTCGATTCCACAAAAGAGTCACCGTACATGCGGAGATGGCGCACATGAAATCTTTTGAGGGTCAAACAAATATGCTGATATGGGAGGGAAATTTGGAAAGAATTGCTGACTGGCGTCATGTCCTTATCCAGGATTACGAGACAATCTTCATGTATCTTTGTAACTAAATGCTAATCTCACTAAACAAAAAATATCTTACAAATTTAGTTGTATGATATTTAAAATTTAATCCTCATTATAGTATTTTTTTATTTAAAAATTATTTGTCTAAATCCTTAAAAAAAGCAGAATAAGTGGAAATTTAAAGGCTTAGTTTTTTTATTGGCTAAAATTTCAGTGGTTTGAGATTTCATATTACGTTATTTGTATATATGTCTTTGTAGAAACTTGGAAAATTCTGCATGCATTTTGGATAAAATTATGTTGTCAATCAAAATAGTTTAAATACTAGGACTATATGGCAAAAATGTGAAAAGTTCTTAAAACAGATCGTATATTATCTGAAAAAAAAAAAAGTCTTGAAATTTTGATGCTTATGAATATGATTGCAACTTCTCTATATTAATAGTACTTTTAAACTGAATAATTTCTATGTTTAGTCATTTTTTTTTCCGGTAAGTTGGACCGCTCGTTCTACTGTTACATATATCACATTATTCACTTGTATGATGAAAAAAGCGATGATGTCAATGCTACATTTTATATTATTTTTTATCCATCCGTCAGAGTGTTTAATTATAATTCATATGGACGACTTTTGGTTAATTTTGCCAGAAGTAAATTGCTCCATTTAATAGAATAATAATATGAAAAATTATTAATAGTAATTCTTTCCTCTGTAGTCATCTTAACTTTCATCTTAATGTTACTTGTTGAAATTGAATAAAATTGTCTGTCAAAAATATAATTAACTTACTTTTGGTTGCGAACATTCATTGTGCTTATTTTCACATAATCCAAGTGTTTATGTGTTTTAAAGAAATTCCACGATGAACTTGACTAGCTGAAGAGTACACTGGTTAATTTTCCTAGATGTTTTTACTCACGTACGAGGAAAGTATAAGCTGTACCATGAATTAAATTTCCATTTCTGTAAGAGAAAAAAAAAATGATTTATAGTGAAAGGAGAAAATGGAATGAATCCGATAATTTTGTGAAGTTTCACATCTTGTGTCAGCTTTCTAAAATATGGCAGACATGTAAGATTTTACGTGTCTTTTAACAGATCATTTAAAAAGGAAAAGATTGACAGCAATTTTTGCGGTATTGAGTGTTTTTGATTTCTTCTTATTTTTTTTTCTTTGTGTTTTTCTAAGATATCATGAAAAAGACATTTATCAGATAAATTTCGGAATAAAAGTTACCAAGATATAAAATTTACTGAAAATTATTAAAATTACCAGTCAATTATTAGAATACGATTTCTGAATATTTGTAATTTCTATATATTTCCCTTTCAATGAGTAAAAAAAGTTCTTCACAGGAGAAAAAAAAAATAACTATTTGGCGTTCAATATATATCATGTGCAGGTTTAATGAAAAAAATATTTTGTATAGGAGAAGGATTCTGGAGACTTATCTAGTAGATATTTTGAATCGAAGTTCATCGCTACCTAGCTTTTCATTGTTCAGAGAGATGCGACCAATTCATGTGCCTCTGTGAATTCTAATTTGATCTATTGGATCTTTGAATGATTTATAAGTTGAAATGCAATGCATTTCTTCTCTTCTGAGTAATAGTTAGGCAATAGTTTAGGAGAGTCATGACTACATTATTTAACATTCTATTCAGTACTGAATTATTGGGCATCAACTGTAATTATTGCTTTCAAAGATTGTTTATAACCAAGTAGAATGCATGGAAATCATGATTTGTTGAGAAAATATCTGACTATTGAAGTAAAATGTATTTTAAACCATCACTAGGCCAACATTTGGTCTGCGATAAAAAAAAATAATTGTAAATTTTATATTTGTGTAGCCCAGTCATCTAGAATATGAGTTTTTCATTTGATCACATTTATATTTGTGACAATACATCAACATCAATATATATAATATCAAGTGGTTTGTACCATGATTTTAAAAAATCTGTACAATTTGTAATGTTTTCTGTTATCTTACTCTGTTTTGAGGGACATTGTAAATTGGTCTAAAATTAGGAATTCTGCTGGACAATATGTCAATTCACTTTATAGAATGGATTATAGGTACTGATTGTATAGTTAAAGTATCTAATCTAAATCGTTTGAAAATTTGTATGCCATTACGATTCTACTAAATAATCTGCTTAATTATATAGATGTAAAAAATCCATCTGGTGAGATTGCTCAATAATAAATTAATTCACAAGTTAAGTCATAATTCAGATTCATTATTTGTCGAACAATGTACGTTTGTGATATAAAGTATCGGATATCTTTCCTTTCTTATATAAAATATCTGATATCTGATTAAATAAGCTGGAATTTATTCTTTTCATTATATTCTTCGCAAAGAAAAAGAAAAGATGCAACACTTACTTGGGTGAAAGCTGAAGATCATAAACATTTCTTGTTCCTTGGATTTTCGATTGAATTTGTCCTGTATTATCTGAAAATGATGTCTGTGGCTTTCACAGTTTAACTTGAATTTGGTAGGAATATTTTGTAAGAATATAAAGCTACTTTTCAGAATCTTTTATGAATGGTAAATTGAAGTCTAATTTTCTGATATTCTTTTATTATCTAAAAATTAAATGTAATTTTTTTCCGTTTAAAAAGATGTGGAAAATCTTTTGTGAAACCTTTCATTGAATGTGGGATGTAATATTTCTTAAATATTTTGAAACTGTTAGCCTTGCAGTTCATTAATTAAAATTTATTTCCAAATGTCGCATCAAGCTCTACGTTAGATTATCGAATTTTATGTCGATTATCAATTTAAATAAATCAGTCATTTAGAAACGCTGAAGAGGATCCAGTTTTTTTTTTTTTTTTTTTTTTATATACAGATGCGTTATTAGGCATTTACGTAATTGTTTGAATTTGCTCATGAGTACAGAAAAACTATTAGCGCTTAGTTTACCAATAAAATTATTATATTAAAAATTTCTTTTCTTTAGAAAATTGGTTTTGATTAAATTCCTTACAAGAAAAATACCGATTGCAATTCATGAATTGACCTCTGGAAAATGTCTGATTAGTGTTTCATGGGGCCTAGAACCAAACCCCATCTCTCGTTTCAAAACTCATACATAGTTTTGATTAAGTTTAAACTTTATTAGGCGAACTATTGCCTCTACAGTAATGAATTTCTGACTAGGCAGCTGAAATTAAAGCATCAGTGAAATGTTTAACAAAATACGTTTTCCTGAGAAAAAACAATTTAAAAAAGTATGTACTTACTCTTCTAATCGACCAAATTCCACCAAATAAAAAAATATAGTAAGTGGCCTTCTGCTTTTTTTTTACACACTGCAAATCATATATTATAAATATTGTTATAAATACTCGTATTTCTAATTATAAATATTGTTAGCTATTTCCTTTTTACATAAAAATAAAGCAAACATTGTTAAATAAAACCTACATAAAAATCTATTAGCCAGGATAAAAATATAAAAGAAAATTAACAGAAAACGATTGTCCTCCTATTTTTTTTACGCAGTGTAGAACTAATCCTGGTATTTTTAGTTCATTCAACTGTGGTAATTCTTTACACCACTCCAACCATTCTTCTACAAATCTGGAGGGAGGGTAAATATGGGATAGGATACTCTTCATATTTCTTAATGTGATGATTCATATAGCCGATAGTATCACTGTGGCCAGGCTAGCATTTACGCCAAAAATTACTCGGTTAAAACGATCAACTGCAAGAACTTTTTATTAGAACGAGGATTACCGAGTGTCCACAAGAAACACACTGCATCCTTATGTTTATCCGCCAAGAAAATTTGAAGGAAAGCCTGGCGAATATTGGAAGATATTACTATTCGGTTAAACCTAAAATTTATTAACACGTCTAAAGGGTTTGGATATAAATTGGGGCCCGGCCACAAACAATCATTCATAGAAAGCTCATTAGCTTGATGAGATGTAGTATCAAATACTGTGCATGTAGAGGTTGTGACCCTGCCTTCTTTTTTCACTATTTGATGAGGCAGATAATAAATTGATTTATCTTTACACAGTTCAAAAGTATCTACTTTTTCTGTTATTCCCTGGTTTAGAATAATTCTTCCTGAATATTTTCTACATATTTTGAATGAAGATCCATATCTCTCTGTAACCTCCTCCATAAAATTTGAAATCGTCGTTTAGCTACAGTGAGTTTATCAGATAATTCTTTAATATGTTTACGAAAAGGTAATTCTACAATGTATTTGCCGTTGTAGTACTGCACAGTATCATTAAATATTTTTAAAGCCTGATCTTCATGGATGCACGGAACATCTCTAATGCCTAAAGATTCAAGATAAAAAAAAAATTGTTTTTATGTGTCTTCTATAGAATTGTCGTTGAGAAGAAAACACGATCCTAAAGCATCACTAATTTTCACCTCTTCTAGTCGCATACTCACAATCCAACCAAATTCTATTTTTCTAATTAATAATTCCTCATTGACCTTGTAAACGTTTTTATTATTCTAGAGAAAACATCCGCATTCAATAAAGCATCAATCTCTTTTGTCTCGAAAAACTGTGGATCAAATAATTCCAAAAATTTAGGAATTTTCATTTCCGAAACATTTAAAGCAACTTTGAGAGTAAGATCTATTATTTTTTTCTGTTACAAGAAACTCGTTATTTTTTATAAAGCTTCCATATGTATTTGTAATTAGTATTCAGCTTTCCTTTTAAATTTTATTTTGTTGAATTAAGCCCGAAAACAGAAGTTTGTATTTTTTGTAGTTTCATCCCAAGAATTTGCCCATTATCTACTCAAAATATTTATATTTTACGCCGAATCAAAGTACATTTTATTAATGTACCTGCTTTATTCTCCAAGAAGATATTTTCGTTTGCCAATAAAACACTTTTCTTTTTTTGATGAGACAAGCTACAGTGTGCAGATGGATTAATGTTCTCCTGTGGGAGTTCTGTTTCTTTACTTTTTGTTTCTGACTCATCGCAAGAAGTGATGGATGGTTGAGATATCTGAAACATATGGCTCTCGTTTCTCGTTTGCTTGTCTGAAACAGATCTTTTTAGAATGCTTCAGACCGCAATTGCATACGTACTTAGAATTGCATTAATTCTTTTTATGGTTTTTACGGAGACATAATTCACACAGTTTATGCATCCTTACTTGATCAAATCTTTTTTGTGGAGCTAATTCTAGAAATTTTATATATTGATCGACATACCGAATGTGGATTTTTTTACAACAAACTGGACAGCTTTTATCTTCATTATTTTGTTCCACTAGAAGAGTTTTAGTTTTTGTCGAATAATTAAGAGATTTTTTTTCATCAATGATTTTGTTTCCATTGCACAATTTCTGATTAACGATAAATGTACGGCTTCTTTTTGTTCTACAAACGTAATGAATGTTTGGAATATAGAAACATCTTTTACTTTTTGGCTTAATTCAAAATTCTTTCGAGATTCTTTATCTAATTTCTTTATCACAATATTAATTAAGAAAATATCTAAGAAATCATTTTGTTTGTATTTTAGTACTTTTACTGCTCGCAGATTTCTCTGAATACAATCAATCATTTCGCGGATTTCTCTAGGATTTTTATGTTCTATTTTCTTAAAATCTAATAATGACTAAACATGATTATCAATAATTAATCTTTTATTATCATATTGCGATTCCAGGGCTTTAGATAAAGATGTAAAAGTATCAAATGAAGATGCAAATTCTTTAACTTCATTAGAAAGACTTTTTTAACTTCATTCAAATAGTAGTTTCTGTCACTGCGTCAATTGTTCATTCCATGTAATCAAATCATCGAATCATTTTACAGTTACTAAACTGTTCATAGTTTCCCGAAAATGTGGGTAGTATTAACGGTGGAATTTTAGTTGGTATATTCAAAGATTCAGATTCGTTTGCGGAAGTTGCAGTCACAGAAGGCAGACACAGTTGTTTACAGATAGAATTTACTAAAGTTTTAATTATTACCTCCAAATCCTCGAGGCGGACATCACATTGTTCCAATTCTTGTTCTAGAGCTGTTAATTCAGCTGTATTCACATCATCCAGTTCAAATGAATTTCTTCTTAGATTGTCGACATTTTGCTGCAGCTGGGGGATTTTTTTAAAAAATTTATCAGAGGCGGCGGCAGAGATTTGCCGACGGGGGGGGGCAAGACAAATCCGACAGGGGGCAAGCACATTTCTCTAATTTGGCTTCAAAATAAGTCATAATAATTAATGTTACATTTAATTAAAGAAAATTAAGTATTATTTAACTTCTTTTTTATTCAGATGCTGATCCTTTCTTTCATTGTTAAAACTTTACAAAGGTATTTGTAAAAAAATATTCTCAGTTTCTTTTACTAACCGTCAAAAAATTGTCAATATTTGAGTCTGTTTCTTTATGAGAGTTGAGATTTAATTTCTCTGAGATCTAATTTTAGGAAAAATATAGTCATATTCCATTCTAGATAGTAGTATATAAACACAGATTGCACCAGAATGACGTATCATGCCAAATGAACAAATGTATACTCTTGCTATCTTATATCAGAAGCTATATAAAATGAACGTTGAAACAAAAAGTTTTATAAAAGAAACTTTTTTAGAAATCCAGAATAATAAATAAAAAATATTAGTTGTTTTCGCCAAAAACCGACTTTTCTGCGTAGTCCCTACCTAAAATATTTGTTAAGTAAGGATTGCAACAACGAGCAGAAATTAAGATGCGTTTCGAATCCGAGGAGAATAAGTACGCGTACTCAACAAAAATTTACTATATTTCGGACACAAACAATATAGAATGCGGAAAAGATACAATTATGTTCTTAAGAAGGCCGGAGAAAATATTTTGTAAATATATGTACAAACTTACTATTTTATGTAAGATATAAAAAATGGACTGCTTAAACGTTAGATCCCTCTTGCATTTATTTTTCTATATATATTTAGGCTTAAAAACCAATGTATTTTATTAGAAAAAAAAACAATTAGATCTTGAACATGAATTCATTCATCTTCATTTTTTGGCATGCGTTCTTATGGTTAAGTACTTTCTTAATTCGAAGTTATTTCAAACCAATATTCCTCATAAAGGTAAGTTTTATCCCCTCAATTGCATGCATTGGTTTTTCTTAATCCCTTCGTATACAATGGCGAGTCTAACTCGCGTATGGAATTATTTAATTTTAAATTTTAAATCTACAATTAAGTGAAAGTATTAAGTAATTTAAAATGCAAAAATCACTTGAAAACACATCATTACCTCAAATGCCCTTATATTATTCTAGGGATTAAAATAACGATAATAGATCCCAAATAAGATTTGCCATATAATTAGGAAGTTAAGCAAATTCGTATGTCAAGGGGTTAATGTGTTATTTATGAATATTCTATGAATAACTATTTTAATCATCTTTTTATCAAGGCATCTTTATTCAAAATCTATTAAAAATTTAGAAGCATCTGAAATTATATAATTTTTGCCAGGAATAGTAATTGAAAGAATATATATAAACGATACGTTGCCCAATTACATATAATATTGAATGGAGAATCTGAGGAATTTAGGTAGTAATTTATTTAACAAATTTAGTGCATACTTGGATAAACTCTTTTAGTGTAGCTAAAAAGCTACCATACCACAAATTTTTTTGTCGTCAACTGCAGTCGTTAATATTTCTTTAGGGTAATAATTGTACTCTGATAAATTAGATTGCAAAAGAAAACAGATATTTTACTGTTAAATAAACTTAATTTACAATTATACAATTTATTTACTCCATGATTTATAATGAATTCACATTAGCAAGCATATGCACAAGAATGTCAAAAGAAAAAAGTGTTTAATTAAATTTCCTTTAACTATTAACTAGATTTTAGTCAGAAAATTCTCACAGTGAAATGAGTAAAATAAATTTATCAATTCGTTACCGATTAAGTAACAATTATATGAATAATTTTAGAATTTGGATTTGAATTATGGAAAACAACTCTATCGTCCTATTCATGAATAATATAAAAGCACCAACTTCTCTATTAATTCCGCTGACAAGTAATCGAAGTGCCCGATGAAAACAATTTTTTCCCATAATTTATGATAAAATCTTAACCGAAAGACAAAGATTAGTTTGAAAAAAATGTGACGTCTTATTCATTTGCTAGATTATTGATTATTCTGCTAAATATAGTATAAATTATATGCTGAGTGAACATTATGACATTTAAATAAAATGACTGAGAATTTGGACTCGTCGATATCCATTCGCATTGAATTCTTAGTCGACTAATCAAAATTTTTTTTACAAATTGCTACATGTCTTATGTTTTTTTCACATGTCGTCTTGTCGGTTATATTGCCGAAAGTAGTGCAAATTAAAAGACTGATGAAAGACATTTGAATCAAATGCCTGAAAATCTGTGGATATATTCAATATTCATCACATTTAGTTCATAGTTGACCACGCAAAAGTGATCGGCAGAATGTGAAATCTTATTCACTTGTTGGATATATTGCAAAATCTAGTGCAAATTATAAGCTAAGTGAATGACATTTCAATCAAATGTATGAAAATCTGCAGATTTAACATCTTCGGCATTCACCGCATTGAATTCATAGTCGACCGACCAAAAATTGCTAGCGAAATGAGAATATCAATTTGTCGATATCTTATTCACTTGTTACCTTGTCGGTTATATTGCCAAAAGTAGTACAAATGATAAGCTTAATGAAAGACATTTGAATCAGATGTCTTAAAATCTACGAACATAACGTCTTCGCCATCCATGCATTCAATTCTTAGTTCAGCTATCAAAAATTGTCCGCAAAATATGGCATATTACTGACGTACTGCCCTATCGATTATTTTACCAAATATAGCCAAAACACTTTAACCATTACTTAGAAATTTAGACTGTTTACAATATATTAACTTAAACGTGGATTGTAAATAATCATATTTGATAATGCGCAACTCTCTACAAACATCCTGAAATGATGAACACTTTTGCCGACGAAACTCTCACTTTCTCGCCGACGGGGGGGGGGGCAAGAGGCTGCCGACAGGGGGACAATTGCCCCCCTTCTCTGAAATTTATCTCTAAATCGATTAAGTTTGTGTCTTTTGACAATTTATTCCCAAAGTTTTGAATTCTTGTAATACTTCCTTTGAAGGAAGTTTTGACTTTGTTAAACTTATTTATAGTATCCATGCTTCGTCTCACGATCGACTGTTCCAGAAAATGGTCTGGTTAAAAATCCAGTGTCCATTTGATAAATTAATGACAGACCAGTGTTGTCTTTTTTTTATTTTTTTTTTATTAACACCACACAAGACAACACAACACATTAATTCAGAGGACAATTTTTGTTATTGTAGGTCTCGATTCATAATTTACACTGAGATTATCCACGTCAGTTGCTGTAGAAATCAGTACGGCTTCTGTCGAGGTATCTTTGTTTTACACAAACCTCAAACCCAACTCAGCTGAGAGTGTGGTGAATTAAACTATTTTTCTGCAGGTTGGTAAGGGAGTGAGTGAGAAAGCCAATTTGGGATTTTACGTCACATCCGCTTCGGTTTCATTTGTTATAGCCAATAGCCAATAACAAATTTAATTTCTTTTAATATTTGCTTCATGAGTGGATTCTGAATGAACACCCATATAATATTCCTCAGTTTTTCTTGGGTATCTTTGTTATGCGACATCATAAAAATTTGATTACTGATTTAAATATAGTTTAAGGAATTCTTGTTTAAAGATTTTGCTGTAAAATGAGTGTGACGGGCCTGTTACATTATTTGGAGAAGGGGAATTTCCATTATATAACTTAATTATACATAGTCATTGTGTTTGATATTTTTGTTAAGGTATGAAAACAATTTTCTAAAAGACAGCTGTTTATTTAATTTGCATATTTATTTTTACAATTGTATTGATGTTTTAATTCATAAATACATTTCAAAAAAGGTTAATATTTTATGATGAACAAATGATCACATTATGAAGTAAATGTGGGCTGCTTTTATGTATTGAATATTTTGAAATACTTATTTAATTGGATACGTAATAAATTCAATCTATTGAATTATCTTCAGTAAAAATTGCTGAAAATCTAATTACAACCAATCTACATTTGCTATATTAAATAACTGTAAGAAATGAAATCTGTTTATCAAAATATTTGCATAAAAAAAGCATCAATTGTTTTGTATGATTATATATTTTTTTCTTCAATACAAATTTTCAAAAACCTATTAATATACGTAGCTTAACAGAAAAAAACTAGTTTTTATTTTTCTTTATAAAAATGGTTATATGAAGATTAAGTTAATATCTGAATAATGTAAATAAAAATGATTTCATACTCAATTAGTATAATTGTGAATAAATAAACTGATTGAGGATTTAAAGTAAATCAGATTTCTGATAGATCAGATCTGAAATAAAGTAATCTGATTTGTAGTAAATCAGTTTAATTTAAGAATTATTTTTTGGAAGTCACTATCTTTTTGTTTATTGACCAACAAAGTATGCTTTTTTATGTCATTCCTCATACTTCTTGTACAAATTTCAAACTTGGTGAAGAATTATATAAAATGTATGCCACTTCTCTTTATACTCATTTTCTTATGTTTTTTTTTTCCCCTCACATTTGACCATTTGGTCAGGGCAGAAATTAATTTTGCAGTATATTCTGTTCCTAAACTATACTATTTTTTCAATGAACTATGCATTGTGACATTAAATAAATACTCGCAAAAATAATTAGAATAGAAATAAATTCTTGCCTCTCAGAAATGACATATTATAAGATACAAATTAAGAAGAGGTCAAGAATGAAAAGCACTATAGTACGGTCTGACTGCTATTAATTTATTAGGTTATGATGTAAATTAGTCTATTTACTACAACTATGTTAATTAGGGTAGATAGATTTGAGAGTTATATATTACAAAAATTGCATAAAAAATTATGTGAATTTGATAAAAACTTATAACAGGTTTTAAAGTAAAATACAATATATTGCACAACTTGAATGCTTCCTTTAATTTTTCATGCAATGATTAAAGCCGAAAATTTGTCAGTTTTGGAAAGAAAAAATATATATAACTGAAACTTTGTGTCTCACACACACACACTGACACACACACATAAATAAAAATAAATAAATAAATAAAAAATAAAACTGAAGGAATTTAGATTGCTATGAAATAAAATATAAAGAACCTATAAATTCTTTATAGTATAAAAACTTCATTGGACTGTTTACATAATATCGTAAAAGGAACTAGGTAATTAAAATTTATAATAAAGAAATTAATATATTAATTATAATAATCCTGGAAAAACAAGATGTATGATTATTATAAACCAGAAAACATTTAGTGGAGTTCTGTAATTTATAAAACTTTATTAGAACTTGTATAAAGATTTGAAGTTAAACTTATGTACACTGTTATTAATAAGAAAAAGCAGTAAATATACCACATCTCATATTCTGTAAATGTAAAATGAAAATTTTGATATTAAATCCCTTAAACGATAAGTAAAAAAAAATTCTTTTTTTTCAAGGTAATGTTAAGGTAAATATGTGAACTCAAACTGGTGTAAATCAATTCATTTTTGTAATAAGTAAGACTTAGGAAGTGCTGTTTGCTTATTTGTGAGGCTTTATTTTTTAATTAATTGTCAACATAGACCTCAAATTTTAAATCATAGCAAAGTGTACAGATTTATACACTTTATACAACAGCATTTTATAAAATTATCTTTTTAGCAATATTTTTTTAACTGGTGCATTATATATTACATTTTTCAGCAATTAATTCAAATATTTCATTTTATTCATCATTCCACCAATAAAATATTAAGCTCATCAGACAATTTAAAGCTTTATAAACAATTTCCTAATCACAAAAATTCTAACTTAATAAAAAAAAAATTCTTAAATAAGTAGCTAAAATTTCAGTGAGGAAGAAGGAGCAAAAATAATATGAGCATTGTTGAAAAACTCCAAGTTCATTTAAGAACTAGCATCTGGACAACACGGCTTCCGGGGTGATAAAATCCCAACGCGTTTTCCTCTCACGGATGTGATGTAAAACCCCAACATGGCTTTCTCACTCACTCCCTTACCAACCTGTGGAGAAAAAGGTTTCGTACATCACACTCTCAGCCAAATTGGGTTTGAGATACTAGTGTTTTATACTCGTGATCACACGACCGGTTAGAAGGGCCAACAAAATTATATTTAAAACTAGCCGCCTTTGGCGATCAGTTTAATAGCCCAGATTATTACCTTAGTAGGCTGTTAAATTATTAACATGGAATGGATTTTTAAAAAAAAGCATTTTTAAGTCGTATTTAGTTTTATTTTGTCGTATTAAGCATTTTTATTGAGTTATTTAATACGACTAAAACACATGAAAACAGTTCACTGCAATGCACAAAGCATATATATTACTAAATAAAAGTGAAAATTTTACTACAGATCGTATGATTGGCAAAACTACGTGCTTGAAGCATGCTTTCATGGGGAGTTTAATTCTTTTTTTTTTCTAATACGATTTTTTTATCCACATTCCCAATATACACTGCATAAAAAAGTAGGACAACCGTTTTCTGCAAATTTTCTTTTATATTTTTATCCTGGCTAATGGATTTTTATAAAGGTTTTATTTAACGATGTTTGCTTTATTTTCATGTAAAAATGAAAGAGCTAACACTAATTATAATTAGAAATAACAGAATATATGATTTGCAGTGTGTAAAAAAAATAGGACACTTAATATATTTTTTTATTTGGTGGAATTTGGTCGAGTAGAAGAGTAAGTATATACTTTTTTTAAATTGTTTTTTTCTCAGGAAAACGTATTTCGTTAAAAAAATTCATTGATGCTTTAATTTCAGAATGCCTAGAAATATACCCTTAAATGATTTTAAAAAGGGTCAAATTGTTGCATATAAAAATGAAGATAAATGTATTGAAAAGACCGCTTGTATACTGCACGTTAGCCCCGATACAGTTTCTAACTATTAAAAATCCAAACAGAAACGGAATAAAAAAGAAGGTTGGTACGCTTAAAAAGTTAACGCCTCGTGACGACAGAAAACTTGCTCATGAGCTTAAAAAAAGTAATGAAAGTGTTGCAAAACCTCGAAATCAAGCAGGACTTATTTATGTGCCCAAGCAAACAGTATACAACTACATCCGAAGGTCCATAAGATTCGTTTTCAAAGAATTGAGGCATCATCCAAAGTGGAAACCAACACATATTAATAATCGTTTGTCTTGGGCTAAGGAACACATGTCATTAACCAAAGAATATATTTCTGTGATATTGTCACATGAAAAACAGTTTAACTTAGATGGTCCAGACTGTTATCAATACTATTAGCATTGTCTGAAGAACGCATCTATTTCACTAGACAAATGGAAGGAGGAAGTTCGATGGTCTGGTGAGCAGTTGGAGGAAGAACAAGCTTGGTCTTTCTCAATGGTAGGAAGAAGCATGTAGACTACATTAATGTTCTGAATTCTGAGCTTCTTTCTTATGGTTCCGAATTAGGAGAACAGTGGGGGTTTCAACAAGATGAAGCCTCAATCCACATCGCCAATGGAGTTAAAAAATGGTTCGCTGCAAATAATATGCAGGTTTTACCACGGTCAATTAAAAGCCCCGATCTGAATATAGTAGAAAATATCTGGGCAATGCTTGTTCGAGTATATGCTGGTGGGAAGCATTTTGAATAGCTCTCCGAGCTTCGAGTTGCATTAAATACCTCATGGCATAATTTTTGTCAAACAGAAATCCAATCTTTGTATGACTCACTTCTAAATAGAGTATTCGAAATCATAAAAGCTAATGGAAAGAGTACTCCTTACTAAAACCGCTTATATTTTGTTCTTTTTATAACTGTTCTTCTACTTTTTTTTTTTTTTTTTACACGGTTCAAATGACAGAAACCATTTTTGTTGTAATTTATATTTTATTTTTGAATATCATGGTAATGATACAAATATATTTTCAGTGACTGATCTACAAAATAATTCTTATAAAAATTTAAAAAAATGCTTATTTTAAAAAAAATCTAGTTTTCTACTTTTTTTATGCAGTGTATTCATGTTTTGAACTAGTACGCATTTTATTGATGTTTAATCAAAAATAAGAAATAATCAAAAATATACATGGTTTCTTTGATGAAATCCAAAAATTTCACGAATTCAATACCTGGATGAAATAATTACGCATTCTACTCTCTATCACTGGCTTCATTCTGAAAATCTCTACTCTTTAACAACACAAACAGGTCAGGCTTGAGACAGCATTGCCTAATTTTGATTACATCACTAAATAGTTCAATTTCGACAAAAAGAGAGAAAAAAAATCGTGTTTTGATTATTACAACAATGACGAAACGATGTGCAACACAAAATTGCACTGACATATGATTTTAATATTTAAAAAAATGATGCTTTTAAAATAATCATAGCAAAGGATTTATAAAACTTAAAAGCTGGGGAAAAAATAAAGACTTAAAATAAGTGAAATGATAACACCAGGCTCAAAATAGTTAAAAATATGTTTTAATTACAATGACTTTTTGAAATACAGGAACTTTAAACTGTTTTAACAGTCTTGTACATGATAAAAATTTAAGAGAAATACAAAATGAATGATGAACTAGGAATCATTCCTCCTTCTCAAATTCCACTGATATCACGTCTGGGAAATGGACTTTATGCATATGTTTGGCAAATGCCCTCTTGTCACGAAAAAAGCCATCGCAAAATACGCAATGCATGAGGTTGTCTTTAATCTGAGCAACCACATGATTATCCATATTACAGCGAGGCGTCGAGTCTCGGAAATAGCAAATCTCGCAGTTATTCGGATCGTTTTTTCTTTCTGTAAAAAAAAAAAAAAAAAAAAAAAAAAAAAATGAATTGCATTATTTTATGAATGAAAAGCTATACAACAATGAAAGACATTAATTTAATCCACAATAATATAATTGGAGTTCAATGTTTTTAAAAACCACTTTTAACTAACTTTGCAACCTCCATTGAAAAGGAAGAAAAGCCAAGAAAAACAATAGAGACCACTGAAATTATCTATTAAAAAATCTATCTAAAATAATGAAATATATCCTATCAGAAATGCATTTTATTATTATAAGTTCTGTCATTAAATCTCAAAAAGTGGAAATACGTATACAGGAGGGCTACTAAATACAGCAACAGTAAAAGAGTTAATTTATTTTTTAGCAGTAAAATTTATCTTTCCATTTCTATGACTGGGAACTTTCTATTACTGCACATGATTTTTTGTAGAAAGCAAAGATTTGAAATTGCATTAAAGATAGGAACTGAAAGAATAATGGCCGATTCGACTTTTGCTCATAACATATTATTTACATATAGAAATATATAATAAAGTCTGTAAGTATCGACCTAAGCATGGTCGTACACACTGCATTTGCATTAAAAAAAGTTCACCAAAAGATTTCATGGAAATATAAGAACTAGTTCACCATGTTCTACTAATAAAAGAGCTACAGAGGCAAAGTTAATTATAGAATTATGAATATTATGATAAATAAAAACTTTGACCAGGTACAAAAGTATCAGCTAAAATCAATATGCACAATCTAGTATCAGAAACAACCTACACTTGATACAGAAAAACCAAGTATCAACCCAACCCTTTATAGTTGTTCTGGGATCAGAACTTTGGAATTAATGTACTTGGAGAGATAACAGCAGATGCAGACATTGCAATAACGCTTATAAATCACATTAACATTAGTTCTGAAGATTCAATTATTCAGATATACATCTATTTTCCTAGTTAATTGCTTTTTTTTGCAAAGAAAAATGTGATGTTATTTTTCTCAACAGTGGCATACAAGATAAAAATATTCGCTGAATAGTATAAGACCTCCCAATAACTTTTACTATCTTCCAATACAACGATCAGATGTAATTCCAACTCTTCTTTTTATGGTGTAGGAAAATTAAAAGTAATGAAATGTTAAAATCGCCAAATACTAACAGTTGAGTTGATACATTACTGAATTCTACTACAGAAAAGAATTGTTGACTGTTGGAGAGAAATTTGTGTAACATTTGTATGGACTAAGAAGATATTAAACATTGAATAAGACCAATATTGTAGATTTGTGACTTTGTCAAAGAACAGCATGCTAAGATTTTTCATATGGAAAAGCTAATGCTAATTTTAGAAGTATGCCACAACACTTATTTGGTTTTAAGCAAATTCTGAGAGGGTCAGGCAACAAACTTCTTCCCACTCAATGGAGATGTTAGATTTAAACCTTTCGGGACAGGAGGTCTCTATCCTAGACAGATAAGAAAGGAATCATCCCAAAGGACGTGGGTTTTGTGTCGCTAAACATATCTTTGAAAAGAAGGGGGGGGGGGGGGAATCACACACACGAAAAATAAATAAATAGTTTCGATATTAACGTCAATTTTGCACTTAGATTATTAGTGCATTCATAATATGAGCACATTCTTCTGAAAAACAGCATCCCCCCCAATAATAAACAGAAACCACAACTTTCCATAGTAAAAAGTGAAGTGCAAAAACGGAAAGCTACACAAAATACGGTAAAAATCAAGAAGACTAATTATAGTTACACAGAAATAAAACAAAAAATTCGGAGCGTGACCAGAAATGAAAATGACTTTAACAAGCGGAAAGTTGCACAACCTACCTCTGTTTATTTACATTACTCTTACCCCCTTCCCACACAACGGCTCATGGGTGAAATACCAATGTCAGGCTGAATATGAGCAAACGGAAGGTCAGGATACTAAACCTTTATTTCAAAAGTAATTGTCACATGGGGCCATTTAGTGGCATTTAAAATTTGTTCCAGTTTAAAATGCACAAAACTGGAATTCGCCATTACATGAATTCAATTTCCAGAAACACATGGGTGGTACATCTGGCTGCGAGAGATGTTCGTAGGTCATGAATATATGACAACACATCCATCGCAAAAGGGTTAAACACAATGGTAGTTTCAAAAGGTCAAAGAAAGCAACCACAACATTCAAACCATTTGCTTCAAATTATCTGTTGCATCAATTATCATGTGCAAGCAAAAATGGAGGATATGGTGGCTACTGTGGACGAAAAAAATCCAAATTGTTCTATTATCCAATGTGTCAGAATTGCAGTTGATTGTCATGCCTAAACTCATCAATTTATTGAGGAATGCTTGAATCTACTGAAGAATAAAGCTATACAAAATGTAAATAGAATATGTTGTAGAAACTGATAAACAGAAGACAATAAATTATACAAAGAATAAGCAATAGTATATATATAGAAAGAGGATGTTTTGTGATGTTGAGAAACACTAATCACTGTGTGATGAGCCTTTGAGCAATAGCAGATTATGTATGGTCAAGGCAAGTTCCTAAGTGGTGAATTACAGAATGGCCCTTGGAGAAAAAGAGTAGGGGACACTCTCTGAACCCAAAATGGCAATGCACTAAAAATCATATATATATATTATATTGCTTTATATCATGTTATTTCCTTAGGAAACTGTTTAAATATATAATGCAATAATGTTAATAATGAAAAGTATATTATATCTTGTAGAAAATATACTTCCATTACATCTACTTCAATCATAAATTATATGATCAATTATTCACATTGTACTGTAGTAAACCTCACTGCAGATGATAACTGGGCAGCTGTGTCGCATGCCTAAATTTTCTGCTTCCCCCTTCCCACTATTAACACTGTACATGATAAAAGATTTATACCAGCAGATGAAAGTAAACAAACTTACTTTAATAAGAACAATTCTTTAAAAAAAAAAGAAATACAATGGAGAAATCAAATTTGAAAATAAAAATCAAGACCTACATTTCTACAGACACTCTCTATATATATATATAAAAAAAAACACCTATTCAGTTAACATAAATATGAACAGAATCATTCTTATATGCCATTTAGTAATAAACAAAACAAAGAAAAAATAAACTTGATCTTATCATTAATTATCAAGACAATGGCTGTTACACAAATTGAGGCATTTTGAAGGTTTGAGAGAAAGGAAGCACCAGGAAAGATCTTTTGTGACTTCTCAGAAAATGCTCTTCTAGTAGTGGCTTATTAATCGGGTAAAGTTTAGCTTTATGTTAATTTTTTTTTTCTTTTCGAAACCTTTGTTAAAAGGAAAACATTCTGGCAATCTTCCTGTCTAGGAACATTGCTAGAAAAAATTTAAGAGTTCATTCAACAATCAATATTCCAAAGCAAGAATCCCCGCTCATGATTGCGCTTCTATTTAAATGGATTCCATGACACAATAAGGAATTTTTCATAAGGATGCCGGATTTAGGTTCTTAACAGATTTCACCAAAATTCTTGCATTTTCTAGAATTGTCATTTCTGTCATCAAATCTCTCTTCCTTAGTATTTGACAAATTGTAAAGGCAAACAATAGAACAGATTTGTAAAAGCTGATTTCTAATTGTTGGGTTTGAAGAGGATTTCTAAGCAGTTGTGGTAGCAGTACTACTTCTTATCCCTCCAAACTACACAGAGATTTAAGACTTTCGACTAAATGCATTAAAATACCAAAGCTTTTCCGACTGATGGAATTTTGAATACACATCTAAGTTTCGAACAGGTTTACAAATATCTTCAAAAAATAATGGGCTTATTTTTCAAGGACCCAACGAAAATCAAGTCATTTTCCTGGGGCCAAGAGTACAACAAAATCAAAAATTGCAGGAACTTAGGATTAAAGCAAAAACCAATCCAGTCCTCACTTGATTAATATAATCCTAAATACCTCACTCACAGATAATGCAAAGATTCTAAATGCCACAACACATTGATTTAGATTCTTTGCCAAGTTTAACAGTTTCATTTTGGTCAAAATTCTGACAATCGTCTGCCACACTGACTGAAAAAACAACAGCAACACATTGATCGATTGCTGCAAGGCTTCAATACACTCTCGGAAGACTCCCTAATTTTATGAAAAGAAGTAATTTCGCACTACAAATCGCCAAACTTTTCTTGAAAAACCTCGTCAAGTAGCAAAACATATTCAAATTGCAGAATCGTTAATATTATATGCTTTATATTTTCCTAGAAAAGTGACACTTATTTGGCAAATTAGCATTTATTTCCTTAAAAACTGTACATCGGCATATTTCCTATTGCAACATTTCCTTAAATAAAACCGCAACATCATGAAACCAGTATCAATTTTGAGAAGGCTAACAAAAATATAAAAAGGTTTATACTTTGACTCATAGTGTCCGCTAATCTAGGGGTCAGCTGCCTCAAGTAGAATGCGAATTGAAAAGAATTGTCCTGGAACTGCAGTACAGCTGAAAGGGAAAAAATAAAAAATAAACAACATTCCAAATATAAAAACTATAAATAATTCACATTTCAGATCATTTTAATTGAATCGAAATAATGACACATTTATTAAATTATTGACATTCCAAAGTTTTGCAACTAATTCCCCTTGTTCCCATACTCCAGGTGATCTGTCCTAATTTTTGAGGTGAACTTCTAACTACCAAGATTCGTCTGTATGATTCAGATGGCAATAAGATGTTTTCATGATCTTAGGTTTCTTGAAATTGAGTATAAATTCACTGTTTAAAAATATACATATACACCCTCTGTAGGATTTATTCATTTAAACTATCAAATCAACTAAGCTAATGAATTAGTAAGTACAAATCAAATTAATAAATCAGCTTATATATGCTAATTTATAGAGAAGCAATTTGAACGAGTTGCCCTAAGAAATTGTGTCGAAAAGTTACATAATGATCGAAGATAAACAAATGACTTTAACCCTTATGTTCATTTTGTATAGTATACCATACATACAACTTTATAAAAATATACCACCACTATAAAATAAAAATATATATATAAATATATATATATAAAATAAGCTACCTATATACATTTTTTTTTTTTTTTTTTTTGCTTTTCTTCAAAAAAGCAATCTTGCCACGATAAGGGTTAAGTTTGATATTTATAAAAATATTATATATCACTTTTTTATAAATATATTTATAGTTTTTAAAATTTTTTTCAAATATTAGAGTCTAAAACTAATGTATGAAAACTACTAGGACTATACCTGTCTGAATTTTGTAATAGATTTTTTAAGCTGAACAAGTAATGTTAATATTTAAATACAATTATTAAAGTCTTAAGTGATCAGAAAAAAATACATTCATCTGATTTAGTTGAATGTCTCAAAAAGACTGGTTATTTCCACCTTATTCTTAGCTTCTGCATAGTGAGGGTTTTTCACGATGCAGATACCGTTCCAACTTTGTTCGTGTTTTTTTTTTTTTATTATTATTATTATTACTTTAAGGAAAATATCACAGTAATAAAAAAGTGTTACAATGCAATTATGTATGTTTTTCCTTTAATGGCTGCTAATTTCTAATACATATCAATATTTTTTTCAGAGAAGAGATAATTTTTAATGGAAATATGAAACATTTTGATAAAGGTTTCTCTTAATTACTTTGTCTGTAAGAATATTTTAATAATACAAGGAAACCTATATATTTCAGGATAAGCTGAATCCAGACAATGAAAACCAGAGTGGATCATACCACAATTCTCTCTCAATTGAGCTAGGAATAATTTTTTTTTAAATATAGAAAGCGAAACATTTAGAATGTGTTACTATTCAACATAAAGCAACTAATACATTTTATCTGTTCCGATTCTGAAAAAATCTATCAGATACTCTTCATTCACTGGCAGAAGGATTTTCAGCATCTAGAGGAGTCAACTAGTAAAATGTACCTCTGACATTCAATTATACACACAGTTTCATGCTTATATATTTCATTGAATAATACTTATTTACAGTAGATTACAATTATGAAATCCGAAATAATTTTTAATAATTTCGAAGGATCAATACATTTATGAAAGTATTTACAAAATTTTTTCAAAATATGCACATTTGACACTTATTCCATCCTTGAGCCATTTAGCAACTACCGAGCATATTTTTGAAGAGAATAAAGTTGAAATGCAGTTCTTAAATGACAGTTTGATCTTTAAATAATAAAAATTTCTAATCGTAATTTCTGAATTGTCATCAATGTATTTTTTATACGAGATATTTCTAACAAAAATAACAGATATATATATATTAAAAATGCTACGTTTCTTCGAAAGCAACCTGAATGTGAAAATAAAACTGCAAATAGACAATGAAAGAAAGCAAAGAAAAACAAGTGAAAAGGACAAAGATGAATATTGGATATGAATACAAGGCAAAGAAAAAACAAACGAGCATTAGTTTGCCAAGTTCCAAAATGCAGCAGCTGAAAATTCTGCTAAGATTAAGCTAAGTTCAAAGGAGAAATAAAATAAAAATATTTGTATTTTATTTTTTACCTACGATATAAATCAGTTGTATGCAATGAACAAACTTTGATGCTTTCCAAAGCTATAGGATGCATAGCCACACCCTATATTTCTATTAGTTAATTCATTTTGTCTTTTTTTTTTTCTTTTCATTTTATCCCATCCCCATTTCTCTTTGTAATTTTTACTTTCGTTGAATACCGAATTCTTAGGGTAGGAAAGTAAAATAATAAAATTGACATAACAAGTCTTTCAATTTTCAATAAAGGAAATGTTCAACAGTCAATAAAGGAAATGTTCAACAAAAAAAATTCTTTTTGCTGCAAACAAGAATTAAATGGTTCCCTCTATTAATAATAATGCTTATATATCTCCTCTCCAACATAATCTTTCTTAACATAAAGACTAACTTAACATTATTTTCTCTAACATTATTCTTTGTTTTTAACATTTTTAATGGCATGCTATAATATTTCATGTTTAGTGAGTTTTTTAAACTGAGTTTTTGTGAGAGATGAAGATTCTGGAACATGATGGTCTAAGAACTACAGTAAATTTTGGAAATACAATAATGGAAAACACGTTAAAAAAACAATTATCCGGATTGCATTTAGACATTCTTTGTTTCTAAATAAAGTTTTAAATATTTAAAAAACAAAATGATAGATTATATATGCTGAATGATAATTCTGGTACAACTCTCTAGTGCTGCATTAAAGTATAAGCCATTTCAATTAATTTTAATAATTAGAATGCATATTTTAGACTAAAATAATTTGCATAAAATTAAAATAATTTTCCATGCAATGATCTTCAAAATAGAACCTTATAAATAAATGAGCTTTTAATAATCAAACGTTAAATCATAGCATGTCTACAACAGATAAATGTTTTAGTCAAATTTTGATGTATAAAGTTTCCCATAATTTAATAGATTTTTTTTGCATCAATCATTATTGAAGAAGGCTAATTTAAAAATAAACTTCTATCAGACTGAATAAATTTTACGCATACTTTATAACCCGTAAGACAGCATAAACATAAAAAATTTCTGATAATATATTTTCAAGTAAAATAATAGATACACAATATAAGAAAATACTGAAATAAATAGAGAATACTCAAATATTTTATCAAACAGTCTTTAACATATTAAAAATCCAAGAAATTGTAAAAAACTCAATAATATAGTATTACTCAAAAGTTTTTAGTTCTAACAAGATTAAAAAATGAAGAATCTTATTTATTTGCAAAGTCAGATACCCAATTCGAATAAAAGATTATTACAAACGAATCTCCCAATCATGATTTAATATACACTTTTTTAAAAACCAACCACACTTATCAACCAACATGAGCAGCAACCTTAATGGTAAGAAAGATAATTGGAATTTTATTGTATACAGATTTTAATCAACCTGGTTCCTGAAACAACTCAACATAGTTTGAAGAATCATAAAAGTATTAAAAAGTCAGCAAGAAATTCTCGACTTTAATAGCTATATACACTGATAAACTTTATCTGCATGCATTTGGTTCGTAAAATGAAACAAAAATAAATCCCAATAATAATCTCAAAAAGTGTTATTTTTATAGCAATTACTTTATTATAAGAAGTTAACCTCTTACATCTTTCAAAATAAATTCCTAAAGGACTTGGCAAATAAAGATGTTTTTCTGTATACTAAAAGTTATTTGCATATTCGTAGAAGTTTCCTAACCTTATTCGGATGGATGAGCATTGAAAGAAGTGCACACACAGGACAAGACCAAGCAAACGCCAACCGTTCGCACAGGCAGGAGCGTTTTCTTTAACTACACCTAACCTACTTCTTATGACATAAAAATATACATAATTTATAAAAAGCACCCTTTGCACTGAAGTAAAATAATTCTTAAATGTTTGGTAATAGATATATTTTCAATATTAATATAATAATTTTTAAGAAATAATCAAAATAGCAGATATTTTATACTAGAAAAAAATAAAAATTTTATGATTGTGTACGTTTTTATGATCGACAGCACTTACATTAAAACCCGATTATTGAAGGAAAATATAAAAATATGAGAAATATAAATATTTACAATTAATACTTTAAAATAATTCATGAATAAAAAAAAACCAATAAATTAATTCTCTAGATAATAAATAATTATGTGTATTTGTTATTTCACAGACTCACTAAAGAAATAATTTAAAAACTGCTTATATAGATATTAAATTAAAATTAATAAAATATATCCAATTACAGAAATTTGGAAGGGCGCTGAAATTCACATTGCTAAAGGATCCCTACAAAGCCTAATCCAACTCCCATAGAAGTTGATATAATTTATTCACTAATAAAACTGAACAATACATTTAACCTACAATTACCTCAAATATTGAATGAAATTAAATTTCACCTACTTTTGGAATATTAACATACATGAGGATCATTCTAACTCACTATTTATGTTATTGGGTTTCCTAATAATAAAATTAGTCACCTTTAATAAATGAATATCTTTTCATGTAAAGATATTGCATTCCATAAATAAATTTAAAATAGCAAATTTGAGGTATCGTTATTTTCACAATATATTTCAACACTCGTAAGAAGATCCCTTAACTTATGCTGTTCACATTCATACTGTCATAATAATATAAAATGAACCAGGAAAGCTAAAACATGCATAGGATAAATTTGATCCAAACTCCAGAGTGAAAAACGAAACATATCATTTTTCAGGTACACATTGTTTTAATACCTTGTTTGGGACCATTTATAAAGTTACAGCAATTCTACAACACGTTTTCATAAATGCTTTAGAAAAAATAACATACTGTGTTGTCAAAAAGTCGACATACGCGTACTTCCGTTTTCACAAATTTTCTTTTTAAAAATAATATACTAATAATAAGCAATACTATTTTGCAAATTCACAATTGTTTAAAACCAATAATGGATTATGGGCAGGAGAAAGGTTATATGAAAACCTATTATTGTTCAATTCAAAACGGAATATCGGTTTTAGTTTCCTCAGACAAGTTACTTTTTCAAACATGAGGTCGGCCAATTCTTTCTACATTTTGGGAAATTAACTGAAAGTTAAATCTAGAAATGTGTTAATGAAACGTAATATAATTATCAATCATTAGAAAATATTATCAAACAATTTCCAATGAATACTCACTAATGGTGGAAAAACGGCAAAGCGCTCAAATTTTAAATACAAACTATTCGTTTTCACCGGGTTGCCAACAGGTTACAGTTAATAATGTCTAAGTACATTGACGGTAGAATAGTGAGAACTTTTCAAATTTGATGGATTAAATGTCGCTTGGAGATTTTTAGCAGAAAAGGCAATCATCTGAATTTTTGAATTTTTAGACTTATTTTGAAGTTTTTTGAGATTAATATTCATTGCAGTTTTTTTTTATTTAAAATTATCAACCGGTATATTGCCAAGAAACTTTATAAGTACTGTCGGATTTGAAACTGTTTAACACCTAAAGGATAGAAAATATAAACAAATCTATCATTGAATGCGAGGAAGAAATTTTATGATGATGATTAATTTTTGTTTTTCTACGATTGATAAGGGGACTTAAAGTGTTGGGAATTTGAGTTCGAGAAGAAATACAGTATAATGGTAGATTCTTGAAAGGGCTTAAAATATCTGCGTTGAAAATTGGGTTCCATGATCAGTAATAAGATGCCACGGTACTGCAAATCTTATAATCCAATTGCTATAAAAAGCTTTTGTTATTGTTTCTGCAGAGATGTTTTCCAGCGGAATAGCTTTCATCCAATTCGTGTATCTCTCTATGCATGTTAAACAGTTGGTGTTGTCATTTGATGGTGGTATTGGATCTACAGTATCAATAAGTATTTCCCGAAATCTTCCTGCTGATTTCTGAAATTCACCCAATACTGATTTTGTATGACGGGTTATTTTCGACTTTTGGCAGGGAATACATAACTTCGCCCACTGCTGGACATCTTTCTTAATATTTGGCCATATAAATTTTGAGGAAATTAATTTCGCTGTTGATTTAGTTCCCGGATGGACAATCAATAAAATATCTCCATGCGAAAGTTTTTAAGCATATAAAGTCTAATATGCTGTGTTGAAGTATCACACCATAAATATTTTACAGATGGAAGGGGATACTTTTTAAATGACAAATTTGTAGATTTTCGACATGTTCGAAATTCATTATTTTGTTCTTGTTATTTGGTAATTAGTTCATAATCCATTAAGGTAATTTCCTCACTTCTTGATAAAGTATCTGCTACCACGTTATTTTCTCCTAAAATGTACTTAATTTCTGTTGTGAATTCTGAAATATATTGAACTTGTCTAATTCGACGTGAAGAAGCTATATCAGACATTTGTAAAAATGCGTAGATTAATGGCTTGTTGTCAGCATATACTGAGAATTTTCTTCCTTCTAGAATATGTTTGAAATATTTAATGGATAGATAAATTCTGAGAAGTTCACGATCGTATGTTCTGTAATTTTGTTGCGCGCGGTTAAGCTTCTTGAAAAAAAAATCCAATTGATTTCCAACTACCATTTTCAAGTTGTTGTAAAACCGCACCCACTGCTATATTTGAAATATCTCTGCACAACGAAAGGGGTAATTCTGGATTTAGGTGAGACAGAACAACAACATTTGCCAATTTTTTTTATATTTTCTAACCTGTTCAATGGCTTCCTCATTCCAAGTTATTTTCCGATAATCTTTTTTCATTGCTCCTTTTAAGTATTCATGTAAAGTGGCTTGAGTACTAGCGGTGTTCTTTAAAAAACGACTGTATAAATTAACCGTTCCTATAAAAGTCCCTAGTTGCTGAACAATTTGAGGCAGATTAGTATTGTCAATTGCTTTAGCTTCTTCAGGAAGAGGTTTTGTTCATTCACTTGTAATTAGAAAATCTAAAAATTCCAGTTTTTTAACTCCAAAAACTCCAAAATGTTAAGTCACAATCCATATTTTTGCAATCTGTCAAAAACTAATTTTACGTGTTTTTCGTGTTCTTCTTCCGTAGTTGATGCAATTAAATCATCGTCCAAATAAGGGAACGAAAAATTTCTCATTCATAAATTTTTGAAAGGCGGAAGGAGCGTTACGCAAGCCAAACTTATTACATTAAATTCATACAAGCCGAAGTGTGTTATTATAGAAGTTTTTTTGCTTATAAGCTTCTTTAATAGGAATTTGGAAATATGATTTATGCAAATCAATTTTAGAAAATATTCTATTCTTTAAAATGTGGTTGAAATCTTCTGATCGAGGTACAGGATAACGATCTGGTATGGTTTGAACGTTCAGACGTCTGTAATCCCCACATGTTCGGAAAGAACTATCGGCATATGACTCTGCGTTTTAAAGTGCAGATTGTAAACGCTCGATACATAAAATAAACATTTCTTATTTTAGGATATTACGACCAACGACTGAAAGTGTTTTAAAGAAATTAAAATCAAAACACAGGCTACGTCAAATCCAAGCAACAGCGAGCATCTCACTCGTTATATTTATTTTTTACAACACAATCTTCGTTGCCAGATGCAACAGCAGAAAAATAGTTTCATTTAACACAAAATAATATATAAAATATTTTTACTGCAATTACTTCAAAAACAAACATGAACAATTATAACAAATAAACAAATACAAAACATTAACAATTATTTATAATATTTAGTTACCACAATGACTTGATGAGTTGCGTTACTCACAACCTGTTCCTACAGAACCATCTTTCTTAGGCACCATATGAAAAGGGCTGGATCATTGCGATTTAGACTGCCGAACAATATCATTTTCTAATATGTACTGGAATTTCTATTTTGCTATATATAATCGCTTGGAATCCAGTTGTTTAACTTTGGAATAAGTAGGTTGTCCTTTTGTTGTGATAAAATGCTCAACAACATTTTCAAATTTAGATACTGTTAAATTAGGTTTAGTTAAATTTGGGTATTGTTTTAACAAATTAGCATATTTAGAAGTTTTATCCAAAGTACAAATAACATCAACAACAGATACTGTCGTTACATGGTGTCGAATAGACAGATTATATATTCCATCAATAAGTTGTTCATTATGAATATCTATTAAAAGTTGAAATTTATTCAAAATGTCAGCCTCTGTAATAACTTTATCAACTTTAGCTAATATAAAAAGAAATTTAAATTTTATATTAAGTCCTAAATTGAAGTTCAAAATTTTAATTCCGGTATAGGATTTCCGTTCTATTCGCCGTGTATAGTTTAAAATCATCTACTGCTTTATTTCGATGATTTGCAGGAATAAGACTAACATCGGCTTTTGAAACCATTAAGAACCGCAGTCCTGTGGTTCTGTCTTTTATAAATAAACGAAACTTGCGGCTTTTATTAATATCAGTAACAGTGGTAGCCGCTAACATCTTGAAGTTTCCCGACGAGTAAAATTCCTCAGGTGGACAACGATCACCAAATTTAAAATGATAAAAGCAATATTTACCTTTCTCATTAAATCGCTTAAATGAACGACTGCGATTTCGAAATATATTCCGGTAATGATTTCTAAATTTCGATCTAGAAGTGTCATTTATTTGCAATGAATCATTTTCTTTGTTCTAATGCAGATATTCTTGCAAATAAAGCATCGGTATAACTAATATTTGGCGAAACAGCACAAATTTCTGTTTCAGATTTCATCTCAAGAATTTTATCAGCCATCGTAGCCAGTTTGTCTAAACTTTCTTCACTTAAAAGAAGAATGTTTGGAATAAAATCAGGTATTTTATGGAGCCATAAAGATTTTAAAGCTTTTTCTGAAAAATCGTTCGCTCCTAAATTTTTCATCTTCTGCAAAAGCTGATTTGGCTTGTAATCTCAAATGTCTATTTCAGTAACTATGCGCTGAATTCTCTTGTTCTCCTTTCATTGAACATACTTAAAAGTCTTTCCTTCTCCAGGGCATATTTATTAAGCTTAGTATCCTTCTTAGTAAGAAAACGTTTGGCTAGCATTGTACAGAATGCAAAAGTGTGGACATAGCCAAATAAACAGAAAATAGTTGCCGCCTCTGTGAGGCAGGAATCCTACATGATAAGGGTAAAATTTTATTACCGAGTTGAAAAGGATTATTCTTTGTTGAAATCTTTCAAATATTTTCCACGGAACAGGAATAAGGGAAGTTGGAAGGTAAGATTGGGCATTAGCATTATATTTCCCAGATTTCGGAATAGGAATGATTTTTACCGTTTTCTATTCTGCGGAAATATTTCTTATACTACAAATTTCTTTATATATTTTTTAAAAAGTTGTACCTATCGAGTTGTACTTTAATGAATTTTGTACTGATTCCTTTAGCTTTTAGGGTAGGAGGAGGAGAGTATTAAGAATCTTATGGATAGAGTTTTGGAGTTCTTCAAAAATATAAGGTCGATTATATTCGTTGTGTAGTCACTAGAGATCATAAGAGAGGACTTCGTCGATATTTTATAAGAAATGGAGGTCTGAGAAAAGGTTAGTTTGTTGATGGGGGATGGAGACAGAGGATGCTGCAAAACGTATACTGTTGGCGCTATGAAAGGGAAGATGGTTTCTATTATATATAGTCTTTAAGATTTTTTTGGTTTTTCCTGAAAAACCTGTGAATTCGCAAATTCTATTCCAATTATTAAATAGCATTTATGAAACGAGATTCCGTCATTGTTTCTCGAACTGAGAAAATTTTGAATTGAAAGATGATTGCTGTCGAAAGGATCGGAATGGATCTACTACTAATATAAAGCATATAAAGCAACTACTGATGAAGACATATAAAGCAGGGGTACAACATTAACATAACGTGCACATACATCACATAAACACACACACACACACACACACACACACACACACACAGAGCAACAGGACACACATCTTTTCTCGCACGGTAAAACGAAAGTACTCTGGCGGGAAAAAGTTGTTGCGAGATCAAGAGAAAAAGTTGTTGCCAGATCAAGATTTAAGCTCTTGCGCTGGCTCTGCAACATCCCGCTTCCCGTTGGACACTGGTTAAACATCCTGAATTGGAAGGGGAATTATGCAGTTCATGCCTCGCAGGAATAGTCCGTTGGAGGTTTGGACCTGAACTACTCGAACAAGTCCATTGGGTCCAGGTATTGTCTTCTTTATTCGCGCCAATTTCCACTGTAATGGCTTGTGGTCGTCCTTAAATATGACTAGGTCACCTTCTTTCAAGTTGGGCTGTGAATTCTTCCATTTCTGCTTCTGCTGTAGTTGTTGCAGATACTTCCGACTCCAGCGGTCTTAAAACTTGGATTTAAGGTCCTGGAGATGACTCCACCTGGAAGATAAACTGACAGCAGTATTTTGTTTAATAAAAGATAGTAATGATGACCCAACCAAAAAATGACCCGGTGTTAGAGGTTGTAGATCGGTTGGATCGACGGACAAGGGACTGAGGGGTCTGCAATTCAATATCGCTTCAATTTCGAAAACCAATGTGCTAAGTTCCGCAAAGTTCAGAATTTTGGTCTTGGTGACTTTCACTAAGATTTTTTCATACATTTTTTTTATTTGCCTCCCAGAGACCACCAAAGTTCGGTGCAGCTGGGGGTAGAAATTCCAGTTGAAGCCTTCCTCGGCACTGAACCTTTGAATCGAATTGGATTTGCATAATTTAAATAGGGGGTTCAGAAGAGCATATGCTCCTTTAAAATTAGTTGCATTGTCGCTCTAAATTACTGAAGGTCTCGATCGCCTTGCGATGAATCTTTTAAAGCATGCCAAGAAGGTTTCAGTTGTTAAATCAGATATTACTTCCAGATGAGTAGCCTTAGTGCTAAAACATATAAATATGGCGATGTAAGATTTGATTGTTACTCTAGATCTTTTCAAATTAGGTATTGCTATGATTGGACCTGCAAAATCAATTCCCACCTTGTAAAAAGGTCTGGATGGAATGATCTGATCTCTTGGTAAATCGCCCATCATCAGTTGAATAGTTTTATTTTTTTACTCTAAAACAGGTTAAGCATCTTTTGATTACACTTTTAACTTTAACTTGACCAGCTGGTATCCAGTATTGCTGTCTAATTAAATACAGAGTAGTTTGAATACCTGAGTGGAGTGCTTTTATATGAAAGTATTCTATAAGTATATCTGTGAAATGGTGTTTCTTTGCTAAAAGTAGAGGAAATTTTTGTGAATCTGGAAGATCAAAAAATTTTAATCTTCCGCCTACTCTTAAAAGCTTATTATTATCTAAGAATACATTTAAATTCAGAAGGGAATTATTCTTTGGAAGAACTTTATTCTTTTTTAGACAATTTATTTTAAATTCAAACTCTCTCGTTTGTATAATTTTTATTAAAGATTTTGTAGCATTTTGTAATTCTGTTACATTTAAATGATCTCTCTTTCTGTTTTGCAGAGCTTATTTACAATTATGTAAGAATCTTAAACACCATGCAGTTACTTTAATTAATTTGCTGAAAGAAGAATATCTTTTAATCAAATCAGCATTTAATGAATTTACTTTTACTATTGTCGAACTTATTAGAACATTCTTTTTCAATTCTAAGTTGTCTGTGTCTTCTTTGACATTTGTCTCATTGTTTGTTTTACTTAATTTAGGCCATTTACATTCATTTTTTAACAATCAATTTGGCCCATGCTATCAGAAGTTAGAGTTTCTCAGTTCATGTACCGTTAACCCTCTTGATATTAGATAGACCGGATTATCAGTTCCATGAGTGTGATTGGCTAGATTTTGGATTTCTTTAATTCTGTTTTTTATGAACACTTTAAATCTTTCAGGGTCACCCTTCAGCCAATAGTAAACAATTGAAGAGTCAGTCCAGAAGAATCGTGTAACAGGAAAGTTAATGCACTTGACTATTTTACAGCCTAGCCTTGCTGCTAAAAGAACACCCATTAGTTCTAATCTTGGGATCGAAAGCGTCTTTAGAGGGTCTACTCTACTGTTTGAAGCGACCAAATTTGATTTGATTTCCCCGTTTTTCAATGTACACTACAGTTCCATATGCCCTCTTAGAGGCGTCAGAAAAACAATGTAGTTGAGCTTCAACTATTTCATTAACCCTCCAGGCGGCGGCTTTCAGATTGCTATCCTTACCGAAAGCGGCAAGCCGGAATAACAGGTTCAACCTTAAAAATGTCGCGGTTTGGTCAAAAGGATTGCTTTCCCCTTTTGCGGTCAGTTCAGCGCTGCAGGTGGGAAGTGATTAGCAAATTTCATGCTGTGAGTAGCAGGTGTTTCTTAGAGCACCTGCTACTCACTTCTTCTCACTTCTTAGAGCACCTGCTACTCAATTCTTAGTCTATCGATTTCTAAGAGCATTTTTCTTTCACTGCTTAGGAAGAGATTGACAATAACATCGATTGAAAATGCGAAAATGTGATTGGTTTTTTTAGAGGTTTTTCGATTATTTTATAAAACAATACATAAAATTTATGTTAGGAATAAGTTATTATCATGTTTATTTTGATACTAGTCTGGTTTTTATAAAATGAAAGTCCTCGTCTAATATTTTTTTCATTGCAATATGTTTCGCAAATTATTTTATTCCGTAGTACTGTGAAATTATTTCTCGACATTACCTGCAAGTGATTTAATTTTTTAAAAAAACCCTTTCAGCGCATTGCCAATTTATTTTAATATTTTAAAATGCGTGTTTAAAACATTAATTGTGATAAGTAACACTACGTTATAACTTTGTTTCTTCAGTATTCAAAAAAAATAATTGTGTAATTAGGGAATTTCATGCAATGTTTCACTTTCAAATATATCGATTTTCAGTATTTATCTGCATGATTAAAATTTTATAATTAAATATACTGTACAATATTTAATTGGCCAGTTATTCAGTAATGCTGAAATAACTGGCCGATGCGCCTTATGACTGTAACAAATAAAAATAATTGTCAAAATATTTCTTTGTAATATTCATGATACAAATTTGGCCTGGAAAAATGACTCAAATAATACAGATTATTTAGACTCATAATTAACCATTTGCAACTGGAATTTTTTGAATACCTGCAAATCAAGTTCCTACAGAATATTAAGTACTGCTTTAAAATAAATTACAATTTTTGAAAAATCTCAGTTTTAAGTTTTTCGGGTTAGAATCAAAGCTCTTACTATTTTGCAATCGGATAACGACAAACCGTGGGGTAAACGAATCATTAAAAAGAAAAATCTGAATTTAAAAGCTTTGCAAATACAGTTGCATTGATCTTTTTTACTTATTACTTTTACATTATTTATTGCTTTTGGTGATCAGCACATGTGTTACGTCGAGGTTACTAGCCAATATAAAATTTTTAATTAAATGTTTTCTTCAGCAAAACATCTTGAAATTTCAAATTTTGATAGTCATATAATTCATACTATTGCAGACTCATTGTACCATTCTGTATTGCAGATTTTTTTAATTTTCTGTCAGCTCCTTGACAGTAATTCCTTAATTTAAAACGGGAGTGAATAAACTTCAATTAATGCAAAACCTTTTTTGTTGAAACCAATCAGGCTTATTAAATTTCTAAATACAGGGAATAGAATCATTCAGCAATAAAGTTTTATGTATATACTGAATATTTCTTTTTAATTTTTGAAATGACTTTGAATGATCTCTTATTCAATAAAAATTTCCAAAAATTCCTTCTTATTCTGTAATAATTTTGAAAGTTATGATGGAATACACTTCAAAATCTCATTTTATTTTTAATTCATAATTTTTAAAAATTTTCAGAAAAAAAACAAAAAACAAAAAAACATTTTACACATTTTCATTTACTAAGATGCATATTCCACTAAGATATATATAGAAGATCTAATAGACGCCACGCACAAACATTCGTCTAAGTTAATAATAAAGATGGACAAGTGTGTGTGTCATTACTTGTCTGGTTGTATTGGTACTTTTCAGACCAGACAATTTGAAATAGAATTACCAAAATCTGCATCTACATACATTGGACAGTGCGAATCATTTCTTTAAAATTTTAATTAACCCTTTCAAGGGACAAGGGAAGTATGCTCATCACCAAATTCAACAATTTTTGAATAAAGTTATGTAAGTTGGCATAAATTCTTACGAATTTTTCAGTAAGATTTCAATTGTAGGTTAGAGGTTTCAATTGTTTATCTCAAATAAAATGAAGTGTCTTGATTTATTTCTTAGTTATTAATTGGAAAAATTAATTAATAAATCAGATTAAACTGATCTAATAAGTTGAATGAATTACTTTTCCTAGGCCAATCTTAATTTTAAAAACATGTTACTCCAACATGACTAGGAAAAAAAGGCCCTTTAAAGGGTTAATAAAAATTATTAAAATTTTAAAGTTCATTCGAAAATATCACAGTAGAAAAATAATGTGTACATTAATTGTGAATTCAAATTTTTTCCCCCACTTTTAATTAAATTAAAAATATTTTAGCATATTTTAAAAATATTTTTTTATTTTTGAATTGAAACTAAACGTTTTCATTGTTATCCTTATATTTCATTCCGGCTTTTTACCCATTGATGATGATTTAGTTAAAAGGTTAAAAAGATCTAAGCTAAAAGCAAAGGGGTAAAAATTTATTTACTGAAATACAAATAAACCATGTGGCTAAAGAGAATGCTCCATAATTAGCATCTCAATAAATAAGACACTAAAAGTTCAAGATCTTAATTTTACCTCAAAGAATGATTTTTCTTGGTGATACATTCAAATGTATAAATGACACATTGTATAAATTATATTAGAATAATTTCGTATTTTATCGCTGATAAATGGTAAAATTTTAAATAATTTTTAATTAACAGAAGTTTTAATTAAAATTTTCAAAATTTCCTCTCGAGGTGAACGTTAACAGTTTTCTAATTATTTAATGGCGAAGTGCGTTCGCTCTAAGTCAAACAGTTTGATCTGGAGATCGCCAATACGAACATTCATATTCATTATAATTAGAGATATTCGCTACTTTAATAGAAATATTCGCAAGCGACCTTCATGTCTGACACCCTTGTTCAAACTAGTTCTGTTTTTAAAAAATGAAAATGTGAGGCTAAAGGTTATTAAGAATAAAGAATTTCAAATTACATGGAAGTGGGAGTTTCCGAATTTTTTTTACTCTCGTGATCAAAAATAAAATAAAACAAAGATCATATCCCGTCTTGTTTGTTAAAAATCACATCCAGTGAACTCGAACTGACCAAACAGGAGAAGAAAATAGTCTAAATGCCAGTTGTACGCATTAAAAATTTTTTAAATACTAACATATGAGATAAAATTAGATCAAGGAGTTAAAATAATGGCAACAATTTTAAAATTATTTATTCTCACATTTAACTCACACATTCACTCACTTTCAAGTGGATTAAAATTCGCGGATTAAATTACTCAGCATTAAGAGTAAAAATGTCAATATAAACCACTTTCATATAAACAGAATCGTGCGATGTATATATAAGATTGTACAGTGAAATAAGATTAATATTTCGATACAAAAAATAGAACCTTTAAAAACTGCGCTTATATTAACTTTGAAAATATTATTAAAAACCAGAGGAAAAATATAAAAACAATGAAACTTATATCTCTACAATGCTTACATTTTTGTTCGAATTCGTCAAAGAGTGTGAAATTCTATAAGGTTTAAGGAATGAAACAAATATTCAATTTTCATTTAAAGTTTATTACGTTATAAAAATAAGGATTTAATGTAATGAATACTAATCTTTCCGAAAAATCGCATTTTAATATATTGGTTCTATATATCTCCCCGTTTTGAAATACACTTATTAATGAACACTAAAAAAAATAATTCATTAAAAGTTAAAAAGTTTCGTTCGTCAAGTAAATTTTGTAAATAAGTTTAGTGTCTTATTTCCAAAAATAAGTTGCATAAGCAATGTCAATTCTAAAATCCTTAAATGAAAGCACGCTATAAAAAAGAAACTTGTCAAATTTTAATTATATATTTTTTATTTATTTTTTACATTAACTATTTTCTTATGCTAGAAAGCTTTAAAATCTTATGTTTCAAATTATTAATAATAATACGTTTATGTATGTATTCATTCCAGGTATATATTTTCATACTTTCAATTTTATTCTCGTTATTTAAATTTCATTTTGGATACGTATCAAAATCTCAAAAGTAACGCCTCAGAACGTAAGTGAGATTTTAAAAGGCTTAAAAGGGCGCGAGCAGAAAGACATCAATCATATCGTCCACTGATAACGATTCACTTTTCCTTATCTCACATTCCCTTCTCATTATCTCACAGCTTGAGATTGGGGGTAGGGAAAAACCGGAACCCGTAAAAATACGGGCAGTGACAGTTTTAAGAGAGTTTTTGTTTCCGTCTATAGACGGGTACGCCGTTTTGAAGGGAGAAAAGATTCCGTCTTTTTCCGGGGTTGCAGCTTGGAGGGTTAATTTTTGCTTCGGCGAAAAAATATCTAGGTATTTTAATGAGATGCAAATTTTTTATTTCTTCGCACCATTCGTTTATTTCAGTAGTCAGTGTTTTCGGGAGAGGGTTATCCCAGTCTAATCCCAAGCACCTAATGTCTTGTATTAGACATTTTATGTTGTTGGTAAAAGGTCCTAAAAACCCCACTGGATCAAAAATGCGCCCAGCTACTTGAAGGACATATCTTTTGGAATTTACTGTTTTAGACAGGAATTTCTCTAAACTTCGAGTACCAAACTGGAATACATCTAAATCGGAATCCCAGGCTAATCCTAGCACTTTACAAGGAGTTAAAGCAGAATTATCATTAATTGAATATTTTTCTTCATCTATTTCTAAACCCGCCTCTCTCCATTTATCACGAAGCTCAACTGAGTTAGTTTTCCATTTCCTTAATTCCATGCTCGCTTCTTTAAAGAGGTTGAAACATTCTAGGCTTGTTTTAAAAGCTGAATCAAAGTCTCTTTGGCTACAGATTAAATCGTCGACATACAAGGATTTTTCTAGCATTTGACAGATATTAGAAAATTGCTTTACATACCTCTTTAGATGGTGTTGGATTGTAGCTGCAAGGAGGAAGGACTTGATTTGACACCGAAGAGAACTCGAGTCATCTTGAAAATTTCCTTTTCTTCCTTTTCCGGATCTTCCGTTCAGAAGAAGCTAGTAATTCTGATCTTCTTCGGCAATCTGTATTTTCAGAAAGGCCTTCTTTATGTCGGCAGTTATGGCAACAGCCTGTTCTCTAAAACCTATTAAAATCTCAAAAAGGTCTGGAATGAGATTGATACCAGTATGTAAACAATCATTTAACGACAACCGTCCTTTCGCATGAGAACTCGCGTCAAATACCACTCTCAAACGAGTGGTAGTTTTTTCTTCCCTTATTACCGCTCTGTGTGGCAAATAAAATGAAGGTTTTTCTTCTTCACATGTTATAACTTTCTTAATGATACCTTCTTTTAAATGATCTTCAATAACAGCTTTATAATCTAAAAATAATGAATTATCTTTAATAAATTTTGATTTTAAATGCGAAAACCTCTTTTAGCCACTTCAAAGTTATTAGCTAAATATTCTTTCATATTTGTTTTCCAAGGAAATTTTACAGTATATCTTTTATTTTGATAAACAATATTTTCTTCAAATTGTTTCATAATTTCTTTATCTATAGTATGTTTTTCTAAATCATCCTTTTCAACTCCTTCTACCCCTAAATTCTCAAGATCCCAACATTGTTTAAGTTGGTCCGAAACATCCTTTTCATCTACTACAATCTTCATTGTTATTAAATCATTTGATAAACCTATGTGACCTTGCAAGCATCATCCAAAAATTGTTTCAGTCGCTACCAATTTGTTGTTTAATCTTTTTATTCTGCCGGAAACGATTTCATAATAATAATCTACTCCAATTAATATTGAAATATTCTTGCCTCTATTATCAATATTTTCAGCCAGCTGTAAACTCTTCAATTTATTTTACATTTTAGTAATATTGTTGTTAGGTACAGGAAGAGTGTTGGCTGAAATGTTTTCCGTAACCAAAGCGTCTACTTCAATACGTAAAGAGGGATCCTCACGGTTTTTTAATTCCACTCTCACTATATTGTAAGAATGTTCTTTTGCTTGTTTAGCACCAAAAGTGTATACTGATAAAGATTCTTTTCTTATTACTTTTAACTTTAATTTTTCAGAAACTTCGCGTGTTATAAATATTCTCATACTTCCATTATCTAACATTAGTCGTACTGTTTCAAATTCGTTTGTTTCATCATTGCGTACGAAGGCTGCACATGTTTGAAGAAATATATTACCACGAGAAAAGCTTGTTTTATTTTTATCGTAATGTGAAATTGCGGTAATTACGATCTTATTATCTTTATTTAAATCGGGCGTGTTAGATTCTGCTTGAGAGCAAATAGATTTATTATACTTCTTCCCGCATATCTCACATCTCAAATATTTTCTCTGGCGGCATTCATTAACTCGATGTTTTGACTTCAAGCATAAAAATCATCTGCCATCTTGTTTTAAAACACCGAGTTTCGTTTCTAAGTCGGTTTGGGAACATAACTCATACCGATGCTCGCCTTTACAATGTAAACAATTTTCGTTTAATGCTGACGCGGAAAAGCATTGAAGATCTTGCGGTTTTGCGCTTGACTTTGGACTTCGCAATTTATCTTGCGAGATAGCCGTGTTTTGACTAAAGTTGTTGAAAGGATTCTGCTTCACTTTCGGGAGGGAATTTTCTTTGCGTTTATCGCCTTTTGCGGTATGCATAAACGCAGAGGATTCTGTACATTCAATTTCAATTCTTAAAAAATTTAGAAACTCAGTTAAATTAAATTCGAACTTCACCGAATTATCAACTCTTTTTCTATTTAATTAAAGGACAAGATCTTCGGGGATCAATTAGAATGTAATTATTATGTAATTAAATTTTCAACAATTTATTACTAAAGATAATTCAATAGATTGTATTTATTACGTATCCAATTAAATAAGTATTTCAAAATATTCAGTACATAAAAGCAGCCCACATTTACTTCATAATGTGATCATTTGTTCATCATAAAATATTAACCTTTTTTGAAATGTATTTATGAATTAAAACATGAATACAATTGTAAAAATAAATATGCAAATTAAATAAACAGCTGTCTTATAGAAAATTGTGTTCATACCTTAACAAAAATATCAAACACAATGACTATGTATAATTAAGTTATATAATGGAAATCCCCCTTCTCCAAATAATGTAACAGGCCCGTCACACTCATTTTACAGCAAAATCTATAAACAAGAATTCCTTAAACTATATTTAAATCAGTAATCAAATTTTTATGATGTCGCATAACAAAGATACCCAAGAAAAACTGAGGAAAATTACATGGGAGCTCATTCAGAATACATTCATGAAGCAAATCATATTAAAAGAAATTAAATTTGTTATTGGCTATTTTTCTTAGATACTTTTTTCTTTTTCTTGAATTTTCTTTGTATGGAAATAAGCTTGTTTGATGGCAATGTTGAAATTTCTGGCAATTCTTTGGATTCATAAGAACCAGCTGATGCAATCTGAAACATTGCTTTTATAAACTTGATTTTTTCATGAACTGCAGACAGAGGATGTAAAGTTTTCCAATCTTTTATAGTTGATTCCAATTCTTTTAATTCTTTAAGTAGTACGTCTTTTTTCGTATTTACTTCTTCATCTTGGTTTTGTAGTGAAGGAAGTATTGCTTCTTTCTCAAAAGCCTGCTTTTCTTTGCGATTGTTAGTATCATTACTAAATGATCTTCCTGGATATTTTCTGTTCTTTAAAATTGAACACATTTATTTGCATTTATACAAATGAAATGGATATGCTTACATATAACAAAATGCAAGCAGTAATAAATATAGGTGCAAGACATAGAATGTATGCACACATTGCATTGATCACATTTTACATTACAGCAACATACAATGCTGGTTTTTTTCGATATCATACGAAAAAAGTGATGAGCCAACATCTTGGGTTATAACATAAAATGTTTCATTCAGCTGGACAAATCTGTAATCTTCTAACATTTTAGTGCTTATATCGCTCTCCTATGAATAAGAGCCATTCTATGTGTTACTTTACCGCATTCTGTTGACATAATTCATGCTAACATTTTTTGAACTGGTATTCGTTATGGTGGATATAGTCTTATCCAATCTCTTCATAATTGTACCACCACTTTCTTCGTAATTTATTTGTGGACGCCACCTTTCAAGCTTCATGTTAATACTCACTCCCAAGCCTTTCCGATAACAATATGTCCATTTTTGAGCTCATTTTTAGTATGTATTTTTGAAATATTGTACAAACAAGTCTTCGTTTTCTTCAAACTTCTCAACAAATTTTTTGAGTAATATATGAAATGCTGTCTCATCTTTTTCGGTAAGTATATCTTTTATTTCAGATTTAATAATGGATTTATTGTCAGAATTCTTTACTCTAATATTTATATTCTTATTTATATTTTTATCGACATGCCAGATATGAGATGAATAAGCTTACCAGAGAAATTCATTTCCCATGCATTAATGAATGGATATGTATCATATGTCAATAGGATGGAAATTTTCAAGGCTGGGATACGTTTCTTGATATTTTCAAAAAAAAAAAAAAAAAAAAGGCAAGATAGTATGATTTTCTATTCGTGAAGAAAAAAAAGTGGCAATTGGCAAGCCTTCATAATTTTCATCATGGAAAATCAGAGTTGTTAATTCAAATCCATATTGATTTGTTCCACGAGTGGAATCAATAATTTCGCATGAATTCCCATATAATTCAAAAAGTTTTTCTTGTGCATCATTCCTTAAACCCGACAAAAAATCTTCCTGGAGAATTGAAGGGTAATCTGGCAGGATTGCACCAACTGCTTTGTACACAAGCAAAGGATTGACAGCCTTGTTTATTAAATTTTTTTACCAAAATATCAACAGATGTAGCACCACCTTGATGATTCACAGTGTCACTTCCGATTCGAAAGTCCCTGCTAATGTTATACAGATCTTTTGTTGTTGTTAAACTCGATCTGCTTGCTGCCGAGAAGCTCACCCTTGTTTTATTCAATATCTTGACCATAAGGATTCCAAGCTGTAAATTTGTAGCAAGATGTAACCTTTCGTTTTTGGATAAACGTAATTTTCCAGCATCCAAATCATACCCAACATGCACCGATAGATATCGAACATTTAGTTCTACTATACCCTCAATAGTAACTGTTGATCATTCGTTAATGCTGAGCAAGTGGAACCTACTTTTATAGATTCAGAGGCTTTCAGGTGGCGAATTCTCTGACCTTTTGGTTTAAATGATGCACTGCGATGGCAAATGTAATAAGACAGTTTTTTGTCAATGTCTTTCTTTTCTGAAGAGTTCCGGATGATGAAGAATGATTGACTACTGACCTTCTCAATTTTAATTTCCAATCCAAAAATTCTTCTTCTGAAAGAAAAGTGATTTACAAATTGAAGAGTCAAAGGATTTCTATTCTCTAAATATTCGTGTAATAATGCAACTATACGAAATGTACTCTCGTACATCCCACAAAGTTCACTGCTTTTGATTTGAACTTCCAGTTCAGGATGATATTTCTGATATGAGCATTTAAATTCTTTTTCATCGTAAATGTTATTTCACATCTTTTGCAAATAAAAGTAGATAATATTCTTTCAGCTATGATGATAGTCAACTCACACCAGTAAAATCTGCAAAGAATAACAAATGGCGTGTTTCAGAATTTCGCGTATACAAATGAAACCGAAGCGGAAGTGACGTAAAATCACAAATGGGGTCAATTCACGGTCATGTGTCAGGTCAAACCGCTTCTGTTCAATTTTCAACCGTTCTGCGCATGTAGTGATGTCTGCCGATAACGTTGACGAAACCATTATTTAGTAAATATTAATCTAGCGGATCAATTATTAAAAACTGATTTTTTTAAAGATATTATTTTGAATTATTTTCTCTAAATTTTCTTAATTATATAATTTTATTTCTTATATTTAAATATATTTCTATATTTCTTATATATTAAAATTTTAATTAGTATTTTCAATGGAAATATTGTTTTTGCATAATTAATTAACATCGCTTTTTAATTCGTTTGGAACCGCTTTATTCTTTCCTTTCCTCCCCCCACCCTTTTTTTTTATGCAAAGGATATATTTTGACAAATGACTATATGTATTTGTGTGTATATATATATATATACATATACACACAGAGAGAGAAGTTAAATAGGATATAAAGAGGAGTTGAAAGAAACACTTTTATGCTTTCACAGAGTTTTATAATTCAAAATTGATATGTTAAAGAAACAGAAAAAAAAAAGTGAAGCATGCATTTAGTATTGAAGTTGGGAATAAAAATGATATAATAAATGCTGATATGGAAATTGATTTTCAATGAAAATACCTTTATTTATTAAAACAGAAATCACTGAGGTGCACAGTGTTATAAAACAGGATATTATGATAACAATCAATTTCAGTATAAGTACAATATACTATTGACATTTCATTTTTAACAATATAAAAGTTATTTGATATAAATTCACTTTGAATCCATCACAAATCTGCAAATGTAATTAGAAAACTAGTAATATTCACTTCCACCTAAGTTTAGCATTATAGCAGTTGTTATTTTTGCAACAGGAGTTTGTTTACTTACATTAATTAAATTTAGATAAGATTTTGTAAAAGAATGCAATGTAATATTCATGTAAACATTTTAAAACCTTCTAAGCATATTCAAAATTATCAGAAATTTCAACAAATGTGAATAAAGTAAATTAGAAATGCACTCACGATTTTGTTTCATAGTTTTTGACGGCAAATCGCTTACCGATTTCTTTTTCTTCGAAGAGTTTTTCTACCAAATTACTGGAACAGCTATATTTAATAAATGGAGACACACTGAATGAATTCTTCAAAATGATCGGAGCATATCACTGACTTTGAAGGCTTGAAAAAATCTATACCAAAGCTATCAATCCAAGTCAGGATTGTTGTAAAGAAAATAAGAAAACATTTAATCATGGCAGTCACTTTTGTGTTTCGCATTAAAGCATGCATCCATTAGCACACCAGTATTTCCTCTGTTGACACATAATAAGAGGAAAGAAAATGACTCAAAAATTAAAACTTCAAATGTAAACAAAAAATCCGCTTCATACTTGGCTTAGAACGTTAATGGCAGACTGATTGACGAAAACGGTGCGGATGAAATTTAAATGCCATGCGCAAGAAGTACATGACATGTGACTTTTACGTCACATGAATTGACCCCATTGGCTTTGTCACGCACTCCCTTACCAACCTGCAGAAAAATAGTTTAATCCATCACACTCTCAGCCGAGTTGGGTTTGAGGCGCTAGTGTGTAAAACAAGGATACCTCGGCAGAAGCCGTACTGATTTCTACAGCAACTAACGTGGATAATCTCAGTGCATATTATGAATCGAGACCTACAATAACAAAAATTGTCCTCTGAATTAATGTTTTCTGTTGTCTTGTGTGGTGTTAATAAAAAAAAAATAATAAAAAGAAAACACTGGTCTGTCATTAATTTATCAAATGGACGCTGGATTTTCAACCAGACCATTTTCTGGAACAGTCGATCGTGAGACGAAGCATGGATACTATAAATAAGTTTAACAAAGTCAAAACTTCCTTCAGAGGAAGTATTACGAGAATTCAAAACTTTGTGAATAAATTGTCAAAAGACCCAAACTTAACCGATTTAGAGATAAATTTTCTTTGCCCTTTCTTTTGTCTTGCCCCCCCCCCCGTCGGCAAATCTCTGCCGCCGCCTCTGATAAATTTTTTTTTAAAAATCCCCCAGCTGCAACAAAATGTCGACAATCTAAGAAGAAATTCATTTGAACTGGATGATGTGAATACAGCTGAATTAACAGCTCTAGAACAAGAATTGGAACAATGCGATGTCCTCTTCGAGGATTTCGAGGTAATAATTAAAACTTTAATAAATTCTATTTGTAAACCTCCTTCTGTGACTGCAGCTTTCGCGAACGAAACTAAATCTTTGAATATATCAACTAGAATTCCACCGTTAATGCTTCCCACGTTTTCGGGAAACTATGAACAGTTTAGTAAATGTAAAATGATTCGATGATTTGATTACATGTAATGAACAATTGACGCAGTCACAGAAAATTTACTATTTGAATTCTTCTTTTTTTAATGAAGTTAAAGAATTTGCATCTTCATTTGATACTTTTATATATATATATATATATATATATATATATATATATATATATATGAATCCCTGGAATTGTAATATGATAATAAAAGATTAATTATTGATAATCATGTTTAGTCATTATTAGATTTTAAGAAAATAGAACATAAAAATCCTAGAGAAATCCGCGAAATGATTGATTGTATTCAGAGAAATCTGCGAGCAGTAAAAGTAGTAAAATACAAACAAAATGATTTCTTAGATATTTTCTTAATTAATATTGTGATAAAGAAATTAAATAAAGAATCTCGAAAGAATTTTGAATTAAGCCAAAAAGTAAAAGATGTTTCTACATTCGAACCATTCATTACGTTTTAAGAACAAAGAGAAGCCGTACTTTTATCGTTAATCAGAAATTGTGCAATGCAAACGAAACCATTGATGACTACTGGTGTAAGCGTCATACCAGTTGCAACTCAACTCCACTCCAAAATGTAATTAATTCAGATTTCGCTTTCTCGATGTAAATATGCTTTCGAAACTTTGCTATGTAAATAATCGCAAATAAAGTGTTCTCTCATATCACATCCATAGTAATTATTGAAGATTTCAGAAGAAAATATAACCAAACGAACATTATTATCTATTGCTCAACGAATTTACGACCCAATAGGATTTACAAGTCCAACTACTCTAATCCCAAAGATCATTCTACAAAAAACATGGAAAAGAAAAATTAATTGGGATGATGTGCTTCCACCAGATATATGTAATGAATTTTTAGCCTTGTACAAACATGTAAATCTGCTAAAAGATTGCAAAATTCCAAGAAGACTAATTTCAAATCCCTTTAAAGATTGTCAGATAAGTCTTCACTGTTTCAGTGACGTCAGTGAAGCCTCTTATGCTGCATGTATTTTTTTACGTGCTGAATATAACGGTGAAAGTTTCAGTTCAATTAGTGGCAAGTAAGTCAAGAGTGTCACCAACAAAGGAAATTACAATTCCTCGATTAGAACTGTTGGGAGCTCTTATATTATCCCGATTATATTGCCAAGTGACAGATGGACTTGAGGTAAATTTTAATGAAGTATACTTTTGGACTGACTCGACTGTTGTCTTAACTTGGATTAAACGGGATAGTTCTTGGAATACATTTGTAAGAAATAGGATAACTGAAATAAGAAAATATACCAATTCTGATAACTGGCATTTCGTGCCAGGTCATATGAATCCAGCAGACCTTCCTTCAAGAGGTTGTGATGCAAAGATTTTATTGAAGAGCAAGTGGTGGGAAGGTCCAGAATGGTTATCAAAGTCACAAGAATACTGGCCTTTGAATGAAAAACAAATTATTGATGAAAATTTAGTTGAATCAGAGAAAAGGAAAACAATAGTCAGTAATGTGGAGCATGAATCAGTTAACTTTACTGACCATCTACTTTATTTCTCGAAATATACTAAGATTTTAAGAATGCTGACTTGAATACTACGTTTCATTAAAAACTGTCGTCTTAAAGAAAATTGTAAGGAAACCGAACTAACCTATGAAGAAGACCAATCAGCTGAAAACTGTTTGCTAAAGCTAATTCAAAAGGAAAGTTTTGCAGGAAGCAAGATGAAAGCATTGAAAAATATGCAAACTTTCAAAGACGATTCCGACATTCTTAAAGTTAGAACTAAGCTCATACTGGGAGATGAAGAAGAGAATTTTAAGTGCCCTATATTGTTGCCAGGTAACCATGAAATAATTCGTCGATTGATACACCAGAAACATTGTGAGTTGCAGCATGCCGGACTTCGAACTCTCATTTCCAATTTGAGGGAAAATTACTGGATCATTTCTGTCAATAAAATAGCAAAACAAGTAAGCTCTCATTGTATTACTTGCAAAAGATTTAAAGCCAAACCTACGGACGGAGCCACCTTTAGCACCTCTTCCTAAAAATAGAATAAAAGTTGCTGCAGCATTTGAAGTCACAGGGATTGATTTGGCAGGCCCATTGTTTTTGCGTTCTGGAGAAAAGACATGGATTGTCCTTTTTACCTGTGCTATTTATAGGGCTGTTCATCTTGAGTTAGTCAATTCCTTGTCCACGGAAGCCTTTATAATGGCTTTAAGAAGATTTTTTGCTAGGAGAGGTCGAGTTAATATAATCTACACTGATAACGGCACCAACTTCGTTGGTTCAAGTAATGCCTTGAAAAATCTAGATTGGGAGAAGATTATGTCGTTTTCCACTATCAAGAAAATTAAATGGAATTTCAACCCTCCAACTGCTGCATGGTGGGAGCGGATGATTCGCATGCTAAAAGAAATCCTAAGGAGAATTTTGGGCCGAAAGAGTATTGATTATGAAGAATTGGAAACTCTTATATGTGACTGTGAAGCTACAATAAATTCCAGGCCTCTCACATATATTGAAGATAATTCAGAAGATCTAAGGTCACTGACACCTGCTTGTTTCTTGCAAAGCATTCCTAGTAGTGATACAACTGATTTAGACGAAATCGACAATAAAAGCCTAAATAGAAGATTACGTTTTGTTCAAAAACTACGGCATGATTTAAGAACGAGATTTCGCAACGAATACTTAGCAATGTTAGTGCATAAAAATCGTCACACCCGAGATGAATCTTTGAATGTTGGAGACATAATTCTCCTTGAAACTGATGGAAAACGCCTTCACTGGCCCTTAGGAATTGTAACTGAAATCCTCCCTGGAGCAGATGGACATTCAAGAGTCGCCAGAGTAAGAACAGCTCAAGGGGAAAAATTAAGACCATTCCAGAGACTTTATTCCTTGGAAATCAGAAGTTCTGAAAAATTACCATTCATTGCTCAGCAAAAGGATAAAGACACAAACACTCAACTTCCTGCAACTCCAGCTGTTTCAGATCAAGATTCCAGTGAAGATGATGATTATATAACCAAAGTAACTCCTTATGTTGTCACTAAAGCTGGACGGCGTATTAAAATTCCCAATAGACTCGATTTATAACTTTTGTTGCAATTTTAGGTACTCCATAAAATTGCAAGGTGGGAGATTATGTAAGCGTCATACCAGTTGCAACTCAACTCCACTCCAAAATGTAATTAATTCAGATTTCGCTTTCTCGATGTAAATATGCTTTCGAAACTTTGCTATGTAAATAATCGCAAATAAAGTGTTCTCTCATATCACATACATAGTAATTATTGAAGATATTTTACAACTGGAATTGAATTAAGAATGCAACTATTCAACTAGACAAATGAGAGGAGAAAATTTGATGATCTGGTTAGAAGTCGGTTATGAGGAAGAACAAGCTTGGTCTTTCTCAATGTTAGGAAGAAGCATATAGACTACATTACTGTTCTGAATTCTGAGCTTCTTTTCCTTATGGCTCCGAATTAGGAGAACAGTGGGTGTTTCAACAAGATGAAGCCTCAATCCACACTGCCAATGGAGTTAAAAAATGTTTCGCTGCAAATAATGTGCAGGTTTTACCACGGCCGGTTAAAAGCTCCGATCTGAATATAGTAGAAAATATCTGGGCAATGCTTGTTCGTCGAGTATATGTTGGTGGGAAGCAATTTGAATAGCTCTCTAAGCTTCGAGTGGCATTAAATACCTCATGGGATAATTTTTGTCAAACAGAAATTCAAACTTTGCATGATTCACTTCTAAATAGAATATTCGAAGTCATAAAAGCTAATGGAAAGAGTACTCCTTACTAATACCGCTTACATTTTTTTCTTTTTATAACTGTTCTTCTACTTTTTTTACACGGTTTCAAATAAAAGAAACCGTTTTTGTTGTCATTCATACTTTATTTTTTAATATCATGGTAATGATACTAATATTTTTCCAGTGAATGATCTAAAAAATAATTCTTATAAAAATAATCGCATTAAAACTAAAAAAATCCTTATTTTTTTTAAAAAAAAATTTAGAGTCCTTCTACTTTTTTTACGCAGAGTAGATTCTACAAATGTAAAGAAAAACGACACTATAGAAATTCACGTATTTTGCCACGCTTCAAAACTTGCTTATGGTGCTTCAGTTTATGTAAAAGTAAAGAAACAAGACAAAGTGTTTTTTAACCTCATCACTTTAAAAACTCGAGTGGCTCCACTGAAATGTGTTACATTGCTCAGACTTAAACTCCTAGGAGCGTTGGTAGCAGCTCGTCTGAGCTCCAAAGTTCAAGAAATCATCAGCCAGAAAAAAGACTACTGTATTCCACTGAGGAGATTCCAAAATAGATCTATATTGGATTAAAGGCTTACATAGAAAGTGGAAACAATTTGTAAAGAATAGAGTCCAGGAAATCACTAATTTGACAAATTCCAATACTTGGTTTCACTTTCCAGGAAAGAACAATCCTTGAAACTTCTTGTCTAGAGGACTCAGTGCTAATTCTCTTGTATGTGAAAATAAGTGGTTGAATGATCTATCATTTCTACTATCTGCTGAATTTTCAGAAACTCTTTGTGAATGTCCAGAGGCAGATGAAGAAGATTACTTTCCTGAACTCAAATCTGAGAACTTAAATATTGTTTTGACTTTAAACTCTAACAAAATATTTTTTGATTATTTTGTTAACCGTAGTAATAGATTTCTAATTATAGGTCGAATATTAAGTTATCTTTTTAGATTTCTTTCAAATTGCAGAAACCAAGAGAAAAAGGGTCCACTGACATTAGAGGAGCTGTTAGAAGCAGAAAATTACTTATTGAAACAGCGTCAATTGGAAGAATTCTGCAGAAGTGATATCATTAATGTCTCGTAATGAAATTTCCAATAAGAATAAGATTTCAAATTTATCTCCCTTTCTAGATAATAAAGGTATATTGGAGGTAGAAGGAAAATTATAAAATTCGCAGTTGCCGTATTTAGGAAACATCCCATAATATTACCTCAAAGGGTGAGTTAACTGAAATTATTGTAAGGTATTATCATGAAAAGTAATTTCATCCAGGTCCACAACATTTGCTTTTTCAGGTAAGACAAAAATATTGGCCTATTCATGGAAGAAATGTGTGTAGAAAAACTGTGCATAATTGTGTTATTTATTTTAAAAATAATCCGAAAGAGTATTCTCAAAAAATGGGCAATTTGCCAAAAGAAAGAACCCCAGATAAAGTCTTTAATTCAGCGGGAATAGATTTGTGTTGTCCATTTTTTATCAAAAATAAAAATCAAAGGAAGGGGCCTGAAATTAAAGTGTAAATATGTATATTTATTTATTTAGTAACAAAGGCTATACACTTTGCGATAATCAGTGATTTAATATCTAAAGCTCTAATAGCTACGCTGAAAAGATTTATTTCCAGAAGGGTTAAATGTCGTAAGATTTTTTCTGATAATAGGTCTAACATGGTAGGGGATATCAGAGCATTAAGATCTCTATATAAATTGGATAAAGATAAAAATGAGTCTTTATATGCCTTTTTTGCAGAAGAAGATATTGAATGGTCCTTTATTCCTCCTAGAAGTCAGAATTGGGGAGGATTGTGGGAGGTAAGTATCAAAGCCTTTTAAGTACCATATCAAACGCGTAGCAGGAAGCTGAAAATTTACTTACGAAGAACTGAGAACTGCTAAAAATGATTACCCATATCGAAGCGATTCTACATTCTCGTCCTATTACGCCACTTTCAACTGATGTTGATGATTTAGAAGTGCTAAACCAGCATAATTGGGAGGTCAATAACAGCAATAGTTGAACCATCTCTAACAGATCTTGAGTCAAATTGCCTTAATGTTTGAAAAAGAGTTACTAAGTTAGTCTAAACAATTTGGAAGAGATGGAGTCTTTCATACTTAAACAATTTTAATAAAAGAAAAAATGGGCAATTAATAAAGAAAATCTAAAAATAGGAGGCATGGTTTTAATAACTGAAGAAAATCTCCCACCTTGCAAATGGTTAATGAGACGTGTAATATCCCTTTTTCCTGGAAAGGATAATAAAGTGAGAATGGTGGATGTTAAAACTAGCAAGGCTATTTACAAAAGATCCATAAACAAATACAGTTTACTGCCTATAGAAAATTTAATTTTTTCTCAAGTTACTGCATTTGTTCTGTACATTTAGCTTGTATTATTTATTAAATTCAAATGGCATTTCTTTACCATCGTGATTTGCTTTGCTTTATTATTATGTTATTTTCTCGTCTATTTAGCTAGCATTGAATATTAAGTGAAAAATATTTTAGAAATGTATAATTTCTATGCGAAATAATTGATTCAGAAACATATATTGTATATTTATGAAATGTTTTATTTAATTGTGTTAAATAAGAGTGAAATTTTGTAAGTTTTTGCATGTAAACATATCAAGGCCGGGAGGGGGGATGTTGGCGCATGCGCGCTCCCAACCGGTCATGTGATCACGAGTGTAAACAAAGATACATCGGCAGACGCCGTACAGATTTCGGCAACAACTGACGTCTGTAATCACAGTGCAAATTTTGAATCGAAACCCACAATAGCAAAAATTATTGTCATCTGAATTAATGTTTTGTGTTGTCTGGTGTGGTGTTAATAAAACATTTAGAAAAAGACAACACTGCCCCGTCATTAATTTATCAAATGGAGACTGGATTTTAAGCCAGATCAAATTTAAACGCAAAAACTGACATAAAAGTAATTGGATATTTTTGAAATGTAAAATTTAAAAGATATCTAACATATAAATAAAATCTAAACCTACTGCCACATTTTTAGATTATAATTTTAGACAAAGTATCAGCAGAAAGATTGCCTATGTAACAATGGCGTGAAGCAAAGATATTTCGGTTAATGCATGAAATCTAGCAATAAGTCATTGATAAAATGAAAAATCACTTCGTTTTATAAGTAGGGATGACGAATATTTTCAGAGCGGTTATTACGTAACCAATATCAAAAAGTCACAAATACAAGTGATCAATACTTTTCAAAGAGGGGTGTGATTCAAATCCTTCATACGATCTTACTGATGATATTTCGATTACAAGTTTTGGATCACGATAGAAACTAACAATCGATACGATCTGTCCAATGGAAGCTCTCGAAAGAAATCTGTGATTGGATTGAAAAGTGAACGGACCGGTTATTGAAATTATCGTATCGTATCATTGAATTGCATATCACTGAAATTTATCGCAGCGGTGATTTCACCGGAAAGTGCGAGGCTTCACTGGAAAGTGCGAAGTCACCGCTGCACTTTACGGGAGTGACCGATATTCGTATTTGATGATGCACTATTCCATACAGATCATTTTTAATTGCTCGTGACATGATTGACTTTGATTAGTACTCTGTTTACTGCTGGCGCCATCTATTGGTAGAATATAGGACTAAAGTAAACATTTTAAAGAAATGACATATATTTTTAACTCATCTTTTCCAGAAAATGGTTCACTCTAATAAATAAACTAAATAAATAGTTTTGAGAAAAAAAATAAAATTTAAGAAGTAAGCTGAAACAGATAAATTAATTCAATCACACGTTAATTAAATTAGTAAATTAAGTATTAATTACAATTAATAAATTTTATATTTAATATTAAGTAATAATTTTTAATTAATAATATGATTGAAATAACAGATATTTGGAATGCATATTTAAAAATAACAATAGCAATATTATTTGTTATTCAAAAAATCGTGGATTATGCATCTCTATTTATAAGGCGTGTTGCAGAGCCAGCGCAAGAGCTTAAATCTTGATCTGCCACAACTTTTTCTCTTGATCTGGCAACAGCTTTTTACCGCCAGAGTACTTTCGTTTTACCGCGCGAGAAAAGATGTATCTCCTGTTACTCAGTGTGTGTGTTTATGTGATGTATGTGCACGTTATGTTAATTTTGTACCCCCTGCTTTAGATGTCTTCATCAGTAGTTGCTTTACGTATAATAGATGGAAAAAAGACAGATCAGGTCCCTTTTATTTGATTACCCACGAATACTCGTAGAAATAATAGAAATAGCCATCTTTGGCGACCAGTTTGTCAGCCCAGATTATTAACTTCGTAGGCTGTTACATTATTAATATTGAATGGATTAATATTATAATATAGAATGGATTATTTATATAGAATATATTATTAATCTAGAATAGATTAATATAGAAAAAAAAAGCATTTTTATTTTCAAGACGTATTTAGTTTTATTTTGTCGTATTAAGCATTTTTATTTAGTCGTATTTAATTATTTAATAAGACTAAAACACATGAAAACAGTTCACTGCAATGCACAAAGCGTATATATTACTAAATAAAAGTGAAAATTTTACTACAGATCGTATGATTGGCAAAACTACGTGCTTGAAGCATGCTTTCATGGGGAGTTTAATTCTTTTTTTTTTCTAATACGATTTTTTTATCCACATTCCCAATATACACTGCATAAAAAAGTAGGACAACCGTTTTCTGCAAATTTTCTTTTATATTTTTATCCTGGCTAATGGATTTTTATAAAGGTTTTATTTAACGATGTTTGCTTTATTTTCATGTAAAAATGAAAGAGCTAACACTAATTATAATTAGAAATAACAGAATATATGATTTGCAGTGTGTAAAAAAAATAGGACACTTAATATATTTTTTTATTTGGTGGAATTTGGTCGAGTAGAAGAGTAAGTATATACTTTTTTTAAATTGTTTTTTTCTCAGGAAAACGTATTTCGTTAAAAAAATTCATTGATGCTTTAATTTCAGAATGCCTAGAAATATACCCTTAAATGATTTTAAAAAGGGTCAAATTGTTGCATATAAAAATGAAGATAAATGTATTGAAAAGACCGCTTGTATACTGCACGTTAGCCCCGATACAGTTTCTAACTATTAAAAATCCAAACAGAAACGGAATAAAAAAGAAGGTTGGTACGCTTAAAAAGTTAACGCCTCGTGACGACAGAAAACTTGCTCATGAGCTTAAAAAAAGTAATGAAAGTGTTGCAAAACCTCGAAATCAAGCAGGACTTATTTATGTGCCCAAGCAAACAGTATACAACTACATCCGAAGGTCCATAAGATTCGTTTTCAAAGAATTGAGGCATCATCCAAAGTGGAAACCAACACATATTAATAATCGTTTGTCTTGGGCTAAGGAACACATGTCATTAACCAAAGAATATATTTCTGTGATATTGTCACATGAAAAACAGTTTAACTTAGATGGTCCAGACTGTTATCAATACTATTAGCATTGTCTGAAGAACGCATCTATTTCACTAGACAAATGGAAGGAGGAAGTTCGATGGTCTGGTGAGCAGTTGGAGGAAGAACAAGCTTGGTCTTTCTCAATGGTAGGAAGAAGCATGTAGACTACATTAATGTTCTGAATTCTGAGCTTCTTTCTTATGGTTCCGAATTAGGAGAACAGTGGGGGTTTCAACAAGATGAAGCCTCAATCCACATCGCCAATGGAGTTAAAAAATGGTTCGCTGCAAATAATATGCAGGTTTTACCACGGTCAATTAAAAGCCCCGATCTGAATATAGTAGAAAATATCTGGGCAATGCTTGTTCGAGTATATGCTGGTGGGAAGCATTTTGAATAGCTCTCCGAGCTTCGAGTTGCATTAAATACCTCATGGCATAATTTTTGTCAAACAGAAATCCAATCTTTGTATGACTCACTTCTAAATAGAGTATTCGAAATCATAAAAGCTAATGGAAAGAGTACTCCTTACTAAAACCGCTTATATTTTGTTCTTTTTATAACTGTTCTTCTACTTTTTTTTTTTTTTTTTTACACGGTTCAAATGACAGAAACCATTTTTGTTGTAATTTATATTTTATTTTTGAATATCATGGTAATGATACAAATATATTTTCAGTGACTGATCTACAAAATAATTCTTATAAAAATTTAAAAAAATGCTTATTTTAAAAAAAATCTAGTTTTCTACTTTTTTTATGCAGTGTATTCATGTTTTGAACTAGTACGCATTTTATTGATGTTTAATCAAAAATAAGAAATAATCAAAAAATATACATGGTTTCTTTAATGAAATCCAAAAATTTCACGAATTCAATACCTGGATGAAATAATTACGCATTCTACTCTCTATCACTGGCTTCATTCTGAAAATCTCTACTCTTTAACAACACAAACAGGTCAGGCTTGAGACAGCATTGCCTAATTTTGATTACATCACTAAATAGTTCAATTTCGACAAAAAGAGAGAAAAAAAATCGTGTTTTGATTATTACAACAATGACGAAACGATGTGCAACACAAAATTGCACTGACATATGATTTTAATATTTAAAAAAATGATGCTTTTAAAATAATCATAGCAAAGGATTTATAAAACTTAAAAGCTGGGGAAAAAATAAAGACTTAAAATAAGTGAAATGATAACACCAGGCTCAAAATAGTTAAAAATATGTTTTAATTACAATGACTTTTTGAAATACAGGAACTTTAAACTGTTTTAACAGTCTTGTACATGATAAAAATTTAAGAGAAATACAAAATGAATGATGAACTAGGAATCATTCCTCCTTCTCAAATTCCACTGATATCACGTCTGGGAAATGGACTTTATGCATATGTTTGGCAAATGCCCTCTTGTCACGAAAAAAGCCATCGCAAAATACGCAATGCATGAGGTTGTCTTTAATCTGAGCAACCACATGATTATCCATATTACAGCGAGGCGTCGAGTCTCGGAAATAGCAAATCTCGCAGTTATTCGGATCGTTTTTTCTTTCTGTAAAAAAAAAAAAAAAAAAAAAAAAAAAAAGAATTGCATTATTTTATGAATGAAAAGCTATACAACAATGAAAGACATTAATTTAATCCACAATAATATAATTGGAGTTCAATGTTTTTAAAAACCACTTTTAACTAACTTTGCAACCTCCATTGAAAAGGAAGAAAAGCCAAGAAAAACAATAGAGACCACTGAAATTATCTATTAAAAAATCTATCTAAAATAATGAAATATATCCTATCAGAAATGCATTTTATTGTTATAAGTTCTGTCATTAAATCTCAAAAAGTGGAAATACGTATACAGGAGGGCTACTAAATACAGCAACAGTAAAAGAGTTAATTTATTTTTTAGCAGTAAAATTTATCTTTCCATTTCTATGACTGGGAACTTTCTATTAATGCACATGATTTTTTGTAGAAAGCAAAGATTTGAAATTGCATTAAAGATAGGAACTGAAAGAATAATGGCCGATTCGACTTTTGCTCATAACATATTATTTACATATAGAAATATATAATAAAGTCTGTAAGTATCGACCTAAGCATGGTCGTACACACTGCATTTGCATTAAAAAAAGTTCACCAAAAGATTTCATGGAAATATAAGAACTAGTTCACCATGTTCTACTAATAAAAGAGCTACAGAGGCAAAGTTAATTATAGAATTATGAATATTATGATAAATAAAAACTTTGACCAGGTACAAAAGTATCAGCTAAAATCAATATGCACAATCTAGTATCAGAAACAACCTACACTTGATACAGAAAAACCAAGTATCAACCCAACCCTTTATAGTTGTTCTGGGATCAGAACTTTGGAATTAATGTACTTGGAGAGATAACAGCAGATGCAGACATTGCAATAACGCTTATAAATCACATTAACATTAGTTCTGAAGATTCAATTATTCAGATATACATCTATTTTCCTAGTTAATTGCTTTTTTTTGCAAAGAAAAATGTGATGTTATTTTTCTCAACAGTGGCATACAAGATAAAAATATTCGCTGAATAGTATAAGACCTCCCAATAACTTTTACTATCTTCCAATACAACGATCAGATGTAATTCCAACTCTTCTTTTTATGGTGTAGGAAAATTAAAAGTAATGAAATGTTAAAATCGCCAAATACTAACAGTTGAGTTGATACATTACTGAATTCTACTACAGAAAAGAATTGTTGACTGTTGGAGAGAAATTTGTGTAACATTTGTATGGACTAAGAAGATATTAAACATTGAATAAGACCAATATTGTAGATTTGTGACTTTGTCAAAGAACAGCATGCTAAGATTTTTCATATGGAAAAGCTAATGCTAATTTTAGAAGTATGCCACAACACTTATTTGGTTTTAAGCAAATTCTGAGAGGGTCAGGCAACAAACTTCTTCCCACTCAATGGAGATGTTAGATTTAAACCTTTCGGGACAGGAGGTCTCTATCCTAGACAGATAAGAAAGGAATCTTCCCAAAGGACGTGGGTTTTGTGTCGCTAAACATATCTTTGAAAAGAAGGTGGGGGGGGGGGAATCACACACACGAAAAATGAATAAATAGTTTCGATATTAACGTCAATTTTGCACATAGATTATTAGTGCATTCATAATATGAGCACATTCTTCTGAAAAACAGCGTCCCCCCCAATAATAAACAGAAACCACAACTTTCCATAATAAAAAGTGAAGTGCAAAAACGGAAAGCTACACAAAATACGGTAAAAATCAAGAAGACTAATTATAGTTGCACAGAAATAAAACAAAAAATTCGGAGCGTGACCAGAAATGAAAATGACTTTAACAAGCGGAAAGTTGCACAACCTACCTCTGTTTATTTACATTACTCTTACCCCCTTCCCACACAACGGCTCATGGGTGAAATACCAATGTCAGGCTGAATATGAGCAAACGGAAGGTCAGGATACTAAACCTTTATTTCAAAAGTAATTGTCACATGGGGCCATTTAGTGGCATTTAAAATTTGTTCCAGTTTAAAATGCACAAAACTGGAATTCGCCATTACATGAATTCAATTTCCAGAAACACATGGGCGGTACATCTGGCTGCGAGAGATGTTCGTAGGTCATGAATATATGACAACACATCCATCGCAAAAGGGTTAAACACAATGGTAGTTTCAAAAGGTCAAAGAAAGCAACCACAACATTCAAACCATTTGCTTCAAATTATCTGTTGCATCAATTATCATGTGCAAGCAAAAATGGAGGATATGGTGGCTACTGTGGACGAAAAAAATCCAAATTGTTCTATTATCCAATGTGTCAGAATTGCAGTTGATTGTCATGCCTAAACTCATCAATTTATTGAGGAATGCTTGAATCTACTGAAGAATAAAGCTATACAAAATGTAAATAGAATATGTTGTAGAAACTGATAAACAGAAGACAATAAATTATACAAAGAATAAGCAATAGTATATATATAGAAAGAGGATGTTTTGTGATGTTGAGAAACACTAATCACTGTGTGATGAGCCTTTGAGCAATAGCAGATTATGTATGGTCAAGGCAAGTTCCTAAGTGGTGAATTACAGAATGGCCCTTGGAGAAAAAGAGTAGGGGACACTCTCTGAACCCAAAATGGCAATGCACTAAAAATCATATATATATATTATATTGCTTTATATCATGTTATTTCCTTAGGAAACTGTTTAAATATATAATGCAATAATGTTAATAATGAAAAGTATATTATATCTTGTAGAAAATATACTTCCATTACATCTACTTCAATCATAAATTATATGATCAATTATTCACATTGTACTGTAGTAAACCTCACTGCAGATGATAACTGGGCAGCTGTGTCGCATGCCTAAATTTTCTGCTTCCCCCTTCCCACTATTAACACTGTACATGATAAAAGATTTATACCAGCAGATGAAAGTAAACAAACTTACTTTAATAAGAACAATTCTTTAAAAAAAAAAGAAATACAATGGAGAAATCAAATTTGAAAATAAAAATCAAGACCTACATTTCTACAGACACTCTCTATATATACATATAAAAAAAAACACCTATTCAGTTAACATAAATATGAACAGAATCATTCTTATATGCCATTTAGTAATAAACAAAACAAAGAAAAAATAAACTTGATCTTATCATTAATTATCAAGACAATGGCTGTTACACAAATTGAGGCATTTTGAAGGTTTGAGAGAAAGGAAGCACCAGGAAAGATCTTTTGTGACTTCTCAGAAAATGCTCTTCTAGTAGTGGCTTATTAATCGGGTAAAGTTTAGCTTTATGTTAATTTTTTTTTTCTTTTCGAAACCTTTGTTAAAAGGAAAACATTCTGGCAATCTTCCTGTCTAGGAACATTGCTAGAAAAAATTTAAGAGTTCATTCAACAATCAATATTCCAAAGCAAGAATCCCCGCTCATGATTGCGCTTCTATTTAAATGGATTCCATGACACAATAAGGAATTTTTCATAAGGATGCCGGATTTAGGTTCTTAACAGATTTCACCAAAATTCTTGCATTTTCTAGAATTGTCATTTCTGTCATCAAATCTCTCTTCCTTAGTATTTGACAAATTGTAAAGGCAAACAATAGAACAGATTTGTAAAAGCTGATTTCTAATTGTTGGGTTTGAAGAGGATTTCTAAGCAGTTGTGGTAGCAGTACTACTTCTTATCCCTCCAAACTACACAGAGATTTAAGACTTTCGACTAAATGCATTAAAATACCAAAGCTTTTCCGACTGATGGAATTTTGAATACACATCTAAGTTTCGAACAGGTTTACAAATATCTTCAAAAAATAATGGGCTTATTTTTCAAGGACCCAACGAAAATCAAGTCATTTTCCTGGGGCCAAGAGTACAACAAAATCAAAAATTGCAGGAACTTAGGATTAAAGCAAAAACCAATCCAGTCCTCACTTGATTAATATAATCCTAAATACCTCACTCACAGATAATGCAAAGATTCTAAATGCCACAACACATTGATTTAGATTCTTTGCCAAGTTTAACAGTTTCATTTTGGTCAAAATTCTGACAATCGTCTGCCACACTGACTGAAAAAACAACAGCAACACATTGATCGATTGCTGCAAGGCTTCAATACACTCTCGGAAGACTCCCTAATTTTATGAAAAGAAGTAATTTCGCACTACAAATCGCCAAACTTTTCTTGAAAAACCTCGTCAAGTAGCAAAACATATTCAAATTGCAGAATCGTTAATATTATATGCTTTATATTTTCCTAGAAAAGTGACACTTATTTGGCAAATTAGCATTTATTTCCTTAAAAACTGTACATCGGCATATTTCCTATTGCAACATTTCCTTAAATAAAACCGCAACATCATGAAACCAGTATCAATTTTGAGAAGGCTAACAAAAATATAAAAAGGTTTATACTTTGACTCATAGTGTCCGCTAATCTAGGGGTCAGCTGCCTCAAGTAGAATGCGAATTGAAAAGAATTGTCCTGGAACTGCAGTACAGCTGAAAGGGAAAAAATAAAAAATAAACAACATTCCAAATATAAAAACTATAAATAATTCACATTTCAGATCATTTTAATTGAATCGAAATAATGACACATTTATTAAATTATTGACATTCCAAAGTTTTGCAACTAATTCCCCTTGTTCCCATACTCCAGGTGATCTGTCCTAATTTTTGAGGTGAACTTCTAACTACCAAGATTCGTCTGTATGATTCAGATGGCAATAAGATGTTTTCATGATCTTAGGTTTCTTGAAATTGAGTATAAATTCACTGTTTAAAAATATACATATACACCCTCTGTAGGATTTATTCATTTAAACTATCAAATCAACTAAGCTAATGAATTAGTAAGTACAAATCAAATTAATAAATCAGCTTATATATGCTAATTTATAGAGAAGCAATTTGAACGAGTTGCCCTAAGAAATTGTGTCGAAAAGTTACATAATGATCGAAGATAAACAAATGACTTTAACCCTTATGTTCATTTTGTATAGTATACCATACATACAACTTTATAAAAATATACCACCACTATAAAATAAAAATATATATATAAATATATATATATAAAATAAGCTACCTATATACATTTTTTTTTTTTTTTTTTTTTGCTTTTCTTCAAAAAAGCAATCTTGCCACGATAAGGGTTAAGTTTGATATTTATAAAAATATTATATATCACTTTTTTATAAATATATTTATAGTTTTTAAAATTTTTTTCAAATATTAGAGTCTAAAACTAATGTATGAAAACTACTAGGACTATACCTGTCTGAATTTTGTAATAGATTTTTTAAGCTGAACAAGTAATGTTAATATTTAAATACAATTATTAAAGTCTTAAGTGATCAGAAAAAAATACATTCATCTGATTTAGTTGAATGTCTCAAAAAGACTGGTTATTTCCACCTTATTCTTAGCTTCTGCATAGTGAGGGTTTTTCACGATGCAGATACCGTTCCAACTTTGTTCGTGTTTTTTTTTTTTATTATTATTATTATTACTTTAAGGAAAATATCACAGTAATAAAAAAGTGTTACAATGCAATTATGTATGTTTTTCCTTTAATGGCTGCTAATTTCTAATACATATCAATATTTTTTTCAGAGAAGAGATAATTTTTAATGGAAATATGAAACATTTTGATAAAGGTTTCTCTTAATTACTTTGTCTGTAAGAATATTTTAATAATACAAGGAAACCTATATATTTCAGGATAAGCTGAATCCAGACAATGAAAACCAGAGTGGATCATACCACAATTCTCTCTCAATTGAGCTAGGAATAATTTTTTTTTAAATATAGAAAGCGAAACATTTAGAATGTGTTACTATTCAACATAAAGCAACTAATACATTTTATCTGTTCCGATTCTGAAAAAATCTATCAGATACTCTTCATTCACTGGCAGAAGGATTTTCAGCATCTAGAGGAGTCAACTAGTAAAATGTACCTCTGACATTCAATTATACACACAGTTTCATGCTTATATATTTCATTGAATAATACTTATTTACAGTAGATTACAATTATGAAATCCGAAATAATTTTTAATAATTTCGAAGGATCAATACATTTATGAAAGTATTTACAAAATTTTTTCAAAATATGCACATTTGACACTTATTCCATCCTTGAGCCATTTAGCAACTACCGAGCATATTTTTGAAGAGAATAAAGTTGAAATGCAGTTCTTAAATGACAGTTTGATCTTTAAATAATAAAAATTTCTAATCGTAATTTCTGAATTGTCATCAATGTATTTTTTATACGAGATATTTCTAACAAAAATAACAGATATATATATATTAAAAATGCTACGTTTCTTCGAAAGCAACCTGAATGTGAAAATAAAACTGCAAATAGACAATGAAAGAAAGCAAAGAAAAACAAGTGAAAAGGACAAAGATGAATATTGGATATGAATACAAGGCAAAGAAAAAACAAACGAGCATTAGTTTGCCAAGTTCCAAAATGCAGCAGCTGAAAATTCTGCTAAGATTAAGCTAAGTTCAAAGGAGAAATAAAATAAAAATATTTGTATTTTATTTTTTACCTACGATATAAATCAGTTGTATGCAATGAACAAACTTTGATGCTTTCCAAAGCTATAGGATGCATAGCCACACCCTATATTTCTATTAGTTAATTCATTTTGTCTTTTTTTTTTTCTTTTCATTTTATCCCATCCCCATTTCTCTTTGTAATTTTTACTTTCGTTGAATACCGAATTCTTAGGGTAGGAAAGTAAAATAATAAAATTGACATAACAAGTCTTTCAATTTTCAATAAAGGAAATGTTCAACAGTCAATAAAGGAAATGTTCAACAAAAAAAATTCTTTTTGCTGCAAACAAGAATTAAATGGTTCCCTCTATTAATAATAATGCTTATATATCTCCTCTCCAACATAATCTTTCTTAACATAAAGACTAACTTAACATTATTTTCTCTAACATTATTCTTTGTTTTTAACATTTTTAATGGCATGCTATAATATTTCATGTTTAGTGAGTTTTTTAAACTGAGTTTTTGTGAGAGATGAAGATTCTGGAACATGATGGTCTAAGAACTACAGTAAATTTTGGAAATACAATAATGGAAAACACGTTAAAAAAACAATTATCCGGATTGCATTTAGACATTCTTTGTTTCTAAATAAAGTTTTAAATATTTAAAAAACAAAATGATAGATTATATATGCTGAATGATAATTCTGGTACAACTCTCTAGTGCTGCATTAAAGTATAAGCCATTTCAATTAATTTTAATAATTAGAATGCATATTTTAGACTAAAATAATTTGCATAAAATTAAAATAATTTTCCATGCAATGATCTTCAAAATAGAACCTTATAAATAAATGAGCTTTTAATAATCAAACGTTAAATCATAGCATGTCTACAACAGATAAATGTTTTAGTCAAATTTTGATGTATAAAGTTTCCCATAATTTAATAGATTTTTTTTGCATCAATCATTATTGAAGAAGGCTAATTTAAAAATAAACTTCTATCAGACTGAATAAATTTTACGCATACTTTATAACCCGTAAGACAGCATAAACATAAAAAATTTCTGATAATATATTTTCAAGTAAAATAATAGATACACAATATAAGAAAATACTGAAATGAATAGAGAATACTCAAATATTTTATCAAACAGTCTTTAACATATTAAAAATCCAAGAAATTGTAAAAAACTCAATAATATAGTATTACTCAAAAGTTTTTAGTTCTAACAAGATTAAAAAATGAAGAATCTTATTTATTTGCAAAGTCAGATACCCAATTCGAATAAAAGATTATTACAAACGAATCTCCCAATCATGATTTAATATACACTTTTTTAAAAACCAACCACACTTATCAACCAACATGAGCAGCAACCTTAATGGTAAGAAAGATAATTGGAATTTTATTGTATACAGATTTTAATCAACCTGGTTCCTGAAACAACTCAACATAGTTTGAAGAATCATAAAAGTATTAAAAAGTCAGCAAGAAATTCTCGACTTTAATAGCTATATACACTGATAAACTTTATCTGCATGCATTTGGTTCGTAAAATGAAACAAAAATAAATCCCAATAATAATCTCAAAAAGTGTTATTTTTATAGCAATTACTTTATTATAAGAAGTTAACCTCTTACATCTTTCAAAATAAATTCCTAAAGGACTTGGCAAATAAAGATGTTTTTCTGTATACTAAAAGTTATTTGCATATTCGTAGAAGTTTCCTAACCTTATTCGGATGGATGAGCATTGAAAGAAGTGCACACACAGGACAAGACCAAGCAAACGCCAACCGTTCGCACAGGCAGGAGCGTTTTCTTTAACTACACCTAACCTACTTCTTATGACATAAAAATATACATAATTTATAAAAAGCACCCTTTGCACTGAAGTAAAATAATTCTTAAATGTTTGGTAATAGATATATTTTCAATATTAATATAATAATTTTTAAGAAATAATCAAAATAGCAGATATTTTATACTAGAAAAAAATAAAAATTTTATGATTGTGTACGTTTTTATGATCGACAGCACTTACATTAAAACCCGATTATTGAAGGAAAATATAAAAATATGAGAAATATAAATATTTACAATTAATACTTTAAAATAATTCATGAATAAAAAAAAACCAATAAATTAATTCTCTAGATAATAAATAATTATGTGTATTTGTTATTTCACAGACTCACTAAAGAAATAATTTAAAAACTGCTTATATAGATATTAAATTAAAATTAATAAAATATATCCAATTACAGAAATTTGGAAGGGCACTGAAATTCACATTGCTAAAGGATCCCTACAAAGCCTAATCCAACTCCCATAGAAGTTGATATAATTTATTCACTAATAAAACTGAACAATACATTTAACCTACAATTACCTCAAATATTGAATGAAATTAAATTTCACCTACTTTTGGAATATTAACATACATGAGGATCATTCTAACTCACTATTTATGTTATTGGGTTTCCTAATAATAAAATTAGTCACCTTTAATAAATGAATATCTTTTCATGTAAAGATATTGCATTCCATAAATAAATTTAAAATAGCAAATTTGAGGTATCATTATTTTCACAATATATTTCAACACTCGTAAGAAGATCCCTTAACTTATGCTGTTCACATTCATACTGTCATAATAATATAAAATGAACCAGGAAAGCTAAAACATGCATAGGATAAATTTGATCCAAACTCCAGAGTGAAAAACGAAACATATCATTTTTCAGGTACACATTGTTTTAATACCTTGTTTGGGACCATTTATAAAGTTACAGCAATTCTACAACACGTTTTCATAAATGCTTTAGAAAAAATAACATACTGTGTTGTCAAAAAGTCGACATACGCGTACTTCCGTTTTCACAAATTTTCTTTTTAAAAATAATATACTAATAATAAGCAATACTATTTTGCAAATTCACAATTGTTTAAAACCAATAATGGATTATGGGCAGGAGAAAGGTTATATGAAAACCTATTATTGTTCAATTCAAAACGGAATATCGGTTTTAGTTTCCTCAGACAAGTTACTTTTTCAAACATGAGGTCGGCCAATTCTTTCTACATTTTGGGAAATTAACTGAAAGTTAAATCTAGAAATGTGTTAATGAAACGTAATATAATTATCAATCATTAGAAAATATTATCAAACAATTTCCAATGAATACTCACTAATGGTGGAAAAACGGCAAAGCGCTCAAATTTTAAATACAAACTATTCGTTTTCACCGGGTTGCCAACAGGTTACAGTTAATAATGTCTAAGTACATTGACGGTAGAATAGTGAGAACTTTTCAAATTTGATGGATTAAATGTCGCTTGGAGATTTTTAGCAGAAAAGGCAATCATCTGAATTTTTGAATTTTTAGACTTATTTTGAAGTTTTTTGAGATTAATATTCATTGCAGTTTTTTTTTATTTAAAATTATCAACCGGTATATTGCCAAGAAACTTTATAAGTACTGTCGGATTTGAAACTGTTTAACACCTAAAGGATAGAAAATATAAACAAATCTATCATTGAATGCGAGGAAGAAATTTTATGATGATGATTAATTTTTGTTTTTCTACGATTGATAAGGGGACTTAAAGTGTTGGGAATTTGAGTTCGAGAAGAAATACAGTATAATGGTAGATTCTTGAAAGGGCTTAAAATATCTGCGTTGAAAATTGGGTTCCATGATCAGTAATAAGATGCCACGGTACTGCAAATCTTATAATCCAATTGCTATAAAAAGCTTTTGTTATTGTTTCTGCAGAGATGTTTTCCAGCGGAATAGCTTTCATCCAATTCGTGTATCTCTCTATGCATGTTAAACAGTTGGTGTTGTCATTTGATGGTGGTATTGGATCTACAGTATCAATAAGTATTTCCCGAAATCTTCCTGCTGATTTCTGAAATTCACCCAATACTGATTTTGTATGACGGGTTATTTTCGACTTTTGGCAGGGAATACATAACTTCGCCCACTGCTGGACATCTTTCTTAATATTTGGCCATATAAATTTTGAGGAAATTAATTTCGCTGTTGATTTAGTTCCCGGATGGACAATCAATAAAATATCTCCATGCGAAAGTTTTTAAGCATATAAAGTCTAATATGCTGTGTTGAAGTATCACACCATAAATATTTTACAGATGGAAGGGGATACTTTTTAAATGACAAATTTGTAGATTTTCGACATGTTCGAAATTCATTATTTTGTTCTTGTTATTTGGTAATTAGTTCATAATCCATTAAGGTAATTTCCTCACTTCTTGATAAAGTATCTGCTACCACGTTATTTTCTCCTAAAATGTACTTAATTTCTGTTGTGAATTCTGAAATATATTGAACTTGTCTAATTCGACGTGAAGAAGCTATATCAGACATTTGTAAAAATGCGTAGATTAATGGCTTGTTGTCAGCATATACTGAGAATTTTCTTCCTTCTAGAATATGTTTGAAATATTTAATGGATAGATAAATTCTGAGAAGTTCACGATCGTATGTTCTGTAATTTTGTTGCGCGCGGTTAAGCTTCTTGAAAAAAAAATCCAATTGATTTCCAACTACCATTTTCAAGTTGTTGTAAAACCGCACCCACTGCTATATTTGAAATATCTCTGCACAACGAAAGGGGTAATTCTGGATTTAGGTGAGACAGAACAACAACATTTGCCAATTTTTTTTATATTTTCTAACCTGTTCAATGGCTTCCTCATTCCAAGTTATTTTCCGATAATCTTTTTTCATTGCTCCTTTTAAGTATTCATGTAAAGTGGCTTGAGTACTAGCGGTGTTCTTTAAAAAACGACTGTATAAATTAACCGTTCCTATAAAAGTCCCTAGTTGCTGAACAATTTGAGGCAGATTAGTATTGTCAATTGCTTTAGCTTCTTCAGGAAGAGGTTTTGTTCATTCACTTGTAATTAGAAAATCTAAAAATTCCAGTTTTTTAACTCCAAAAACTCCAAAATGTTAAGTCACAATCCATATTTTTGCAATCTGTCAAAAACTAATTTTACGTGTTTTTCGTGTTCTTCTTCCGTAGTTGATGCAATTAAATCATCGTCCAAATAAGGGAACGAAAAATTTCTCATTCATAAATTTTTGAAAGGCGGAAGGAGCGTTACGCAAGCCAAACTTATTACATTAAATTCATACAAGCCGAAGTGTGTTATTATAGAAGTTTTTTTGCTTATAAGCTTCTTTAATAGGAATTTGGAAATATGATTTATGCAAATCAATTTTAGAAAATATTCTATTCTTTAAAATGTGGTTGAAATCTTCTGATCGAGGTACAGGATAACGATCTGGTATGGTTTGAACGTTCAGACGTCTGTAATCCCCACATGTTCGGAAAGAACTATCGGCATATGACTCTGCGTTTTAAAGTGCAGATTGTAAACGCTCGATACATAAAATAAACATTTCTTATTTTAGGATATTACGACCAACGACTGAAAGTGTTTTAAAGAAATTAAAATCAAAACACAGGCTACGTCAAATCCAAGCAACAGCGAGCATCTCACTCGTTATATTTATTTTTTACAACACAATCTTCGTTGCCAGATGCAACAGCAGAAAAATAGTTTCATTTAACACAAAATAATATATAAAATATTTTTACTGCAATTACTTCAAAAACAAACATGAACAATTATAACAATTAAACAAATACAAAACATTAACAATTATTTATAATATTTAGTTACCACAATGACTTGATGAGTTACGTTACTCACAACCTGTTCCTACAGAACCATCTTTCTTAGGCACCATATGAAAAGGGCTGGATCATTGCGATTTAGACTGCCGAACAATATCATTTTCTAATATGTACTGGAATTTCTATTTTGCTATATATAATCGCTTGGAATCCAGTTGTTTAACTTTGGAATAAGTAGGTTGTCCTTTTGTTGTGATAAAATGCTCAACATTTTCAAATTTAGATACTGTTAAATTAGGTTTAGTTAAATTTGGGTATTGTTTTAACAAATTAGCATATGTAGAAGTTTTATCCAAAGTACAAATAACATCAACAACAGATACTGTCGTTACATGGTGTCGAATAGACAGATTATATATTCCATCAATAAGTTGTTCATTATGAATATCTATTAAAAGTTGAAATTTATTCAAAATGTCAGCCTCTGTAATAACTTTATCAACTTTAGCTAATATAAAAAGAAATTTAAATTTTATATTAAGTCCTAAATTGAAGTTCAAAATTTTAATTCCGGTATAGGATTTCCGTTCTATTCGCCGTGTATAGTTTAAAATCATCTACTGCTTTATTTCGATGAGTTGCAGGAATAAGACTAACATCGGCTTTTGAAACCATTAAGAACCGCAGTCCTGTGGTTCTGTCTTTTATAAATAAACGAAACTTGCGGCTTTTATTAATATCAATAACAGTGGTAGCCGCTAACATCTTGAAGTTTCCCGACGAGTAAAATTCCTCAGGTGGACAACGATCACCAAATTTAAAATGATAAAAGCAATATTTACCTTTCTCATTAAATCGCTTAAATGAACGACTGCGATTTCGAAATATATTCCGGTAATGATTTCTAAATTTCGATCTAGAAGTGTCATTTATTTGCAATGAATCATTTTCTTTGTTCTAATGCAGATATTCTTGCAAATAAAGCATCGGTATAACTAATATTTGGCGAGACAGCACAAATTTCTGTTTCAGATTTCATCTCAAGAATTTTATCAGCCATCGTAGCCAGTTTGTCTAAACTTTCTTCACTTAAAAGAAGAATGTTTGGAATAAAATCAGGTATTTTATGGAGCCATAAAGATTTTAAAGCTTTTTCTGAAAAATCGTTCGCTCCTAAATTTTTCATCTTCTGCAAAAGCTGATTTGGCTTGTAATCTCAAATGTCTATTTCAGTAACTATGCGCTGAATTCTCTTGTTCTCCTTTCATTGAACATACTTAAAAGTCTTTCCTTCTCCAGGGCATATTTATTAAGCTTAGTATCCTTCTTAGTAAGAAACCGTTTGGCTAGCATTGTACAGAATGCAAAAGTGTGGACATAGCCAAATAAACAGAAAATAGTTGCCGCCTCTGTGAGGCAGGAATCCTACATGATAAGGGTAAAATTTTATTACCGAGTTGAAAAGGATTATTCTTTGTTGAAATCTTTCAAATATTTTCCACGGAACAGGAATAAGGGAAGTTGGAAGGTAAGATTGGGCATTAGCATTATATTTCCCAGATTTCGGAATAGGAATGATTTTTACCGTTTTCTATTCTGCGGAAATATTTCTTATACTACAAATTTCTTTATATATTTTTTAAAAAGTTGTACCTATCGAGTTGTACTTTAATGAATTTTGTACTGATTCCTTTAGCTTTTAGGGTAGGAGGAGGAGAGTATTAAGAATCTTATGGATAGAGTTTTGGAGTTCTTCAAAAATATAAGGTCGATTATATTCGTTGTGTAGTCACTAGAGATCATAAGAGAGGACTTCGTCGATATTTTATAAGAAATGGAGGTCTGAGAAAAGGTTAGTTTGTTGATGGGGGATGGAGACAGAGGATGCTGCAAAACGTATACTGTTGGCGCTATGAAAGGGAAGATGGTTTCTATTATATATAGTCTTTAAGATTTTTTGGTTTTTCCTGAAAAGCCTGTGAATTCGCAAATTCTATTCCAATTATTAAATAGCATTTATGAAACGAGATTCCGTCATTGTTTCTCGAACTGAGAAAATTTTGAATTGAAAGATGATTGCTGTCGAAAGGATCGGAATGGATCTACTACTAATATAAAGCATATAAAGCAACTACTGATGAAGACATATAAAGCAGGGGTACAACATTAACATAACGTGCACATACATCACATAAACACACACACACACAGACACAGAGCAACAGGACACACATCTTTTCTCGCACGGTAAAACGAAATTACTCTGGCGGGAAAAAGTTGTTGCGAGATCAAGAGAAAAAGTTGTTGCCAGATCAAGATTTAAGCTCTTGCGCTCTCTCTGCAACATCCCACTTCCCGTTGGACACTGGTTAAACATCCTGAATTGGAAGGGGAATTGTGCAGTTCATGGCTCGCAGGAATAGTCCGTTGGAGGTTTGGACCTGAACTACTCGAACAAGTCCATTGGGTCCAGGTATTGTCTTCTTTATTCGCGCCAATTTCCACTGTAATGGCTTGTGGTCGTCCTTAAATATGACTAGGTCACCTTCTTTCAAGTTGGGCTGTGAATTCTTCCATTTCTGCTTCTGCTGTAGTTGTTGCAGATACTTCCGACTCCAGCGGTCTTAAAACTTGGATTTAAGGTCCTGGAGATGACTCCACCTGGAAGATAAACTGACAGCAGTATTTTGTTTAATAAAAGATAGTAATGATGACCCAACCAAAAAATGACCCGGTGTTAGAGGTTGTAGATCGGTTGGATCGACGGACAAGGGACTGAGGGGTCTGCAATTCAATATCGCTTCAATTTCGAAAACCAATGTGCTAAGTTCCGCAAAGTTCAGAATTTTGGTCTTGGTGACTTTCACTAAGATTTTTTCATACATTTTTTTTATTTGCCTCCCAGAGACCACCAAAGTTCGGTGCAGCTGGGGGTATGAAATTCCAGTTGAAGCCTTCCTCGGCACTGAACCTTTGAATCGAATTGGATTTGCATAATTTAAATAGGGGGTTCAGAAGAGCATATGCTCCTTTAAAATTAGTTGCATTGTCGCTCTAAATTACTGAAGGTCTCGATCGCCTTGCGATGAATCTTTTAAAGCATGCCAAGAAGGTTTCAGTTGTTAAATCAGATATTACTTCCAGATGAGTAGCCTTAGTGCTAAAACATATAAATATGGCGATGTAAGATTTGATTGTTACTCTAGATCTTTTCAAATTAGGTATTGCTATGATTGGACCTGCAAAATCAATTCCCACCTTGTAAAAAGGTCTGGATGGAATGATCTGATCTCTTGGTAAATCGCCCATCATCAGTTGAATAGTTTTATTTTTTTACTCTAAAACAGGTTAAGCATCTTTTGATTACACTTTTAACTTTAACTTGACCAGCTGGTATCCAGTATTGCTGTCTAATTAAATACAGAGTAGTTTGAATACCTGAGTGGAGTGCTTTTATATGAAAGTATTCTATAAGTATATCTGTGAAATGGTGTTTCTTTGCTAAAAGTAGAGGAAATTTTTGTGAATCTGGAAGATCAAAAAATTTTAATCTTCCGCCTACTCTTAAAAGCTTATTATTATCTAAGAATACATTTAAATTCAGAAGGGAATTATTCTTTGGAAGAACTTTATACTTTTTTAGACAATTTATTTCAAATTCAAACTCTCTCGTTTGTATAATTTTTATTAAAGATTTTGTAGCATTTTGTAATTCTGTTACATTTAAATGATCTCTCTTTCTGTTTTGCAGAGCTTATTTACAATTATGTAAGAATCTTAAACACCATGCAGTTACTTTAATTAATTTGCTGAAAGAAGAATATCTTTTAATCAAATCAGCATTTGATGGATTTACTTTTACTATTGTTGAACTTATTAGAACGTTCTTTTTCAATTCTAAGTTGTCTGTGTCTTCTTTGACATTTGTCTCATTGTTTGTTTTACTTAATTTAGGCCATTTACATTCATTTTTTAACAATCAATTTGGCCCATGCTATCAGAAGTTAGAGTTTCTCAGTTCATGTACCGTTAACCCTCTTGATATTAGATAGGCCGGATTATCAGTTCCATGAGTGTGATTGGTTAGATTTTGGATTTCTTTAATTCTGTTTTTTACGAACACTTTAAATCTTTCAGGGTCACCCTTCATCCAATAGTAAACAATTGAAGAGTCAGTCCAGAAGAATCGTGTAACAGGCAAGTTAATGCACTAGACTATTTTACAGCCTAGCCTTGCTGCTAAAAGAACACCCATTAGTTCTAATCTTGGTCAGAAAAACAATGTAGTTGAGCTTCAACTATTTCATTGGTTTTTGCTTCGGCGAAAAAATATCTAGGTATTTTAATGAGATGCAAATTTTTTATTTCTTCGCACCATTCGTTTATTTTAGTAGTCAGTGTTTTCGGGAGAGGGTTATCCCAGTCTAATCACAAGCACCTAATGTCCTGTACTAGACATTTTATGTTGATGGTAAAAGATCCTAAAAACCCTACTGGATCAAAAATGCGCCTATCTACTTGAAGGACATATCGTTTGGAATTTACCGTTTTAGACAGGAATTTCTCTGAACTTCGAGTGTCAAACGGGAATACATCTAAATCGGAATCCCAGGCTAATCCTAGCACTTTACAAGGAGTTAAAGCAGAGTTATCATTAATTGAATATTTTTCTTCATCTATTTCTAAACCTGCCTCTCTCCATTTATCACGAAGCTCAACGGAGTTAGTTTTCCATTTCCTTAATTCCATGCTCTCTTCTTTAAAGACGTTGAAACATTCTAGGCTTGTTTTAAAAGCTGAATCAAAGTCTCTTTGGCTACAGATTAAATCGTCGACATACAATGATTTTTCTAGCATTTGACAGATATTAGAAAATTGCTTTACATACCTCTTTAGATGGTGTTGGATTGTAGCTGCAAGGAGGAAGGACTTGATTTGACACCGAAGAGAACTCGAGTCATCTTGAAAATTTCCTTTTCTTCCTTTTCCGGATCTTCCGTTCAGAAGAAGCTAGTAATTCTGATCTTCTTCGGCAATCTGTATTTTCAGAAAGGCCTTCTTTATGTCGGCAGTTATGGCAACAGCCTGTACTCTAAAACCTATTAAAATCTCAAAAAGGTCTGGAATGAGATTGATACCAGTATGTAAACAATCATTTAACGACAACCGTCCTTTCGCATGAGAACTCGCGTCAAATACCACTCTCAAACGAGTGGTAGTTTTTTCTTCCCTTATTACCGCTCTGTGTGGCAAATAAAATGAAGGTTTTTCTTCTTCACATGTTATAACTTTCTTAATGATACCTTCTTTTAAATGATCTTCAATAACAGCTTTATAATCTAAAAATAATGAATTATCTTTAATAAATTTTGATTTTAAATGCGAAAACCTCTTTTAGCCACTTCAAAGTTATTAGCTAAATATTCTTTCATATTTGTTTTCCAAGGAAATTTTACAGTATATCTTTTATTTTGATAAACAATATTTTCTTCAAATTGTTTCATAATTTCTTTATCTATAGTATGTTTTTCTAAATCATCCTTTTCAACCCCTTCTACCCCTAAATTCTCAAGATCCCAACATTGTTTAAGTTGGTCCGAAACATCCTTTTCATCTACTACAATCTTCATTGTTATTAAATCATTTGATAAACCTATGTGACCTTGCAAGCATCATCCAAAAATTGTTTCAGTCGCTACCAATTTGTTGTTTAATCTTTTTATTCTGCCGGAAACGATTTCATAATAATAATCTACTCCAATTAATATTGAAATATTCTTGCCTCTATTATCAATATTTTCAGCCAGCTGTAAACTCTTCAATTTATTTTACGTTTTAGTAATATTGTTGTTAGGTACAGGAAGAGTGTTGGCTGAAATGTTTTCTGTAACCAAAGCGTCTACTTCAATACGTAAAGAGGGATCCTCACGGTTTTTTAATTCCACTCTCACTATATTGTAAGAATGTTCTTTTGCTTGTTTAGCACCAAAAGTGTATACTGATAAAGATTCTTTTCTTATTACTTTTAACTTTAATTTTTCAGAAACTTCGCGTGTTATAAATATTCTCATACTTCCATTATCTAACATTAGTCGTACTGTTTCAAATTCGTTTGTTTCATCATTGCGTACGAAGGCTGCACATGTTTGAAGAAATATATTACCACGAGAAAAGCTTGTTTTATTTTTATCGTAATGTGAAATTGCGGTAATTACGATCTTATTATCTTTATTTAAATCGGGCGTGTTAGATTCTGCTTGAGAGCAAATAGATTTATTATACTTCTTCCCGCATATCTCACATCTCAAATATTTTCTCTGGCGGCATTCATTAACTCGATGTTTTGACTTCAAGCATAAAAATCATCTGCCATCTTGTTTTAAAACACCGAGTTTCGTTTCTAAGTCGGTTTGGGAACATAACTCATACCGATGCTCGCCTTTACAATGTAAACAATTTTCGTTTAATGCTGACGCGGAAAAGCATTGAAGATCTTGCGGTTTTGCGCTTGACTTTGGACTTCGCAATTTATCTTGCGAGATAGCTGTGTTTTGACTAAAGTTGTTGAAAGGATTCTGCTTCACTTTCGGGAGGGAATTTTCTTTGCGTTTATCGCCTTTTGCGGTATGCATAAACGCAGAGGATTCTGTACATTCAATTTCAATTCTTAAAAAATTTAGAAACTCAGTTAAATTAAATTCGAACTTCACCGAATTATCAACTCTTTTTCTATTTAATTAAAGGACAAGATCTTCGGGGATCAATTAGAATGTAATTATTATGTAATTAAATTTTCAACAATTTATTACTAAAGATAATTCAATAGATTGTATTTATTACGTATCCAATTAAATAAGTATTTCAAAATATTCAGTACATAAAAGCAGCCCACATTTACTTCATAATGTGATCATTTGTTCATCATAAAATATTAACCTTTTTTGAAATGTATTTATGAATTAAAACATGAATACAATTGTAAAAATAAATATGCAAATTAAATAAACAGCTGTCTTATAGAAAATTGTGTTCATACCTTAACAAAAATATCAAACACAATGACTATGTATAATTAAGTTATATAATGGAAATCCCCCTTCTCCAAATAATGTAACAGGCCCGTCACACTCATTTTACAGCAAAATCTATAAACAAGAATTCCTTAAACTATATTTAAATCAGTAATCAAATTTTTATGATGTCGCATAACAAAGATACCCAAGAAAAACTGAGGAAAATTACATGGGAGCTCATTCAGAATACATTCATGAAGCAAATCATATTAAAAGAAATTAAATTTGTTATTGGCTATTTTTCTTAGATACTTTTTTCTTTTTCTTGAATTTTCTTTGTATGGAAATAAGCTTGTTTGATGGCAATGTTGAAATTTCTGGCAATTCTTTGGATTCATAAGAACCAGCTGATGCAATCTGAAACATTGCTTTTATAAACTTGATTTTTTCATGAACTGCAGACAGAGGATGTAAAGTTTTCCAATCTTTTATAGTTGATTCCAATTCTTTTAATTCTTTAAGTAGTACGTCTTTTTTCGTATTTACTTCTTCATCTTGGTTTTGTAGTGAAGGAAGTATTGCTTCTTTCTCAAAAGCCTGCTTTTCTTTGCGATTGTTAGTATCATTACTAAATGATCTTCCTGGATATTTTCTGTTCTTTAAAATTGAACACATTTATTTGCATTTATACAAATGAAATGGATATGCTTACATATAACAAAATGCAAGCAGTAATAAATATAGGTGCAAGACATAGAATGTATGCACACATTGCATTGATCACATTTTACATTACAGCAACATACAATGCTGGTTTTTTTCGATATCATACGAAAAAAGTGATGAGCCAACATCTTGGGTTATAACATAAAATGTTTCATTCAGCTGGACAAATCTGTAATCTTCTAACATTTTAGTGCTTATATCGCTCTCCTATGAATAAGAGCCATTCTATGTGTTACTTTACCGCATTCTGTTGACATAATTCATGCTAACATTTTTTGAACTGGTATTCGTTATGGTGGATATAGTCTTATCCAATCTCTTCATAACTGTACCACCACTTTCTTCGTAATTTATTTGTGGACGCCACCTTTCAAGCTTCATGTTAATACTCACTCCCAAGCCTTTCCGATAACAATATGTCCATTTTTGAGCTCATTTTTAGTATGTATTTTTGAAATATTGTACAAACAAGTCTTCGTTTTCTTCAAACTTCTCAACAAATTTTTTGAGTAATATATGAAATGCTGTCTCATCTTTTTCGGTAAGTATATCTTTTATTTCAGATTTAATAATGGATTTATTGTCAGAATTCTTTACTCTAATATTTATATTCTTATTTATATTTTTATCGACATGCCAGATATGAGATGAATAAGCTTACCAGAAAAAGTCATTTCCCATGCATTAATGAATGGATATGTATCATATGTCAATAGGATGGAAATTTTCAAGGCTGGGATACGTTTCTTGATATTTTCAAAAAAAAAAAAAAAAAAGGCAAGATAGTATGATTTCCTATTCGTGAAGAAAAAAAAGTGGCAACTGGCAAGCCTTCATAATTTTCATCATGGAAAATCAGAGTTGTTAATTCAAATCCATATTGATTTGTTCCACGAGTGGAATCAATAATTTCGCATGAATTCCCATATAATTCAAAAAGTTTTTCTTGTGCATCATTCCTTAAACCCGACAAAAAATCTTCCTGGAGAATTGAAGGGTAATCTGGCAGGATTTCACCAACTGCTTTGTACACAAGCAAAGGATTGACAGCCTTGTTTATTAAATTTTTTTACCAAAATATCAACAGATGTAGCACCACCTTGATGATTCACAGTGTCACTTCCGATTCGAAAGTCCCTGCTAATGTTATACAGATCTTTTGTTGTTGTTAAACTCGATCTGCTTGCTGCCGAGAAGCTCACCCTTGTTTTATTCAATATCTTGACCATAAGGATTCCAAGCTGTAAATTTGTAGCAAGATGTAACCTTTCGTTTTTGGATAAACGTAATTTTCCAGCATCCAAATCATACCCAACATGCACCGATAGATATCGAACATTTAGTTCTACTATGCCCTCAATAGTAACTGTTGATCATTCGTTAATGCTGAGCAAGTGGAACCTACTTTTATAGATTCAGAGGCTTTCAGGTGGCGAATTCTCTGACCTTTTGGTTTAAATGATCCACTGCGATGGCAAATGTAATAAGACAGTTTTTTGTCAATGTCTTTCTTTTCTGAAGAGTTCCGGATGATGAAGAATGATTGACTACTGACCTTCTCAATTTTAATTTCCAATCCAAAAATTCTTCTTCTGAAAGAAAAGTGATTTACAAATTGAAGAGTCAAAGGATTTCTATTCTCTAAATATTCGTGTAATAATGCAACTATACGAAATGTACTCTCGTACATCCCACAAAGTTCACTGCTTTTGATTTGAACTTCCAGTTCAGGATGATATTTCTGATATGAGCATTTAAATTCTTTTTCATCGTAAATGTTATTTCACATCTTTTGCAAATAAAAGTAGATAATATTCTTTCAGCTATGATGATAGTCAACTCACACCAGTAAAATCTGCAAAGAATAACAAATGGCGTGTTTCAGAATTTCGCGTATACAAATGAAACCGAAGCGGACGTGACGTAAAATCCAAAATGGGGTCAATTCACGGTCACGTGTCAGGTCAAACCGCTTCTGTTCAATTTTCAACCGTTCTGCGCACGTAGTGATGTCTGCCGATAACGTTGACGAAACCATTATTTAGTAAATATTATGCTAGCCGTTCAATTATTAAAAACTTCTGATTTTTTTAAAGATATTATTTTGAATTATTTTCTCTAAATTTTCTTAATTATATAATTTTATTTCTTATATTAAAATTTTAATTAGTATTTTCAATGGAAATATTGTTTTTGCATAATTAATTAACATCGCTTTTTAATTCGTTTGGTGCCGCTTTATTCTTTCCTTTCCTCCCCCCACCCTTTTTTTTTTATCCAAAGGATATATTTTGACAAATGACTATGGCAGTGTTTTTGAAAAATTAAATATGTTCTTTTTTACATATTATTCAATGTTGAATCTTATGAATATAGTTAGTTCCCCCAGTTAGTTCTTTTTAAAAATAATTATTACTCTTAGATAAGTTAATATTTTAAAGCTAACAAATAAAATTATTATATTTTTTTCTTATGTAATTACTTTAATAAATATTGAGACTTTGATATTTTCAGTTTGCTCAGAGGAAAGAACATGAAACTCCAATTAATATATATTGAATAAATTATGTTTACAATTTTAAATTATGAAAATAAAACTTATGAATAAATAATTTCATTTTAATTTGTAGAAATCATTAAAGGAAAGACTACAAATTCACGCTTTCATAATTTTTATTTACACATTACAAATTTATATATATATAAAGAGAGAGAGAGATAAAATATATGTGATAAATATTTGAAAAAATATGATCAAATGTATGTTTCAATGCACTCACTAATTCGAAAAACTAAAAAAAAACTATTTACTATTTATCAACATTTATTTTTCTAGACTCTTAGAAAAATATAAACACAGTATGACAAGAATGTCGCTGTAAATGATGAAACAAATTTTATTCAACAGAAACATCCTAGATACTAAACAACAGTTGTTGTTTTTTTTATCACCAATAAAAACATAATGTTGAACAATATACTTTTAAAGCAGAACATTTATGATTTTTTTTTAAATGCTAAAGTTACATTGATAAAAATTACATTGAATGAATATCATAAAATAAAACAAAATCATACAATTCAGTAAATTTAATAAGCAAGAATAAGGTCATGATATATATATATATATATACAGAGAGAGAAGTTAAATAGGATATAAAGAGGAATTGAAAGAAACACTTTTATGCTTTCACAGAATTTTATAATTCAAAATTGATATGTTAAAGAAATAGAAAAAAAAAAAGTGAAGCATGCATTTAGTATTGAAGTTGTGAATAAAAATGATATAATAAATGCTGATATGGAAATTGATTTTCAATGAAAAGACCTTTATTTATTAAAACAGAAATCACTGAGGTGCACAGTGTTATAAAACAGGATATTATGATAACAATCACTTTCAGTTTAAGTACAATAAACTATTGACATTTCATTTTTAACAATATAAAAGTTATGTGATATAAATTCACTTTGAATCCATCACAAATCTGCAAATGTAATTAGAAAACTAGTAATATTCACTTCCACCTAAGTTTAGCATTATAGCAGTTGTTATTTTTGCAAATGGAGTTTGTTTACTTACATTAATTAAATTTAGATAAGATTTTGTAAAAGAATGCACTATAATATTCATGTAAACATTTAAAAACTTTCTAAGCATATTCAAAATTATCAGAAATTTCATCAAATGTGAATAAAGTAAATTAGAAATGCACTCACGATTTTGTTGCATAGTTTTTGACAGCAAATCGCTTACCGATTTCTTTTTCTTCGAAGAGTTTTTCTACCAAATTACTGGAACAGCTATATTTAATAAATGGAGACACACTGAATGAGCATATCACTGACTTTGAAAGCTTGAAAAAATCTATACCAAAGCTATCAATCCAAGTCAGGAATGTTGAAAGGAAAATAAGAAAACATTTAATCATGGCAGTCACTTTTGTGTTTCGCATTAAAGCATGCATCCATCAGCACACCAGTATTTCCTCTGTTAACACATAATAAGAGGAAAGAAAATGACTCAAAAATTATAACTTCAAATGTAAACAAAAAATCCGCTTCATACTTGGCGGAGAACGTTAATGGCAGACTGATCGACGAAAACGGTGTGGATGAAATTTAAATGCCATGCGCAAGAAGTACATGACATGTGACTTTTACGTCACATGAATTGACCCCATTGGCTTTCTCACGCACTCCCTTACCAACCTGCAGAAAAATAGTTTAATCCATCACACTCTCAGCCGAGTTGGGTTTGAGGCGCTAGTGTGTAAAACAAAGATACCTCGGCAGGAGCCGTACTGATTTCTACAGCAACTGACGTGGATAATCTCAGTGCAAATTATGAATCGAGACCTACAATAACAAAAATTATCCTCTGAATTAATGTTTTCTGTTGTCTTGTGTGGTGTTAATAAAAAAAATAATAATAAAAAGAAAACACTGGTCTGTCATTAATTTATCAAATGGACGCTGGATTTTCAACCAGACCATTTTCTGGAACAGTCGATAGTGAGACGAAGCATGGATACTATAAATAAGTTTAACAAAGTCAAAACTTCCTTCAAAGGAAGTATTACAAGAATTCAAAACTTTGTGAATAAATTGTCAAAAGATCCAAACTTAACCGATTTAGAGATAAATTTTTTTAAAAATCTCTCAGCTGCAGCAAAATGTCGACAATCTAAGAAGAAATTCATTTGAACTGGGTGATGTGAATACAGCTGAATTAACAGCTCTAGAACAAGTATTGGAACAATGTGATGTCCGCTTCGAGGATTTGGAGGTAATAATTAAAACTTTAATAAATTCTATTTGTAAACCTCCTTCTGTGACTGCACCTTTCGCGAACGAAACTGAATCTTTGAATATATCAACTAGAATTCCACCGTTAATGCTTCCCACGTTTTCGGGAAACTATGAACAGTTTAGTAAATGTAAAATGATTCGATGATTTGATTACATGTAATGAACAATTGACGCAGTCGCAGAAAATTTACTATTTGAATTCTTCTCTTTTTAATGAAGTTAAAGAATTTGCATCTTCATTTGATACTTTTACATATATATATATATATATATATATATGAATCCCTGGAATCGTAATATGATAATAAAAGATTAATTATTGATAATCATGTTTAGTCATTATTAGATTTTAAGAAAATAGAACATAAAAATCCTAGAGAAATCCGCGAAATGATTGATTGTATTCAGAGAAATCTGCGAGCAGTAAAAGTAGTAAAATACAAACAAAATGATTTCTTAGATATTTTCTTAATTAATATTGTGATAAAGAAATTAAATAAAGAATCTCGAAAGAATTTTGAATTAAGCCAAAAAGTAAAAGATGTTTCTACATTCGAACCATTCATTACGTTTTAAGAACAAAGGGAAGCCGTACTTTTATCGTTAATCAGAAATTGTGCAATGCAAACGAAACCATTGATGACTACTAGAATTGAATTAAGAATGCAACTATTCAACTAGACAAATGAGAGGAGAAAATTTGATGATCTGGTTAGAAGTTAATTATGAGGAAGAACAAGCTTGGTCTTTCTCAATGTTAGGAAGAAGCATATAGACTACATTACTGTTCTGAATTCTGAGCTTCTTTTCCTTATGGCTCCGAATTAGGAGAACAGTGGGTGTTTCAACAAGATGAAGCCTCAATCCACACTGCCAATGGAGTTAAAAAATGGTTCGCTGCAAATAATGTGCAGGTTTTACCACGGCCGGTTAAAAGCTCCGATCTGAATATAGTAGAAAATATCTGGGCAATGCTTGTTCGTTGAGTATATGTTGGTGGGAAGCAATTTGAATAGCTCTCTAAGCTTCGAGTGGCATTAAATACCTCATGGGATAATTTTTGTCAAACAGAAATCGAAACTTTGCATGATTCCCTTTTAAATAGAATATTCGAAGTCATAAAAGCTAATGGAAAGAGTACTCCTTACTAATACCGCTTACATTTTTTTCATTTTATAACTGTTCTTCTACTTTTTTTACACGGTTTCAAATAAAAGAAACCGTTTTTGTTGTCATTCATACTTTATTTTTTAATATCATGGTAATGATACTAATATTTTTCCATTGAATGATCTAAAAAAATAATTCTTATAAAAATAATTGCAGTAAAACTAAAAAAATCCTTATTTTTTTAAAAAAAATTTTAAGTCCTTTTACTTTTTTTTTACGCAGAGTAGATTCTACAAATGTAAAGAAAAACGACACTATAGACATTCACGTATTTTGCCACGCTTCAAAACTTGCTTATGGTGCTTCAGTTTATGTAAAAGTAAAGAAACAAGACAAAGTGTTTTTTAACCTCATCACTTTAAAAACTCGAGTGGCTCCACTGAAAAGTGTTACATTGCTCCGACTTAAACTCCTAGGAGCGTTGGTAGCAGCTCGTCTGAGCTCCAAAGTTCAAGAAATCATCAGACAGAAAAAAGACTACTGTATTTCACTGAGCAGATTCCAAAATAGATCTATATTGGATTAAAGGCTTACATAGAAAGTGGAAACAATTTGTAAAGAATAGAGTCCAGGAAATCACTAATTTGATAAATTCCAATACTTGGTTTCACTTTCCAGGAAAGAACAATCCTTGAAACTTCTTGTCTAGAGGACTCAGTGCTAATTCTCTTGTATGTGAAAATAAGTGGTTGAATGGTCTATCATTTCTACTATCTGTTGAATTTTCAGAAACTCTTTGTGAATGTCCAGAGGCAGATGAAGAAGATTACTTTCCTGAACTCAAATCTGAGAACTTAAATATTGTTTTGACTTTAAACTCTAACAAAATATTTTTTGATTATTTTGTTAACCGTAGTAATAGATTTCTAATTATAGGTCGAATATTAAGTTTTCTTTTCAGATTTCTTTCAAATTGCAGAAACCAAGAGAAAAAGGGTCCACTGACATTAGAGGAGCTGTTAGAAGCAGAAAATTACTTATTGAAACAGCGTCAATTGGAAGAATTCTGCAGAAGTGATATCATTAATGTCTCGTAATGAAATTTCCAATAAGAATAAGATTTCAAATTTATCTCCCTTTCTAGATAATAAAGGTATATTGGAGGTAGAAGGAAAATTATAAAATTCGCAGTTGCCGTATTTAGGAAACATCCCATAATATTACCTCAAAGGGTGAGTTAACTGAAATTATTGTAAGGTATTATCATGAAAAGTAATTTCATCCAGGTCCACAACATTTGCTTTTTCAGGTAAGACAAAAATATTGGCCTATTCATGGAAGAAATGTGTGTAGAAAAACTGTGCATAATTGTGTTATTTATTTTAAAAATAATCCGAAAGAGTATTCTCAAAAAATGGGCAATTTGCCAAAAGAAAGAACCCCAGATAAAGTCTTTAATTCAGCGGGAATAGATTTGTGTTGTCCATTTTTTATCAAAAATAAAAATCAAAGGAAGGGGCCTGAAATTAAAGTGTAAATATGTATATTTATTTATTTAGTAACAAAGGCTATACACTTTGCGATAATCAGTGATTTAATATCTAAAGCTCTAATAGCTACGCTGAAAAGATTTATTTCCAGAAGGGTTAAATGTCGTAAGATTTTTTCTGATAATAGGTCTAACATGGTAGGGGATATCAGAGCATTAAGATCTCTATATAAATTGGATAAAGATAAAAATGAGTCTTTATATGCCTTTTTTGCAGAAGAAGATATTGAATGGTCCTTTATTCCTCCTAGAAGTCAGAATTGGGGAGGATTGTGGGAGGTAAGTATCAAAGCCTTTTAAGTACCATATCAAACGCGTAGCAGGAAGCTGAAAATTTACTTACGAAGAACTGAGAACTGCTAAAAATGATTACCCATATCGAAGCGATTCTACATTCTCGTCCTATTACGCCACTTTCAACTGATGTTGATGATTTAGAAGTGCTAAACCAGCATAATTGGGAGGTCAATAACAGCAATAGTTGAACCATCTCTAACAGATCTTGAGTCAAATTGCCTTAATGTTTGAAAAAGAGTTACTAAGTTAGTCTAAACAATTTGGAAGAGATGGAGTCTTTCATACTTAAACAATTTTAATAAAAGAAAAAATGGGCAATTAATAAAGAAAATCTAAAAATAGGAGGCATGGTTTTAATAACTGAAGAAAATCTCCCACCTTGCAAATGGTTAATGAGACGTGTAATATCCCTTTTTCCTGGAAAGGATAATAAAGTGAGAATGGTGGATGTTAAAACTAGCAAGGCTATTTACAAAAGATCCATAAACAAATACAGTTTACTGCCTATAGAAAATTTAATTTTTTCTCAAGTTACTGCATTTGTTCTGTACATTTAGCTTGTATTATTTATTAAATTCAAATGGCATTTCTTTACCATCGTGATTTGCTTTGCTTTATTATTATGTTATTTTCTCGTCTATTTAGCTAGCATTGAATATTAAGTGAAAAATATTTTAGAAATGTATAATTTCTATGCGAAATAATTGATTCAGAAACATATATTGTATATTTATGAAATGTTTTATTTAATTGTGTTAAATAAGAGTGAAATTTTGTAAGTTTTTGCATGTAAACATATCAAGGCCGGGAGGGGGGATGTTGGCGCATGCGCGCTCCCAACCGGTCATGTGATCACGAGTGTAAACAAAGATACATCGGCAGACGCCGTACAGATTTCGGCAACAACTGACGTCTGTAATCACAGTGCAAATTTTGAATCGAAACCCACAATAGCAAAAATTATTGTCATCTGAATTAATGTTTTGTGTTGTCTGGTGTGGTGTTAATAAAACATTTAGAAAAAGACAACACTGCCCCGTCATTAATTTATCAAATGGAGACTGGATTTTAAGCCAGATCAAATTTAAACGCAAAAACTGACATAAAAGTAATTGGATATTTTTGAAATGTAAAATTTAAAAGATATCTAACATATAAATAAAATCTAAACCTACTGCCACATTTTTAGATTATAATTTTAGACAAAGTATCAGCAGAAAGATTGCCTATGTAACAATGGCGTGAAGCAAAGATATTTCGGTTAATGCATGAAATCTAGCAATAAGTCATTGATAAAATGAAAAATCACTTCGTTTTATAAGTAGGGATGACGAATATTTTCAGAGCGGTTATTACGTAACCAATATCAAAAAGTCACAAATACAAGTGATCAATACTTTTCAAAGAGGGGTGTGATTCAAATCCTTCATACGATCTTACTGATGATATTTCGATTACAAGTTTTGGATCACGATAGAAACTAACAATCGATACGATCTGTCCAATGGAAGCTCTCGAAAGAAATCTGTGATTGGATTGAAAAGTGAACGGACCGGTTATTGGAATTATCGTATCGTATCATTGAATTGCATATCACTGAAATTTATCGCAGCGGTGATTTCACCGGAAAGTGCGAGACTTCACTGGAAAGTGCGAAGTCACCGCTGCACTTTACGGGAGTGACCGATATTCGTATTTGATGATGCACTATTCCATACAGATCATTTTTAATTGCTCGTGACATGATTGACTTTGATTAGTACTCTGTTTACTGCTGGCGCCATCTATTGGTAGAATATAGGACTAAAGTAAACATTTTAAAGAAATGACATATATTTTTAACTCATCTTTTCCAGAAAATGGTTCACTCTAATAAATAAATTAAATAAATAGTTTTGAGAAAAAAAAATAAAATTTAAGAAGTAAGCTGAAACAGATAAATTAATTCAATCACACGTTAATTAAATTAGTAAATTAAGTATTAATTACAATTAATAAATTTTATATTTAATATTAAGTAATAATTTTTAAATAATAATATGATTGAAATAACAGATATTTGGAATGCATATTTAAAAATAACAATAGAAATATTATTTGTTATTCAAAAAATCGTGGATTATGCATCTCTATTTATAAGGCGTGTTGCAGAGCCAGCGCAAGAGCTTAAATCTTGATCTGCCACAACTTTTTCTCTTGATCTGGCAACAGCTTTTTACCGCCAGAGTACTTTCGTTTTACCGCGCGAGAAAAGATGTATCTCCTGTTACTCAGTGTGTGTGTTTATGTGATGAATGTGCACGTTATGTTAATTTTGTACCCCCTGCTTTAGATGTCTTCATCAGTAGTTGCTTTACGTATAATAGATGGAAAAAAGACAGATCAGGTCCCTTTTATTTGATTACCCACGAATACTCGTAGAAATAATAGAAATAGCCGTCTTTGGCGACCAGTTTGTTAGCCCAGATTATTAACTTCGCAGGCTGTTAAATTATTAATATTGAATGGATTAATATTATAATATAGAATGGATTATTTATATAGAATATATTATTAATATAGAATAGATTAATATAGAAAAAAAAAAGCATTTTTATTTTCAAGACGTATTTAGTTTTATTTTGTCGTATTAAGCATTTTCATTTAGTCGTATTTAGTTATTTAATACGACTAAAACACGTGAAAACAGTTCACTGCAATGCACAAAGCGTATATATTACTAAATAAAAGTGAAAATTTTACTACACATCGTATGATTGGCAAAAGCACGTGCGTGAAGCATGCTTTCACGGAGAGTTTAATTCTTTTTTTTTTCTAATACGATTTTTTTATTTTTATCCTGGCTAATGGATTTTTATAAAGGTTTTATTTAACGATGTTTGCTTTATTTTCATGTAAAAATGAAAGAGCTAACACTAATTATAATTAGAAATATCAGAATATATGATTTGCAGTGTGTAAAAAAAAATAGGACACTTAATATATTTTTTTATTTGGTGGAATTTGGTCGAGTAGAAAAGTATATACTTTTTTTAAATTGTTTTTTTCTCAAGAAAACGTATTTCGTTAAAAAAATTCATTGATGCTTTAATTTCAGAATGCCTAGAAATATACCCTTAAATGATTTTAAAAAGGGTCAAATTGTTGCATATAAAAATGAAGATAAATGTATTGAAAAGACCGCTTGTATACTGCACGTTAGCCCCGATACAGTTTCTAACTATTAAAAATCCAAACAGAAACGGAATAAAAAAGGAGGTTGGTACGCTTAAAAAGTTAACGCCTCGTGATGACAGAAAACTTGCTCATGAGCTTAATAAAGTAATGAAAGTGTTGCAAAACCTCGAAATCAAGCAGGACTTATTTATGTGCCCAAGCAAACAGTATACAACTACATCCGAAGGTCCATAAGATTCGTTTTCAAAGAATTGAGGCATCATCCAAAGTGGAAACCAACACATATTAATAATCGTTTGTCTTGGGCTAAGGAACACATGTCATTAACCAAAGAATATATTTCTGTGATATTGTCACATGAAAAACAGTTTAACTTAGATGGTCCAGACTGTTATCAATACTATTAGCATTGTCTGAAGAACGCATCTATTTCACTAGACAAATGGAAGGAGGAAGTTCGATGGTCTGGTGAGCAGTTGGAGGAAAAACAAGCTTGGTCTTTCTCAATGGTAGGAAGAAGCATGTAGACTACATTAATGTTCTGAATTCTGAGCTTCTTTCTTATGGTTCCGAATTAGGAGAACAGTGGGGGTTTCAACAAGATGAAGCCTCAATCCACATCGCCAATGGAGTTAAAAAATGGTTCGCTGCAAATAATATGCAGGTTTTACCACGGTCAATTAAAAGCCCCGATCTGAATATAGTAGAAAATATCTGGGCAATGCTTGTTCGAGTATATGCTGGTGGGAAGCATTTTGAATAGCTCTCCGAGCTTCGAGTTGCATTAAATACCTCATGACATAATTTTTGTCAAACAAAAATCCAATTTTTGTATGACTCACTTCTAAATAGAGTATTCGAAATCATAAGAGCTAATGAAAAGAGTACTCCTTACTAAAACCGCTTATATTTTGTTCTTTTTATAACTGTTCTACTTTTTTTACACGGGTTCAAATGACAGAAACCATTTTTGTTGTAATCTATATTTTATTTTTGAATATCATGGTAATGATAGAAATATATTTTCAGTGAATAATCTACAAAATAATACTTATAAAAATTGCAGTAAAAATTAAAAAAATGCTTATTTAAAAAAAATCTAGTATTTACTTTTTTTATGCAGTGTATTCATGTTTTGAACTAGCACGCATTTTATTGATGTTTAATCAAAAATAAGAAATAATCAAAAAATATACAAGGTTTCTTTGATAAAATCCAAAAATTTCATGAATTCAATAACCGAATGTATTAATTACGCATTTTACTCTATCACTGGCTTCATTCTGAAAATCTCGACTCTTTAACAATGCAAACAGGTCAGACTCGAGACAGCACTGCCTACTTTTGATTATATCACTAAATAGTTCAGTTTCGACAAAAAGAGGAAGAAAAAAAAAAATAATTGTGTTTTGATTATTACAACAATGACCAAACGATGTGCAACACAAAATTGCACTGACATATGATTTTAATATTTAATAAAAATGATGCTTTTAAAATAATCACAGCAAAGGATTTATAAAACTTAAAAGCTGGGGGAAAAATAAAGACTTAAGGTAAGTGAAATGATAATACCAGGCTCAAAATAGTGTAAATATGTTTTAATTACAATGACATTTTGAAATACAGGAACTTTAAACTGTTTTAACAGTCTAGTACATGAGGAAAATTTAAGGGAAATACAAAATGAATGATGAACTTGGAATCATTTCTTGGAATCATTCTTTCTCAATTTCCACTGATTTCGCGTCTGGGAAATGGACTCGGAGCAGATGATTGGCAAATGCCGTCTTTTCATCAAAACAGGCCTCGCAAAATACGCAATACATGAGGTTGTCTTTAACATGAGCAACCACATGATTATCAATAGAACAGAGAGGCGTCAAGGCACGGTAATAGCAAACCGCGCAGGGATTCGGACGGTCTTTTATCGCTGTAAAAAACAAAATGAATTGCATTAATTAATGAATGCAAAGTTATACAACAACGAAAGACATTAATTAAGGCATTAACTTAGTCCATAATAATATAATGGGAGTTCACTGTTTCTAAAAACAAATTTAAACTAACTTTACAATCTCCATTGAAAAGGAAGAAAAACAAAAATAATAGAGGCCACTGAAATTATCTATTAAAAAATCTATCTAAAATAATGAAATATATCCTATCAGAACAGCATTTTATTGTTATATGTTCTGTCATAAAATCTCAAAAAAAGGGAAAATACACAATACTAAATACAGCAACAGTACAAAAAAAAAAAGTTACATTTTTTTTTTTTTTTTTTTTTAAGCAGGAAAATTTATCTTTCCACTTTTTTGACTGGGAACTTTCTATTAATGCACATGATTTTCTGCAGAAAGCAGATTTGAAATTGCCTTAAAGACAGGAACTGAAAGAATAATGGCCAAAAAGATTTTTGCTCATGAATTTATTTCTTCAGATACAAAAATTTTAAGAAAATACATTTTTTTGGATATAACAGAATATTTACATATAGAAATATGTACTAAAATCTGTAAGTATCGACCTAGGCATGGTCGTACACACTGCATTTGCATTAAAAAAAGTTCACCAAAAGATTTCATGGAAATATAAGAACTAGTTCACCATGTTCTACTAATAAAAGAGCTACAGAGGCAAAGTTAATTATAGAATTATAAATATTATGATAAATAAAAACTTTGACCAGGTACAAAAGTATCAGCCAAAATCAATATGCACAATCTAGTATCAGAAACAACCTACACTTGATACAGAAAAACCAAGTATCAACCCAACCCTTTATAGTTGTTCTGGGATCAGAACTTTGGAATTAATGTACTTGGAGAGATAACAGCAGATGCAGACATTGCAATAACGCTTATAAATCACATTAACATTAGTTCTGAAGATTCAATTATTCAGATATACATCTATTTTCCTAGTTAATTGCTTTTTTTTTTGCAAAGAAAAATGTGATGTTATTTTTCTCAACAGTGGCATACAAGATAAAAATATTCGCTGAATAGTATAAGACCTCCCAATAACTTTTACTATCTTCCAATACAACGATCAGATGTAATTCCAACTCTTCTTTTTATGGTGTAGGAAAATTAAAAGTAATGAAATGTTAAAATCGCCAAATACTAACAGTTGAGTTGATACATTACTGAATTCTACTACAGAAAAGAATTGTTGACTGTTGGAGAGAAATTTGTGTAACATTTGTATGGACTAAGAAGATATTAAACATTGAATAAGACCAATATTGTAGATTTGTGACTTTGTCAAAGAACAGCATGCTAAGATTTTTCATATGGAAAAGCTAATGCTAATTTTAGAAGTATGCCACAACACGTATTTGGTTTTAAGCAAATTCTGGGAGAGTCGGGGAACAAACTTCTTCCCACTGAATGGAGATGTTAGATTTAAACCTTTTGGGACAGGTGGTCTCTATCCTAGACAGATAAGAAAGGAATCGTCTCACAGGAAGGGGGTTTTGTGTCACTAAACCTATCTTTGGAAAGTAGAAGGGGGGGGGGGGGAATCACACACACAAAACAAATAGAGTTTAGGTCCTAATGCCATTCTTGCATTTAGATTATTAATGCATTCATAATATGAGCACATTCTTCTGACAAAGAGCGTTACCCTTCCCCTCCCATAATAAACAGAAACAATGACTTTTTATAATAAAAAAAGAAGTGCACGAAATGTAACAGAAAGCTATGCAAAATACAACAGAAGTGACAGTAAAACCCAAAAAGACTAGTTATAGTTACACAGAAATAACAAAAATTCGGAGGGTGACCAGAAATGAAAATGACTTTATCAAGCGGAAAGTTGCACAACCTACCTCTGTTTATTTACATTACTCTTACCCTCTTCCCACACAATGGCTCATGAGTGAAATACCAACGTCAGGCTGAATATCAGCAAACGGAAGGTCAGGATACTAAACCTTTATTTCAAAAGTAATTGTCACATGGGGCCATTTAGTGGCATTTAAAATTTGTTCCAGTTTAAAATGCACAAAACTGGAATTCACCATCACATGAATAATTCGATTTCCAGAAACACATGGGTGGTATATCCAGTTGCTAGAGATGTTCGTAGATCATGCATATATGACAACACATCCATCGCGAAAGGGTTAAACACAATGGTAGTTTCAAAAGATCAAAGAAAGCAACCACAACATTCAAACCATTTGCTTCAAATTATCTGTTGCATCAATTATCTTGTGCAAGCAAGAATGGAGGATATGGAGGCTACTGTGGAGGAAAAAAATTCAACTTGTTCCATTATCCAATATGTCAGAATTGCAGTGGGTTGTCATGCCCAAATCTACTGAAGAATAAAGCTATACAAAATGTAAATACAATATGTTGTAGAAACTGATAAACAGAAGACAATAAATTATACAAAGAATAAGCAATAGTATATATATAGAAAGAGGATGTTTTGTGATGTTGAGAAACACTAATCAATGTGTGATGAGCCTTTGAGCAATAGCAGATTTTGCATGGTCAAGGCAGGTTCCTAAGTGGTGAATTACAGAATGGCCCATGGAGAAAAAGAGTAGGGGACACTCTCTGAACCCAAAATGGCAATGCACTAAAAATCATATTTTATATATTATATTGCTTTACACCATGTTATTTCCTTAGGAAACACAGTTTAAATATATAATGCAATAATATGTTAATAATGAAAAGTATGTTGTAGAAAATGTACTTCCATTACATCTACTTCAATCATAAATTATATGATCAATTATTCACATTGTACTGTAGTAAACCTCACTGGAGATGATAACTGGGCAGCTGTGTCGCATACCTAAATTTTCTGCTTCCCACTATTAACACTGTACATGAAAAAAGATTTATACCAGCAGATGAAAGAAAACATAAATAGAAGACATAAATAGAACATAAATAAACTTTAATAAGAACAATTCTTTTTTAAAAAAAGAAATACAATGGAGAAATCAAATTTGAAAATAAAAATCAAGACTTACACTTCTACAGACACTCTCTCTCTATATATATATAAAAAAAAACACCTATTCAGTTAACATAAATATGAACAAAATCATTCTTATATGCCATTTAATAATAAACAAAACAAAGAAAAAATAAACTTTATCTTACCATTAATTATCAAGACAATGGCTGTTACACAAATTAAGGCATTTTGAACTTTTGAGAGAAAGGACGAGAAAGAAAGAATCGGGAAAGAATTTTTGCAACTTCTAAAAAAATGCTCTTCTAGTAGTGGCTTAATAATCGGGTAAAGTTCAGCTTTATGTTAAATTTTTTTTTCTTTTCGAGAACTTTGTTAAAAGGAAAACATTCTGGCAATCTTTTTGCCTAGGAACATTTTTAGAAAAAATTTAAGAGTTCATTCAACGATCAATATTCCAAAGCGAGAATCCCCGCACATGATTGCGCTTCTATTTAAATGGATTCCATGACACAGTAAGGAATTTTCATAAGGATGCTGGATTTAGGTTCTTAACAGATTTCACCAAAATTCTTGTATTTTCTAGAATTGTCATTTCTGTCAGAAAAACTCTCTTCCTTAGTACTTCACAAATTGTAAAGGCGAACAATAGAACAGATTTGTAAAAGCTGATTTCTAATTTCTGGGTTTGAAGAGGATTTCTAAGCAGCTGTGGTAGTATTACTACTTCTTATCCCTCCAAACTACACAGTGATTCAAGACTGGCGACAAAATGCAATCCAATACCAAAGCTTTTCCCACTGATGGAATTTTGAAAATCTAAGTTTCAAACAGGTTCACAAATATTTTCTAAAAAATAATGGGCTTATTTTTAAAAGGACCCAACATAAATCAAGTCATTTTCCTGGGGCGAAGAGTACAACAAAATTCAAAAATTGCAGGAACTTAGGATTAAAGCAAAAACCAATCCAGTCCTCACTTGATTAATATAATCCTAAATACCTCACTCACAGATAATGGAAAAATTCTAAATGCCACAACACATTGATTTAGATTCTTTGCCAAGTTTAACAGTTTCATTTTGGTCAAAATTCTGATAATCGTCTGTCACACTGACTAAAAAAACAACAGCAACACATTGATCGATTGCTGCAAGACTTCAATACACTCTCAGAAGACTCCCTAATTTTCTGAAAAGAAGTAATTTCGCACTACAAATCGCCAAACTTTTCTTGAAAAACCTAGTCAAGTAGCAAAAGATTTTCAAATTACTGAATCGTTAATATTATATGCTTTATATTTTCCTAGAAAAGTGACACTTATTTGGCAAATTAGCATTTCTTTCTTTAAAAACTGTACATCAGCATATTTCCTATTGCAACATTTCCTTAAATAAAACCAGTATCACTTTTGAGAAGACACTTTTTGAGAGACAAAATAAAAAAAGGTTTATACCTTGACTCATAGTGTCAGCTAATCTAGGGGTCAATTGCCTCAAGTAGAATGCGAATTGAAAAGAATTGTCCTGGAACTGCAGTACAGCTGAAAGGGAAAAAAATAAAAAATAAACAACATTCCAAATATTAAAACTAGAAATAATAATTCACATTTCAGATCATTTTAATTGAATCGAAATAATGACACATTTACTAAATTATTGACACTGCAAAGTTTTGTAACATACTTCAGGTGATCTGTCCTAATTTTTGAGGTGAACTTCTAACTACCAAGATTCATCTGTAGATGGCAATAAGATTCAGATGGCAATAAGATGTTTTCATGATCTTAGGTTTCTTGTAATTGAGTATAAATTCACTGTTTAAAAATATACATATACACCCTCTGTAGGATTTATTCATTTAAACTATCAAATCAGCTAAGCTAATGAATTAGTAAGTACGAATTAAATTAATGAATCAGCATACATATGCGAATTTATAGAGAAACAAAACGAGTTGCCCTAAGAAATTGTGTCGAAAAGTTACATAATGATCGAAGATAAACAAATGACTAAGTTTGATATGTATAAAAAATATTATATATCACTTTTTCATAAATATATTTATAGTTTAAAAATTTTTTTAAAAATATAAGAGTCCGAAACTAATGTATGAAAATCGGTAAGGACTATACCTGTCTGAATTTTATAATAGATTTTTATGCTGAACAAGTAATGTTAATATTTAAATACAATTATTATAGTCTTAAGTGATCAGAAAAAAATACATTCATCTGATTTAGTTGAATGTCTCAAAAAGACTGGTTATTTTCGCCTTATTCTTAGCTTCTGCATAGTGAGGGTTTTTCACGATGCAGATACCGTTCCAACTTTGTTCGTGTTTTTTTTATTTATTATTATTACTTTAAGGAAAATATCACAGTAATAAAAAAGTGTTACAATGCAATTATGTATGTTTTTCCTTTAATGGCTGCTAATTTCTAATACATATCAATATTTTTTTCAGAGAAGAGATAATTTTTAATGGAAATATGAAACATTTTGATAAAGGTTTCTCTTAATTACTTTGTCTGTAAGAATATTTTAATAATACAAGGAAACCTATATATTTCAGGATAAGCTGAATCCAGACAATGAAAACCAGAGTGGATCATGCCACAATTCTCTCTCAATTGAGATAGGATTTATATATATATATATATATATATATATATATATATATATATATATATATATAGAAAGCAAAACATTTAGTAAGTGTTACTATTCAATATAAAGCAACTAATACATTTTATCTGTTCCGATTCGGAACGAAATTTTGCTGATACTCTTCGCTCGCTAGCAGGAGGATTTTGAGTGTCTAGAAGAGTTAACTAGTAAAATGTACCTCTTACACTCAATTATACACAAAGTTTCATGCTTCAATCTATAAAATTTTCAGTACTAATAAAATGCAAATTTTTTTACTCTGATCATCTTATTTATATATTTAATTCAATAATACTTATTTACAATAGATTATTAAAATTATTAAATCTGAAATCTGTGACAAATTTTAATAAATGTATTGCGATCTTTTGAAATTATTAAAGTATTTACAAAATGTTTTCAAAATGTGCATGTTTGATACTTTTTCATTCTTTAGCCATTTGCCAGCTACAGAACATATTTTTGAAAAAAAAAAGTTGAAATGTATTTCTTAAATGATACTTTGATCTTTAAATAGTAAAAATTTGTAATCGTAGTTTCTGAATTGTACACTGAATAATTAATGTATTATTTCATATACTAGAGACTTCTAACAAAAGTGATATATTCAAAATGCTACATTTCTTTGAAAGTAACATTGAAGTGAAAACAAAACTCCAAATAGCCAATGAAAGAAAGCAAAGGAAAAGAATAAAGATGAATATTGTATGTGAATGCAAAGCAAAGAAGAAACCAAAATGAGCATTATCTGGCCAAGTTCCAAAATTCAGCTAAGACTAGGCTAAGTTCAAAGGAGTAAGAATTTTTTTTTTTTTTTGCTACGATGTATATTAGTTGTATGCAATGAGCAAACTTTGATACTTTCCAAAGTCCGTCCTATGTTTCTCCAATACGTTAATTCATTTTTCGTCTTGTTTTTTTTATTTTCATTTTCCTCTCCACATTTCGTTTTGTAATTTTTACTTTCATTGAATACTGAATTCTCAGAGTAGAAAAGTAAAATAATAAAATTACAGCAAGTTTTTCAATTTTATTTGAATTCAGAGCCGTTACTCCTAAAAAACTATATAACATATGACAACTGTAGCAACTTTTTACAAGAGGTACAGAAACCACTTACTACTACCATAAGTACCTAAATATACCAATACATTAAAAGATATGTCCAAAGAGAAATAAAATTACTGTAAAAGACAAATTGCAACATAATCAACATTCCATATCACATGTTTTCGTGTCTTGATACAGTAATAATATCTGTTCACAGAAAGAAGTTATACCTCCACTGATAAAAAAATTTACTATAAAAAAATACTTTTATTGAAATATAAGAATGAAAAAACGAATAATAAATGAATGAAATAAAAGACAACAATTTATTTTATAGGATTTAATTTTCAATCAGGAAAGGAAATTCAAAAGAGGAGTTAAATTCCTCATGTAGAAATGCTTCTAGTAATGGGTAAAAAAAGCTAAAAATTATTATACAGCGCTATCCTGTATTCATATTTTCGTCTTTAATGTACCCCTTCATTAGTAACAATTTTTTATAGTTCCCTCAGTTTCAGTGCCAATTAATGAAAATAGTTTCCAACAATTAATACACTCTTCCCTCCACCCAGTTTACACCTCAACTCCCTTGAAAATCGTAAAAGATGTATAATAATGTATTTGATATATTCAATCATATAAATGAAATGTTCAACAAAAAAAATTCTTTTTGCTGTAAACAATTAAATCGTCCGTACTATCAATAATAATGCCTATATTTCCTCTCCAGCCTAATCTTTCTTAACAGAAAGGTATACTTAACATTATTTTCTCTAACATCATTCTTTGCTTTTAATATTTTTGATGGTATGTTATAATATTTCATGTTTGGTGAAATTTTTAATGCGAGTTTTGCCAGAGATAAAGATTCTGGAACATGATAGCCTAAGAACCACAGTAAATCTTTGAAATTAATATAATAATGAAAAACATGTTAAAAAAAAACAATTATCCTCATTGCATTTAGGCATTCTTAGTTTTTAAATAAAGTTTTAAATATTTAAAAAAAATGATAGATGATCTATGCTGATTGATAATTCTGGTACAACTTTTTAGTGTTGCATTAAAGTACAAGCCATTTCAATTAATTTTAGTAATTAAAATATATATTTTAGACTAAACAAATAATTTGCATAAAATTAAAATAATTTTTCATGCAACAGTCTTACAAAATAGAACCCCATAAATAAATGAGCTTTTAATAACCAATAGTTAAATTATTGCATGTCTACAACAGATAATGTTTCAGTCAAATTTTGATGTATAAAATTTCCCATAATTTAATAGATTTTTTTTTACATCAGAATCATTATTGATGAAGGTTAATTGAAAAATAAATTTTACACGTACTTTATAACCCATAAGATAGCATACATTAAAAATTTCTCAAAACATATTATTTAAGTAAAATAATAGATATACCAATATAAGAAAATACTGAAATGAATTGAGTATTCAGTATTCTCTAACAGTATTTAACAAAAATCCAAGAAATTACAAAAAAACATAATATAGTATTACTCAGAAGTTTTAATAGTTCTAAGAGTATTAAAAAATGAAAAATCTTATTTATTTGCAAAATCAGATACTCAATTCAAATAAAATATTATTACACATGAATCTTCCAATCATGATTTAATATACATTTTTTAAAAATCATCCACAATTATCAACCAATATGAGTTGCAACCTTAATGGTAAAACAGAAAATTGGAATTTTATTGTATACAGATTTTAATCAACCTTGCTTCCTCTACAACTCGACAAAGTTGGAAGAATCATAAAAATATTAATAAGTCAATAATAAATTCTTGACTTTGTTATATACACTGATAAACTTAATCTGCATTCATTTGGTTCATAAAATGAAACAAAAATAAATCCCAATAATAACCTCAAAAGGTGTTATTTTTAAAGCAATTACTTTATTATATGAAGATAATCTCTTGCATCTTTAAAAAATGAATTGAAGAGTTCACAAATAAAGAAGTTTTTGTGTATGCTAATAGTTATCTGCAGATTCATAGCCTTTTAATAACACTTTTGGGATAGACGTATGTGCACTTCTTTCATCGTGCAAGACAGGACCAAGAAAACACTGACCATTCACAGGAGCATTTTCTTCAACTAAGCCCAATATACTTCATATTACATAAAAATGTACATAATACATAAAAAGTAACTTCTGCCCTGAAGTGAAATAATTTTTAAATATTTGATAACGGATACCATATTTTCAATATTAAAATAATTCTTAAAAAATAATCAAAACTGCAAATATTTTATATTAGAAATATAAAAAATTTATTATAAAAATTGTTTGATTGTGTACTTTATTATGATCGACAGCAGTTAAATTAAAATCCAATTATTGAAGGAAAATATAAAAATATGAGCAATATAAATATTTACAATTAATACTTTAAAATAATTCATGAATAAAAAAACCCAATAAACTAATTCTCTAGATAATAAATAATTATGTGTATTTGTTATTTCACAGACTCATTAAAGAAATAATTTAAAAACTGCTTATATAGATATTAAATTAAAATTAATAAAATATATCCAATTACAGAAATTTGGAAGGGTGCTGAAATTCACATTGCTAAAGGATCCCTACAAAGCCTAACCCAACTCCCATAGAAGTTGATATAATTTATTCACTAATAAAACTGAACAATACATTTAACCTACTTTTGGAATATTAACATACATGAGGATCATTCTAACTCACTATTTATGTTATTGGGTTTCCTAATAATAAAATTAGTCACCTTTAATAAATGAATATATTTTCATGTAAAGATATTGCATTCCATAAATAAATTTAAAATAGCAAATTTGAGGTATCATTATTTTCACAATATATTTCAACACTCGTAAGAAGATCCCTTAACTTATGCTGCTCACATTCATACTGTCATAATAATATAAAATGAACCAGGAAAGCTAAAACATGCATAGGATAAATTTGATCCAAACTCTAGAGTGAAAAACGAAACATATCATTTTTCAGGTACACATTGTTTTAATACCTTGTTTGGGACCATTTATAAAGTTACAGCAATTCAGAACACGTTTTCACAAATGCTTTAGAAAAAATAACATACTGTGTTGTCAAAAAGTTGACATACGCGTACTTCCGTTTTCACAAATTTTCTTTTTAAAAATAATATACTAATAATAAGCAATACTATTTTGCAAATTTACAATTGTTTAAAACCAATAATGGATTATGGGCAGGAGAAAGGTTAGATGAAAACCTATTATTGTTCAATTCAAAACGGAATATCGGTTTTAGTTTCTTCAGACAAGTTATTTTTTCAAACATGAGGTCGGCCAATTCTTTCAATATTTTGGGAAAGTAACTGAAAGTTAAATCTAGAAACATGTTAACGAAACATAATATAATATAATTATCAATCATTAGAAAAAATTATCAATTTTAAATAAATACTCACTAATGGAGGCGAAAATGACAAAACGCTCAACTTAAATACAAACTATTCGTTCTCACCGGAATGCCAACAGGTTGCAGTTAATAATGTCTAAGTACTTGATGGTTGAATAGTGAGAACTTTTCAAATTTGATCGATTATGAGTTCCTTGGAGATTTTTTGCAGAAAAGGCAATCATCTGAATTTGATTTTTTTAGACTTATTTTGAAGTTTTTTGAGATTTATATTCAGTGCAGTTTCTCGTTAATTTCAAATTACCGACCAGTATATTGCAAAAAAATTTTATAAGTATTTTCGGATTTGAAATCTTTTTTCATTGCTTAATTAGAAAAAAATGGGTAAAAACTAAAAGATAGAAAATATAAACTAATTTATCATTGAATGCGAGGAAGAAATTTCATGATGATTAATTTTTGTTTTGCTTTGACTTATAAGGGGACTTCAAGGTTTGGAAATTTGAGTTCGAGGAGAAATATAGAATAATAGTAGTATGCCATTAGGATGCTCACTTATTAAAATATCAAAGCCCAATGGCCACCCAATTATGAGAAAATGGCCTTCAAAATTTCAATACGGTTGTAGCGTTCGTGTGCCAACAAAAATGGAATGCAAGTAAACTTATTTATAATGTAGTAAGATTTCGTTTAATAAGATTTCCAAATTAACATCAACTTATTTTCATTTAAATTCTAATATCTTTTTAAACAAACTCAAAAATTCCATAAAATATCACAGTTGCCAATGTGAATTAAAAACTATTTACAAAATAATATTTATAAATATTAAACTACTCGTGAGTTACTTGTAAATGAAATATTTATAATTTATATCGCAACCCATTTTTATACCAATAACTTTTAACCCTCTAAGGGTTCCATACGCATTTCAATGCAGCCACAAGATGCTTTCAAAAGCGCGTTGCAAGCATTTTAATGTAGGGTAAGGAAGGAAGTTCGTTTTGCACGGATAACGTCGTAGGGAGTATACTGTTCGAAAAATGTTTCCGACGCATTTTAACGTATTTCTTTCCCCCTATAAGTTTTGACATGGTGATGAATAGGAGGGTAGTCAATACAATGAATGTTTTACTGCCATTTTAGGTTGTCACAGGATCCGAGGGCCCGAAAATTGCTTTATGCATAGGGCATTGTGATGGTGTCGGAACGCGAGATCGTTCAAGAAAAGAAGAACAGGAATTTTTCTCCAATTGTGTGTCCCTTAATGCTTTGTCTGGATTTAGATTTAAATTGTATTTGGCTTCAATAGTATTTCTTTAATATAGCTTATTTGATCGAAATGTTGCGTTTTAAAATCCCATTGAATTATTTTTCATAATGCAGTTTTATCCTCACTTGTGATTCAACATCGCATTGAATTATTTTTCATAATGCAGTTTTATCCTCACTTGTGATTCAACATCGCATTGAAGTATTAAGAACTCGGAATGGATATATTTGAAAAATTGCCCTCGATATATAGTTAATATATTAAATATATTTCTCATTCTTAGTTCAACTATTTTTATAATGAAATTTTATACTTTTTACACTAATCTCTACCTCCAATTATTTTTCTTCTCTCAAAGTAAACAGATACAACAAAATTGTGTTTTAAAACAGTCTAAATTTCAAAGAATGTAATAAAGTATATCGTTATATTGTTTCTCTTTTCATGATTTATATTGTATAAAAACATGGAATTGTGTGTCCGATTTTTCATAGAGCGACTCCTTTTTAAAGTTCTTTTACGAACTGAATAAAATAATTTCTTTCAAATTCATAAAAGAAACAATACGAACATCTTTTAAAAATTATTACTATTCGGAAGATATTAATATTAGTTTAGCTTTTAATATTCAGTTAGTTATTAATATTAGTTTAGTTAATAATTAGTTATTAGTATTTATACCTTGATGTAGATGAAAACAAATGGCAAAATAAATTGAATTTAATGTTTCAGTAATTTTGTTAGGAACATTAAGAGACTGATAACATCGTAAAAGTCTTTAACACCTTAAACTATCTTGAGATATTCTTTCAATAGTTTATCAAAGATATATGTCTCAGATAAAGTGACAGATTTATAAAATGTAAAAAAATAAATAGGAATTTCAAAAATTCTATATTTATTTTACAATTCTTTGAAGCATTTTATTTTTGTTAATATGCTAACGAGAATTCTTCATTAAAGGATAAAATCTGAGTTGATAAATGAGATAGCTTTTGATGAATCTTGTGCAGAGTGCAGCACGATTTTTAATTACATGTTTTTAAGGACATTCTAATGCAGATAAATGCTTCAATGGTGCGCAGACAAATTATTTTTGAATATTTAAAAGTGTAATATTCATAGTTTATGCCTTGAAATCACAACTTGTTATTTACTCGCATCAAATAAAGGATTATACATTACTTCACTCAGATTTTGTTACTGATGGGGGTGTTACTTATGGAACAAAGTTTCATAAATTGCACACATTGGTAGAGGATCAACCTTAAAAGTTGCGTGGTCCAAACTGGAAAACAATTTTTATCAATACTTTATTATTATTATTAAAAGCAATCTAAGGATTTACAATCAAGGTAAAGATCAATGGTAGTATTTACCTCTCTACTTTCTCCTATGCATATGCTTATGAATGCAGCGGTACACATTTTTTTTGTACATTTGAATGGAATCAAGTATGAATTAGGTACGTCTTCCTATACTTTTAGATCGGACGAAAAATTCGATACATATATGTAATAATGACGTCAAAGCAAAGAACCAAATTTCATTTATCTATATTTTTCACAATTTTAAATGATTAATCAAACACTCACGAATAGACAGACTCACGGATAATCAATCCTTTTACAAATTATATTCAAAAAAATTAATACAAATCTACATTGATAAAATTGCATGATACATTTAACTGATAAAGTTGATTTGGTTTTGGGGTATCATGTCCACACATACACGGTCCGATAGATTTTCCATCAGCCAGTTTCATCTAATATTTGAGATAAGATTACATTTAAGTTAATTACAATATGAAAATTGCAATACGTGTCGTACGAGAAAGAAAGAATTTAAAAGTTCTCTCAAATACTGTTATTGGAATGATTCCAAGGGTACATGCTCTGCTTTTTTTTTTTACCCTAGTTATTGAATTGAGAGGAGATTAAAAAAGGTTAATAAAGGGGTTTAAATGGTTGAAAAAAGGAGTTAAGCCATATCTAATATGCTATATTGATCTGAAATTTAAGAAACAATTGTTTGTTTTTTAAATCAATTATATAAATACTTTTTATGCAAATTCTCCAAACATTTTAACAAGTTTCTAAAAAAGGCTGAATTTTTTAATCTACATTATTAAGTTTAAATATTACAGTTTTTTAATTCTTAATCTGATTTTTAATGTTTTATAAAAGTTTCATTTAATTTCCATGCATGTTTCTTAAACCATTTAAATCAAGTGTTTATTGCTTTTTGAATCTCAAATGTGTAACTTTTAAATTCCTAGTTCATATTGCAATATTTTCATAGTTCGGTGTTAAACGAACTTTTTAAAAAATATTCCTTTTGTATGAAATTCTATTTAATCGGATTTTTTTCTATAGTGAACATTTACTTTAAATAAAAATCCACCGACTATGTTACAAACCTTGGATACTTTCAAATCCGCTAATAACTAGATTTCCGAATGATTTCAAACTTTCACCGACATATATATATAATTCCAATCCGCGCTAACTTCAACCACAAGACCAATTTCATTCATTTTTGCTTTATATGGGAGTTTATAAACATAGATATATCATCAAAGATCGCATGTCCCTCATCACCTTCCTTCAAGAGAAATATTAAATACATTATTTCTTCGCTGTATATTCACTAGATACGTCAGATAGCGGAAATTTAAAATTATTTCCAAAACCTTTTGGTGCTCTAGTTACCCCAACCATTCGACCGATTCTGCCAATTTTCATTTCATATTAAAACTTTTAGCCATTAAATATGTCATCAATGATCGCCTGCTCTCTATGAATTCTCAATTTCGAAATAATAATAATAATAATTGTTTGTGAATGGTATTGTGGGTGGATACTATTTATTTTCTTTCAGCATTTCTTTACAATTACGTTTTTTTGAGTACTGGGAAATATATGAATACATAACTTATGAAACTTTTGAATAAATTTTTTACATCAAATTTTGGCGATAAATCTGCGAAAACCAGTTGTGTGATACGTGCAATTTATAAATTTTGTACAGTAGGAGAATCTTGAATTAGGATGTTTGAAACTGCTTAAATGAATAGGATCAAACTAGTTTTTTTAGATTAGACGAAAATTAGAAAAATTTATGTACATTGTATTTTTTAAAAGAAAATTTTAGGCATTATAAACGTATTGAAATTTATGAGGAATAAAATACTCCTACATAATATCTTAAAAGAATTCTTTGTTTTAGCTGCCTTTGAATGTTTTTGAAGATGATAATTTCATTGAATGTGAACATAAAATAGTGGAAATAGATGAGGGAAAAATTTGCAATAAATATCGATAGTTTTAAATTTCACTAACGCTTTAAAATCACTAGAACAGTATACAATTTCAAAAATAAATTCTAAATTTGATATGCATTTACATTGGTACAATTCATAACGTCTTAAAAATTGTATATTTCATTACTTTGGATCATTTAAAAAGGAAGATGCCATTGTTTTTCAATAAAAAATAATAGTTATAAACAATATTGAATTCTGATAAAACTGCTACGAGATGTTTTAAGGCCTGGATAACGAATACTTAAGTAGCCAATTATATGGCTCTAAAATGATATATTTTTTCAGCTGTCCAACGAATTTGCTGACTTGCACTCAAAAATTGTATGTTTTATTATAATAGAAGATGCCATTTCTTCTAAAATATAGTACATCAGTTCTATATTGTCATTTATGCATTTCAGATTAACAGAACTATTTATGACTAGTTCTAATTTTAGACATGCGATACCGTATTGCAAATGTTGATTGCTCGATACAAAAATATTACAATATTACTCTCTCTATTATATAAATTTCACATTGAGATCCAATATATAATAAAATTTCTGTTCAATGATTCGCAAAGTGTTATATCAGCGATCGGGGTTGAAAAGAAACAGAACAGTTTTCCCATTCATTATTCTTAGAAACCCTCTGATTTTTGTAGCCGTACGAAATAAACGAAAGCAATAAAATGACTTGAATGATCGGTAACTTGTTCCTAACATTAGGGATTCTTGACCCCACATGTTTGGTGGAAAGCAAAAATTCGGCTAATGCTTTCAGTGCATCTCGTTTGGAAAATCGATTCGCTTTTACGACACATTATTAGTCTGGCATCCCTCGCTTTTCAGAAGTTTCACCCGTAAAATGAAACCATCCAGAGGGTTAATGTGCGCGTCACCACGTGCATAATTATAGTGACATTAATTATTAACGAAATTTGTTACGAGCGTCTTTGGCTAAAAACTAGTTTTAACTTTAAGCATACTAGAGCTATAACTTTCAGAACTCTAAAGTCAGAATTAATTGCTCGCGAAACCAATATACGTTTTTGTATATGGCAACTATACAAATAAAGCAACTATATATAGCAGGCAAATATAATTGTAAATAAGAGATAATAAAATGGAGTCAGATTAACAACGAGTGGATTATTTCACATTACGAACCCACATCTTTGAATTTTATTAGACGAGAAACGACTGAATGAAATGAAATTTAGATACAGTCTGAACAAAATTGACAGCCTTTAAACTAAAATTACGGTTTATTAAATATAGCACATATCGGAAAAGAATAAAATTAATCAACAGAATATAGCTACAATCGTAGACGTCCAAACGCACGCTACAGAAGCGAGCGTCTTTCTAACTTGAGCGGACGAAGGCAGTCTCATTGGAAAAGAGAAATTTCTAACTCTTGCCAGAATTTAGGGTTGCCAGCCTACAGCGTACTGCATGTGAAGTACGCTGGGTCACTAGTTTGGCGAGTTGATCCGCCGCCCACTCTCACCGCAGTGTCATTAAAAATGGACGTAACGGCTTGGAGGACGTACAAGTCATCCTGTGCGATTTGTCTGGACTTTTGGTGAAGATTCTGAATCAACAGTTGGAAGCGATTCATTCGAGAACTCTTGGTTTCAGGCGATCCATGGATATCGTGAAGGGCTTCTTGAATCAGCAGGTCGAATGTTTTTTCCCACCACCGAAGAACTTTGAAGGGGCCGTCGTAGGGTTCGGGCAGAGGCTTTCGGACTCCATTGTGCCAGATAAGGACGTGGATGTATGTACCGAGTTGAGGATGCACGAAAATAGCTTTATTCGCATGGCTGGAAGTCAGAACTGGCCATACTGTTTCAAAATGGGCTTTCAGGTCCTCTACAAGTTGTTTCGGTGAGGCGTCTGTAGGCAATGGGTCGAAAAACTCTCCAGGCAGTCGTAAGGGGTGTTCCATAAACCAGTTCAGCAGATGTTGCGCCGAGATCCTCCTTGAACGCTGACCGGAATCCCAGGAGCAATGTGGGTAGTGCCGACTACCACTAGTCTATGTCTTAGGCTTTCAGGGCTGCCTTGAAGGGACGATGAAATTCTTCTACCAGGCCATTGAATTGTGGATAGTATGGAGACCTCCTGGTCCTTTTGATACCCAAGAACTTTGATAGAGAGGAAAAGAGTAATCTCGAACTGTCTGGCTTGATCCGTTGTGATGATCGTTGGACATCCGAATCGTGCTATCCATTCGGTGAAAAGCTTCCTTGCTACAGTGTCTGCTGTCATATCTAGTATACTGACCTACCGTCAGGAGAAAAACCCTGAACATGGTTACCGTAAGTAGACGAGTCGAAGAAAGAAGGGAAGTGGGCATTAAAACTGACCACAACCATTTGGCTAACTAAACGCGCTTCATTAGGCGAGAAATTCATTTCGTCTGTGATAATGCAGATGTATTTATATGACAGTTGAATATAATTTTGTTATTGAATTACAGATAAACTTAAAAATTCCTTGTTATTTAAGCTTGAAAATAATGTTTGCACAAGAATGCCTTTAACGACATTTCTTTTACTGCTTTGTATTGAATTTTTTTAATATCCGAGTCTGCCGTCAATTAAATAAAAACCATTGGATAATAACGAAATAATTTGATATTTTCTTGAAGATTCATTAAGAGAGGAAAGCTTTCATTTTAAGGCTGGATTTCTTTTGTTTTGTTTCGTTTTACACTAGAATTTCAAAGTTTTGAATTAGATGAAAATGATAGTTTCAAATAATAAACTTAGGGTCAGGAGAAAAAAATTAGAAAGTATTGCTGTTTGATTAATGATAAATCTGTTACTGTTTAATCTAAATAAAAACACGAAATTCAGCAAAAAATTAAAATATGAATAAGTCAATAAACAGGCAAAATTAAAGATATTTATTCATTTCATATTCTTTTAAGAACTAACGAAATATTTATCACATTTGGAATAGCACATACTCTCCAATCATCCATAGCACTTCTTACAGGTATATTACATATGACGAATATTCACAAGAGATAGAATTGATCAGAAAATCAAAATATGAGCGTCAGACATCGACCGAAGTACAAAACAAAATGAGACTTCTAACAGTTCTGTTGGCGCCAAATGAAATACAGAGCTTTTCTTCACCCCTAAAATGCAATAGAATATCTCGTTTCCATGCCGACTGACCACTACTTTTAGGGTTACTAGGGTTTTTCTCGTGGCGGTAGGTTAGTAGGCACTGCTTCAGGCCATCTAGTAAACCTGTCTAATATGGTTAAACAATAATAATTTCCTAGGGAAGGAGGCAGTGAACCTACAAGGTCGATATGTATATGATCGAATCTGACTGGTCTGAAAATTTCCCTAATGGAGTTTTAATATGTCGGTGAAGATTTTTGGCAAGGAATACATTGTCTAGCCCTATTCTTACAATCTTTGCGGATAGAAGGCCAAATAAATCTGGAACAAATTAATTCGGATGTGCCTCGAATACCCGGGTGAGTTACATTATGGAGCTGAAAAATTTTTCTGTCGAAATGGCTGCGGAATAAACGGACGTGCCGTGCCAGTCGATGCCTCAAAATGAATAGGAGTTTCACATTCTGGGAAAGTAATTTTCCTAAATTGCAACGTTTTAGAGCTATCAATTAAATTTTTTAGCTCCGAGTAATTTTCTTGAGCATGAGCGATTTCATTATAGTCAATGGGATTAGGAAAACTTATTGCCGTTATTCCCGATAGAGCATCTGTGACGATATTTTCTGAGCCTTTTATGTGCAAAATACCAGTGGTGAATTGGAAATAAAATCCAACTGACGAGATTGTCTGGGAGAGCATTTATCCGAGCGCTGACGAAACGCGCATGTTAACGGTTTGTGAAAAGTATACAAGGAGAAAGTTCGTGCTTCGAGCATATGCTTAAAATGTTTCATTGCTACGTATATCGCCAATAACTAACTCCCTGTTGTATGCGCTATAGTTTTTCTCCGTTTGTGACAGTTTTCGCGAGTGAAAGGCAAGAGGTTGTAGTTCCTTGTCTATAATTTGCGATAGCGAACCACCTATAGCAAAGTCCGATGCGTAAAATTAATTGAGCATCCGGTTTAGGGTAAGATAGGACTGCGTTAGCAATTAATTTTTTACAGCTTTTGAATTCACTCTTTTTGCATCATCCGACCAGTCGAGTTTTGATTTATCGTTTTTCTTCGCGCCTCTCTAATAAAAAATAAAAAATACTTGATGTTGAGCGATGTTTGGCAAAAAGCGACGAAAGAAATTAAAAAATCCTAAAAATCTCTGAAGATCTTTAACGGCTTTTGGCCGCGGAGATTTGAGGATAGGTTTGACTTTATCGGGAAGAGGTTTTGTTCCGTGGCTACTTATTAAGTGTCCTAAGAATTGAAATTCCGAAACACCAAAAATACATTGAGACATTAATCGTTAAACCATATGAGTTTATTCGTTCAAGCACAGTTCGAAAATTAATTTTATGTTCGTCTTCGGACTCACTAAATTTCAAAATATCGTCTAAGTACACGAAACAAAATTTAAGATCGCCCAGGATTTCGTTCATAAATCTCTGAAAAGTTGGAGCGACTCCACACAGGCCGAAATCAAAAAATGTAAATTCGAAAATCCAAAAGGTGTGCACACTGCAGTTTTTTGTATATGGTCGTCATGTACCGGAATATGAAAATATGTACGAACAATATCGAGTTTTGAAAATATTGTTTTCCCTTGGAGCGCGTTTGAAAAATCCTGGATATGCGGAATAGGATATCTGTCGGGTACTGTACATGCGTTTAATCGCCTATAATCTCCGACAGGACGTATGCTACCTGACCTTTTGGATACAACATGAATAGGTGACGACGAAGATGATTTTGATGGCCTACATATGCCTTGGTTCATCATAAATTAAAATTCCTTTTTTACTGCTTCATAAAGTTTTGGATTTAATCTCCTCGATTTACTATGAATTGGCGGACCGGTTGTCTAGATATAGTGGACGGTATTATGTTTAACGGTTTTTACTCACGGTACGACTGGTCTAAATCAATGGATTCTGCTAAGATTTTATGATAAGGTGAATCGTTAGAGATAAGTTTTAGAGAAAAGTAATTTTGAGAATTTGAAATAGTCCCATGTTTAGATATTTTAGTAATATTATCAAGGAGTTTCCGCCTTTTAAGATCTATCAAAAGTCGAAATACTCCAAAAAATCTGCTCCTACAATAGAGACAGGAACATTAGCGATTAAAAATATCCAAGTAAAATTGCGCCTAAGCCCCAAGTCCACGTTCATGAATTTAGAACCGTGCGTTAAAATTTTGGTGTTGGGCCGTAAACAGTTGTAAAGGATCTGACTTCTGTTGTTTAGCTTTATCCGGAAGAGGAATTACCGAAACATCAGATCCACTATCGATTAAGAATTTTAAATTGCTCTTTTTGTCAAAACTATGTAAGCGACTGTCGGCATGTTTGCCGCGGAAACATTTCGATCGACAGCCGTCAGCTGGAGTTCTCCTGATCAGTATTTGGCGAGTACGAACACGGTTGTCTGCATTTTTTACGAATCGGTCGTAATAATAACAATAGTTCTCCCGTCTATCACGGGAGCACTCAGGGGGAAAAACTGCTCTGCCTTGCTTATTCATATTTCTAGAGGTGGGGCTTTTGCCCCGATCGCGAGAAAGTCGTTCTACTTGTTTGCTTAAAGCGGTGATTTCGCTGCGAAGTGCCGTAATTTCGTCGAGTGGTGTAGTTTACCTATTATTTTCTACTCTGGCTTCAGGAATCCGGCTGATTGTCAGCTGGGGAAATGCGCACTTCGGCATTTTTGTCAGCCATGCTGGCTAATTTGTCCAGCGATTCCGAACCGATTGAAAAAATTGCTTGCATTTCGGGGGGTAATCTCTGGAGCCATAATGTTTTTCGCTAATCGTCTCTAATACCCGTGTTGCTTGCTAATTCGCGCATCTTGCGTAATAAATGTGAAGGTTTATCCGTTCCTAAATGCAACTCAGAAATTGTCGAATTTGCTCATTTTCCGAAGCTGAAAATTCTGCTATGAGCCTAGATTTTAGAGTGTCATACTTGTCTAATTCCGGAGGTGTAAGTAATAGATCAGAAACCGAGGATAACGTCTCGGGATCAATGACTGCAATAAGATGGTTATACTTAGTAGCATCATTTACTATTCTCGTGAGTGCAAAATTACTCTCGACTTGCACAAACTTCAATTTTATGTTACTTTCCCACAATAGTGGAATTTTCACTGCGAGGTGGGACACCTGAGATCCGACAATTGCTGTTTCGCTAGCACTCCGATCACACGTTTCAGGCATAAGAAATAAGAAAATTTTTATTATGGAAATTTTTGAGCGAGACGATTGATCGAAAAATACACACAGTAATTAGATGGTTAAATACACTCTAAATACACAAAATAATTAAGCAAACAATATATGCATAGCATGAAATCATGACGCTATTTGGAAGATAAAATGAAATTTTCTGCGAAATAAATGGTATATGTAAGAGACCCAATTAATTAAGAACCCAATTAAGACACTTAAGACCCAATTAATTAAGAAAAAAAATTCGATCACATACCTTTTTGTTGATCTTTCCATTCTTCAGTGGTAAATCTGCAAAAAGTAATCCAACATGATTTTTGAAATTTTGGCTTATTTCGAGTTAGTTATACTTAAAAGTTAATAAGTTAGCCTAAAAATGGCTGGGCTTGCATGATTTTGCAGATTGAAAAATATTGGGTTTCTAGTCCACAGGTCACCAGTTTAATGTACGCGTCACCACGTGCATAATTATATTGACATTAATTATTAAAGAAACTGCCAACCTTTAAACTAAAATTATCGTTTATTAAATATAGCACATATCGGAAAGGAATAAAATTAATTAACAGAATATAATTACAATTGTAGACGTTCAAACGCACGCTATAGAAGCGAGCATCCTTCTAGCTGAGCGGCCGAAGGGAGTCTCACTGGAAAAAAAAGAAATTTCTAACTTTTGCCAGAGTTTTGGGTTGCCAGCCTACAGTGCACAGCATGTGCAGTACGCTGGGTCGCTAGTTTGGAGAGTTGATCCGCCGCAAACCAGTCGCCACTGCCGAGTGCCCGAACAGCGTAGTGGTTAAAGTGCTGACTAAGCATTCAAGCGAACCGAGTTCAGGTCTGGGATCGAGTTTTTAAATTTTTTTATTTAATTTCTTTTAAAATGATTTCAAATTACTTTAACTATTTACAAATAGCTTTAATTAATATTTTTTTTCATTTTTTATGCAAAAAATAAACGTTTATTCTCTTAATTCTTGAATTATAATTTAATTTTTAGAAGAAAAATAATATTAAATTGGCATGCATTTCTTTTTATAATATTCAGAATTACATAAATTAACAATTTCAAGATAATTTCAATTAAATTGTTATTCATTTTTATATGGAAAAATAAATGTATTTGCTCTTAATATCTCAATTATAATTTAATATTTAAAAGAAAAATAACTAAAGATGTAAAAACTTTTTTCTTTAATAAAAATTATTTAAATAAAATTCACATCTTACAGACAGTTTTAAATGATTATTAATTCTTTTATAATGCAAAAACAAATGTGCAATCACCTAATACTTCAATCATAATTTTAATTTTATGCAGTAAATATAAATACAAATATAACTTAAATGATGATGAATATTAATTATAATTTCTGATATTTTAAAAAAATATTTTATTAATTTTATATTACATATATGAACCACAATGGTAATTATCGTAAAAACATTGAAAAGAAAATAGATATATTGTGACGTCTTGCACAACTGATAATTAATATTTATCCACAAGAGAAATTTTAAAGGGATCGATTGGAAAACAAATTTCATTTACCTTCAAAAAATATTTGTCTTTCTTCAGAAAATCGGGCAGCAAACTGAACATACCGTAACATATTATTAAAAATTTTGAACCATCTCACTATGCATTCCATATCTTAAATCTGCTTTCTGCTTTTTATCGTTATTATTAATATCGAGAATATTTACTGCTTTTTTTTATTGATTTGAGCTGCTCTCTTTAATTTTTGATATAAATACAGCATCGTTGAGTTATAATAAATTATAGTCATTATTGAAATTCAAAAATTTAAAACTTTTCATAATTTTAAGATGAAAAAATTATTTGAATTAATTTTACCGTTTAAATTATATTTAAAATTATTTTAAAAGTCAAAAATGAAATTTTATTTGTAATTATAATTCAAGTATCGTATGAATGAACGCAATAATTTTTTTTAAATAATTATAACTTACGTATGAAGAGAAAAAAAAAAACACAATTATTTTTGCTTACAAAAATGAGTAACTCATTAGTTAAAACCATCTTTATATTTTTAATTTAAATTACGTAATTTAGAATATTTTAAAAAAAGCGCATGTAAACTTATTTTTCTACTAAAAATTAATAATTATAGACAATTATTTTTCATCTAAAAATTAAATTATAATTCAAGAATTAGGAGAATAAATATTTATTTTTTACATTAAAAATGAATAATATCAAGAAAAACTATTTGTCAATTGTTTCGTTAATTTGTAATAATTTTAAAAGAAAACGAATTAAAAAACATAAATTCGAGACTAAACTCGGTTCTCATGAATGCTAAGCAAGCTCTTTATCCACTGGGCCATTCGGGCACTCAGCTATACCAACTCATTTTTAGTATATAAGTAATACTAAAAATTTGAGAGCCATTTTCTCAAAATTGGCTGGCTATTGCGCTTAAGTATTTTAATGTAAGAACATCCTAACGGCTTACTACCATTATACTGAATCTCATCCGAACTCAATTTTCCAACCCGTGCCCTCACCTTGCGAGAGGTCGAAAATCCAGTTAAAAGAGTGGAATGAATCCGAACTCTTCTCTTAAAATGTCTTTACGGTCTTCATATTTTATGTGCTGAAAAATTGAAAGCTAATTGAGATTTTGATATTGTCTTAAATACATCGGTAGCTAAAATTTATTTATTCGTCCATTTCGGAAATTTATACTCATGGTGCATTTTTTTCGCTTACAGTGTCCGAAATTCTTTTGGAATGAAAAGGAGTTGATTCGAGATAAAAGAAAACAATCTGGAAATTCAGCGAAGAGTTTAATTTTGGGATGAAAAGTCTCGGCTGTAAATTGGGTTTGTGCATCCTTCGAAAATTGTTTGAAAGTTGATTTTTTTTTTTTTTTTTTTTTTTTTTTTGAATCTTGGTGGTTGAGAAGTGGAAATTTGAATAATAGAGTTGATGGGTCGAATGCTACGTTCTTAGTAAGAAAACGATCGTCTAGCATTCTACAGAATAGAATGCAAAAATGTGATCAAAGTCAGATGGACAGAAGATAGTTGCCGTCTCTCTGAGGCAGGAATCCTGCATAGATTAGGGAAAATTTTTATTACAGTGTTGAAATCTTTCAAATATTTTCCACGGAACAGGAATAAGGGAAGTTGGACGGTAGGATTGCGCGTTAGCATTATCTTTCCCAGATTTCGGAATAGGAATGATTTTTACCGTTTTCCATTCTGCGGAAATATTTCTTATACAACAAATTTCTTTATATATTTTTAAAAAAGTTGTACTTATCGAGTTGTACTTTAATGAATTTTGTACTGATTCCGTTAGCTTTGAGGGTAGGAGGAGGAGAGTATTAGGAATCTTATGGATAGAGTTTTGGAGTTCTTCAAAAATATAAGGTCGATTATATTCGTTGTGTAGTCACTAGAGATCATAAGTGAGGACTTCGTCGATATTTTGCAAGAAATGGAGGTCTGAGAAAAGGTTAGTTTGTTGATAGGGGATGGAGACAGAGGATGCTGCAAAACATATAAAGTTGGCGCTATCAAAGGGAAGATGGTTTCTATTACATATAGTCTTTAAGATTTTTTGGTTTCTCCTGAAAAACCTGTGAATTCTCAAGTTCTATTCCAATTATTAAATAGCATTTGTGAAATGAGACTTCGTCATTGTTTCTCGAACTGAGAAAATTTTGAATTAAAAGATAATTGCTGTCGAAAGGATCAGAGTGGATTGCAAATGTGATGAGCCAGTGTATTTCTGAACTTGTAATGCTCGTCTAAAACAGATGATGAAGTGATTGTGAGGTTTTTGGGGATGCATATATTTAGGTAATTGAGGTTGTTACAGCTTCACGCCGATAGATGGCGTATCTGTTGAGTACAAAGTTCTGTTAATTCCTTTTTTTTTGTATCAGAACGTAGTGTGTGTAAGAAATATTCTGAGAGGAGACGAGGCATCCAACTGTGAGAGGTGTCCTAATCTGTAACAGTCTACATGAAGTGGCACAAAAAATGTGTCCGAAATAAAATGGGGTTCACCAGAAAAAAAATGAGTAATTATTTGTAGAGAATTACATTAAGTGGTCCGTCGAGCCGGAGTATTGAACCATCGAGAGTTTTGAGAAGTCGGCAAGTATTTCTGTTTTGCCGCGTGTGCATACTTGATATTGTTCTCAGTGATTTCTGAATCGTTAGAGTGATCTCCAATGGATATAAAGTGTAAATTCCTATGATTGGACTATCCGATGATTGGATTATTATGTCCGTTTTGGTTTCAGGGTAACTGTGAGTATACTTTTGTTTTCCAAATTTGTGTATTAGTTTCGTTTTTATGAGTTGCATATATTCAGAGTTCTCTTTTCAAAATGCTTTCAAAACTTAAAAAGAGTGAATTAATTGAAGTTGCCGAGGAACTAGAAATTGATATTCCTTCGGGTGCCAAAGTAGTTACTATTAAAGATTTAATTGAAAAGAGCGAGATCTATAAAGATAATTATGAATTCGTAAAAACTATAGTTGAGTCAATAATTGATAGGAAAAAAGATTACGAGAAAAATGAAGCACAGAAACTAGAATTGGAAAAACTTAAACTCGCGCAATTAGAAAAACAACTTGAGCTTGCGAATTTACAAAAAGATGTAACACAAAAGGTTAATGTAACAAATAGCGATTCTGATTCTAATTTTAGCTTAGAAAGTTTGATAAAAAGTGTCAAAACTTTAACTATTCCTGTTCCTACACGAGCAGAGTCGTATAATTTATTTTTCCAATCGCTTGAAAGAGCTTTCAAAACCAAAAATGTCCCAGAACAATTCAAATCAGAGATCCTATTAAATATTTTAGGCGAAAAAGTTACCAATTTAATGATATATTTAAATGAAGATGAATTGTGTATGTATGACAAATTAAAAGAATTAGTGTTAAAAGAATTTCAGTCCACCCCACAAGAAGTTTTAAATAATTTCCATAAAGCGAAAAAACGTCCAAACGAAAGCTATATCCAGTTTGCATCGCGACTTAGTGCAGCTTTTGATTATTATTGTCAATTAAGAAAGGTAAATGATTTTAAGGGAGTTTGTAAACTCATGGTTTCCGAAAAAATATTTGATTCATTAGATCGTGAACTACAAATTCATATTGGCGTGAAACAAGGAGAATCTTGGTATGTGCCATCAGATTTGGCCAGGCATTGCGATATTTATGTATCGTCAAAATTCAAAAATGATAGTAATGTGTTTTCACGACCGCAAATTGTAAACCATTCTCAAAAATATCGTAAAGAATACAGTCCACAAAAAGCATTTGTATCAGAAGTTAAAACTCCGAAATGTGTAATTTGTAAATCTAATGAAAATCATTCCCTGAATGTATGTCCTGTGTTCAAAAATATGCTTGTTAATGAGAGAATAGAAGTCGTTAAAAATAAGCAATTATGTTTTAATTGTTTAAATCACCATAAAATTGCTAACTGTTATTCAAAATCCAGTTGCTCCATTTGCAAAAAACGACATAACACTCTTTGCACTTGGGAAATACTCAAAGCGAAACTGAAACTCGCTCGCAAAATGCTAACGCGGGATTAAATCCAAGGTCAAATGTATTCGTTCCGCGAATTGAAAATCCTAGTCATAATTCTTCACAACTGACGAATGAGTCACCTGCTAACAGTACGCATTCATTCACTGCTACCAACTTAAATCTAAACAAAATGGTTTTATTAAGTACTGCAAATGTAATGATTCAAAATAATGTAGGAATGTTTATGAGTGCACGTGCGTTACTGGATGTTGGTAGTATGAGTCATTTCATTTCAAAACGTTTAGCCGATAAACTGAATTTGAAAAAAGAAAGACGAAACATTGTGGTTTCTGGACTAAATCAATCTTCTTCTGTTATTAACTGGATCGTAAAAACAAAAATTTCGAACGTTAGCGAAAGCTTTGAAAAGGGAATTGAGTTATTGGTAGTGCCGCATATAACAGATTGTATCCCCTCGAAACAATTTGACATTGATACGCTAGAATTAGATAGTTTCAATTTAACGGATGTGAGTTTCAATGAACCTGGAGAGGTGGATATTTTATTAGGTGCCCAAATATTCTATGAACTTTTAAGATCGGGTCAAATTAGGTTTCCGGGAACAGACATTGTTTTTCAAAATACTGTGTTTGGGTTTGTTGCTACCGGAAGTGTTCCAATAGAAAACGAAACTACTGTTCATTGTGGGTTGGTAATAGAAGATTTGGATGCAAATTTAAGGAAATTTTGGGAAATTGAAGATGTTGAGGGGGATAAATTACAAAATGATGAGAGTTTAATATGTGAAGATCATTTCATGAAAACACATTTCAGAAATGACGATGGAAGCTATGTTGTTAAAATGCCGTTTAAAATAGACCCCCCATGTTTAGGCGAATCAAAACACATTGCTACTAAAAGATTTAATTCACTTTGGCAACGTTTGAAGAGAGAACCAGAGTATAGGCAACTATACAGCGAATTTTTAACTGAGTATGAGAATTTGGGGCATATGCAGGCAACTTGCGAAACTCCAAGGTATATTATGCCTCATCATGGCGTTTTTAGGCCAGAAAGTAGTACTACAAAATTACGCGTTGTTTTTAACGCATCAGAGGCAACGTCATCTGGACAATCGCTTAATGATAATTTGTATTCAGGATCTGTTGTCCAAGATGATTTGTTCGCTATTTTGTTGAGATTTCGAAAACATTCTATAGTTTTCACCGCCGATATAAAAAAGATGTATCGTCAAATTTGGATACATCCAGACCAGTGTGATTTACAATGTATTTTATGGAAGGATTTAGAGGAAGAGAATTTACGTGTATTTAAGTTGCTCACTGTTACCTACGGAACCAAATGCGCTCCTTACTTGGCGACCAGAGTACTAAAACAAATATGCTGTGATGAGCAGAACAACTATCCTTTAGCCGCTGCTGCTGGCCAAGATTTTTACGTCGATGATATACTCAGTGGTACAGAGGATTTATCTTCTGCCATTGAACTACAAGACCAGATAATACATTTGTTAAAATCAGCTGGTATGGAGCTTCACAAATGGAGCTCAAATAATCCTGTTTTGTTACAAAATGTACCAACGTCGGACCGAGAATACAATTTTGATAACCCCAACTCAGCAACTTTAAAAACTTTGGGATTACAATTCAATCCTGAAAAGGATACATTTAGTTTTAGTGTTCAAAAAAATTGTGAGACCTGCAACAAAAAGTACAATGCTATCGGACATATCCAGATTGTTTGATCCTTTAGGCCTCTTAGGACCTTTTGATAATCACAGCGAAGATGTTCTTGCAGAAGTTGTGGATTTTGAGAATTGATTGGGACGATGAAGTTCCCTTGCACTTAAATAGAGAGTGGGGAAAATTTAGTTCTGAACCGAGTCAATTGAAAGATTTAAACATAGATCGTCATGTATTATGTTCTAAAGTTCTGAAAGTAGACCTGATAGGCTTCGGAGATGCTTCGAAAAATGCATATGGTTGTGCTGTCTACACCAGGTCTTTGTTAAGGTCTGGTGAAATAACGGTGTCACTCTTATGCAGCAAATCTCGAGTGGCTCCCATCAAAGAAATTAGTATCCCACGTTTGGAGCTGTGTGCAGCGGATTTGCTTTCCAAGCTTACCGTTAAGGTTCTGTCATCCTTGCAACTAGACATTGATGGAGTACATTTTTACTCGGACTCCACTGTGGTGCTTGCTTGGATCAAAACTCCACCTACATCGTTGAAAACTTTTGTGGCTAATCGAGTCGCTAGGATTCAAGAGTATACTAAGAACTTCCAATGGCATTATGTAAATACTGCTGAGAATCCTGCGGACTTGATATCACGAGGAGTTTTCCCTTCAAAGATCCAACAGTTGGACATTTGGTGGAATGGACCGTCTTTTCTTTCATCTAGTAGCTGTCCAAACTTCAATGACGATCCTGGTGTCTCAGATGATGAATATCTTCTTGAGGTGAAAAGAACTGCAAGGAACTCTGAACTGAATAATGATCCTATGATTAATCTTTCCATTTGTAATATTCCTAGTTTTTTACAGTGCATACTAGATATAAGTAATAATTATAGTAAAATTGTTCGTATTTTAAGTTATGTTTTCAGGTTTGTCAAGAATCTAAAAGAAGCAGAGAAGACAACAGGTCCACTGAATGCTGAGGAATTGAACTATGCAGAGACATTTTTAATTAAAAATATCCAAATCCAAGAGTTTGCCAAAGACGTCAGTAGTCTCCAAAAACACCACTGTGTGCCTCCTGGTAGTAAATTAAAAACTTTGAATCCTTTCTTGGATTCTAAAGGATTGTTAAGAGTCGGAGGACGGTTGGGTAATAGTAATTTTAATTTTAATAAAAAGCATGAAATAATTTTGCCAAAAAGCCATAGATTAACTTTAATTATAATAGAACATTTTCATAATAAATATTTACATGTTGGTGCTTCTTCCTTGCTATATCTTGTTAGAGAAAAATTTTGGCCTCTAAATGGACGTAATAGCTGCAGAAAAATCGTTCATCAATGTATCATTTGTTTCAAAGCCCAACCAATTGCACTTTCTCAAATCATAGGCAATTTGCCCAAGGAAAGAGTGTCTCCAGATTTTGCTTTTAATTGTGCTGGTGCCGATTTCTGTGGGCCGTTTTATATTAAGAATAAGGCTCAGCGTAAAGGTGCTTTATAAAAAATTTATATTTGTATGTTTTTGTTTTAAAGCTGTCCATATAGAAATTGTTTCTGATTTGACAAATTTAAAAGAGAGTCATCTCAAGAGATGGCAAAAGGTAACTAGACTTGTACAATGTATGTGGAAATTTTGGCATCGTAATTATTTAAGTCAATTACAACAGAGATCTAAATGGATGTTTGACAAAAATAATGCAAAATTAGGAGATTTAGTGTTATTAATTGAAGTTAATTTGCCTTGTTATAAATGGGCTATGGGTAGGATAATTAAAATTTATTATGGTGATGATAAGAAAATTCGTGTTGTTAAGATTAAAACACAGTCTAGTACTTGTAAAAGAGCCATTTCTAAAATTTGTGCATTGCCTATGGAACATAATTAATTTGTAATATTTAATGTTAAAATTTGTAAGTTTTGATTGTTATTTCTTAAAGATGTTGATTATTATGTATATTGTGTGTTTTTTACTAGCTTTGTGTAAAAGTTTTAATATTGTTTATGTTATTGAACATTGTAATGTCTTGAAACCTTTTGGTTTCAAGGTGGGGAGTATGTTACAGCTTCACGCCGATAGATGGCGTATCTGTTGAGTACAAAGTTCTGTTAATTCCTTTTTTTTGTATCAGAACGTAGTGTGCGTAAGAAATATTCTGAGAGGAGACGAGGCATCCAACTGTGAGAGGTGTCCTAATCTGTAACAGTCTACATGAAGTGGCACAAAAAATGTGTCCGAAATAAAATGGTATTCACCAGAAAGAAATGAGTAATTATTTGTAGAGAATTACAGAGGTCATTTTCTAAAACCTAGAAAGAAATCCATCAGCAACAACTGGTAAAACAGGAAGCGCCAATTACAGGGTGCCTAATGTTGAAATCTCCGATGATAATGAAGGACACACACACACACACACACACACACACACACACACACACACACACACACACACACAAAAAAAAATCTTTTGGGAAAGATGTCAACGTTGGAAAATTTTCTCCTTTTTCCTCACATGAATAAGAGCATTCAGGTCAGAAGTAATGTCTCCCGTTTTCTCACTCGTAGTTAAGTGCGTACGGACCTACAGATGTGAATCGTTTTTACTAGAAGAATCATTGTGTTTGTTCAATTCTTACTATATCCAGATGTGGGAAAATAGTTGAGTATACCGTCATTTCAAAGGTATTCATCATGTCTTTAAGGGAGAAAAACGTCAAAACACCCAGATGCTAAACTTTTTTTTCTCTTATGTACAGACTCCTCAATTCAACAAGAACCGATCAGCCACAAGCAACCATTGTCGTTAAGTTTCAAATTGAGGAGCTCTTTATTCTGGATTAGCTGCGAATTGCTTGTAATTGACATATGCTCAACAAGCTTTCGGCCACAAAGATGATTCCTTAACAAACACTACCGCAATCGGATTCAGACCATTGAGGAAGTGTTGCTGAGCAGTTATTGGGTGATATGGAATTCAAATTCACTAATGATAAAATCGGCGGCGGATATATGATGAAATAAAAATGCGGATTTTTTTTCCCCAGATGAGAAGAATAGAAAGACTTCGAATTAGAATCCGTAGAGACTTCGGAGTGCGGAAATATTATGCCTGATTTTTTTGAGAAGTTTCGTGCGATTCCGGTTTGTATGTTAGAGTCTACCGGATAAAGATCAGTGGATTTCTGAAGCATTCCTGTAGTAGCAGTTTTGAGGGATAACAGCGTGTCAGTGGATTTTTTGGTGGCTTATTCTTCGATTTGATTTAAAAACTATTTCGTGATTGAACTGTTATTTGATTTTTGTTGATAATATTAAGCTAGATGAGAACAAGTTTTTCTTTGTCAATACATAAGGCTGTAAATGAAAAAATTATTTTGTCACGCTACTCTCTTATTTCATGGATCTAGATCAATATATTACAGCCTTGTATTAATTGGTGGCAACGGTAAAAAATAGAACTTTGCGCAGTATCTATCATTAGATAACTAGACGCGTGTTTCAATCCCAGATATCCAGTTCGAGAAAACAGTCACAACATCAAGGTGAGGAGATGTTTGATATAGGAATTTGCGCAGTATCCATCACTGACTTCCATTCCGGATCCAAAAGATTTCTAGGCCGATGAAACTGTTAAGTGCCTACGTTAGAAGGAGCCTGCGGAAGTACCAGCCCAGAGCATCCAGCTCTTTTTGGAGAAATCAGCTCCAAGGAAGACAGTAGAATGGCCAGCAATCTACAAAACGGTAAGCTTTTTTTATTTTCTACTTTCAGCGACAATTATCAGGTTTTAGAAAAAAATAAAGGAATTATTTCAAAAAATTTAGGAAATTCATATGCACTGAGGTGAAATTAAATTTAAGATCTTAATTTGGATTTGTAGATTAATTGTGTATTTATTTATCATTTCTGAGCTATGCAAAATTGTTTGATTGTATTGTGGATTTAAGTACTAGATTCAAAAGTTCACGAGGGTAAGAGTATTTTTGTTTCGGTGATAATAGTATCGACTTTAATCAAAACTTTATTGAGAAACTATTTATTGTGTTTAACTGAACTGAAATTAATGGTAGAATATTTTCATGCGAATCGGAAGAAAAATTGATTGTGATATATTTTCTAATTGTGTTGTGTATTTTTGTCCTGTTGAATAAGAAAGTAAATTTCAGTATACAATACATGTGAAAAGTTAAAGCAAAAAAAATTCAGATTTAATGATATTTTAGTTGTAAGTTTTTCTTTTGAAATTGGGGGTATAGATTTAGTTTCTTATACAATTGTTGAATTTCCTATTTCATTTAACAGAAAAAGAGAGAAAATGGCTTTATTGGAAAAATTTAGGAAAGTAGATTTGACTAAGTTAGCTCACGAATTAGCGATCGAAATTACCCCTGCTGATAGAGTAATAAACATATCCAGAAAGATTAAGAGTTCACCAGATTTTGAAGAGGATTTTGTTAAAAATCGGAAGTTATCGTTCAGGAACGCGAAACCGCTGAAGTTAAAGCTAGGGTTAGAAAAGCTGAAGATGAAGAAAATGCTAGAGCTATAGTTAGAGAAGAACGGATGTACGAATTAGAGAAATTAAAAATGACTAGTGCTGAAGAAACGGTTAGTGTTGCTTCGAACCGAAGCGAAAATAATGAAAACCGACCCGGTCTAAATTAATCTTACGAAAAATTTGATTCATAATACAGGGATATTTGATTATATCTGACTTTATTTGAGTGTCAGGCTCGCATGGCAAAACTTGAGGAAAGAGAATGGGTGCCGCAATTTATTTTACTTTTGCCTTTATATCTGGCACAATTCGTTATTTAATGAACCGGAAGAATAAATGCAGGGTTATTGTAACGTAAAGGAAGTTTTGCTAAATAGGCTTAAGATGAAACCGGAAACCTTGAGATTAAAATTCAGCATCAGAAAAAGCCCGGCGCATTACGGAAAGAATTGGTTTTCGAATTCCGTAACTATTTAGAAGGTTGGATAGATGGAACGGAAGTTAGGGATTTTGCAAGTTTAAAAAATACAATGATCGTTGATCAGATTAAACGTCGCGCACCGAATGAGGTGAAAGACCATTTTCTGGATGAAGGGGGAATATTGGTGAACCCTTTAGAATTGCCAGGAAAAATATATCGATACGCATAGGTCAGAAATCATCGCAAATTGAATAATGCTAAAATTCCCGACCGGAAACTATTAGAAAGGGCTACGCCAAAGAAGGAATTTAAATATAAATCCTAGAGAAATCCGGACCCCATCTTTGGAAAAAGTCCGTTATGGACTCTATTCAGTAGAGATTGATGAATTGCGAAAATTGTGAGGCCGTCACCAAAAGGTTTATTTTCAAATGAGCCAGGAAATGAGCTTAGGAGAACACGGCCTAGAATTAATTAGTAATGAACCAGTTAGGTCGAAATCGTACCGCACCTTTCAGTGTCAGACTGGGTTTCTTAAAACTGAAATTAGAAGCATGTTGGATTTAAAAATTATCGAAATCGGCCAATCCGATTACACTTCTCCGATTATATAAATGGAAGCTCCGGGAAAAGACCCTCTTCCCTATATAGATTAGACTTTTGAAATCTATTATGCTTCACTGTCCCGTATTTAGATGACATTTAAATCTGTTCGCAGAATTAGAAGGATCATGTGAAACACGGGAAATCCTAAAACATGTAGGAGACATGTATTTAACTATTAAGCCTTCTAAGTGCAAAGCCCAACCCATACTATACCAAATACCCATAAGCCCCAAACCATACCAAATATATGGGACATATCGTAGGTGGTGGAATACGAATTCCCACGAAAGCCAAAATCTCGGCAGTCTTAGATTTTTCCACTAAAAAAAAAAAAAAAAAAAAAAAAAAAACTTTATTTAGCTGGATATTACGCTCACTACGTAAGATTTGCGACTGCAGCTCCCTTAACAAATATTTTAAAGGGGAAGGTTAAAGAGAAAAAATTACTTGGTCAGACGAATGTAATCAGGCTTTTGAAGAGTTAAAGCGCAGAATGACCAAAAAGCCAATATTGTACGTTATTTACTATGAAAGGGAATTTATCCTGCAGACGGATGCTTCGGATGTCGGAATGGGGATCGTGATGTCTCAACGCGTCTCGAAAGGTGAACATTCCTATCTGTATTTAAGTAAAAAAGAATTTCGGACGCTGAAAGAAAATTACAACGGAAAGAGAAAGTGCAACCATTATTTAAGCAATAAAAATAAAATTGAAATACTACTTAGATGGCCAGAAATTCATACATGAAACTGACCATAATCCTTTGTTATGGTTGAATTCAAATGGCGGATGTAATGCACTTTTGATGCGATGATCTTCGGAATTACAACATTTTCAGTATAAGGTGAGGCCCAAGGCAGGGGAAAAAAAACACTTAAATGCTGACGTTCTTAGCCGCAGTGAAATTAGAGCTGAGGGTACAAATTAATTAGGTAGTTAATCTGTTTTTTATTCTGTAAAAAGGTATAAAGAAATGTTATTTTAGTTAGCAGGTGAGGCACAGTGAGGCCATACTGTAAGAAGTGTATAGTTTTGTATTTTTTAACTTATTATCGTAACTTGTTTATATAGTAATCAGGAAAAGAAAATTTTAAATTGTGTGATTATGCCTCTGACGGTAGTATGAACATGTTTATTTGAGAAAAGGAGGTTTTTTTTTTTTCTGGTTAAAACCAAGAAACATCCTTTCTGCAACGGAGGGGGATTGTTTCCCTTCAGGTAGTTCTTCAATAAGACTAAACACTGTCTACCAATAAGTAATTACAACTGTGATAAAAATGATTAACACATTTTATTCATAATCAATATTTAGTAGAGCCACCACTTGAGGCAGTTACAGTCTTACCCTTTCGTGGCATGCTTTGCGCAAGTGTTTGGACGATGGACAGTGGTATTTTCTTTCACTTGGCTTCGGAAGGACGTAAATTCTTTCACCGATTTGGGGCGGTTGCTGTACCCCTTAATTCGGTGATCCATCTGGTGACTCTAGGCAGGTCAGTCCAGTTGGTTCACCCTTTTTTCATCATACCAAACTATAGTGGACTTCACAAAATGACAAGTAGCGTTGTCATTATGGAATTAACAATGATCGAACTCGTAAGATTGCCACAGAGTAGGAAGCACATTTTTATGTAGAATAATGAAGGAACAATCGGAGTAGAGATTACCATGAATTGAGTTCAAAGGTCCAGTCTATACCACCAAAAACATTCTCAAACCATAATTCCACTTCCTCCAAATTATACTGTAGGCACAATGCATTTAGGAAAACATACTCTGCCATTCGATTGCTAGAGAATTGAACCTTGATTCATCCCTCGAGAGAAAGTGTTCCCACTCATCAACGGTCCAATTTTGACGTGCTTTGCACCACCTAAATAGAGCAGCGCGGTTGGATTTGTACTCAAAGGCTTATGGGAAGCAGCATGATCACGGAAACCGAGCAAATATACTTCTTTGTAGATGATATTTATGAAAACAATAATCCCGGATGCTTGTTGGAACTTCTGGAGTATGTGGACCATCGGTTTGGTGTGGTTTTTTCGAATTTCTTTGGGCAGCACTAATCGGTGCTTGTCTCTTAGTTTCATGGGTCTACCGGGTAGATGCACATTCCAGAAATCCCCACTCACCTTCCACGTCTTAATCATAAATGCCGCTGTCGATTTTGGAATGTTTAACCCGCTAGATATACCCTTAATGATCGGCTATTTCTAAGATATTAGACACGCATTTTTCGAAGTCAGACAGCTCTGAATTTCGTGATATCTTGCATGCGACTAATAACAATGCTGTTTACCACACAATATTTAACTACAGAAGGCGTGATGTAGATCAGAAAGCAGATTCCTCATTTGAGTGGGTGTAAAAATACTTATTGCTTTGTAGTGTACGTGTCATCAGAAAAAGAAACATGCTAGTCGGAAGAGTTTCAATTAATCCGTCACTTTAATTTTTGTTTTAATTTTGCTTAGTCTTTTAAATTTGGTTTTACCATTGCCTCTATTAGGTTAGTAAGCAGAAGCTCTAACAGATACAAAATAAATTTATAGTTTGGAAGGCTTGCTTTTTCTAATTTAGAGCCGAAATTATAATATTGAGACAGGTTCATAGAAACTTCATACTATATTAAATATCAAAGGAAAAAAATATCAAGTTTTGATAAAGGCAAATCATAGTAACTCAATTTCATATATTAATGCAATTATGATTACAATTTACTAAAAAGGAAATCGTCGGAAACTCCCCTCGAAAAAGTATTAGAACGCTGCCAAATTTAAAAAAATATATATACGACCTTGATAGTTGCTATTTTGTTGGAACCACCCTTACACTTTATGACCTCTTGCAGTCGATTTGGCATGGATTTCTATCAACTTTGGTGAAATGATCAGTTGATTTTGGCCCACTTTCCTATGAGAATTTTTTAACCTCTAGCTTGTGAGAAAATTGTGTTCATTGTTTTATTGCTGCAAATAATCCTACAAATGTTCAATGTCCGCTTGGGTCTGAATCGCATCAAAATAATAGTGAAGACAGAATTTGCCCATATCAACAGTATATTTTGAATCGTTATCCTGGTACTATTTAAAATAAGTTGAAATTCCAAAGTTGCTCGCACATTGCTGTGAATTTTGCGTGAGAATGCTAAGTTAGACATATTTATTCATTGTACCATCTATAAAGTACAAGATCTCCACACTAGAACTTGTAATACAACCCGACTAACTGATTGCAATTTCCATATTTTACAGTATGCTGCAAACTTTTGATATGCAATGCTATATTTATGTGCCAAACTTTTTGCTTGCCATCCGATCCAAAAATATAATATTCGCTTTCAAGCACAAAAAGGAAATTTTCCTAAAATGCTGTTGGCTGCTTTACATGCATGTTTGCAAATACCTGTCGAACTTTTCCATTTATTTTCTTGTTGTAGCCTTGCTTTGAGGTATTCTGGTATCATATTTCTTTTTATTAAAACATTTTCTGACAGTTTCGGGATTTAGTTTGGCATTTGAGATTCACGTTTACTGCGCTAGCTCTTATATTAATGTGAATTTGTTTCACAATCTCTCTCCACGTTCACTGGATGCCCTTCGACGCCGTTATCTTTGCTTGTTTTTAACACTATTTTCTTGTACCTGCGAATAATATTGAAAGTAGTGGACTTATTGAGCTTCAAGTCCAACGAATATTCCAAACTAATACAACGAACATGATATACAATGAACTGATTTTTCATTTGATCAATGACTTATTACTAGATTTCGTGCATTAGCAGAAATATCTTTCCTTTTCGACATTATTACATATGCAATTTTTCCTGCTGAAATTATATATATAATATATTATAGAAATTATAGTATAAAAAAAGTGGCAATATTTTAGATTTTATTGATAAGCTAGATATCTTTTAAAATTTACATTTCAAAAGTATCCCAGTACTTTTTTGTCAACTTTTTGCTTTTAAATTGTATTTAAAACTTGCCACCTTTGGCATCTAGTTTGTTTTCCCAAATTAACTTATTAGGCTGTTAAATTATGAATATGGGATGCATTTCTTAAAAAAAAAATCAACTCGCGTAGTTGTTTAATACGACTAAAATACATGAAACCAATTAAAACAGTTTACTGCAATTTACAAAGTGTATATATTACGAAATAAAAGCGGAAATGAAAATCCTTCTACAGATTGTATTATAGGCAAAAGCACGTGCTTGAATGCTTTGATGGACAGTTTGAATCCCTTAAAAACCTTGCTTCTGATAATATATGAAATTAAATTAAAAATATTATTAAAATTAAATTAAAACTTGTAGAAAATGAGATTTATATCATTAAAAAGATAATGTTTTTTTTTCTTTTTAATCTTAAGATAAAACAAAGCACTTTTTATCAGATAATTGTTTTGAAAGGTATGACTATCAATTCCTGAAGGAAAGTCTAGCGATTACAGCAAGACTGAAGATTTTTATACAGGCGCCAAAATTGGAACATTTTTGAACGATTTCTCTTCAAATATAATCGAAACGATTTTTGATTGTAACTTTAAAAGCTGTTTGTTTGCTTTTCTGGTATACACCCAGTGTAGACTTTTAGAGTTTTTGGACGATTGGCACGATTTTGATGTCCTTGGCGAGAAACTGTTCATTAATCTTAAGTTTCACCAGGATTACTGATCTGACAACGGTTACTTTACCTACTTTTGAGCTTGATTGAACTTTTTGTTTGAAATCTATTTTTTGATTTCTTTTATATCTTCTTTCCTCCGACTGAATAAATATCCTTTTTGGTGATATGGCGAACTATCTTCAGAATACTTAAAATAATATTTTGCAGCTCCAATAATTAGCTAAGCGAAGCGTTTGATTCAGTACAGCTGTAAAAATGTTCAATGAATGAAGCAGTATGAAATTCGTATGATGTTTTGTTTACATTTAACCGTTGTCATTCAACAATTAATAATAAGCTCCTTTTCTGTGACACGTACGTTAGTGTTTATATAGTATATATATTGTCACGTAGAGACTTTAGTGTGGAACGCAATGACACACACAAGAAGTACAGCTAAACCAATTTGTTAACTCAACTGAGAACACAGTGACTGACAAATCTTCTGCTTTTTATACTAGCAGGGAAAGTTCCAGAATACTTTTCTGGAGACAGTAAGAAAAGTCCAGAACACTTGCCTGGTAAACTAAAGAAATGTACAGAATCTTCTGGAACATGAAATAAAGGAAAACATAAAACTAAGGAATTAAATATTTACAGACTCTGAATCGCATTGTCTCTAGTGGGATTCGTGATTTCTTTATTAAGAGACCAGTGCTATGACCATTCGGTCATGTCGAGTCGACTGTCTCTTTTCAATGAGGCAATGTATATATATAGATGCTAGATCAGTTTCTTTATATACTCTACACTAAATATTAAAATATTTCTTTATTAATTTGCTTTTGTTTTAATGTGATTAATATTTTTATAAATATATTTACATGTTATGCATGCCAAGTGTTCTAAAACTTTGAGTGCTTGTAAGGCTTTGTTTTTCTTTCATATGTTATACGAGTATAACGGAAAGTTCATCTTTAGTGATGTATTTATTGGAATGAATAGTTTCATTATCTGGCCTTATGATGTTGGCGTAAGAAAATACACTTCACGATTTAACTTCCTATCATCTTGCCTCTGTAAAAATTATTGATACGTTAGAATCGAAGGAATTTTTCTCTTCCCATTTTAGATATTTGGAGTCGGTTTGTTTATAACTGCCTTGGCAAGTTGCATTTTATTGCATTGCTATTGTATATGGTTGATGAATGGCTTTCACTACATTTAACGTAAGTAGGAATGGAATTTTTGCATTGTTTAGTTGAATGGGAGAAAAAATATTTGGTATTGTTTCAGATTGTGGACGAAGAGGAATATTTTCTGACGAATTAGCCTTATTTTGATGTAATTGGGATTTCTTGTGACAAAGTTTAATTAATACATTTTCGGAAAGGTTTCTGTTGCTTAAAAAACATCGTATTTTTAGTATTTTGACATTTTCTTGAGTTATTTCTAGAGAGGTGTCTATCGGTATGTTGCGAAGTAGAAAACGGATTGTAATATGTTCAATTCTTAGTTGACAGGAGACAGATATCCAAAGGATGGCCTTGATGTAATTTAACCCTTTGATCACGAAGAAGTACTATCGCGGTTCTCTCGTGTTATATAAAAAAAAAGCGTTGGAGCGCTATCGTACTGTTTGTCACTATAATTTTCACATTAATTGAAAGCAGTTGTATTAATACCAACTGCGGTTTTTATTATCATTCATTTCTGGTTTTTAACAAGACTACAATTTAATTCGAGCATTATTTATGCTTTAGAAAATGTATGGTTAACGAAAAAAATTATCATCAATAATAAAAAAAAATGTTTTCCTTGGAAAGATTTCCTGGATGAAACTTGCAGCAATTTGAGTTATGCACAAAAACTGGTAATGGAATCACACGATCCAACTTCATTCAAGCTACATGTAAAAAAAAAAAAAAAAAAAAAAATCCATGGAATTGTTTAGAAATTCCCTCTTGTAATAAGAGGAATTAAAAATATTGTGGTTGGTAAAGATCAATTTTTATATAATTAGAATTAATTATAATCCTTTCCATTCCCTCTCCGAAAATAATCAAGCATTTTATTCTGCACTCTTAGCATATTATATATCAAGAAAATTCTTCAGCACGGAAACAATTAATTCCTTAGTGATATTTCGGTAGGATTAAAGTTTTTTTGGGGGGAAGGTTAGTTGCATGTGATCGATATTTTAAATCATCTACCCAATGTCATCTCTCTGAAGTTATAAGTTGTTGGCATATTAGCCGTAATTTCCTGTTAAAAGAAAGTGAAATTCAATGCTCCTGCTGTATTGGCCTTTTTGATTAGGCAATGGGATTTGTGCAAGAGCGATAAGAAATCTTAGATAAAGAATCTGTATCCATGACTAATGGTTAAGCATTCGTTGCCATTTTTCACACAAACGAAACAGGGTAGTTTTAATCAAAGCTGAGAACACTTCTCAGTGTAGCCGGAAAAAAGGCTTCTTGAAAACAGAAAAAAGTAAAATCGAATTTAACGAAACTTGCGTTAGTATTTCAAACACATTGAGTAAAAAGCTATTAAGTTACTGAGTGGCGTAGCGAAGGAGGGGTAGCAACAAAGGAATAATATAATTTTCTTCACCCTAAATATCACCAGTGGTTTTCTAAGTGCAAACAGTGCCTGCAACATAGTATCATTTTTTCGTTTCTTTATATTTTTCTTCAAATAATTATATTAACGTACTAACCCTTTTTCTCCCTGGTACCCTATAAGAGCGATGGCAAGGGCACTTGTATCTCCCTTGCTCCCCAGTCTCTACTCTAATAAAACTGCTACAGAAAGAACATCCTACTTGATGGTTTGTTTCCGTCACTGAATTAAAATTAAACGAAGCGAATCGTTTTCAAGCAAAAATTTATCATCAATTTTGTGTGAAAGGAAGTTTCATGAACTGATCTTTTTAAAGAATTTGGACCTCGGTTAATTTATTTCAAACCTAAAAAAAAAAAAAAAAATATGGAACTAAACACTTATTTCTATAAGTGTATGTAGCTACAGAAAATCTATCTGATATTGGATAAAAATTAACTTGCATCGTTTCTACAGTACATCAAGTTAATCATCATAATGGTAATTTTGCCTTCCTAATCAAAGAATCCCGGATTCGAATCTCCATTCTACCGAAAATTAGTAACTTGCTGTTTTATGGCTGATGCTATAAAACTCATTCTTTACACCAGCCTGGAACAGAAGCTTGTAGTACTGGATTTGTCTGAAGCATCCCTTTAGTTTTCTTATTACGATTCAAAATTGCAATAGAATTTTGATTTAATTCGTGATGAAAGTTTTAATTTAATATTGCGAGCGTGGGCAATAATCTGCTTAAAATCGAATTATTGCAGTTGGAGGAGTAGGAGGAATTGATCTTACACAAGAATTAACTCACGCGATGTAAACTGTACATGACACAGCCATTCAAGTATATAATTTAAGCACTCATTTGTATTGCTTAGGGCCATTAACATCCTCCGTCATGTACAAAGTGCATCCGCTTGCATTTTGCATAACTCTCTACCGAAGATATAGTTATGCATTAGTTTGTCTTAATGCAGAAGCAGAAAAAGAATGTTGTATGAAAACAAAGAATGTTTTCAAGCGGCATTGTTTTAAAGTTCCCACTTAAAATTCTTGATTTACTAAAAGCTAGATTATGGAAATGTTCTGCCTGCTTCGCATTTTTATAAAATTCCATTCATTTCGAAAAAAATTATCTCGCCTCTAAGAGATTTCACAAAACACCGAATACTGAAAACCGAAGCTTTGCTAATAATTTTCAGGAAATCGGATTCTTTTAAGATATTAAGAAGCAAGCAGTAAGACAGAACAAAGTAAGTGCATTTCTTATTTATTTTATTAATATTTATTAAAATATGTAATAATATCAATCAGATTTATAAAGTTAATGAATACAACATAATCTTTGTTTTCTCAAAATATGCAATTGAATACTGCACAGTCTCAATAAAATCAAAGGCAATGTGGTTGTGTAAGTTTGTATATTTCCATACTTCCTCCTAAGCAATTGGACCGAATTCAACCAAACTTTGCTCAAATATTTTTTAAGTTGAGAGAAAGAATACCGACATCTTTCAAAGTAAATATTTAATTAAATAGAAATGAACCGAAATGTTACCATTTTTTTCAATGCAAGTTCAAAGCAAATTATTCCATAAAAAAAATATTTTCATACCGTCTTAAAATCGAACATTTTTGGGTGGTTTTTCTTCAAAATCTGTATTTTGTCAAAATTTAATAAATAATTGAATGTATGCAGGCGAATTTGAAGCGAGGAATTTGTAGATCTGTTTCTAGGCAATGAGTACAATTTTTCTTATTTTAATAAATTTTTTCATAATTAATTTTATGCATAATTTGTAACAATATTCTTTTTAAACTGAAGGGCAAGAATACATATGAACTGCTGTTAGAAACATTAGCAGATTTTTGGACGAATATAGAAAGAAAATTTTCAAAGTATTAGATTCACAATTTATATTGGGAGCAATTACGAATTTGGGTTATTTTGTGTTTTTTGTTGGTGTAAAATTAACTACTTAATTAAATCATTGTCAAGCAAAATCGATCAATACTTTGATTTTTTTTTCCTGTGTGTGTTTTAGCGTCACAGCACTTGATATATTCCTAATTTCTTATATTCTTGATAACTTTACCTAACAATAAGGATCAAAATCACTTTATAAAAATATTTATTGGCTATAAAAATTTATTGCAGAAACCAATTTACTTAAATACATACTCTTATATAAGTACACCACACGCATTTTACCATTATGCAGTTGCATGCGAAAAGAATTCAAAACATTTTTTAAACCAAACGTTTGGTTCCATGCAGTTAAACTCTGTAAAAAAATAAAGCGCCATTTAATGTTGATCAAATGAATCATAGGATTTTTTCTAAAAGGAAAAATCAATTAGAAAAAAATCTATCGTTAACTGAAAGTAGCAGTGATAGGAATACTAGTAATTTGGTTGTAAAGGCTTTGAATAAAATGAAAAAGATTGAAACCCCACTTTATACAATTCAAATATGACTTTAACGAAGATTCAGATTTTAATGCCATTAATATTAAAAAAATCTGAAGCAGATAGGTCACTATTTCTGAAAAATATAAACCAACCTTTGTTATAATACTGTTCAGCAATTTTCACCGTACTACTTGCAGGATAATATCCTATTGGTAGAATTATAAGAACAAATAGAGGGATATGATGAATCTGTTGAAATATTTCTCCTATCAAACGAGATTATTGTGAAAATTTAAAATCGAATCAACATGATGGAACTTCAAATATTTTTGAAGACATTATTTGTATTAATGAATAATCAGTTTAGACAAGCTAATCATAATAATCATTGTAAAATACTTGATAACAAAAATTATACGATAGTGAAATTTCTCAGGAATAAAAAATCGTTTAAAGATTGAATTTGATTTTACTTTTTTCACTGGCCAAATTAATTTTTACAATTATGCCAAAAATTTTAATTATAACTAATTCCAAAGATATGCTATATATTTTATAATACGTTCAATAAAAGCTACGTCTGCAATAGCTACATCTCCTATATTTGATATTATATCACATATTAAAATCTTGATTTAAATTTATATTTTAAATGCAATTAATAAAAGAACAAAGTATTATTGATACTTGTTTTTTCTTTCTGTTTTATTGAAGTGATGGATTTGGCAAGCGTGCTGCAAAATTTTCTCAAAATGGTAAATAAAATCGTTCCTATACTTCAATATTTGCGAATAACTTTTGAAGCATTTATGTAACAAATATTAATATGAAAAAAATTAGCTGCCAGCAGTTTTTAAAATTCATCTGGTTCAATTGTTATTTTCATTTTAGTTTTTGAAAAATGTTTCAGACGATTAAAGGATTTTGTGCATTTTTTAAAAATTTATTTGAAGATGGCTTTTACATTGAAAATATTAGACAAGAAAGTATTTTAATCCCAACACCTTTTTTATTAGCTAGTTTTTTAATAAAACAAGTCAGGAGGTTGTCCCGTTTGCTTCTGGCTCATTATGGCAATAAAGTTAAACTTTGCAGATTCTGCTCAAGATCTTCATTATTTCATTGCAATCATCCCTTACATATAATCTTTCCAATTTGTTTTAACCCTCAGCCAGCCCAATTTATGGAGAGAATTACCAAACAGCGCAATAAACGCTAATTCAAATAAACAAGATTTGCTAGTCTTGAAACGGAATGAACAACTGGACGTCTGAAAAACCATTTCTATTAAAAAGGATAAATAAATAAAAAGACAGGAAAAGAGAAAGAAAAGAAATCACTGATATATAATTATCGTTGCATTATACTATATCCACAAAAGAGACTGCTCGCGCTAGTCCTAGCGCAGTTTTAAATCAATGTGTGGTAGAAATCGCAGTTCATGCAGTTATGCATTCCAGCGGTTTCAATTTGTTGAGCAAAAAGGACCGCTAAGGCGTCTGGTGGGTGCGTCACCCATTTCCTCATAAGGTTTACTGTTTACTTCAAACGGTAAAGCTCATGAAGATAGGCAGACAGCGGGGGTTACTTTAGGATCATGAAACCCGTTTTACATAAAGAAAGTTAACCCCTGAGGGCAAAAACAAATCACGAATTAGACTTTGAAGTCTTCAATGAATACGAGGCGAAGAGGATTATAAAGAATATAGGTTTGGAAGAATTTTAAGGCCACTTCTTTAGTTTCTTAAAAGGTACATAATTTTTCATTAAAAAACATCTTTTGAACTGAACAAAATATAGAAATAAGAGCACCTTAAATATATTTAAAAAATACTACTTATAAAAGGTAAAAGTGCTTTTTTTTTGGGGGGGGTCACTATCCTTTTATGCTTTGGGCACCGATATATTTGAATACAGCCTTTTTCACTTGTGAAAGGTTTGATTTATTCAGGCAAAATCGTGCGAAATCTTTTACATTTATGTAAGAACTTATTTATTTCATTGGTATACATTGTAGTGAGGAGGCATTAGGTAATTAATCTTGAAAAATAAACAGAAATAAAATGAAAACAGATAAATTTAAGGAATAACAAAGTATATTCCTAATCATTTTGAATTGTGTGATGTTTCCTAGAGCAATTTGATAAATGCAGTGAGATTTGGAATTGTTTGTAGTGTCGGATAACGTCTCCAGAAATTTTATGCGTTTGGCAAAGATGACGCACCTTTGTAGAATGTGACTTGGAGTTAATGACGGAATATTCTCCTAAAAATGTGCCTCCCTCCATTTTTTTTGCCTGCAATTAAATGTGTCGCTGTGCGAAGAACGACCATGGACCACGAATCATATTTTATACATGCTCCAATAATTCTTGAGCAGTAATTCTAGGAAAGAAAACGCCTGCTTGGTGGTTGAGCCTGAGTTGATTTTAGAGCGTAAAACATTTCTATTATAAAAACATGTCTATTAGATAAAATATAAACTTTTTCTTGTATAAATTCTCGCATTCCATCTTAACATATTGAACAAGAGTGTCCAAGCTAAATATTGTTTCGTATAGAGTAACAAGTTAGATTCGTTTTCTTCCGCTTAGGTAACAAGAGCATGGCAAATACCAATCGCCAGATTTTCTCACAATGAGATAATAGAGATGTAAATACTGAAAATAGAAAAAAATTGGTGCCAAAGTGAAAATTTATCTAAAAATGTTAAGCTTTTATTAATTTTGAATGATTTAAAATTCGCTAAATAAAGGATTGGAATTATTTCCCCAAATTCCCAACATTTTCCTTTGTTTATTTGCCATGGATATTTATTTATCAACACCTTAAATGCACATATTTCTATGCGTATTTAATGGATTAATTTCTGAAAATTTTCCGTTAAATCTATTTTTGCACGTCAACCATTTAAAAAGTTTTTCGATTATGATGAATTATGAGCATTTATAAATAAATGCGAGTTGGATATTCAAATAGAGAAAAAAAAATGTTCCCTCCAAAATTCAATAATATTTCAAAAAATGAGCCCAGATCAATATTCTTCAATGTAAAATAAACCTAAAAGAAGCCCCTGAACAATCTGTGCATTCAGGGGCCATCTATTTCAGGTCGCCATAGATAATACTATGGGTACTATTTTCTGCCTAAAACAAACCCTATTACACGGCCCATGTACAGACATCTATCTAAAAAGGTATATAAATCATCGGCAATGAGTCATTAAACTTTCAGGGAAGAGAGAACCTGCTTACTTATACAGCAACTCCTCATTCTTGGAGGGAACTCCAAGGAAGATGCGAGACATTTTTTTTTCTCAATATTCACTTTTTAAACACTTTTATTTGTTTTGACTTGTTTCATGTTTATAAAGGTGGAATTTTAAAATCGAATTTTCACTGGTGTTCTGATGTTATAAAATGTTCAGATTTTGTATACTGGTATGTTTGTTATAGTAATATTTTTTTAATATTTTTAGAATCATTAACCGATTAGTTATTTAGATTAACTAATTAATTGAATTAAATTTATTCCTTAAATGTAACACCACTTAGTTTTAGACTTGAAAAAGTATATAAAATCCCATGATATTTATTACAATAATAAATTTAAAACTTAAAAATAAGTAGAAAAAAATGTAATATGCACCTATACAAATTAGTCATGCTTCCATTCATTCGATAATGGATGTCCCACAAAAAGCATTCTATTTCTGTTACGCAGAACTTATTCGAGAATCCTCTGTATTTTAATTTAAACTAAATGCCTTTAATAAAAGAGCTCTGTAACATAGACAAGTTCTTTTAAGAATTAAACGAGGAAACATCACAACTTGTTTGTATTATACTATTAGTCTAGGAGTTTTTCTTTAGTTTCCTTGGGATTTTCTATAACATCCCGTTTTTAAAGCAATAGTAGGGTTATCTTAAGACGGACCTCATAATTTTGAACCTTAGTCAGGCGGGGAAGATGACACCTTGTCTCTAAACTTCTGTACCACGCCGCCAGGAAGACGTTTGGCCACGACTGATTGAGCATACATCAGATCCATTTACACGACGGTTCTTCGGTGGTATCGGTTCTCAAACTTGGAATCCTCCTGCCCTTAAGCCAAAACCTTACCACAAGACCATTGTAGCCTAGTTGATCTGTGAAACTGAATTTATAAGCAAATATAGCAACAACAGCAAGACTGAAAAGGATTAATCCTCAAAATAATTTTTATTTTAAACGAAGATTCACTCGTCACCCGTCACTTCTTCTATTATTCTTGAAAACTATAAATAAATTTGTCTTTTCAAATTCTTATTGTCTAGTAATGTAAATTTGATTTGCGCAAAGAAATCCAGAAAATCGTTAGATTCCATATTTTTGGAAGTTTGTTTTCAGTGAATTACTTGTTCAGTAATTTAACTTCTATAAAAAAAAAAAAATAAGACTATAGTGTTATGATCAACAAATTACTTTAATAAAGTGTTTTAATTTTCTAGACTTGCACAGCATAAATGTAGGTCAGGATTATGAATTTATCTACAACATTATTTTTATCTACAACATGTAAAAGGTAGATGAATTGATTGATTGGGGTTGCAGAGAATCAGAACTAGATTTGGCAATTTTTTTTCCTCCTTGTACTTAACACAATTACCGGTTAGAAACGAATCACGATCTCGGTGTTCCAAATGTATATTTTTCAATCCATTGCATGTCTATTCGAACATCGGTTAATTTGAAGGTTATTTAATTTTTACTGAAGGGTTTCTTTAAAGTCTTCATTATCAATACAATTCGATTTGTTTGTGAAACACATCATTGAGAAAATCATTGGCAGAGAGTCTCCCAAATCTGAACTTTTGTCGGTCTACTGATTTATAGATTTAATGTCCCATTTTGAATTTACTCGAGGGTTACAGGAGACAGAAATCAAAAAATTAAGAAAAGCGGTCAGATGACGAGACAGAAATCCGAACTCCTACTCTCCAAAATTTTACCTCACTGCAACAATAGGGTGAGATACATAATCGTACTTCCATGAGAGTTCCATTCTTCGTGAGATACATAATTTCCTATATCTACCAGAACTTTAGAGGAATCATTTCTCGAATCTGCGATATTCTTATTTAAAAAAAAAAAAAAAAAAAAAAAAAAAACTGACTCTGAAATAGATCACTATGGTTCAGAGCCAAAGTTAGATGATGTGAACATTTTAAGAAATTGCATTAGGGCTTGTATTGAGTTACACAAAGTAACCGTTTGCCGATTCAAAATCCAACAGTGCTTCAAAAAGCATTTCACATGGGCTGAAATAAATCCTTCCACCTAAAAAAAAAGTACAGTTAACTTTTAACAAATTATAAAAAATTAATATTTTACAGTTTACTATACGGAATAAACAATATTTTATGTTTTCTAAGCATTTGAATAAAAAATTATATTTAAGAAAGATTAATCACAAGATTATTTTACAAGTGCAAATAAAGCTTTCCTCCCGTTTCAAATTGACATTGAAGAGTAGATAAAAAAAAAAAAAAAAAAAAAAAAACTCCAAAAATAATTTATTTCCCTTATCATAAGTCAACCATCTAACTCTCCGACCCGCCCTAAGGCCCACGGATTTAAACCATAAAACTGAATGACCGGACCGCCGCAACAGCAATTGGTGGGAACTGTGGTTGAGTCCTAAGGGCCGTCACCGGCCACGGTACAACCCTCCCCGAAGGAAGTACGTCCCGTCATCGATGGGGGGAGCCAGATCCCCCACCTATTAGTGTACCCTCCAGGGTGGCGAGATCCAACCACCATGCCGGAAGCATCTCATCCTCATTTCGAGGTGCCCCCCCCGAGGGTCTTTCCCTTATCATAAAAAAAATTAAATATTTTTATTAAAACTTATTAGTAACAATAAAAAATATTAAGAGAACAGTTCATCAACACATACTAAGCCGTTAGCATTTAAACACTTGAAAACTAAAGTAAAATGATAAATCAAACGAGAGAGAGAGAGAGTTTTTAGTTTTCCCTATAGTTAGAGATAGGTTGTGGGCTTTTCTGCTCTAAAAACTATTTATAAATCTTAATTTAAGCAATGTTTTGCTCTGCGCATTAAGAAAGCTTTGAACACAGATTCACGATATTCAGTGTTCCGTCGGAGCAGCCATGTTTTTAATTCTCACTCGAGGTGACGATTCATGGAGCAGCGATAAGTTTTTAAATTTTAATGGTGATTACAGGATGTAACCAATTGAGTAATGAAGAGGGGTAGAGAAAGGATTTACATGCCCTTGTGTCAGTTTTAGGGGGCACATGAGGATAAAAAAGAAATATTTGCGTGCATGTTACTTTTTAAATAAAAATATTTAGGACCGAAACGTAATACCATTCCTTGGGTGTCCTTTAAACTTGCTAAGCCACTGTAGATGACTAGGGATGTAAAATATCACATTATATCCCAGGCATCACTTACCCTCGCTACGCCTCTGTACGCAGTTATCAGATAGTTTGATATACATTTTCATGAAATTTTGAACTTTTAGTAAAAGAAAAGATACGACTATTACGAAATAAAGGAATAAATAAGGTTCTAAACCTAAAATAAATGAATTGTTGCATCAGCCTACAGTATGAAGGACAGTTGTTCGATATCGTAATAATTGCATTATATTATTGAGCTATTGGGAATCAAAAGACAATTATTTGAGTCAAAATTCAAATTCGCAAGTATTTGGTATCAGACTATTGCTAAGTTATCCGAGTATCCACAAGTTTCTTTATCTTCCTGTTGCGTGATTTTTTTTATTTTTAACTAGGATTTGAAAATAAATTTTAAGGAACTAGAGTAAGAGAAGATAAATAATAAAGGAAAGTGCATGGAAGAGAAAGATAAATAATAAAGAAAAGTGCAAATATTAATACTGGAAATGATAATTCGCATTTCGGATCGATTTTTATCTAATCGAAATTACGACGCACATTTACTAAATCATCGACTCTTTAAACTTTTGAAACTAATTCCCCTCCATTCCCACACTCTGGGTTATATCATAATTTTTGACGTGATATCTCAAACTGCGAAGATTCGCCACTAGGACTCGGATGGCAACAAGATATTTTCATAATTTTAGGCTTCTTCGTTCGAGTATAAACTCACTGTTTAAAAATATGCGTATACATCCTGTGTTGGGCTAATTCATTTAAATTACCAAATAAGCTAAGTTAATGAATTAGTAAATAAGATTTAAATTAATGAATCAGTATACATGTTATTTTACAGAGAAGCAAATAAAGAGTTGTATTTAAAAAGTTGCGTCGAAAAGTGCCATGATGATCGAAGAGAAACAAATGGCTTGGAGTTTGGAAGTGTGATGTTTGGTATGAACAATATTATGTACCTCTTTTTGATAAATATATTTGTAGTTTTTTAAAAATTTAAATACGAGTTCAAAACTAATGAATGAAAATCACTAAGGATTATATCTATCGGAATGTTATTATAAGTTTTTAAGCTAAACAAGTAATGTTAATTTACACCCAATTATTATAGTGTTACGTCATTAGAAAAAAATATATTCGTCTATTTTAGTTGAATGTCTCAATAAGACTAGTTATTTTCAATTTAGTCTTAGTTTCTGCCAACACAAGGTTTTCATGCTGCAGGTACCGTTCTAATGCCTTTATAGGATTTATTTTATTATGAAGATTACAGTACAGTGAAAAAAGGTTTTTATTACGTGAACTTTCTGAAATCTTGTCACTGTAACCTTATCTGTGAAAGCTGAATTGCTGTTTTTCACAACATTCTTCAGCGTTTCACAACATTCTTCAGCATTACGATGCCTGGATCCAAAATTTCATTCCCTTTCTTGTAATGGTATGATCACCAGGAATCCATTTATTTGCCAACTTTTTGTAGTACTTACCTTGTTGTTGTTGTTTCTTATGGCACTTGTCATAGACAAGCTCGCTGATGAAGTCGTCTATTTTACACAGAGAGAGCGTCTCTTGTTTTTCAGTAGCGCCATCTAGGGTCAAGAGTACGCCTTAGCTACTCATGCGTCACAACCCTTTTTACAGGGTGAACTTCATTCATGTATTTCATTCACTCATCTACAGGAAGATGATACACACAGATTCGCTTGCACAAGCCCTTTTTACAGGGTGGCTCTTTCACACACCTCACAAATAGAACACAGGGAAAGAACAACCATGCCTGAACCAGGACTCGAACGCGGAACGCCCATATCAGGGGAAAGACACGCTACCCCTAAGCCAGGATGCCGGCGTACTTATCTTGTAAATACTAAAACTTTGTTGGTCACCCTTTCCGTTTGTGACTCAATCTTCTATTGTAAAAATGAGTTGATTCTATATGCCTACTATATACTGAAACTTTGTGCTATGATTTAAAAAAAAAAAAAAAAAAAAAAAAAAACCTTTTACATGATTTTCTCTTCAGTACTAGTTTTTTTCCTTAATGACTGCACTTTCTAAGACGTATCCATATTTATTCAGAGAAGATAAAAAAATTTTAATGAACGTATGAAACATTTATCTCAATGTTTTGCTTTATTTCTTTATCTTATTTATCAAAATATGTTAATGAAACACTAACACCTGCATGTTTCAATATAGGATATCTAAACTAAACAATTCTATTCTGGTTTTGAAAGAAAACATGTTTTCTGGTCTAGTACATTTTAGCAAAAATTGCAAGTTGGCTCACTGTGGTTCTGAGCGCCTGAATTTTTCTGGATAAATTTTATTGGTCGAAATTAAATATTTCTTGAAGAGAATGAATGTCCTGTGGGCATAACCTCCAACATTGGTTAACCAGTCATCAGTAGCACTTCTTAACAACATATTACATGCAACGTAGACAAACTATAGAAGAATAGATATTTCCAAAGAATTTTCATTAATTAAAACAAATATTTTCAACCATTATTCACAATTATTAACATACATTTATTTTTGACTAAATATATTAGTGAAATATTGTATTTGAAAAATCACACAATTTTGTTGATCAAACAAATGAACACAATTTGTTAGACGTTTACATTTTTTTCATTAAATTCACACCAGAAGAATTTTTTCATTAAATCTGCTTTTTTAAAGAGCTTCACTTCTACTTTTCTAAAGAGTATATGTTCGAGTTTTTTTTCGCAGTTTTTTATTATAAATACGTAATTTCGTAGTTTTCATCTAATTTCCGTAGCTGTTGGAGAGTATACCTGTTGATGATGGTCTTCCTTGTTTATTTTTATTTTGTCCAGATTAATAGCAATGTAAATATTGTGTTCTCAAATTGGAAAAAGTCGTTTTAAACTTGAAGACTTTCAAAGAAGAATTTACGAATTCCTCAAAATATAATAGAAAATATTTCAGTTACCATTAGTATCATAGAGAGCTTGTTGGTCTGGTGCTAATGACTTGGAAAGCCAAAAATCTGCCCTGTATATGGACCCATTCCTTGCTGAATATGAATTGCGAGCCGAACATCCTCACTCTTGCGTGGCATTGAAACTTGGAGAGCGAAGGCATGAATTGAAGATAAATTGCTGTCTTAGCAATTTATCTAAATTCAAAATTATGATATCCTTATCAAAGTAACTTTCGTTTACTTCAGATCGGAATTTTAATCCATCAAATTAAACATGCTCATCAATATTACTAAGCTTTCCCTGTACAAATTATTGTACCATAAGAATTTAGATGTTTTATTTAAATTATTTTAAATGCATTTGAAAAGAAACAGAAAGACCAGATTTATTTGAAAAAAAAAAAAGATTTGCTAATTCTCATTCGGGTGAGGTTCCCGATTCTACTTCTTATAGATGGCTGTGAAGAGATCTTACGATAAGGAGGAATTTTTACAAATGCAACATGGGAAATTATTTCAGATCACGTGGAATTGCAAGATTTGGTATTAAATGAAATGTTATATGACGCGATTTCGCTTACGATAAAATAAATGAAATTCTAAAATACGAAGTATTTCATAATTTTAAATCAACAATTCATAATGTTTATATGGCTGTTTTAAACTAAGTTTCAAATTAATGCAAAGTTTGACTGAAACTGAAATTGATCGGTATTTATATTTATTGGGTGCATTTAAAATGAAAATACTACTACTAATAATGAAAATTTTAAATTTCTGCCTGGCGGTTCAAAATTACGAGGTCCGTCTCAAAAATAGCCCTAGTGTTGCTTTACAACGGGACGTTAATATAACTTAACTAAACTAAACTTAAAATTCCTGCCATGAAGTTTCCATGATAAAAGAAATTTTTGAACAATTCATACTTTGAGTATGAAATATTTAAATTCTCTAATTTTCATATACTGTAACTTTTCAGGCTGACTCGTCACAATTGGTATTACACGGTGTCACTGATCTTACTGATGATGCGCATGAGCTTGTTCTTGTAGAGAGAGCGTGCTATCGTATTTAAGAAAATAGTTGACTTGCTAAATAATTATTTTAAATTCACTTGTTCCTTTATTTTTTTAAAATTATTGCTTACATTTTCCACATTTATTACGAATTTTAGGATCACAGCAAGGATTTTTAGTTGAAATTGGGAGAAAGAAAACCTTTTCATCAGAAAAGCTGTCACAAATAGAAAAAGTTGACGAAGAAAAAGTTTTATTTAACTTTTCAAATTAGCAATGAGCGAATGGGTTGTTACAACTCTGTATAACAAAATTCATTGCAAATTTCTTTTCCAAGACATCGCTATAACGTTAGTCATGCATAATTATTAATCAATTTTAGGTGAAACAGTATTGCATTGAAAAGCATGCGGGGAGAAACTTAAATTTTCAGACTGCAGATTTTAAAGAAGATAGGATTGTAGATTTTAAACTCTTGCAAGACATGTTTCCTTTCATTGGTGGTCCTTGGAAAGAAGGTCGTAATGACTTGAGGTAGAGAGGTGGCTAAGAGGTTGGAAGACCGTTGGTTAGCTACCATGCATATAGTGATAAGGATGTATATGTGCATCTCATTCACGTTAAATTTGTTGTCGTTTGGTTAGACGTTACACATTGAATTGGCAAGGATGTTTAAGGAAAAGAGCGCTGATTCAGATGTTATTATCTCCACAAAATAAGCATCGAGTAGTTTCGAAAAGGGGCGTTGACCTATTTAACTAAAACTAAGATCCTTGGAACGATTATTGATTGTTAATTATTGCATAAATTAATTTGATTGGAGTTTCAAATACTGAAATTATTGCATTTGAAGGGCACGCTGCAGATTTGAAACTATAGAAGACAATTTGCCATTATGAAACGATTATAAGATTCATATAAAATACGTAGGTCAATAAAAATTATAAACTGTTAAGGAGGACAGGAAAGTATGATAGGAAACGCCAACTTAGGTGACTTATGAGGAACTGCCTATAGTTTGATTTCAATGATAGTTATTTAAAGCTCCAACTACGTGCTGAAAACATTGAATTATCGAATGATGAGATGACGAACATACATCTTGCGTATGGATTAGTTGACGATGATGAAAGGGCTGAAGCACTATTTTAGATAGAAAAGGTATCGAGACAAACGCATCACCAAATAGCGAATTTGTACCAGAACTTGTGTGAGTGCTGAGTACTTTTTAACGGTAAATATTGTGATGTCTGCTGATTGCGCAACCGATCTTCATGGAAGAATCATCTGAATTTTTGCAAATGTTAGCGGAAAGCTGGGTAAGTTTTGAAGGATTCTCCAGTTATACGCCGCCGCTGTGAATGGGTAACACTATCAAAAGTCAGAATTTCACGTAGTTGTTTATATTTCCATTATAAAAATATTGGAAAATAAATAGTTTAATAGTTAATAGATTTCTAAGTGTAAAATATAGACAAATTAATTCTTTATTGCCTCGTCTTTCCTACATCTTCATCATTCTGTATGTTTACCTGTGGGATAGCATTTACGGCAATACGCTGTAATTAGATTTTGCTTGTTTCAGTTCTTTTCCCTTCCCCCAGCAATTTGTACGTAAGATTTTGAATTTCTTGTATATATGTATATAAATATATAGAAAATCTTCCAAATGTTTTCATTGTTGTTTCAATAAACATAAATTTAATTAAATTATTTATAGCGACAACTTGAAAGAATATATGTACTCGCCCATATTTCAATATTATATTATGTAGCGAATATGCGATATATATTCTTGTGATGATTCCGTTAAGATATTAAAAAAAAGAAAGGAAAGGAACCTTTTATTCGTGATTGTTTCCAGCAGTGTTTGGAAAATAAAATGCATTTTAAAGAAAATATCGTTTTTGTTATTTTTTAATGTTTTGTGGCGCCTTTCATTTTGAAATATTAGTCAAAATTCACACTATTATATAGTTTTGACATAAAATATTATATAGTTTGACATGAAATGACAAAAAAAAAATCATCTTACCAGTTTTATATAATTTACATGGTTTACATATACTAGATCATTTTAAAATAATTTCACTTGAACGAATATCTTATATTCTTTTTTATTTTTGTCTACGGTTTTTATTAACTGAACTAGAAAACCGTCACTATTAAGATTCACATCTTCGAAACAGAGTTTCTTAAAAAACGTTAGAAATTAACTTGGAAAGTAAGCTGAAAAAATTCTACGAATGTGGATACAATACTGACAGCTGTCTAAAAATAATCCAAGAATGATAAAAGTATAATTCCAGAAATAAATATAACCATGAATTAAGACTTGGTGACTTATACATTTAAGGTTTGAGTAGTTTCGAAATTAGCAGAATAATTATCCAGCAGTTTCTTTGTTATAAAAGTATTTGATACTATAAAAAGAAAATATAGCGATACTGTAACATTTTGACTATTAAAAGTATTTCGCTTGTAATGAAACAAAGGGTGACAGTGATTGATTACCATTTGACAATATGACACGGAAATTAGGACTGTAGCAGACAACAGAACTGTAGATAATGTTTACAATGTTTCTTTCTGATAGTGTCAAAAGATTTGTTGTTTCGACCTGAAAGACACTTAGTTGATAGGATGCTTAACCGTAATATCCTTTAGAATCTGTGGCTCTTATCCGACTTGTGAATTTTTGATTTTTTTTTTCACTTTTTATGCTTTTTTTTATATAGGCAATACTGGATTTACATACAAGCTACATCAGCGGTAGATTAGGACTTCCATTTTCTGCGGGCCCCAAAAAATTGTCCGAATGTCATAGATAATAAATATATTATGTGGATTTGAAACGCCCCCATATCTTAGACAGTTTAAGGCCTCATTCTGTCTAAATCTGGCACTGATTTTAATACATGTATTTTTGTGTGTCTTCCCGATTTCCAGGCTATGTTAGAATTTTATATTTTTTCCTGCGTATGAAATGCTGTTCATATGCTGTGCACCCCCTCCCCCCGCATATCTCCTGAGTTGTACCATGCTCTCCTCTGAAGAGGCTACGGATAGATCCTTTAATATTCATAGGATTGTCTACCAAGAGTTTTTATATGGAACATTATTTATTTTCTTAAAGTATTTACTAATATCAAAGACAATAACTGATACACTTTATCATATTTAGATTGTGTTAAAAAGTTTTGTCATTTTTTTTTACAATTTTGTTAAAATTATTTTTAAATTTTAACTTGCATTTTTAAAATCCGATGTATAGAGGCTAGCTTTTTCGAAAGTGGTCTGTAACTAAATGCTTAACTAATTCGATTAATTAAAATTTGCCATTTAAAGCTACTTATATAAATTTAAAATGGCTAAAGATATTACTTTTTAAGGTTATGAAGGAGGCCCTGAGACTTGCATTGCCTAAGCCCTTTGTAAAGGCTTAATCCGGCCCTGATATTGGCTGACATTCACAAGAATTTTGTTGACAATGTTTAGCAGAATTAAACCCAACTGACTAAAAAAAATGTGTCGGTAACTTATCTGATATTATAGGAGTAAATAACATGCGATAATGATCTGTGATATTTACACTAGTAATAAAAGGGAATACAATATTGGCAGATTTAATACACTAGAAATTTTGAACGAAATTAATTATTATAGTACTCAACAATAACTTAATCACATGAACTCAAAACTCAATTTATCAGTTTGTCATTGTACGGTATGACAATGAAAGCTGATGACCAGCTAGATTCATTATTTTACCATAAGGTCATAGCTTTTGAAAGGAAAACTATTGAAAAGAGGGGGACTTGTATATTAATGTATATTAATAAAGTATGGAAAGCTATTGAAAAGGAGACGGAAAATCTAGCTATATTAATTTTAGAAATAATCTTATTATTATAGCAATCAAAATTTGGAATGGTAATTAAGAATGCAAGCAATCCATTAAATTATTTAAAGGATGATTGTAAATATCATTTCAAAATCGTTTTAAAAATGTATTGTTTTTATTATTTCAGACGTAACGTAAAATAGTACAGAAAATATTTCTATAAGTAATTTATGACTGGCATCGCTTTTAAAATAGGGAAAATAAAACTTGAAATGTTTTTAAAAATTCAGAAGTTAACTTTGCATGTTACATAAAGAATGCTGTTATTCTAATTGTCAAAAAATATATTTAAAAAATTTCTTTCAGTAACTTAAAATTTTATCAATACACAAAGACTAAAGTAATTAGAAGTAATTTACTAATTATTTTTTGAAAAAATGAGGCTAGAAACAGTAATAAAGTTCATTCTGACGAGTCATTTCTCTAGTAATGAAACACCTTACTAATCATAACGCCTATAGACTATGGTACTTTTGAATTTTTAAATAAATTTTCATTTCAGACACCAACTCAATATCTTGATTGCAAAATGAAAACTTTTGGAAAAAAGCTGAAAAACAAACTCAATTATCCTAGAAATTGAAAGGTAATGTAATAAATGATAATAGAATAGAGTGCTAGATAGATTATATTGGAAAATAATTTGTTCTTTTTACGTAGTTTCTGTGAAATACATTAATTTAGAATTTTTTGAAAATTTTCATTTGGATGGATTTGATTAAAACTGAAAATGAATTTTTTTTCTGATTGACTTGTGATGTATCTGAATTGGTGTTTATTTGGCTGATAATTGTATCTAAAATTCTCTTTCTAAGTTTATTAATATGTTTAAAATTATTTCTATTATCATACTTCTTTCTAATGCACTTTTCCTTAATAATAAACTTTATTTCATAGTCAAGTGTGAATTACTGGTAATAAGCAATCGGATCATGTTGCAGAAACTGCTTCTTCCCTCTTGCAACACAGAATACTATATTGTGATATAAAGTAATTCAATATTTGTGATTAAATTTTTTTTTCTCTGTGCCAAAAGACATGGGATCTGCAGATACAGAATAAATTATATTTTATTAAGCCTTTTATTGACATGTGGCCAGTTTTACATAGGTCTCATGCCTATGCATGAGACCTACGTAAAATTATTTCGCCTCCGTATTCGGCTTTCTTAAATTACCCATGAGCACTTATTCTCGGGTGAAAGGGCTTGTAACGTTTTCCCTTTTTCCTCACATGGTAATTGACATTCCGGCCAAATGTAATGTCGCCAGTTTTCCCATACATAATTGCTTATGGACAGCCAGATATGGATACTTTTACTAATAGAGGTGTTGTGTCTGGTCATTTGCTGTATCCAGATAAAAGGTGTCTCGTCGTTTCAAATAGATCCATTATGTCTTCAAGGGAGAAAAACGTTAAAACATCCAGATGTTAAATTATTTTTTCTCTGTGAAGAGACTCTTCAAATCTTCAAGAGACGACCAATCACCAGCAACCGTTGTCACTAAGTGTCGAACTCAGGTGGACTCCAACCGGTGTTAGCTGTGAATTGATTATAATTAACATTTGTTAAGGAGGGGTTAGCTACAAAAATAGACCATTAACAAGCATTCCCATGATCGACTGGAGACCAATGGGGAAGCATTACTGAGCAGCTATTGATTGAGAGAGAACTCTAATTCACCAATGAGAAAATCAAAGGCGGAGATCTGACGTAATAAAATGCTGTATTTTTGTTTAGAAAAAGGAGAAAGAAAGAAGAGCAATAAGAGGTACCAACGGAGAAGTTGGAGAGACGTCGGTGTTCGAAGAAATTTTTCCTGATTTTTGTGAGAAGCTCCGTGTGATTCGGGTTTCTGTGTTAGGATTCACTCAGTAAAGATCGGCGGATTTCAGGAGCTGTCCCTGGAGTAGCCGTTGTGAGCTAACAGCCTGTTAGCGTCTTTTTGGTGTTTTTTTATTTGATCGAGGAACTATTTCATAATTAAACTTTCAACTATTGTGTGAATTTTGTAAATAATAATAACCTAGATGAGTGCAAGTTGTTTTTGTGCGCATATATAAGGCTGTAAATAAAAGAATTATTTTCTTACGGTACTCTCTTATTTGATCGGTCAGGATCAAGATATTACAGACCCCTACGTGTTCCACATTCCGTACTGCATTTACAGTTCATAATATTTTAATCGAATGCCCAATTTTTAATGTCCATCGCCACCTTTCTCCTTTTTTTTTCCATTCACCGCATGTAACTCTCCCAGAATTGCCAGGAGAGAATTACCATCTAAAAAGTTTTAAATGCTATACATCTTTTACCATGTATTTAACTTAACAGGTTTTAATTTTTTATTTGTTCTTTTAATGCATAAATTTTATTGTTTAGTTTACATTGGTATTTTAGCTGCTTTATTTTAGTATATAGTAACCATATTTGATTTTATACAAAGTTAAAAAAAATAACAATATTCTGCTTCACCTTAAGAATGATACAATATGGCCAAATGTGATCTATTTGCCAAAAGACACAAATCAACCAACAATCAACACTTTATTTTATATTTTACTTATGATATAAGAATGATGGGATAAAGATAAGTTTTCGATTTTAATAAACAACAGTTTATTTAGTTCAGAAATTGCAGTTTGATAGTATTTCGTTGTAAAGTTTCATTTAAAAAATACAATAATTATTGTATTTTTGAATCGATTACAGTTATTATAAAACAATATTAATAACAATGGTGAGAATTGCTAGTAAAATTATTAATTAGAATTACTAATAAAAAATATATTAATAATAATTGTAAGAAATTTTAAAATTCCCAGTTTTATTCCTTTCAATATTAATTTAATTTATCGGTCTATTTTAATTTAATCGAATTTTTACTATTAATAAATAAGCGAACTAACTCTTGAAGCTAAAAAGTATAAGCGTAATATTTGGATCTTTGAGGATTAATCAAGGTGCCAGACTAATAATTTTGATGGAAAATTGAGAGTTTGTAAATAAATTTTTTAAAAAAATGTTCAAATTTTATAAAATACTGTATTTTAGAAATCAAAATATGATGAATTAGGAGTAAGAAAGTTATCAAAGAGATTAAATTGGAAAATAATTGCTCTCCTTGTATATTTTTGTAATGATGCCATAATAGTACTCAAAAGAGAATACAAATTCTCTTTAATTTCTAATTAATACTTTTACACGAATTTTTCCTTTTTAAATTTCAGTATCGTAACTGATTCGGGAAAAAAGTTGCTAAAATTTACTCAAAATGTTAATATGAATGAAAAAAAAAACTGTTTGTTCTGCATACGGCATTAAAAGGCAAAAAGATATTTCATGGATGTTTAATTGTTTTTAAAGTATCAATAACCAAATTTAACAGAATTAAACGATTAATTGCTAGTTTAGTAGAACAATTAATTTTTTTTTGTTGCTGTTCCAGAATAGCGTCGAATAGGATTCTTTTTGATTTACTCCTACTTTTGTTTATAAACTTTTATTCTTTTACGCAACCATCTCTGAAATAAAATTGCAGAATTGCTATAATCAAGTTACAGTTTAGTTATAAAATTTACTTTTTTATGCAGTTCTATTCTGACAAATGAAAAATTTTAGTTTATGCTTTTGGAATTTATCAGCCGAAAAAAAAATTGGTAATGAGCGTTTCTGATTATCTCTCAATCAAGAAGTCGTTAATTTATTTTAGACCAAAGAGAAATCATGGATTTTCAAAAATCGTAATACATTTTACGTAAGTAATTAATTTCATATTCAGTAAGTAAGTGATAATCATTGTATCTAATCACCACTCAGTCAATGAATTACTTATTAATTTTAGACCAAAGTAAAATCATGGATTTGCAAGCATTTTAATGTGTTTTATGCAAATAATTTTATAATCTTTGAAAAGTTAGAAAGAATTTCAGGTTCTAGATTTAAAGCCATTTGACGCAGGTATAATCTAATGAAATTATTTTATACTAAAAGCATATGAGAAAATAAAAAAAAGTGTTTATATTACTTGTATTACAATGTTTCTTATTTAAAAGCTTTTGATTATTGTTTTTATTTATTTGAGAAAAACTCCAAATAAACATAACAGATAAACGCAAATTAAATAAAGTATTCTTTATTTAGAGAAAGATTATATTTTGAAAGCCCCTCATAAATATGATTCGAGTACGTCTCCATTTAAAAACTTGATCCTATTGATAAATCACAATGTTAATACCATTATGGTAGTTATGACGTTAGTATGATTTTGCCCTCACATGATTCAAAACTTTTAATACAATAACTCGCATAATTTTTTATAATCTGTAAAAAATGTTTTAAAAAATTAGATGCCGTACTTTTATATTCCCGAAATCGAATAACAAATTTCTCATGTTACTATTAAGCACACAAAGCAAAAATTGTCATATGCGGCTTCAACGAGAGTTTTTAGTCAGCCCTATTTTTCAGTATATAGAATTTAAAAAATCAAGTCTATCCATCAATTTCCTTTTAAGAACTTATTTATTCCAGAATGTTATAATAATGAATACAAGTATTTCCTATAATTAAAATTAAATCCAACTTAATGTAGGAAAATGTACGAGCAATGAATTCATATCGGATCATGTATAGGGGATTAAAGCGAAAGGGCTTAGAAGGATTGGTTGAGATTTGTAAAGATTTTTTTCCGACTGTGGCAGTTTTAAGAATTTTCAAAATGAGAAAGTATTTCTTATAATTTATAATTCTAATTCGTAGTAATGGAAGAATCTAACTTTTTATTGAAAGGATTAAGAAAATCAAATATAATTTGGTCAGGCAAAAGGATTGAATTATTGGGCTTAAATTAAAAATATATTATCACATATATGCTATTAAAGGGGCCCATCTTTAAAATTTCTACAAATGGAATCTGGAAATCTGCATTATTCATCTAAAACTTATAATGTGCAATATTTTCTTTAAAAAATATCTGAAATAAGTGAAAGCACAAAACCTCCAGAATGTAATATTTCTTCGTGAAATTTCTTAGAGAATATCATTTTATTTTATTCAATATTGAATATTTTCAAAATTGATTTGATTTTTTTTTCTAATGACTTGAAAGAAGAAATCACTAGAATTTAATTCTATCAACTTTATAAGATTTCATTGCTGTTTCTGGCTTTAAAATAAAAATACTTTTTTTAGCTTGATATTTTCGTATGCTTTCAGTTTTTATAAAAAATTATTTTATTTATTGAAAGTTCGTTCTCAAGAAACTTCTTATGTTTTTATGTAGTTTTTAATAAAAGAAAAGAATAGGTTGAAGAAAGTTGTTCGCATATTTTTGAATGTTTTTAATGGAACAATCAATAAAACAACTATTTTTTGTATTTTTATAGCAATTATTTGTTTAAAATTATTTAACAATTATTTTATCTAGTTTTTTTTATTCATAAATATTGTTAATAAATAAACAAGTCATGAAATCAATATACCTATAGGGAGAACAAATGAAATTATCAAGTATACAAATATAATAAAAGAAAATCATGTAACATTTAAAATCTACAAAAAAAAAGGCAAACTTTAGTGTATATTTTTAAGATAAGATCTTTAATATTAAAATAATATCTACCTACTCAAAGAGCAGTTTTCGCTCTTTGAACAGAAAAATATCCAATTCTGCTATTCAAGAAGGCTGTAAAAGTCATGGAATCAGTATATCTGACAGCAGAACAAGTATAATTGCTAATAAAAAAGCACATAAAAATTTTTGAAATCTGCTGAAAAAAAAAAGAGTTCCAAAAATAGATCTAAAAAAAGCGAACATCTGTACATATTTCTAAGATAAGATCTTTAATATTAAAATAATATCTACTAACTCAAAGAACTGTTGAAAAGTCATTAAACTGCTTAGTTTCAATTGTAAGTAAAATAATAAGCAGTTATTTTTATCTTTAAGAAAGATATAGTGTTAATCACCTTTTTCATGATGCATTTATCTGCTGAAGAATAAAAAGATAATAGATTGCAGCATTAAATATAGCAACTTGATTGAAATAAAATATATATATATATATATATAACTATAAAATATGAGGATAAATTTTGAATATATGTTACGAAGAATCTGAAGAAATTTTCAGTAAGGTATTTGTGGTGCTACTTTTCTAGCATATAATTGACAATAAAAATAATTTGACAAAAACATAAAGACAATTTCTAATATTATCGAAATAATATTTTACCGCCAGTGACAAAACATTGAATATCGTCTGTTTAACCATACATTCATCAGATAGCTCTATAAAGACAAAACAAGAAGTCATGCATCTAAATCTACTATTTATTTTCACTTGCATTCCTGCTGAATTACCGGATCAATTAACCATTGACTTTTGCGTATTTTGACAACGAAAATGAGCAATAAGCATTTGCAGACCAGAAATTATATAAATAAAATATATAAAATATGATATATATATAAAAAAAAATTGAGCAACTTTCTATGTTAATTTTACAAAATGTTTTATTATCGTGAAAATTAAGATACAGAATAACAGATTAAATAAATTGGAAATCAACAAAGCAAGAATTTTATGTAGAGACTAATTTATATTATATAAAAAAAACCGTGCGGAAAGCTTCTGTATTATATTATTGATTTTATAAAAATGTTAGTATGCAAATATGGAATTATGTAAATTTTTAAAAAGCGTAAATTTTCATTTTTACAATCCATACAAATTTTTTACAAATAGTAACAAAAGTTTCAAGGACAGTCTACTTCCGAAACAAAATTTTTGTGTTAAAACTCCGGTTTTTTTGTATTTATAGTGAAAATAATTTTGACATTTAAAAAATTTCCTTAAGTATTTCAGAAGAAAAACATAATAGTTTTCTGATTATGACTTTCTAATGTTTTAGAAAAAGCTTGTTAAAAAAAAATGACAATTATTTACATCTATCCATTGTTTTAACTTATTCATTTGATATTCTTGTTCATTACCTGTGAAAAAAATAAAATTTTGTAAGAAATTCTACATTTTTTAGAAAGAAAATGGAACAAAAATTGAAACTCAAAATAGAAATACATTGTATACTTAAATAAAATTTCATTAAAATATAGTTTTAAAAACGTAAGTGGAAACTTATTATATCGACTGATACGCTGGTTCCATGAATTTTATTGTCATGCACGGTAACGACTCATTTTATCTAAAAAATATTTTTACAAGAAAAATGATATCACTTAGTGAAAACGCCGTATTACAATATTATTCGAACAACTAACAACCTTCATGCTGAAATGTATTCTTTATGCGTTAAACCATTTCATGAAAAGAAAAAAAAATATTGTTACATTGCTGCATGAATTCTAGCATGAAACTTTTATTATCAACATTTTTTATAATAACTCTTTAATCGGGGATTATTTTAAGGCCTCCATTGTTAACCATCATATAAAAAGTCATTACATTACATGAAGAATAAAATAATTGTAAGATTTTTAAAGCGTTTAATTCAGCAATTTAAAGATTTTTGTTTATATGAAGAAGAATATAACATTAAAGCTATTTGCACACTTCAACTTTAACGTGAGTTGCTACACCACAATATAGTAAATTTCACTAACCACGAAACGATGCAGTTTCCTCTGCAAAAAGAAAAAAGTTTTCATTTTTGCCTAGTATGATGATCATACGTTTTGCGCTATATAATGACATTGCATGAGCACATTTGCATAATGACAATGAGAAATTAAAGGTTGAATGTGCGATATTCAATTTTTAAAAATATTCTCCCAGTTATCTAAGAAATTAAGGACGATATCAATCTTTTCTGTCTCAAAATCCTTGTTTATTTTTAAATCAAAATTTTAATTGACATTTAAATCTAAACTATTTGAAGACACTCACTCTTGAAATCTGTACTGTTCCCAAGACAATTTTCTTTTGAGTTTGGGTATTGAAGAATGCAGAAACTAATTTAAGATGTTTTCGAATAGAATATAAAATGATGCCAAATATCTTTAAAATAGGTGCATCAAATTATTGTTATTGTTAATATTTTGCTTAAAAAAAGAACTCAAACAATTGCCCGAGTTAGAATAATGATCTGAAATTCAAGAAATTTTAAAGCAATTACTTCCTTGGATGCTAATAGTATTAGAGAACACTTAACTTTACCTGTTATTAGTTCTTTAAAATTTCTTTGTAAGAAAAAAGAAACCGGGGGAAAAAAAAGATAGAAAAACTTTTGTTCTTTTCCGATATTATCCAGACATCACTGGAAGAGGCGGTCCTCTTTAAGTAAGCCGCTCAGCGCTTTTTCCACTTGAAATGAAAAACTCGTTCGGATTTGACTTTGGCGCCATACCTTGGCGTCACAAAAGTTGTTAGAACTTGAGGAATTGGACGGCAACCCTGCACCTGCCGTACCAATCAGCCGTGTAGCCTTTCGGGGAGCGTCAGTTGGTAGCTTGACCTCGAAGGCGGCGAAAAAGAACGCACAGAACGAAAAAGCGCGGAAGATACAGGACTCCTCTACATCAATAGGAGTTCAATCACTGAAACGGAAAATGAAAACAAATTGTGCGCTGGAAATTACCATTGGCCTTTGAGCACTGAGGATGATGCGTGCGTTTGTTTAAGTCGTTTTTACAGACGTAAGTCTCTTCGTGAAACTTGTGTTTACGAAAACTTGGCCGAGGAACTACCTGTGTTAGAAGCGCTCTCCTATAAGACCTGTTGCTGTGACACCCGCGGTAGATAGAGCTCTTGGGGAAGGAATGTTGCTTTCACCGCGCTTTCTGTTCACCGAGGTGCTTGTTTCTCTACGGTTTTTTGCACTGCTGGTATAACCGTAGATCCTCTCTCAATCATCGCTCTTCATTGTTTATATTTGTTTATCGAGTAAAAACATCGTTTGAATTACTCTGTGTGGAATAATTCCATTCAAGTGATATCAGTGCTTATTAAGCCGATATAGTCCCACCAAATACCTTGCCTTCCGAGAAATTCCGTGTTTATTTAATGCCATTCATTATTGGACTTCAAAAATGATTATGATTCGTGAATCTTTTCTTGCGATTTTGTTCTTCGAAAGTGCAAAGTGCCCTGTTTTGGATTTATTCACAGATTTCTGATGAGAATGTAAATAATACGGAAATATCATCATCCAAACGGGGTAAGTGTCTTTTATTTTATGTGTTATTACTAATTCTATAGTGCACGCATTAGGATATGCAATATACATGATTTTCAAAATTTAATTAAAATGTTGTTCGTGCACTCAGTCAGTTATGCAGAGACTTATGCCAGTTGTGACTATAATTTAAAGAAGATTTTAAGGTTGCGGCAAAATAAAGCCAAAGTAAAATGTAAATGGTCACCACCTAGGACAAGGTTCCGGATCCCATTTAGGTTCCAAATGAAAACTAATGCCATTCTTGTGTTTTTATCTTTGTTATTGTTTCTTGTTCGTTATACTCAAGGGCAGGGCCCTGGCCCTCAAGCATCGGGGTTAACTATGAGGTCACGTGAAGCAGATATGCGGGTGCAGTTCGAAATTGAAGAAGGTCAACCCCCAGGGACTGTTGTAGGGACCATCCCCACAAAAGCAAACTTTACATACCGATTCAACGAAAGACCTCCTGAGTTTTTGCTAAACGGCACAACAGGAGTGATAACGACGGCAATGGAAATTGATAGAGAAATGTTAGCTAGTGAAAGATTTGATTTAATTATTCTGAGTAGTCAGCCTACATATCCCTTGGAGGTTCGCATTGTTATTCTCGACATCAATGACAACTCTCCCTATTTTCCTGAACCTAGCATTGAAGTATCATTTTCTGAAAGTGCTAACATAGGAACACGCGTGATTCTCGACACTGCAACTGATAGGGATGTCGGAATTAATGATGTCACTACTGATTATAAAATAGTGTCTGGAAATGATGAAGGAAAATTTAGATTAGTTGTTACAACAAACCCAAGTGGTGAAACACCATATTTACATTTGGAAACCACTGGACGCCTTGACAGAGAAACTAGATATTTCTATCAATTAAATATTTCTGCCCAGGATGGTGGAACTCCACCAAGGTTTGGTTACTTACAAGTAAATGTGACTATTTTGGATGTAAATGATAATCCTCCTATTTTTGATCATAGTGATTATTCTGTTAGTCTCAATGAAAGTGTACCTCCTGGTACCAGTGTTTTGCAAGTTCGTGGAACAGATAATGATATTGGGGACAATGCCAAAATAGTTTATTTTCTCAGTGACACTGAAAGTCAGTTTACAGTTGATCCTATTACTGGAATAATTTCTACTCTTGAAGTCCTAAAATGTCAACAGAACTGCCCTACTCAAGGAAAGTGTTCCAAAAGTTGTGTTTTCACAGTTTATGCTCGGGATCATGGGACTCCCCGACAAGACGGTAGAGCTTATGTCACGGTCAATCTCCTTGATGCAAATGATCACGATCCAAGTATTAGATTTAGATTTTTTCCATCAACAGCTAGTTATGCCACTGTTGACGAAAACGCTCAAAATGGATCTGTTGTTGCTGCTGTTAGTGTTATAGATTTAGATGAAGGTTCCAATGGAGAAACATGGGTAGAAATACAAGGAGGCAATGAACTTGGTCATTTTCGATTAGAATCAACTCCTAGTTTTGATATTGTCCGAGTAAATGGTGTTCTTGACCGTGAACAAATTGGCAAATACAACCTCACGATTACCGCTACTGACCGTGGCATTCCACCCAGAAGTTCTACTGCATTTCTTATTATACATGTAAATGATGTTAATGATCATGAACCGATATTTGAGAAAAATGAATATTCAGCTGTCTTACCAGAAACCGTGTTGATAGGTACATATGTTGCTGGAATCAGTGCTACTGATGAAGATACAGGTGTAAATTCAGATATTTATTATGCTATAGTATCCGGTAATGATAGGCGTTGGTTTGACATTGATGTTCATACTGGTTTAATTACAACTTCATCTATCCTTAATCGTGAAGATCAAGATTATGTAGAGCTAAAAATTTCTGCCAGAGATGGCGGTCCTAATCCACGATGGACATACACTTATCTTAGAATACAAATTCTTGATCAAAATGACGAAGCTCCATCATTTGCTGAAGATATAATGAATGTCACTTTAATTGAAAGCTCGCCTCCTAATTCTTTAGTAGCAGTAGTTACTGCAGTAGATAATGATTTGGGTACAAATGGAAGCGTGGAATATTTCTTTCACCCAGATGTAGAGCGATTATATCCAAATAAATTTCTTTTGGATTCAACGTATGGCAGATTAACACTTAGAGAACAAGTAGATAGGGAAGAAATAGAAGTATATTACATTCCCATTATAGCTAGAGATCAAGGAACTCCATCTTTATCATCTACTGCTACTGTCCGTATTACTATATTAGATATCAATGACAAGAAACCTTATTTCTACCCCAAACAATACTTTTACACTCTACATTCATCAGATACTGCAGGAACTGTTGTTGCTAAATTATCAGCAACAGATGCTGATGTAGGTAAGAATGCTGAATTAGCATTTAGTTTAGTAAGTGGTGGTGAAGGAAATTTCGAAGTGGACAAGGACGGTATAGTCAAAACTAAAACTCATTTCAGTAAGAAAAGGGAAATTTCTAAATATGAAATTATTGTAGCGGTTCATAATCCTAATGATAGGACTATGTCTGATGAAGCAGTTGTAATTGTGTACATTGGTGATGCTCAACATAGAACCATTCAATTTGATCAAAGTAAGGGTTATAATTTTGTGATTGAAGAAGATATGAACAATTCTGAATCCGGTATAGGAAGAGAAGTTGGAAGAGTATCTGTTAAAAGTAGGTCGATGAGGTCTGGTGTGAAATATTCCATTACCGATGGTGATCCAGAGGAATGGTTTCGTATTGAAGAATCTCTAGGAATTATCAGTACATCCTGTTCTATAGATAGAGAAATTCATGCACAGTTTACTCTTCGCATTGCAGCTTATGATTTTCTAGGGTTTACTCAGACTACTGTCAATATAACTATAACAGATCTTAATGATTTCCCTCCCACCTTTGAACATCCAACTGGACCTATAGAAGTTATGGAAGATTGGCCAGTGGGACATGAAGTATATCTAGTAAAAGCATTTGATAAAGATGTTGGACCCAATGGTCGAATAGAGTATTCATTATCTGCTCAGCCCCATAACACTTTTTATATTGATAAAACATCTGGTATGATATGTTTAAACAGACCTGTTAGATTTGAAGTTGGGAGCGAATATGAAGTTGTTGTTACTGCACGTGATTTAGGAATTCCTTCATTGTATTCGAAATTAGATCTTACAATCTTGATTCAAGATGTAAATGATAGAACTCCTGTATTCGATCATGTAGCATATGAAACATCCCTTTTAGAATCCGTACCAGTTAATGATAGATTTTTTCTTCTGAGGGCTACGGATGCTGATTTTGGAATCAACAAGCAGTTAACATATGCAATAACTGCAGGTAACGACGAGAACAGATTTGGAATTTTTCCGGATGGTTACCTGTATGTGAAGAGGCCACTAGATCGTGAAAAGAGAGACTTTTACTCACTAACCGTTACTGCTCAAGACAATGGGAAAGAGCCTCGTAGTTCTTCTGTTAACATAGTAATACATATTATTGATGAAAATGATAATAGTCCTACTTTTGACAACAAAACTTTTCAGTTCTTTATAGCTGAAAACGAACCACCAGACACGTATGTTGGACGATTATCAGCCGAAGATTTAGACAAAGGTCGCAATGCTGAACTAACTTACACTATTACAAATACTCAGACTGATTTTATGATCAATCCCAAAACTGGCTTTATTCGAACTCTCCGTTATTTTGATCGTGAGCAGATAGTTGAAGCAACTGGCCATGATTATATAGTTATGGATGCTGTTGTTATGGATGGAAGTGTTAGACTGAAAGACGAAGCTAAAGTTACGGTACATATAACTGATGTAAATGATAATGCCCCTCAGTTTGTTCGAGCTTCATATCATGCTGCTATATCTGAAGGGTCGCCAGCTGGAACCCAAGTTATTCGAATTGCTGCTGTAGATGCAGATGATGGCATAAACGGTAATATTCAGTATTCCATCGTGCATGGCAATGATGGAAATGTCTTCTACATTGATGATATCACGGGTCAGATTACTGTATCAAAATCATTAGACAGAGAAACTATTGCTCATTACATCTTAACTGTTATGGCTCGTGATTTAGGGGAGGATATATCTCATAACTCAACTGCTCTTGTTAGCATTGATGTTCTGGATGAGAACGACAATGTACCCCGTTTTGACAATGCCACAACAAAACTTATTAATATTAGCGAAGATGCAATTGTCGGTTCGAGAATCTTCACTTTTTCTGCTTCTGATAATGATTTAGGTGTAAATGCTGAAATAACATTTTTCGTTGCATCAGGAAATTTTAAAGAAACTTTCAGGATCGATGGACCTTCAGGCTCTTTGTATCTTGCTAGACCTTTAGATTATGAAGACAAAAATAATTATGTGTTGAATGTTTCTGCAAGTGATGGCGGTACACCAAAACTAACTACAACAATCAAAGTTATCGTCAAAGTTCTTGATGTGAATGACAATGCCCCTCGGTTTTCTAGCACGGCAGTTGTACGACAAATAGAAGAAAGTATACCTCCCAACACTCCTGTTGTGACCTTAACAGCTCAGGATCGTGATTCTGGTGTAAATGGAAAAATTCTATTCAATATATCACACCAAGATCCACCTGGTAGACACTTTGCCATGCAACCTGAAACTGGTGTACTCTTCACTACCAAAATTATTGATCGTGAATATAGTGATACTTTTCGATTAACTGTTGTTGCTACTGATCAAGCAGCAGATCCTTCCATGCGACTATCTGTTGAAAAAACAGTGACAATAATAGTTGAAGATATCAACGACAATGCACCGACCTTCGTTTCTATGGATGCTGGAATTCTTCCAGCCGGTATGGAAAAAGGTTATAAGATTATGACCTTATCTGCAAGTGATCCTGATGCGAATAATAATGGCATGGTTACTTACGAATTAGAAGGTGGTGACTCGGCTTTGTTTACTTTGGACAGACTATCTGGCGATTTATTTACGGCTCGTGCTATTGAAAGGCCAGCAGTGTCATATACACTTACGGTGAAAGCAACTGATCAAGCAGTTATATCCGCTCGCAAATCTTCCAGGAGCAAAGTAACCATTATTGGTACAGTACGGAACAGCGATGGGCCTGTGTTTGAATCGGTAGAATATTCTGGATCAGTGCTTGAAAATAAGCCTGTTGGAACCAGTGTCTTGAGTGTGCGTGCGCAGTATCCTCATGGTGAAACTGAAAGACAGGTGGAATACTTTTTAACTGCTGTGACAAATGCTGCTGGTGTATCTCAGAGCAGAGTTTTTGCTATCAATCGATTTAGTGGAGTCATTTCAACTGCTTCTGTGCTGGACAGAGAAGGTGGAGCAAGAATGTTTCATCTGGATGTTTATGCTGTGGACACAGTCGCCCAGAGTCCCAAAACCTCAAAAGCCAAGGTAAGTGCCTTTCCCATTCCATTTCTTATTAAATATTTTATTTACATGGAGATTTTCATCCATTAAATGCAGCAACAACAGATTAAAAAAATAATTTAAAAAGCACTTCCTTAGTGATGTTATGAAAATTTTCACTTGATTAAAAGTATGAGAAAAAATAATTAAAAAATAGCTGCGTTAAACATCATTACAAAAATAATTAAGGAAATGTGCATTTTAATTTACTCGGCTCAATTTGAAATGAACAAGAATATAAAACTGAAAGCGATCGAAAGTGAGCTAAATATTTTCCATGCATATTTGTTATTAACTAAAAGTGAGGGAATATCTGTCAAAACTTAATTTTGAACTTAAATTCTTATAATTAAGAGCTTAAAAATCATACTGAGTCAATTAAATTTAAATCTAATTTTACTACAAAAGATTCTTCACACTATTTTATAGTAAATGCAGCCTTTTAAACTTTCATCAGTAGAAATGTGTATAAAAAATATAAATTTTACACGCTTATTTGAAAAAGATACGTAGCTTCCATGCAATATCTGGAACTGAGTTATTTAAATCCATCACTTCTTGATTAGAAAATGATCATGGATGCTCTAAATACTCTAATAATACTTGATCTAATTTAAAATTTGAATTTTGAGATTCAAATTGAGATTTCAGAAATCATAAAAAGGAGGTCATAGAAGTGCTTGATTAAAATACTGAATAATAATTTTTGTTATATATATATATAATATATTGTTTAGTTCTATTAAATAATTAACAAATGAAAATTTGAAGTTTATAACATTGTATATTGAAGCCAAATGTATAAAACTGTAGGAACACTAGACTGAAATTTGATTCGACTCATAGAGAAAGATTTTAAATATATTCATTCATGTTTTTTTATTCTAAATTTAATCTCAATGTACGTTGTGCTGCAATAAAAAAAATAAATCGTGATTAGGATTTTAAAATATAAACTATGAAACAGTTAGAATGTATACAAAATGATTTGGCAAGAGTTAACAAATAGATTTCATTGCAAAAATGATCGGAGCCAAACTTGTCAAGTGTTAAAAGAAAACTTAGTATCAGTGTTATGTATATACTTTTTCATATCTGATTTCTCTGGGCATATATAAATAATCAAAATTTTAAAAAAATGTTTTCGAAAGCAGCAAAAAAGAAAACGTTTAAACAATTTTGTAGAATTTTTTTTTTTTTTTTTTTTTTTTGCAATTAACCGATACTGTTTATCTTTTTATCTTATTCTTAGTAGTTAAAACTGCGCATTTTATCATCTTTTACTGTTAAATTTATATGAAGCTAGGCTAGCGGTTATTCATTTAAAGAAATGTTGTAAATGAATTGAAATAAAACCTAGAAACCATTTTGCAAGCTGCCGCTGTTTAACCAAAAATTGCATGGATAGACCGGATTATCGTATGTGCATTAGATAAATATTAACAGATGAATTACCAATTCGTTGAAGTAGTATGCATTCTAAAATGTATATCAAAAAATAGACTTTAAAAGATTAAAAACATTTCTGTCTGTATTATCTCTCAACTCTTTTATTTTGATATTCCTTTTATAAATGGTAGAAAAATACAAAAAATTTTATTACAATTTACAACTGTCTGTTTGGAATAGGTAACACTGTAAATAATTTTTATATAAGTAGCAATTCATTATAGAAATTTATGAAGTGAAAATTAATAAATGGTATGTAAATAATACATATAGAATTTCAAACGTTGCTGTTATTATGTAAGTTAATTTTACTGTTTTGTTGTTGGTAAAAGTTAATCTAGTTATATTGAATGCAGATGTTATAAAGGTTGATTTTATAATTTATGATTGTCTTTGCCATTTCAAGCTCCTATGAGAATTATTGAATACTTTGCTTAGAATGAATCGTTTCTAGTAAAATATTTTACTAGAAAAGATATAGTAAGTTAGCATTAAACCTTTAAATAGATTAATTTGTTGTTTTTTATTTGAAAAATTAAACTCCCTTTGATTCTTTTGAATCTGAAACGAAATATGTTTGAAAAGATATACATGATTTTGAAACTTCCCGAAGCTCAGTAAATTAGTGGAAATTATGGTTTAATTCAATATATGGAACTAAGGAATGGAACTATGCTATTCCTGATATGTCATCATTTCTTTTAGTTGATGACTGAACACTAAAACTGTAGCACAACCGAATGTCTTGCTAGTCTTCAAAATTTTTTTGTTGATTTTATTCAGTTCAACCAATCTTCTTTATTCTTTTAAATGTGATTTTGTTTAATATAAGCGAATGTTAGTAAAAGTGAAAATTTAAGGATAATGAACTAAAATGAACTGTAAAAGATTTAGATTAAAATATGCTAACCACAGGAATTTATTAATTAATAAACGGTTGATTCGGAAATTGAAACAAAACTATTCATAATTGTTTAGTTTTAAACAAATACCATTGTGATAATTGTATATTTCATGAGAGGAAAAAATTATTTATTAACTTTGATATATCTTGTAGATAAGTGTAATTTCATTGCTTGCATATCGAAAAATTTATGAGTAGGTAATCTGAAAATAAAACCTTTCTTTCTCTGTCTCTCTTTTTTAATGAAAAGAAGGTTGTGTTATAAATATTTTCAACACTTTTGAAAACGAAATTTGTATATAAATGGAAACTTCATATTTTAGAAATATTCTCAAATCTACGATGGTTGCATTTTCGTAATCACATAAGTGGTCTTATAGCATCAAATTTTTTTCTCATGTCGAAACTATTCTTGCATTTGAGCGTAGATATGGAATGAGTCAGACATTCCACACGCCATGCGATTTACCATAAAATGCGATATGTAGTTTTAGACCTGAATTATTTCACAATAATTTTATCATTCCTAATGCATTAGACTGTTTATTTCATATATTGGCCTCTTACTAACATTATTACCAAATTTAATAATTTTATCAAAATTAATATAACTAAACACGTAAGCACCGAGACCACTCTCTTCAATTTTTTTAAATTGGACAGAAAAAGGAATAAATAGGTGATTCAATTTCTTCATAGTTTCGTTTAGAGCCAAAATTTTATTTTCTAATTTTTATATGCAAATTCAGAGATCGGATCAAGGTTTTGTAAAAATGTTTTTATTGTAATCCAACCGGAGATAATAACTTTATTGAACTATGTTATCTGTGAGGTTTAATTAATTTCATATTTGTACCGCTTTTATGGAAATTCTTTCTAATCAAGTAATTCTGTGATAAAAAATTGTTGTGCCTATTTCAAATTAGAAAAATTATACCACAATGCTTTTTTTTTTTTTTTTTTGTTTAAAAATCATAACCATCAAGCTAAAAAATTGCTGTTGGGGAATATCAAAACCTCAACACATAGTAAACATATTTAATGTGGACAGGAGATGTTCATATTTTTGAGCAGCATTGCATACGGATTGTGTCGCATAGTTTTATTTCAGCGCATTGTAGGGAACTTTAGATTTTACTGTAATTTTTGTTTCTTTTTGCTGGAATGGCTACATTTAATTAAAACTATTTTAGCAATTCATTAGTTAATAGGAGAAATTCTTTTAGAAGATGCAAATGATTCTCTTTCAGACAAGCTGAGTATGCTATCTATGTAGTTTTATAAAATAGTTGAATTAGATGTTAAGCATCATATTAAAAAGATTAATTTTTAAAATAACAAACTTTTCAAACATTTAATTCGATAAAAAATGAGACAATATTCGTTATATCTCTAGTTTTTTTTTATTAGTTACAATTATTGTTGCTAGTTAATTATTTAAAATGTGAAAAAAATATTGCATGATAGAAGTTAATGAAACAGAAATTGCTAAAACGAAAATTATTCGATTTAATGTTGTCTTCATATTTTTAATTTAACTCTCTGATTATATATTAAATATTGCATTGTTCCATAAAATTAAATTCAATAACAATAAAATGAATTTTAGCGATTTATAATTTTTGTGCTTATAATTTGCCGAATCTAAATCATCATGTAAAACCTTTTGATAGATACTAATTAACTTACTCTACAACTATAAAGCCAATATCATTGTTATAATTTGTCTAGATTTCACTTCGAAAGTGAAAAAATCGCAATAATCTGGTACTTTTTCTACTTCGTTGTTATAAATAAATAAAAACAGCTTATTTTTACCATTACTTTGCTACTCTTTTCCCTTCAGCCAAAGTGACCTTGTTGATAACGCTTATGTATTGCATTCTCGGAATAGTCGAAACTGTCGCCTTTCCACCGCTAGATAAACATCACCCACAACTATTGGGCATGATAGGCCATTTTCCCATGCTTTTCAGGTAGGCAGTTTTTGGTACAGTGGTTCCTAGAACAGTTTTGTGTACGCACCTGTATTATAAGCATCAGCAACTAATCGGTTTTGGGTGAAGCATTTTGACTTGAAAAAATCGATATTGTGATGATTTTTTTAATTTTTTTTTGCATCCGGTCATGTATTCTTTATTTGTGGTTAAGGCTTGGTCAAAGAGTAAATGGTATAGGAATTATCTCCTCATAAAAAAAGGGGAGGAAATATGTGATGGTTTATCGTCTTAAGTTCCCGAAAAAAAAAAAACTATAATCGAAATTAAACTTCTGCCTTGTGGTTTTTGTGCGTGGCTTAAATGTTTTTGTTCTTTGCATAGTGATGGATATTGCATTCTGTTATTGGCATGTGTCTGAAAACAAATTTCAAAAGAAAATCGCATAATAAAATATTATTAAACGACCTTAAGTGCACAAATACCTGCTTATTTGTATTGGTTTACATATAAGAAGATTTACAATTCATTAACAAAAATAGCAGCCTGCGAGCATGTATATTGCTTTTTGAGTGTTTAAAGTAGTTTAGTAAAGCTTGAACGTTACATATTGAAGTAAAATTTAAGCACTAATTCATCAATAACTAATTCCTTTTGTAGAGTTTATTCTACTTAATCATTCACACAATGAACTGCTCGATAAAAAAGTGTTTGTGAAAATAAAGGGAAATATAGAGGATGAATATTTAAAGTTTCATGATAGTTTTCAAAATTTGTTCTAAAAATATCTCACTTTATATTTTTAAAATCTTTACAATATATTTCATGGATTTACTTTCGAAATTCGCGTTGAATTCAAGAAGCAATCAAAATTTATATAAAATAACAAGATTAGTGTAAATTCCATTATTTTGTTATATTTATTGATCCTAATGTATAAACAGAATTTTTTTCTTTGAAAAAAAGTTGTTGAAAGTTTTAAAAAATGTGTCTTGCTCTTGTATTGATAAGTTTCTTTTATCGCTTGAATGAAATTTTATGATAGTTAAAAAGATTAAATGATTTGAATATAATATTAAAATTTTTATAATTATTATGTAATTTGTATGCATACATTGTGGGGAAGAAATCGAAAATATCTTAATAATAAAGTTGAAAAATTATGTTTCTCTTATCTTTATGCATTTACTTTGTATCATTTTACATCTTCAATTGTGTAGTATTAAAAAAAAAAAAAAAAAAAAAAAAAAAAACTTTAGTTGTCTTCTGTAATTCAGATATTCTATGTTTTATCTATTCTATTTCGATTAGCTTTTCAGAATAATTAAGCACTGAATATTCTTATTCCACTTCCCTTTCTCTTCTAGTTAGAATAGTCCAACTACTTTTGCAATAACAAATTGATTTAAGCTGACTATTTTGATGGCAATTGCTCCATTTATCTTAATCTTTCTAAATTATTATTGCATTTTTCCGAAATATTTATCTTGAAACTAAGAAAGAAATATTCACTTTATTAGGGAAATAGGTTTTATTTTTTTTTTCGTTTGTTTCATTGTTTTATTAATTACAGGTCAGAGTTTTAAAAAGCTTTTCTGTTTCTTCAAATTTCTCGTAGATGAAATATATATATATATATTCATTATTTCTAAGCCTCAATTTCGTTAAAGCAATCGATATTTTTTAAATCTACGGCAAAAATAGTTGAATTATTTCTCTAAATCATATTTCAATTGTTTCAAACTTTAAAACTGACCCAGCGACATTTGTCAATAGCATCAAATTAGATCTATCTTTGTTTTGTTCCTTTACACAGTTATTGTTACACATGAATGAAAAGTTGGTCGATAATTAACGTGTTGTTTCCATTCGGAGAAAAAATTAGCTGTTATTTTAAAAGAAAAAAATTTAGTTTTACTAAGTTTATATTTTTGGTGGAATGAACTTTTAAGCATAATGCATGATAAATTTTGCATTTTTAGAATTTTTTATATTTTATTAATTATGCTCTGAATAAGAAATAGATTCAATTTATTGTTGCATTTAGCTATAGTTGCCCTAAAAGTTTTGACATTTTGGCATGCTATTCATTAAAGATCTATCAATCTATCTACGCCTTGTTTTTTTTTTCTTAGTTAAAGATCTCATTATAGTGAAACATCTGTGAATTTTTCGGTAGTATGAGTTGATGATTTAAATATTTTATTCCTAAATGTAATTTCCTTAACTTTTAAACCCTTCTAAAATATTTTATAAAAGAAGTCACATTTGTTTTTTTTTTTTTTGAGGGGGGAGAGGGAGAGTTTTTTGTTTAATGTCTGCGAAATTTGCAAAAAAGATAGTTTTGGAGGTGTTTCATATTTCAAATTTTGAAATTAATTATGCCTGATTTAAAATTGCATCGTTCAATTATTTCATTTTGAAAACGATAGTTTTGAAAGATTATGCATTCAAGAGATGGCCCAGATTAATACAAATGCGACGGCAGTTAAAACTTTTCGTAAACATTGCCCGAGTGATTACTGTATTAGGGTGTAGTATTGTATTTGAAGATCAGATTTGTTTTTAATTCAGTTCTTTACTTTTTATTCTATCAATATATTTATTAAAAAATACTTTCGTCATGTTTTGAAATCATTCAAACAAAACAGGCAAGCATTTCTTTTACAATACTTAAGACAGAAATCTTCAATATATATATATATATATATATAGTTTTGTTCTTTTTAACTAATACAATTATTTTGCTTCAATAAACCGAAACCTTTAATATAATATTAAAAATTTTGCACCCATTTTCCTAAAGGTGAAAAAGGATTTTTTACAAAAAATGTAGGATTATCTAAAAGATATAATTATATTCAAATTACAAAACTCTGATGATATTGGTATATGCCTTGCATATTGTATGAATATGAAGAAAAATGATTAAGAGTTAGATTTGGTAAAAGGGATCACGATACGACATAGGGAGTTAGTATTGAAAGAGAGTATGAAATGTTCCGTTTTCAGCTTACTTTTTTTTTTTTTTTTGGTAATAATTTTCAAAATGCTAATTTATTAGTTCAATATAAATGGTGAATTACAAACGATATAAAGAAAAGCTTGATATTCAATTTTATCCCTGAAGGTTATGTCAGATTTGTTTCTGACCTCTTTCTGAAGATCTTGTCGATTTCTAACCCTAAAATCTCCTTCTCACTGAATATTTCTATGTAATTTTGAGAATTTCAGGCTCATGCTTGAATGAAGCATTGGTTGTAGGAAACTTTTTTTCTTGAATGCTCTTCGCAAAATTGCATTGAATACAATTTGATGTTTTTAAACAAAGCTAAACCATTAAATCCTCATAGCAAATGTACGAGATTTTCAATAATTCTTCATCTTGGAATTTTTTCTTAGTTTCTAGATTTAAGCTTGTTTGGAACCTGGAAAATGATGTTGTTTATTACCAATTCAAATTATCTTCAAGTACTCATTTTGAATATGAATTTGCATCAGATTTGTCTTTGATCTAAACTCCTTTCATTTAACCGTATTATTTTTTTTCTTCCTTTTAACTTATTAAGTTGAATAATTTTCTCTCTGTATTAGTTATTTTTCTGTTCTTATTCTATTATTAGTATTCATATATTTAGTTAAAAATTTATTCATCCTCTGTATTTCGGTATCCAAAATTGAAATGTACACAAGCTGCTGTTTAAAGTTTAAGATCAGTGTTAAATTTTTCTGTACTCGTCGCATCATCCGTGCGATAGAATAACTACTAAATGCGTCCATTGAGTTAGATAGAAACTCGAGGAAGTTGTTATTTAACATTAATTTATAAAGATTGGTTAATGCCATTCTTTATTTTTTTTTCTCTTTTCAATATTAATTTGAAAGATATATCTATATACAATATACTTCTTTAATTTTTGAATCAAATTTAAATTTATATATCATACGTGCAAGAACTTTTATAAGCATATAAATTCTCCTTCGAATATTTATGCAACTTGAGGAAGCTGCATAATTTTAATGTATTGCTGAGCTTAAACCAGAGATGTAGTTGGTAATTGCAAAATTTTTGTTTTTGTAATTCATTTTAAAAATTTTAATGTGCAGACTCCTTTTTAAATTTTTTCAAATCAATGCTAGATTTGCTCATGCTCATTACATCATTTATGTAATGAACTTAATAAAAACAGCAACCACCAATCAAATCTGTTAGAAACTTAAGGAAGTGCCAATATTTACTCATACTTTTAAATTTTAATCTTATGAAAAATCTAAATAATGATAATTTTTTTTCTTAAGTACTAATTCACACACACACACACACACACACACACACACACACACACACACACACACACACACACACACACACACACAAAAAAAAAAAAAAAAAAAAAATGCAAGAATCGTTTTTGAATTTTTGGATTAATGTTAGGTTTAACTTTGGTTATCTAATTGTCAGTGCAATGCATGCTTATTTTTCAATGCTTTTCATTGATAAATGTGTGATAAAGTTAAGGAGGATGTATCATTTTCAAGATACAGAGTTTCATTTTTATATATTCATTTGAAATACTGACTATCATTTTTCACATTTGAATCAATGTCGCCTTTTTCTTTGGCCGGCGGAATAAACTCTTCATCCCTAAATGCTTTCCCGATACCGAAGTTGAAGCTTGTGAGGAACTTGGGAAGTTGCATAATTATTAAAACACGTGCGTCTAGTTTACAAATCGAATAATCGTGATCACTCGCTTGCTCCTAATTGCTCGTAGCGACGCCATTTCCCGTAATCTGAAGTTACGCAATCAAGTAGCAGTTATGGTTCTTGATAAAGGCGTGCGTTATGCTAGGATGGGTTTTGTCTGATTTGAATCGGCCTTTTATCTCTTGCAACATCATTCGTTCCGCCAAAAATGTAATGATACAGATAAATAAATAAAAAAGAAGAACTAATGCTACAAACGGTTTGACAATTTGTTATAGACTTTAAATGCTTTACCAAATGGTCGTGACCTTTTCTTTTGTCTTGGGATTATAGGTCTTTAGGCTCGTGAGCGATAGTATTCCCTGCGATACCCTCCAGCTTGGGCAACGGAATCTGAACCCGATCTGCCGACCTTTAATCATGGAAATAACAATGCCTTCTCGAAAATTAGAAAGCTCGAAGCCAATAAATTTCGATTTTATTTGGGATGTCAACCGTTATGGAAATTCCTATGTCTCGGAATATCAATAAACTGAGGCTTGTTGTATCATGAACTCACCTCTGTATCTTTCACGTAAATCAACACATTCATATATTTATGTTCTTTATTGTTTCGATGGCGTTGTAGATTAATGTTACAAGATAAACTAACATGTTATCTGGTTAAACTGTTGGTTTATCAGGGGCGGTAAAGTGGTTTTACACATGATTCGCGGTAGGTTCTTATTAAACGGTTATTAATTTTACTTCTTTTTGTTTTTGTGATTCTTTCTGCTTTTAAATTGCTGTGCTTTCCATACCTATCCTAATCTCAACATGACAGTAACAGAGAAAAATAAAATCGTGCTTGCTAAAAGTAAAAATTGTGATTGTAAAAAGTTGTTTTTAAAGTTTTGGGAAAAAAAAATTGATTTTAAAAAGTCTATTGATTTGAAAATTCATTATTCCTGTCGCTATGCCAGTTGCTAAATAATGGATTTGTTCAATAAATTTATAATCTTAAAGGTTTTTCAAATTTTATTTTATATAATTTATTTATTTATTTTTGCTTTGCTTTAACTGCAGTTTTAAGAATTCAGTTTGAAACGTATAAGATCTAATATTAAAAAATGCCCATTGCTTCTTAGACATTTCATGAATTTTCCCTTTTCGTATACTATAATTTGAATTTTTTAAAAAGAATATAGAATGTAACAGAAGTGAATCGCTTAGTAAACAAAATAATTATTAAATTGCATGTGTTTTATACCTCTGTTACAAATATTCTTTATAAAGAATCATTTATACATGCATTGCAACAAATATGATAGAAATTATTTTTCAATTTTTTTATATTTCAGATTTTTTATGCACTAGAATCATTAATATTTTTTTTTCTTTTATGCCTACTTTTTTTTTTTTAAGTATGCGAGTTTCTTTTTATGAGACTACAAAGCTGTAAGAAAAGAAAAAAAATTCATAATATGTATTTATTAAAATATTCCTCATTCCTTTTTTAATAAGTATATATATTCTTTTTAGGAAATAAAATAATATCGTACTGCATTCAATACAAACTTTTCTTTGCTTTTCATGTATGGATGGGCGGCAATTAGTAGGGAATAAACAACTCGTTGACATACTTTCCCTTATTTGATTGCAATTCCTTTTCAAGTAGTGATTGTAAACCCACATCAACATGGAAGAATAAGGAGTTAATTTTAATGAAGGCTTATCTTGATTAACGCAAATAAACACTCACTTTTTTTTTCTTGTGAATATACTGCTGACTGATTACCTCAGACATATAGTACATATGTAATTTTGATAAGTGTTTGTTTTCTTAACTACTGTTTAGAATTAATTAGATAATTAACTGTCTAGCTTTTTATATAAAAATGTGCTTTTTCATGCCGCTCGATTTTGATAATTATCTTATTCAAACAGCATAACGGCTAATAAAAATAACGTGATTGATGCCATTTTGCAAGAAGATGTTTTTATGCCAAATTCTGCCAAGTTTGAGTCGAAAGTTTGGATGTCGAAAAGGAGGAGCATCGAAATCCAAACTTGAATATTTATGAGAAATGTGAATCTGTCTACGAAAAAACGAGGCAAAGTTTTGTACACAGAGCAATAGGAGACAAAAAATTTATTATACTATAAAAAGTTTACATATATATACGGAAATAAAATATTTAAACTAATATGAAAACTTATTTTTCATTGTAACTATTTATTCCCTTTAAAAGATGATGTTTTATTAAAAGATATTTTATTTAATTAGTTTCTAGTTATCTAATTTTTTTTTGTATTATAGTATCTAAATCTTGTTAACATTTTGATAATTTAGTTTTATTAATATTACTAATCTGTCATTGTGATTTTAAGAGAAAGCAAATGCTTATTCAATACTGGGTAAAATAATTTGAATAAGATCATGTGCTAATCTGTTAAGATTATTGATGTTTGACTGTGCGTGCAAAATATGCTTATCAAATATTATATGCTGTTATGCATATAAGCTTATATTTTATCATATCTCGGATCAGAATGAAATTTAGAAGGCGTTATGATAAATGCACCATAAGAAGTATGCTTTAAACTCTAGAAGCAAAGAGTTGTTTAATATTTGATTACAGAATTCTCCTCCCCCCGTGGCTGAAGTTACATTAATTAAAAAAACAATTAATCGAAATGAATCTTTTTCCTTGGTAAGAAATATTTAATAAATGGCTGAGGATTAGATCATAGCTTAGTGTGAAATTATTGAGTTATAGCTTGTAAAGAATATACTATTATCGATTTCATTTTACAGTTAGAGTTTCGTGTCCGAAGCTGGAACAGAATACGATTGATCGAGTTTGTATGCTTGACCAATTTTACAGATTCTACATCTACGAACAAGGAAGAAAAATTTGTTGAAAAATGGCTTATTCTTTCCAAGATGAAACTTCATGAGGAAAAAAAAAGTAAAATGACCTTCCCTTTTGCTGTGTAGAGTTTCGTAATTTATGACGGTCCCTTCTGATAAATAATTTAACAAACAATAACTACGTTGATAAATGAATCTCAAAGCATCCGATCAATTTTTTTTCCTAATTAGAAAGTTTTTGGCATGCTTAATCCTAAAACATTTATGTGAAAAATTCTTATTTTATTTTATTTATTATTTTTTTCCCTCTGCATTTGACATTCCCCCGGGTAAGAATTGTTGATCGTCATAAATTATGTTTAGCCAAGTAAAAAAGTGAGTAAGGTAATGAGCAATTTATAATGTTATAAAGTTTGAATAGTTGTGACAATTATTAATGCTTTTCATTCTCAAAAATGTGAAAAGAAAGAAAAAATAAAAGAAAAAAAATGTAAAAAAGAAAAGCTGTAAAAGGCTTCATAAAATAAAATTTCCATGCAATGAAAATGCGGATTTGCTAATATGTGGTAAATTCGCTTTACAAAATAAAAATCGTGTGAAAACAATAAGAGACAAATTCCCTTATAATTATTTTCAACTATGCACTTGATATTTTACTTGGTAGAAATTTCTAATGTATAATACTGTTTATTATGCCTTATTGCTTTTTAGAGGGTGGGGGGGGGATTTTTTCTATTTGATCTCAATCATCTCAAGTTAAAATTTGGGCTTGTAATTACTCTAATGATACCATGGTTTCATAATACTGATGAATATTAAATTAGAATTAATTATGTCTTATTCAAATCGAAAATGAGTCATTACTACGGGCAGCAATTTAAACACTAAAATAATTGAGAATTAAAGAAAGAATAATAATGGACTTTTTTTCATATATATAAATGAAAATACAAATGTCTTCTCAAAGATACTAATCACACCCAGCTGATACAAAAGCTATTGCAGGTATTCAAACAAAATGTGCACAAGATAGTGAAAGTGTGAGATAATTTTCTTTGTCAGGCTAATTCTAAATTTTAGTTTGCTTTCAAACTCTTAAAGCAAATGCTGATGTAATAAAAAGTTGGGTGATTTTCTTTATCAAGCAGATTCTGAATTTTAGCTTTGCTTTCAAACCCTTTTCAATGTCCTATACTATTGCCTGGAGCTTGAAGAATTCTATCTGGACTAAAATGGCACAAGGACTACTGCATGCATGATAAACTGTGCTCTCTTTTCTACTCAGTCTTTTCCAATCAAATTTTGGGAGGCTCATGGTACACTTTCTATGGGTCATAGCCAAGGTTTCCATAATTTGGACTTCTTGAAATATGTAATCACCTTCTTTGGTATGAACATATTCATGATACAACAAAGATTCTAAAAAGCGAATATCTGCATCATTCGATAGAATGGGTTGTGCCTTATTTTATTTTAATTTTTTGATATTCTGTGGAAATTCATTAACCTGACGTTCTCCTTTCGAATTTTTTTTAAAAATCTGTTCGAATTTTTTTTTTTTAAATTAATGATTTTTCCATTTTCTATAATATTTTTTTGGTATTCTGATATGCTATATTGTAGATTTTTGATGTAAAAATTAAATAAAATGTATATTGGGTGATTATTTAGAATTTTCAAGGTTACTGAATGGTTACAATCAAAATTAATGAAAGAGTTTCTGAAACGAAATGTGTAATATAATCGAATTAAAACAGATTTGCTTCTACTTTATTCTAATGTAAACTTTTAGAATGAAATAGTATGAAATGGAATAGTTGAATGAAACGAAATTGTGTCTCCTGGAGTAAAAATATGCGAACAAAAATTTTTTGTTTTAATATTTATTCTACGGATTAACAATTATCATAAGCATGGCGTTAATAGGCGTAATTTGGAAAACTGCTAGTTTTAACAGTTTGTCAATCGAGTGTACATATAAATAAATAAGCGGAACATTCTTATCTCATTCTACAATAGCGATGTTATTTTTTTTTCTTTTTATTACTTAATGACGTACATTTTTATTCATAAAGTATGAAATTATTACTTTGCTTTTGTAATAGCATTTTTAACATCTGGTTTGCCCTACAATACTTTTAAGAGCCATCTAAACTTGTTTCAATATTGAAATCACTTCGTGAACAAAACGTTTTGCTTCAAAGTATACATAAACGAAGTGTTTATGCACAAATAAAAATAAATTAATCTTAATAAAATAGAGTAATGCCTATATTTAAGAATCGTGATTTCAACTCTGACGTCTCAAAAGTTCAAAAAATCTAAGAAGATTATTTAGTGTATATTATTGTTTCGCTTTTTGAAATATTTGATTAAAATTTTGTCAAGAAGCGCGAAATTTATTTTGTTTTATTGATGCTTATGAATGGTGGCATCTAGTTGCAATTTATTCAATAATTTTTTTGTATTCAAATTTTACTTTTCTGAGAATAATATAAAGATGCTGAGGCCTTTTTTCCTTGCAATGGCTTCTAGAAATTAAAGTATAATGAAAAAGTATTTTATAATTATATAACAACATTAATAAAAATAAGTATTTCATAGTTTCCGTTTTTGTAACTTGATAAGATCTTTGATTTTTCACTAAAATGCGACCCAAGATCAATGGAAATATACGTGTACTTGTAACACAGCACCCTGTCGGAGTCGATTTTCATCTGCGTAAAAATTTTGTATTTTTAACTTTTTATTAATTTCATTTTATTTTTATCAAGCCGATATGTAATATAGTTAATGGGACGAAACTTTTTATTAAATATTGTTTTTGATTCGTAATGTGATACCTATTTGAGAATCGGGCGAAATTTCAAAATTTCTGAAAAATGCTTGTGCTGCAATGAAAGTACGATTTTCACCAATTTGATATTTTTTCGATGAAATAAGTAAGAAGAACATTTGTCTTTTTTGCTGTTAATGGACTAATCTTTTTTTTCCAGCGCAGGAAAAGTATGAGACAAAAATGCATTTCCAGTTAAAGTAACAGGCTAAAAGTGGTTGAATTCTACAAACAATGTATCGGCAAGTGTCACATGACCAAGATCGAGATAAACTGACAGGTGTTAAGACAGCGAATCTTCGATTCAATTTCAATTGAAATTTGTTACACATTGCAATTATGTTTTCTCTAACCGCATTTTGTCTTGGGAAGAAATTCTAGAGACGCGTTTTAGTTCGACATCAAAAGGAAAATGAATTATGAACTTATGATAGATTAATCGATTGCGACATTTCGTGATTTCTACATTGCGCATTTTATATCGCATTTGAAATTGGAATATCATCTTTAATGATTTTCGTCTCATTTTTCAAAAGCTGATGCGACAGACAGTTCGAAGACTTCCTACAGGGGCGTACAGCTGGAAATGGAATAAATTAAGAATGTGATGGATATTTCTTTCTTTTATTTTTAGTCGGACTTCCAAATAAATCAACCAGAAAAATGCTTCTCGTAGAAAGGACTCTTATTACTGTGGCCTTTTCTTTGATATGTAATGCATTTTTAATTTTGCTTTCTGCGATATTTAAAAGTTAATTAACTTTTAGTTGTAAGTAATTTTTAGAAATGGATTTTTTTTTTCTCAGCTTCCAACTACCATTTTGAAAAGGAAGCTCTTTAGTTAGCATAAGGCAGTGAAATAAATTAATGATTTTATTTAGGGAAGGGCCCGACTTGATAACAATAGTCTAAAAATATAATGAAATAAATGAATGAAATGAATTGATGAAAAATTGTAGTCGGATTTAGCCTTAATCGGTATCTATAAACTGAATATCAAGTTGTGGTATGACTACTATTCTTATGCTCCTTTGAGATACTTGGATCAGTTTATGTAATTATTTCGAGTCATCAAATCTAGTTCTTATATGTACTTCGTTAAATGTGCATTTGGCATTTCTAATTTTTTAAAAAATTTTTTATACTTTTGATGATATGTAAACAAAATTAAGAAAACTAAAAATTAATATCTCACTTTTGAGAAAATTTTATTATCTGATTTGAAGAAAAAATTTGTATTGTAATTCTGGAAATATTTGAAATTTTGACAAGTTATCTTGTTGTTGACAGAGTCAAGCTTTCGGAATCAGAAGGTCGCAATTTCGAGAACCAATTTCATCAAAGTTCCGCCGTGTATACAATACAGGTCATGAGTCAAGCAATTTCATGTTGGTATAATATGGAAAATTGAAAGGTGGTATCGGTTTAAATATCTTCTTCATAATCTGACGAGTTATGCGAACTTTTCCAAAATAGCTCTTGTTTTACTTTCAAGCGAAAGGTTAATCTAACCAAACCTAACCGACATTATGACTTTGATAAAAAAATAAATTAGATATTGCATTAATTTTTAATTAAATAGAAACGATTACTCTCTAGTAAATGGAAATAATATAACAGCAAATTGCTGGTTTTGTGTAATTTGTTCACTTTTTAAATATTCATTATAGTTCAACATACATAACCGTTCCTATTCAGGATATTAAATACAGCATCATTTAAAAAAATACAATACTTTTTTTTCTAATGCGCATCTCATTTTTTAGTTATTTATCTCTAAAAGAACTGGCTTGTCTTTTCAGATTGATTGAGAAATTAAACCTTAATCTTTAGTTTCTTATATTCCGATAGATTGAATGAATTAAAGGGGAAAATAAATAAACATTTTCTCATTATTTCTCTATCATTTCAAAATATTTAGATATGGCTGTGAAATTAAAATATTAAGAAAATATACCGAGAAAATATATATAATACTGAGAAAAAATACCTAATATATATATATATATATATTTGTGGAGGCGACTTTAGTAAATGGCAGAAGAATGCTGCTTCTAGGCCAAAAATGTTAATTTGGGGTGAAAAGGTGTGGGTTGAGAGCAACCCTTTTCATTCTTATAATTTGCATGATCAACAACGGAAATAAGAAAAGTATTAGTTCGTTAGGAATATGAGATTATCCAGGATTTTGTGAAACTTTTTTCGATGATGAGTCTAAAAATTCAGATGGAAGTTCACTTGTTCAATTTAGCAAAATACATTTGCCTGATTTTCTCACTGTGGAACTAGCTGAAGTTACTTGAATCATCATCATTATTATTATTCGTTTCAGATTGGCAGAGATAATTGAAAACTGATGAATTGAAACTCGTTGATGGTTTGAAAATTCATAAATGAATTTCGTTAATCTCAATTATGCAGAATTAAATAAAACTTCTTCAAGAAAAAGCTTAAAGAAAATGAGGATTCCTTGGATATTGAAGGACATATATTTTGCCACTGTTAAAAAATTGATGAATAGACGATTAGCCTTTGTTTCTCTTTACATCGATACTTGAGCCCGTATTCTGAACTGTAAAGTTTGCTGGAGGAATTAAATGAAACTTTTTTTTTATTCAGATAGGCAGAGAAACTATGCAGCATTAAAAATTCGATGATGAGTTGAAAGTTCATAAATGAGTTTCTTTAATCTTTGGGTAGTACCCTGACCACAAAGACCTTTCTTCGTTTGAACACACCCAACCATTAGCTCATGCACTGTCGGGGATCTGTCTTTTATATTTTGTAAATAATGGGTTTACGCTTTAAACCTAGGTTGGAGGAAAAAATGTGTGCCTGCTGTATTTATGCATTATGTCAGACAATACGGAACTCATTTTGAGTAGTTAATGAAACGGTGGAATTGGTCAGTGTCTGTTTACCGATTGATGTGAAATTCGATAGTTTGAATTATTGTTTTGTGACTTTGAATGTGGGTTTCCAACTGGACGTACGCCCATTTTTGAACTCCTCGATGACACCAAAAAGACTGATGATGGTTTGAACTTTCGCGAAACTGCAGGTTCTTTGTCACTGAAGACATAAACCGAGTCAACACCTATACTTCTTTACAATTTGTTAGATGAAAAGGAATTTACACTTTCGGATCATTGGTTTGAATTTCAATGACACTAGAAGGGCGTTTTAGTGGTCTTTTGATTGTGCCGATTTTTTCAACTACTTCAATCTTTTAATGAATGTTGGACTGTTCAGTCTCTCACTTTATCTTTTCTATTTATTTTTAGACAATTTTTTATTACTGACAGTTTACTCTAAATCAGAGCTTTCTTAGCTCTAAGTCCAAATTCCTAATGAAATCCTGATAGGAATTATGGGAATTGCAGAAGCATTAGCAATGCTTAAATAAAATCTGCATTATTAATAAGTGCAGTTAAGGAAGAATGTTGTCCTGAACTCAGAAGTTTCATTCAAATTTTCCAAATAACTATATTTAGCAATTTTTTATCTTTTCTATTAATTAATGCTTCATTCGTCCCGTTTAATTTATTTACTAATATACTTGGGAATGCAAATATTTTTGTTCAAAAATAAGGTTATGGAATTACTTTGTGGTAGTGTAAGATGCCCTATTTTAAATCATATCATTCTATGTTATGAATGATTTCTTTATTCGCATTTGGACTCTAGAATTTCGTTTAAAAACGTTTCGTTTCGTTATAAACTTTCGTTAATTCATCAAACATTTAAGATATTATTTAAAAATATTAACATTGGTTCTGTCAGCCATTTCCATGGACGCAAATGATTTTGTTTTGCTAAAAGTATGAGAATATTGTGCAAATATTTTTTTTTCTAATGATGTAATTTCTCAAATAAAATAACTCCTTTTATGATATACTCTACCTATTCTGGATTTTTCTTGAATTATAAAAGGCTTTCATATGAATATCCGGAATGTTCATAATTTCAAACTTTTCTCTATTATACAACATTCAAGAATTTTCGGACTCTGTTGAAATGGATAATAATGCAAGAAATAACTCTTCTTAAACAGATTGGCTTTGATAAAGATCTTTTAGCTTGGTTTTCAGTAGCAAAAATCTTGTTGTTTCACACATATCAAAGATATTAAAATATTTGAACATTTAGTTCCAAGTAAATCTGAACTGTGCTGTATTTAAGAATTCTAGATGCGGCTAAAGTGGAAAAATAAGAAATACCTGTAAGTTAATTCTTGAAAGATAAAAATACCTAAGAAATACCTGAAAAGATTAAAAAAAAAAAAAAAAATACCTGTTCTTAAGCAGATTATTCTGCTATTTTGATTTTAGGTTATTTATTCTTTGGTTATTTAGTTATTAAAAGGATGAGTTACAGTAGCGTAAGTCAATTTTCAAATAAATATATAAATAAAATTAAGTTCATAATTGTAATCACCGCACAAATTCAATTCGATTCAACCCATATGCTAAATTTCGACCGTAGAACCCTTTTAACTGATAACATTACTATATTTTCCCCCTAGAAAATGCATGAAATTTTCTTATACTTTAATTTCTAGAAAATAAAGAAAATGTGACTTATACCACTATCACTCTATATTATATTTTTTGATCACTTTCAAAAGTCTAGAACAAGTATGTCAAATTCAGGGTTGAATGCACAAGCGATATGTTTATGTGGGCTATACATTAAAAGAATGTCTCTAGTTTTCACATATATGTTTATTTTGAATCGCATAAAAAAAACGATTAGTGAAATTAATCTTTCCTTTTTGAACTAAGTATTTCTTCTCTGCTATTTCGGGAGAATATTGTGATTTAGATTACTTAAAGATTATTACCCAAAGATTACTTTTGAAACTGACATGTGGTAAATATTAGCAGTTGTGTTTCTTATGAAGAATTATTCGTTTTCATGATTGCGAATAAATGCTCGCACCGATGAATACGAATGTTTTTTTGTAGTTTCATGCTTTGTTGACGATTATGTCTAAAATGTAGATATTTTAACCTCACAGTTTTCTTATTTATTAATAAGTGTGGAAGATAAATTCCATGCAGGAGAACTCCAATATTTCGATGATCTTTCTCTAATAATTTCTCAAAAAATATTAGTAATTTACCTTAAATTTAGAGCAACATTTTAACCCTCTACTAGGCATGACATCTTTTTCTAACAATTCTGAAGCCGAAAAGAGCTGAATAAAATATTACTCTGCATAGTGACGTATCTATGATCTTCTGAAATGAATAGAGATTTCTTATTTATCCTTTCAATTTGATTTTACCTTTGCAGAAAGAATAAGCAGTGCCAAATATAAATGGATTAGCATAAAGGAATCAATCATTTCGTTTAACTTAAAAATAGTTTATCATGCTACAAAAATTTTAAAAAAGTGACAGAACTTTTTTTTTGTTACATTATAGGACATTGAATGAATTCCAATTATTTACTGTGTACTGTGAATGTGATTTACTTAGCCTAAACATTTTACCTTTCGTTTTTTTATAGACTTAGATTTCATACCGTGCAACATTTTAAATTTATGCATTATTTGCTTATGAAATTTTAATAAAATTTCTCTTTTTATAATAATATGTATGAAGGATGACACTATCTACAGCGAAATGTGAATTTTACTTACTTGGCCGGAACATTTTACCTTTCGTTCTTTTATCAGCTTACAGATTTTATTTGGTACAACATTTTAAAGCTCTTTAAAATTGAACTGAAAGGAATGCATTCTTTTCTTCCGAAATAGACCTTCTCTGATAAAGACTTATAAAAATCAGACTTCTCAAGTCGTCCTATAAAGATAACGCTTGTCCTCTAATAGGGTCGTTAACTTGACGATGATCTTCGCTTTTCTCTTTCTTTGTCATTGGAAGTACAAAAGGCAGGCGTTAATTATTATTCGACTCACATATTGCTATGGCAGATGTATAATTTCGCTAAAAAAATGCCATCTTCTGAAATTAAAAGTTGCGTTTGCAGTCAAGCGTACCAGGTAGCAACAGGTAGGAGCGAAACTTGTGATTTTGGTATGAAGAATACAGATACCTCAGTGCGGAGAAGTAGGTCGATTCAAGAATATCATTGGAGCTACTAGAAAGTGCAGCGAAAGTTTGATTTTGCTTTTCAAAATGCTATAGATCCCCCCCCTTATAAAGTTGGAAGAAATTGATGCATATGATGCATTTCAAATGATGAATACATTTAGTTGTTTTCTTATTTTCATGCTTCAGATTTGTTATTGCAGTTTTTTTCATTTAAAATATATTAACAAAATGATTGCAGAAGCTTTTAGAAAAGTTCTGTAATGGAGAGAAAAAGTGGAGTGTCACCTGAATCAATCTTTTACATAAATTCTTGCTTTATCTGCACCTTATTTATGCTGAATATTTTTGAAGCACATAATTTGTTTCGAATGTTTTACTGAATCATCTGAGATGAATATTTTATTTTTCAAGCATTGATAATATAACGATTTTAAACCTTTTACTTAATCTCCAGCGATAAACAAGGAATAATTTTTATGATGACAATTTGCGATAAACAATTATTTTCTCAAAAATTAATTTGGTTATAAATATTAAATTATAAAAAACCTTGGGAAATAATTGCGTTTAGAGAACTATGGAAGTTTTTTCTGTCTACTAGATAGAATAAATTCTACAGAAATTCTTACTTTATCAATATTTTATTTGACTTCAACTTTTTTGAAGTTATGCATTTAATTTTAAGTTTTTATAAAAAATATTAATTTAATTTTTTGAAATTTGCTACTTTTGATATCAAGAAAGAGCTCTCGTTATGTACGAATATATTTAGCCATTTAATAAAATGATACATCCTGTGGGAGATATTTATTGATTCTTCGATTCATTAGAATGTAAAGGGCGCCCGAGATACTTAAGTGTTTCTAAATGATTTTTGTCTTTTAAATTAATTGCTACTTTGATTTAATTACAGATTTAAATATCAACATTTCTGCAAAATTTCTATAGTTTATTGCATGTGGCGGATTTGCAGAAGTTGAACATTTATCAACCGATTATTTAATCTATAAGAAGGATCATTTTAGATAACAATGCAAAAGAACCGATTTTAAAGAAAGCAGAAAATTGTTAGTATCGGAAAAATTTTCTTGGGAAAAATGGTGAAACCCCACGTTTATCTCCTCAAATTTTATTGCTTATTGTATTCCTCTAAGTAAGACAATAGCCTCAAGACGAATAGCATTCCAACCGACCTTCAATATGCCCATCTCTCGGGAAAAAAAAAAAAAAAAAAAAAAAAAAATCTTCTGCACAAACAAATCTGATGAAATCGATGTTATTTCTGTCTGGGAATGTCAAAGAAGGTTCTTAAAACAAACATTCGATTTGTTCCTTCAATTTAAGGTAAAACACGATTATTCATTACATTTCACATTTGATTTTCACATGCATAACATCGGCCATATTTCATTTTTCCTCTGAAAATATTCCTCCGAAAATTAAAATGTGTTTTCATAAAAATAAACCGAGTTGTATTTGTTGTTCTGTATTGTTTTGTTCTTGTCCTAAAACATTTATGAAAGAATATTCTTTGACGGAACTTGAGATATGGTAAAAAGTTATTCAGAGATTTTGATTCGATTCGGATGATTGATTTGTCGGCTTCTAAGACACACAAAAATAAAAACTGAATACTTTCTTTTACTTCCTTTTAATTATTTTTCATCCTACATAATTAATAAATAGACAGTAAATATTTTTTATATATAAAGTACTTAAAAAAAGTACTTAAAAAGATTTAATTAACAGTTTTGCTGTACTTTGAATACAACAGCCATATAATAAAACTTCAAAATAAACAGTGCCGTTCCCATCTATGCGTTCAAAGCTTTTTTTAAAAAAATGATAAATTTTTATTGACATTTTTTATTGAATGCATTGTACAGTAGTCAAGTCCCTGTTAGAATTGAGGGTATTTTAAAATTATTCTCTTACGGTCGCTGGAGACACAAGGTACAAGCATATTTGACTGACAAAAATAATAATATAACATTTATAATATTATAGTTTTTATATAATTGGTTATATAATATTTTTATATAACGAAAATAATATAAAAGCAATTTTAAAAATATTTAATTCTGACTTCGAATAAATCTAATTCTAATTTTATCCAATATTTTAACTTTATATTAAAAGGAAATTCGAGAGACCAGAGAAAAATTCGAATTACCCAATTAGCTAAGTTCCATTGTAAAAATGATTTCTGTGGTACTGATTTTTAAAATAAGTTATTGATTCTTATGTACATTGATTCTTTTTTATTGATTATTGATTTATTATTGTTGATTTCTGTGAGACTCATTTTTAAAATTAGTTATTGATTATTGTAATCAATCTTGTTGCAATATAAGTTAAGCGATTTTCTGCGATTTTGAAGCTTCTGCTTGATCCATAAATTAATTTTAGGTACAGTTAAAGAAAAGTTTTGATTCCATTTTAATTAATGTTGATCTCAAGGCCATTTTGGATGTTAGATGTGATTTTTTAGAATTAAAAAACTTTCTTGGTTTATATTTATGTAAAATCCGCAATTTTAACATCGCATCAAATGTCAATGGTGTTTTATTTTTGCTACTTCATACATAAACTCGTGAGTTTTGATACTCGTACCCATATAGGTATTTTCAAACATATCTTACATCGAGCTAGTGTTTCGCATAAGATCAAAGAAAATCTGAACTGTAGAGAAAAACTGAACTCACAAAGTCATTCAATTTTAAAAGCCAGAAATTTTTACATTTGCTTTAGTAGAAAGTATTAATAGCCTGCATCTGATCATTCAAAGGTCTGTTATTCCAACATTTTTAATACTATTGGATAAAATAATTACATTTCGTTTCGAAGCCAGTTTTCAAAATCAGAGCTTGAATTTAATAAATTACTACTAAACCTTTGAATATTTTAAAATCTTCGAAATTTTTCTGTATTTCCTTTCAAAGATAATTAATTCTAAACACATTTATTTACACATGATCGCTCAAGACAATTTCAAAGCAACAGAACTTAATTCGTCAGATCTTGGAACATTTTAATGCTATCCAAAAATTTTTACATTTGCTTTTGAAGAAAATTTTAAAACAACAGAAGTTATTCTAGATCATTCCAATAAAATCTTGAAACATTTTAAAACCATCCGAAATTATTAAACATATCTTTTTATAAGTAATATTAAAGCAACAGAGCTTATGCATGATCATTCAAAGTAATTTTAAAAGCAACGGAGTTTATGCTTGATCATTCTCTTCCATATCTTGGAACATTTTAATGCTATCCAAAAAATTTTATATTTGCTTTTGCAGACAATTTTAAAACAACAGAAGTTATTCTAGATCATTCCAATAAAATCTTGAAACATTTTAAAACCATCCGAAATTATTAAACATATCTTTTTATAAGTAATATTAAAGCAACAGAGCTTATGCATGATCATTCAAAGTAATTTTAAAAGCAACAGAGCTTATGCATGATCATTCAAAGTAATTTTAAAAGCAACGGAGTTTATGCTTGATCATTCTCTTCCATATCTTGGAACATTTTAATGCTATCTAAAAAATTTTATATTTGCTTTTGCAGACAATTTTAAAACAACGGAAGTTATTCTAGATCATTCCAATGAAATCTTGAAGCATTTTAAAACCATCCGAAAATTAAACATATTTTTTATAAATAATATTAAAGCATCATAGTTTTTGCATGATCATTCAAAGCAATTTTAAAAGCAACACAATTTATACTTGATCATTCCCTGCCATAACTTGGAACATTTTAATTCCATTCTAGTGCCTGAAGAGGAATCGTGGAAGTTTCATGACCTCGTGACTTCTCTTTATCCGAACGTAGGAAGCGTATTAAATTTCATGAGATATTTTTTTTATGTGTACCCAAATGCATGCTATTTCAGTGCTTTTGTGTAAAGTAATATTACACACGAAACAATAGGTACTCTATCACGCGAGAGGAGCAAAGAAAAGAAAACGAGCTCTTGACTTTCGATTTACTTAGATACGTTATTTGAATAAAAATATTTATCATTGTCATTTATCTTCTCACGTGTTTAGGCATTGGCAACTTCCATGAACATTACAAGAGGTTGATTCCGTCCGATCGATTTGGTTTCGTCGTTCATCATTTTGTAAAAAAAGAAAAAAAAGTGTAGAGTCTTCACCATTAGCATTTCCACCTATTGTTCATGGAATTTTCTGTCTCTTTCTGTAGACGTCCGGAAAATTTTAGAGTTTCTTTATCAAAATCAAAACCCTAGGGTTGAATTTCAGACTTTTCAATATTTCAGTAGTTGGAAGTTTTATATTTTTTGCAACAAAAGTAGTCATCTCAGATATCAATATGGTTAGCCAAGAATAGGGGGTTTAATAAATGCTTTCGTATCTAAAAAACCATTTAGTTTTGAAAAATATTTTGTTGATGTCTAGGAATTAACTATTTTAAATATTCTTCGAATTTGTCATTTGGTATTTCTTCTGCTGATTTCCACAAAATTTAGTGTTTTCCTCATTTGTCAAAAGCAAATACTTGAAATCGATGCTAGACTTGAATTCAATTCATTAGCCGATGTTTTTATATTCTTCCAGAAAGGTTGCCATCTCGAATTTCAGAAAATCTGGCTAAAAATTGGAATATTGAAAATTTATAGAAGATCTTTTTGTTTTTTGTTATAATCTTTCTTTGTTTTTTACGCTTCTTCTTGAGTTTGTAGTCTTCACGTTACATTACCACAATACTTGAAAATATCTTTAGACTGTGTAGAATTCTGCAATCATGCTGTTTAGGAAATATTATCGCTTTATTTATCGCCCACGAGTTAACTCGAGTTTTTATAAGTTTCATTTTCATTCTCAATTACGAAACAGCCTATGACATGAGATAATTTCTATTTCAAATTTCCGAGCAACAGTTTAGTTTTTTCAAATTAACTTTTTAAAATAATATCCTTACAATTTGACATTTGACAATTTTTTTAAAAAATTAATTTCCAAAGAAAAGGTTTTCTTTCTTCGCCAAAAGCCCAATGTACGATTTTGGACTTTGAATTATTTTTTTAAAAAGGATAGAGCTACGTAGAATTTTATGAACTAGTGAGAAACTTTACTCACGTTTCATATATATATATATATATATATATATATATATATATATATATATATATATATATATATATATATATATATATATATATATACAATTTTTGAAACCTTTGTATATATAATGTTATAAAATTTGTAAGAAGAGAGAGAGAGAGAAAAAAAAAAGATCTATCTTTATATTTCAATTATTCTATGACAGTTTAGATTGTCGCTTTCATATTACTCAGCCCACAATATTTCATCGTTTTTATGATAGACATTTGACTTATAAGAAGCTCTTTTAAATTAAGAAAAAAAAATTCAAACATCATTCTAGAACTCGCCATTAAATCCTGCAATTCCATTCTAGGTATACAATTTTTAAATAACTCCAAAGCATTTCTTATTTTTAATATTTGTATGAAATAAAGTTTAAAGGTTCATTTTTTTATTTATATTTTTCTAAAGGACATTTACCAATATATTAAAAAATGAGCCATACTTTACAAATCGGATAAAATTTTAAATCCTAATCTTAATGGATTTAATGACAATCTTCCTAAAACATTTCCAGTATTTGGAAAACATGCATTTATTTTACTGCGCTGTAATTAAGACATTCATAAATTCCATATGGGAAAGAAAAATTATGATTTTGAAATGTTGCCGACATTTCTTGGAGTTTTAGCTAGGGTGGGTCAACTGCTAAATATTTGGTAGAATAAGTTTTATCTTATAACATATCCATGTTTATTAGTTTTATTTTCAAATATCTACCATACTTTTTTATTGTAAAATTTGTAATCTGGTATTAAGAAAGCAGACTTATTATGCGCCACTTAATTAAAAAAGAACAAATGTAAATTAAATTTAAGTTTTACCTCCGGTAAAGTGTTCATCCCTACATTCAAAGAATTACGTTATGTAAATTTATTTCATTTGCAAAATTCTTCTTCACTATGATAATTATTTTAATAAAAATGGTTAGAGGATTCATAAATATTTTCCCCTAATGAATGATTACATCATACTCTTTCACGTTAAATTTTCTAAATCTTTGATTCTATGATATTTATTTTTATAACTTAGTGCATAATTATTGATTTCTTTCATTGACAATTACACTATTTTTAAAGGTGAGCATATCAATAATCAATTTTGTGATATTCGAGTGCATGAAATCTAAATAAACAGCTAAATAATATATTTTCAACATAGTTTAGTCTTGTATATTCATTCGTTTCTTCTAAAGGTCTATTTCTTTAAATGGAAATACCATTCGAATTCATATTTTTTTTTCGGCATTTTTTTATGGTTAAAGCAATCCCCTTTGATTAACTACAAATGACGATATTCTAAATTTTTTCCAAGTTAGCTCTGTTCAAAAGTGTTGATGATTGGATGAGAATTTTAGCAATTTCTTGCTGGATGGATTTTTTTTTCCTTTTTTTTTTAGCTTTCACTGATATTGACTTATATAAATAATAATAAATAAGTATTAATCAAATAATAAATTTCCAAATTAAGTAAAAAACTTATTTATTTATTCATTTCTTTAAAAATAATGCCACACAGTACTATTTGTACTCATTTTAGGAATATGAATACACCCTTTTAAGATGAGAAAAATATTTCCGTTTTTAAAATCCTATGAAAGAAATTTCTTTATACAATGTTTTAAGCAAAATTAATACTATATTTCAAACTTAGTGTATTCTTCATAATCATTTTTTACTGCAGTAATTCTGCTGAAGACAAAGCTAATCGTAAATATTTTTACGAATTTTGTTTGGAATGTTCTTTAGTAGTGGGGGAGGGAGATTTCCGTTTTCGGTTTCTTACGAAATAATATGTTAGTTAAAATGTTTCTGGTAAAAACAGAAATTGCTAAGTGCAAATTATTGCTTTATTTTCAATTTAGAGTGATCTTCAAAAATTGTTCTCTCTTCTAAAGGCAAATACTGTTCGTAAACATCTTTACGAATTTTGTTTGGAATGTGTTTTATGGTGGGGGGTAAAAAAATAGATTTCCGCCTTTGGCTTCCTACAAGTTAGATGTTTTTGTTCTATTGGGCTGTATACAAATTGGTTTTAGACAGAGGAGGGCTTCAGGGATTTCTTGTCGAGGGGTATTTTTCTTCCCAGAGTTGGAATGAGAAGCATTGCCGCAGTGGATGGGGAACCTGGCTGCATAGCCAGCAACCTAAAACCCGAATAGCTAGCTAAGAACTGCGGGAAGCTCTCAAACTGGTTCGGCTGATTCACCCTCCCCCCTTTTTTGACCCTGCGATGTTGCTGCTGAAAATGAATGATGAAGAACTTTTTTTTTTTTTCCTCTGGAGTTTTTCGGGCACTTTTTGTTTTTGTTTTTTTTTTTGTTTTATCTGGCCTGTGCTTTGGGGTATATGAGGTGGACAGGTTTTTTTTCTTTTTTCTCTTTATTATTTTTTCCCCTTTTTACTTGAACTATCTCTTCACCGGAGCTTATGGCGCTCTTACTCAGTTAGTTTTTATTTTATTTTTTTTACAGGAGGCAGTGATCTCGTTGTCTGGCTGGCATATATGCATGGCAGGGCATATTTGTGAATTTTAATTTTTTCGGGCTCGGTTTTTTTTCAACCAAAGATTGTTTGTTGGTTGATTCATTTTTATTTTTTTAATGGGATAGAATAATTAGAACTCTATTTAGGGATAAACTAGACTGAAATTTCTTTGTAGTGCCCGTCGTCTTAACTCTATGCTAAATTCATCCGCTCTTTCAGTGGTAAGGGGAAAAATAAAGAATTTCTTGAACATTTCTGAAGAGCTATGTTAATATGCTTAAGGAACTGAACAGTTTTAGTTCGTTTTCATAATACAGTAATGTGTATCATCATTTATTAAAAATGTATATATTGATTGTGTTAAATTCACTATTAATTTCTGAGGTAAAGGCTGAAATAAAGAAATGAAGTATTTCATAAAGAACATCAAAACTGTGTAAATAAGGGAGGAAAAAGGTTATTAATTGGAGGAGGACGAAATTTGATTTAATGAATATAAAAATAAAACTGTTTACATTTTGTGTACTTACATGCTATATCAAAATACCACTGCTTGAGCATATCTATCAAAATTAGTTGTTTCGCGATCTTTACTCGTTTTTATTTAGGAAGGTTCTGTTAGAGGATTTCTCTCCCCTCCCCCCTTCTCAAGCGATCTGCATTAATTGGAGTTTAATCGGATAATTGGAGTTTCATTGTATTTTAGATTCTTCAGAATGCTTTTCGGATGCTTCAGAGTTTTTAAAAACACTTTTCAATATTTATTATTTAAATCCTGAACGGAAAGTGAATATGCGTTAGAACTGCTGACGAATACATTGAGAATCCTTAATTAAGAGCTGTTATTAGATAATTTTAATTTAATTTTTGTTGAATGAACATTCATTAAAAATACTGGCTGCTATCATTTTGAACTGAGTATGCTAATATTTTAACACATTATAAATATTATTCCAGACATAATTTTATTTCTTTTTTTAGATCGAAATTGGGCATTTAAATTGGAAAACTGTAGATAAAAAAAAAAAAAAAAAAAAAAAAAAAATCCGCTCCTGTATGAAATTGTCGTAATCACTGAAGTGAAACGTCACTGAGATATTTATTATTAAATTGTGAAATTAAAAGTTATGAAATTAGAGACGAAAAAGGTTTTCAAAAATCTGTGCGTAAATGTTTTAATAATTATTCAGAAATTGCACATGTTTTTTACGCTATATGAAGCTTTTCATAGAAATGAGTTCTTAATTCTTAGGTTTTAAATATTTGATTTATGTTTTATCATTAAATTAGATAATTAATATCTTATTTTTATTTAATTTAATAGCAGTTAAATTCTATTTGATTATATTTTCGATGAGCGAATGTAGTCTTGCATGATATAGATCGAATGCAGAGCGCAAGTTTAATTTTAAAATCACTGTGCATTTTGTTGGAGAAAAAAAGACGGGAGGTCACAAAATGGCGTTAGATACTATATAGTTAGGTATTAGATGACATGCATAGTTGCATTTGTCACGTGACTGTGACGTTATATAAATTAACATCACTGTTTTAGTGTCAGGATATAACTGTCAATTAAGCAAGTATATATTAATTTTGTATCCTTTAATGTAATTTTTTTCAGCATTAATCTTTATTTGTTTTTTACTTTGTTAATTTTATATTTAATATGTAAATAATTAGATATATAATGGTTATTATGTTCAGACTTAACCAAAGTTATTCTATTTTAAAGTCCCATAAGCTTTCATCTTAAGAGTTCATTGTATATAATTTAGTTTTTTTAAACGCTTTTATTTGAGTGGTTTCATGTTGTCATAATGAAATTTTATAAAATTTGGTGAAGTTTTCACTTCATTTCCCGATGTACTATCGTTTAAAACCTTTGTATGCTCTTGATGAATATGCACTCTCTCGATGCTTACAGAATTATCTGTTATTTTAATTAAGTTTTGATTCCATACTAGAGGCGTCCTCTGATATTGAGTTTCGAAGAAAAAAATAATTTCAAGAGTTCGTAATATTTATAATAATAAATTATTTGATGAGAAAAAAATTAAATAATTAAAATATAATATCTTCTTCTTTAGACACTAATAGAAGAATGTTTTAAAAATTGTTTAATTATTTCTGATTTAATATTTTGGATTTTCCGATCAATTTATGATTTCGGTAAATTTGAATCAATTGTATTTAAGTATCACATTAATTATATCATTCTTTTGAATGTTCACAGAAAGCAATTGATATTGCAGGGAATCTAGATTTTCAGATCTTATATTTAAATTAAAATAATAAATAGTAAAAAGAATATAAAAGGATGCTGTGTTAACTTATTTTCTCAAGCGCACATTATAATTTATAATATTTTAATTTTACCATGAAAGTTAGTAACCGAAAAATTCTCTGGGAATATTTTGATATTTTAATGCACATTGATTTGATTTATTAATGTATGAGAGAGAAAAAAAATACAGTTTCTGTAAATACTACGCCCAAATATTTTATGTCCTTTTATTTTTAATATTTGGCTTTGGAAATCAGTTGATTTCTTTAAATCGTGATTCTAATCCTTTAAAATAATTTCAGAACGAAAGTTTTCGCCAAATGAGCGAAGAGTTGGAATTTCTGGAATCGTCGATTTTTTTTTATAATTTTTTTATTTCTCTTTGTAGAAGATGAATCAGTAACACTTCACAAGACAAGTTTGTAATGTGATTGCTCTCAATTAAGAATACAGCTTAAAAAAAGACTTGAATGATTTGTTATAAGTATCTATAATTCACTACTTTGTATTTTTATCCATTTATTAAGAATGAACAGCGAACTGGAAAAAATCGATTAACTGAAAGTAATTTATAAATGATGTCAAATATAACTCAGAAAGGCGATTTCGATTGATAGGAGAGATGATTGAATTCAAATTCGCTTAATCCTAGACTTTTTAATCTAACGTTTCAGAAAGTATATAGACGTAAAATCTATGATGATTTGAATTAAAATAAATTTTCTGTTTAAAATTGTAAATTGGTTACAGGCTTCTTACTTCTATGAGTATGTATATTGTTACTTTTAATCCTTTTAACTGGAATTTTGTACTAATTGCTGCAAGACCTTTTTCTTGCCCAACACAAATAATCACAATTGCTATCACAATAATAATAATAATAAAAAAAAACTTATTCTTCTAATGCCTAAACTTTGTTATTAAAATAAATATAAGTTATTAATATAGAATTAATAACTATTAATATAAGTTATTAATATAGAATATAATTTTGGTATTTGTTAAGAATATCAAAAGTAAAAATGATATTCGGTTTATCCGGCATGGGCTCAATTCGATTCTTATTGACGCTTAGAAAAGAAATTCTCAGTATTTATCTACTGACTTTTCAGTTTAATTCTATTCGAAATTTTTACGACATTTAAAAGAAATTTATAACATTTAAACAATATCATTTCTTTTATGCTTTAAATCTTTTACAAAATTCCTGATTATGCCTTTTAAAATAATTCTTGTTTTTTAAGTACTTTGCAACGTAAATGGTGAATAAATGGAACGCGGAATATATATTTTCGCTTATAGGTGAATTTTGTCTGGAGTGAACTATGTGAATGATTTTTTTTATTTGAAATATTTTAAATGCAAAGCATCTGAAAACATTCTTCATTAGCACATTCATCAGGATCAACTGTTATTTTGGTATATTTAGTCGTAATATGATCGTAATTGTAATCTTATCATTTGTTCTACAAAAAATTGGCTACTTATCTGTTAGCAGAATCAATCAGTATTTTTGAAAACTTTTTTACTAGTTTTGAATTTTATTTTGAACACCAAATATTTGCTATGTTTCGGATTAAAATTCTCGGATCGTAATTCTTTTTGATCGGATAATAATACTCCTGTGTGTTAAGAAAATCTTACTGCATTTATCTAGTATTTCTTTTCTGTGTGTATGCATATGTTTTCGCAATGCTCTTATTTAAGACAATTGAGAATTACTTAGAAAATCCTTTATTCCATACATTCACTGCATTGTATATAAATAGCAATTCGCATTATTGCTAAAATCTTTAGATATGTTTGCAAGTGTTGCATAGGAACAATGTTTTAAAATATGTCTTGATTTTATACAGACAAAGTAAAAAATTTGGGTAAAATTAGAGTTGGAAGGATTGCAAAATTTTTTTAGAAAGTGTTATAATCATTTATTTATTTTTAGTATTTTCTCACAGTGTTCGATGTTTTCTCGATTTTTTTTTTTTGGTCGAATGAAATTTTCTTTATGCTTTTAACCTGCATTTTTTTAGTTATGAATTTTATTTATTTTCTTTCGGTATCTTACTGTATATTCCTATTTTAAAATGCTCTCCAAAATGAGGGAATTCGGTGGAATTATATATATATATATTTGAGAAACTAATAAATAAAAAAATCGAATTAAATGTCTACAAAATCGTCATAAATTGCAGCCATCTTAGTCGATTCTCCTTTTTTAGATAGATGAATTTTCTGCGGTCGCTGAAAATTCTTCTCTCGACATGGTAACTATGGAAAATGCAGTTGACCGCAAAAAAATGACCCGTCTTAGAGTCTGGCAATTTGCAAATTGTTCGTTTCGGGCGGTCACGGCGGGAGAAAAATATGTGCGAAAGAGGAAAAATTATTATGAAAATTATACATTTTTTTTATCTTCATCCCCCCCTTATTTCGAAGAGTGTCGTAGTTTCGGTTTTGACGTAAACTGTTGAAATAACTGATTTTTTTAAAAAAAATTTTAATTTCTTATAATTCCAATTATGAAAATGTTGGTAACAGCACATTGCTTTTTAAACAGTTTTTTTTAATAAATATATTTATATAATCCTCAGTCACTCCAATGGGTTTTTTTTATTCCTGATATTTGGCTGAAGATCTTGCTATTTTTCAATTGACATAGTTTCCCCCCCCCCTAACTTGAATATATATGCAACCAGTTTAATTGTAACCACATTCATTATTTTTTTCTTCCGGAAAACTTTAAAAAAGCTGCTTTCGAAAAAAATAATAATAATAAATATTTATTAATATATTATAAATTCTTATTACTTATTCTTATTAATATTTTTAATTATTTATAAGAATAATAATTATTAAAATAGTTTAAAGAATAAGAAAATAAGTAAAAATGTATCAATACTTCTAAAAAAATCAGTGATAGTATAAACTGCTTTGCCTTGATAATTGTGGTTTTTTTATAAATCTTTGGGATTTTTTTTCGTTTTTAATGCTATGAAAATGTATAGATTTCACTAAGATCTAAAATACAATATGCTTCAACGTATTCATTTTAAAATTTCTTTTTGTATGGAAAGATCATTATAATGTATCAGAATGAACACTATATAGGATTGAAGTTATATCGAAAGAAATTTATTTTCCATGACATATCTAAAAGAAGTGACAAAGAAACAGATAATTTTGCACCATCCATTCAGTGCGTATTAACAAGTTAAGAGACGCATAGCATGATGCTTATTTCATGTGTATATTTATTACATAATGCAATTCATGTACACATATATATTAACCGCTTCACGGATATCGTCTTGATGCTGAATGATGTACAGAATGAATGCTGTACAAAAATATTTAATCACAAAAGGTTTTGAGTGGCATCTAAGAAAAAAACTGTTTTATCCTTATCTGTGTATTAAATAGATGGTTTTTTTTAAAAAATATTATTGTTGTTATTATTATTTGCTTATTTAGCTTTATGGATTTGAAACAAATTATTGTTGTTATTATTATTCGCTTATTTAGTTTTATGAATTTGAAACAAATTGTCATTATTTGCTTATTTAGTTTTATGAATTTAAACAATTTTCTACAAAATAAATAAAATAAAAATGAAAATAATAAAAAGAAATTTTTTTCTAAAGACGGTTCGTCCTGCTTAGTCCGGGCTGTTTACCGCTATCCGCGTAATTATTTTTGAGTTTCGTTTCATTCACGCCCTCTTGTTTGTTAAGAAGGTGGCTCTTTGGCCTACCTGGAATTTTAATTAAATCTTTCCTTACATTACCAGAGAATCTTCTCAATTAACGCTACAGTTTTGGGTTTTCTTTATGTTGTTACAGCAAGAGGAAGTTTCATTTACTAGAAACTGAAATTTCTTAATGCGTTTTTTTTTTTTATCCCCTATAGAAACCAACTTAAAACAACACCCTGAATGATGGAAAATGTAATCCCTCATTCAATCTCCCGCCCACTTCTCCGCCCATGCGAAAATAGTGGATGTACTGACGAATATAAAATGATGTGTTTTTTACTAAAAAACTATGAATTTAGTTTTATAAATAATGCAGCAATGTTTTATGAATGTATATATGGTAGAATAGTGTGCAACAAATAATGAAGGAAAGAGTGAGGAAAAAATAAAACTTGTTAAGTAAGTTCATTTTGTTCTTTGGAATAACATTTAGAGCTATTCTGAAAATACTACAGAAAACCAAAGTACGGGAAAAAAATTTAAACTGTTTATGCCATTGGGAACCAACTCCAAAGTTTGCATTTATGGATAGAGCTGTTTATGAAAATCATTACTGAAAAAATTGTAATACTATATTTTTTCAAAATGAATCATTGAAATGTAAGTATTCTATAGATTTGAGTTGGCTGAAATTTACACAGCAAACAGATTTCAATAGTGAATTCATTGCAGAAAATAAGTTCCATTGCTTATTTTTTTCGAAATGAATTATTGTATTATAAGTAGCTTGTTTGTGCAACGGATTGGAGTCGGTTGAATTTTGCATAGCGAACTAGACTCACTTTAGTACATATTCCAAAAATAAACTAATCCCTCTCCCCCTCCCCTTGGTATTTGGTTCACTACTGCATAACTGCATCCAATGGATTGGCTTTCGGTAGAATTTTGCATATCTTATGCAAATTGAATAGTGAAATATGCATATGAAGTATTTGCATTGAATAGTGAAATAGGCATATTTTTATACATATTTCACTAGTGAACCTGAAACTCGCAAAATGATATTACGTTCACGATTGACTCTGCTTTTAATTTGTACTCTTTCCATGGCTCTTGCCAAGTTCAGTTTTTCATACTAGCAAATAAATTATTGATCTATTTTTTGCTACTTGAAATAAAGAAAACAAAATGTTACTCCTTAAAGTTCTTATGTAAATTTTTTTATATTTAGTTCTGTATTTAAAACATGTAAGTCGCAATTTTTTTTAACAAAAAATGTCAAACCTAGAAAATCAATTAAAAAGTTTTTATGTGTTTATTACTTATTTAAAATATATATCTTCTGAAATATAAGCTTATAATTTTGCTACTTAATTGTTCGTCGCAGTCATCTGTTATTCTTGCAGGAAACACTATTTTAAACCTTATCACGAATATGAAATTACTTTTGTTGGGATATACAGCTATGTCACTGCTGCGGTAGTAAAGATTGAAAAATTAATTAGAAATCGCAAAACCTTTTTTGCAAGTTTTAACATGCTCTAAGTAAAAGGCATGTTAAAAAATATAAGATGTCCAAACTATTTTTCAGAATAATTTTATTTAATAAATTTTTCTGGGAATATATTTTTTAAAAAATTTGATTAATAAATTAAAAATTAACATTGTTATATATTTTTGCTTGTAAATATATCTATCATTTATCTTCTATCATTTAATTCCTTGCCTTTTATTTGCCGATAAAAATATGAATAATCTTACTTAAGTTTTATATTTTTAATTTAAAGTACCATGCCTTTTTATTATTATTATTATTATTTAACACTGTTTTTACTTGTGGAATTCAATAAACGAGATCAAAATTTTATTTCAAGATATTCTTTAAATTATTCCAAAAAATTCTAGTCGAGATTTTCTTTTGTCCTTGCTATTTCTTCATCTTTCAATTACTTTATTTTCAATGCCTGCGATCATTCCCCGCTTAATACGTGTCTGAAAATCTATTTATTTTAATTTATATTTTCAATTTGTTGCCGCTTCGAATATGAAAGACACGTTTTCTTCCCCCCCCCCCGTTTATGTTGATTGAAACCTTATTCAAATAGATTTATGAAAGAATAAAGAAATAGAAAAGACATTTTGTCGAGAATTATAAACCTAATTTCGTATTGTGTATTAACGTGGATTTTTATGCAAATAATGTAGTGGGTGTATCAATTCTAAGGCGTGTATCAAAAATTATGAATTAAATGTTCGTTTCTTTTCTCTGCCAAGGTTGATCACTTGCAGCTTGCTTTTTAATGCATAAGGATTCTCGTAATGAGAGTAAAAGGCTTTCAGATTATAAATGTTGCATATACATTGAAGGTAGTGTAAGAAATTGTAATTTTTCCTTTTATATAAGCCTAAAATTCGATGAACTTGCTTGTTTCACAATATTTTGGCATTTCAGTCTTTATATAAAACAATTAATTCATGCTTACGCCATACACGTCAAATGAGCAGAAGTTACTCCCCCCCCCCCCCAGTCTGTAATATACCCATGTGAAATGAAAAAGGACATGACGTCACAGTGAGGCATAAAATAACATGCTATTAGCTATCATATGCAGTTACAATTGTTTTATGATTATGATATTACACACTGCATTGTAAAACATGAACTATAGATACAGATATAGACTACATTGTAAACCAAGGCCTTTTTTATTTTTATTTTTGCACTTATTTGCTTTTACTTTGAGAAAAGGACCTTTGTTGCTACTTTGATACATGATTAAATACTTTTATGTATGTATACTTTTATGAAGTGCAAAGGCAAAAGTTTCACCCAAATAAAAGCATGAACTGAAAAAGAAAACTTCAGCTTTAAGTTCATGCATTAAATGATTAGTAACGATATTCCATGAAACTATTAAAAAAACCATATATTAAGTACCGTTTTAACGTTAAAATATGAAGTGAGCAATGCTTTATAACATGATGTGGATGATAAAAAAAATGGTAGTTCTGTACATAGTTCATAATATCATGTAAAATGGTCATTTATGATCGTTTCTACGAACATACAGTATAGTTTTTTGCAGTTATCCATTTTCGCTTTTGGTATTTCTGAATTTTACTATTTTTAAACTTGAAATACTAATTAATGGTCGTCTGTGCGAATTCTTCAGCGATGTATTTCTGTTCATTAAAATGAGAAATTTATTTCAATATCAAAAAAGGATATTTCTCCTTTTATTAAAAATAATTTTGTGAAGTAAAAATTGCGTTTTCAGATTGCTTTATTTAGCAGATAATTTTTTAGCGTTGCCTTTTGTTTTTCATCTATAGATTTATTTATTACAAATTTTATTTATTACAAAAAAAAAATTCTTATAAAACACGGGAGACTTCAAAAAAAAAAAAAAAAAAAAAAAACTAAGGACATAAAATTGGTTAAATTTGTACTTTTGTTTAACTTATTCAGTGTGAAAACGAATAGTACGAATTAAAAATTCATTTGCTGAAAACTGAACAGCTATTAACTTAGAAAATTACCCCACAATTATGGGTTTAGAAAAGCTAATTCAACACTGAAATCTAAAACAATTTGAGCTATCCAGTACGTACTTTTTGAACTCATTTAATAAAACGTGCTGCCTGGGTAACTTTTGGCATTTTTTTTCCCTCTAAGATTTTTTTTAAGGCTTATTTGAGCTACTCTTCGTTCTGTGATTAAAACTCGGAAACCAGTAGCTAAACATTGAGAAGATAGGCAACCCGTTTCTTATTTTGCTAATGATGGTCATCCAGAGGGTCGGGTGATGGTCAGTTTTGCGTACCGCTTCTTTATGGGCGGGATACCCGATAATTTGTATACTGGTATTTTGGGAAACAGGTAAAATTGATGTTTTGCTTTGAAAGCAGAGAATTAGTTGAGGGCTGTGAAACACTCGAAATTGGCAATGAAGCGGTGAGAAATCAGTAGGTTTGTTTGTAAGAAGATAAATTGCATTTTCTGAGAATTCTCCTCTGTTCAGTTTGAAAGCGCCAACTAATTATTGGAGCAGAAATATATTTCTGCAGGTGGTTAGTAAATGATGAGTAACATTTATATATATAAGTTCAGATCTACTCTAGTTCTATTACGTTTTACTCTGTCTTGAAAATGAAATATTTTTTCTATTGTTTTATTGATTTTTATAAAAATATTCTGAATTAAAAAAAAAATTATATTTAGACTAATGCATTGGTATTTCATGCGTTTAACTCATGGATCTAGTTAGTTGCTTATGCATTATGTGGGATATGTAATTTAACAAAAACACATGCATATGTATTTTCGTTAAATTAAGTCGTAATACCCTAAAGTTCTTTTTATATACAACTCTTTTAGATATCTTTTAATAACAAAAAGTTTTATTATTTACCTAAATATTCCTATATGAATAATTGTTCCTTTTAATTGATTTCTTATTATACACCAACAGCACCCATTTATTTGCCCATTTCGAAATTGTTTGAAAGATATCAGTAAATGTTTGAGGTTTTTAAGCCCATTCATTTTTTTTCTGTTAATTTTGTGGAGTCACATTAATGTTTCAGTGCACATAAAGTGCAAAGCGAAACAAATTATCTTTCTAGAGGAAACTCGCACAAAAGCACAGAAATTCTGGGCACTATCCTTTCCCCTTAATTTTATTTACTTCATTTATCCTTCAGTGCCTGTTTCGTAAATTTGAATTACATTATTTGATTTAATTTTTTTTCGATCATTACATAAAATTTCTTTTGTCAAATGGATTTTCCGGAGTGTATCGAGATACTTTCTGCATGCAATTAACTCAAAATTATCAGGATACTTTTAATTTAATACATTTGCAATAATTTTTCAGATTTACATTTGTTTTCTACGATTACATTAAATGAATGTGTCTACTCGCGCATCATTTGTATTCGCCTTCCATCCATGAAACTTATTGGAAATTCTTGAAATATCCTTGGCAATTTATCTTCAATAATTTCGTAATTTTCTTTTATTTTCTATAGTTTATTAAACGAATGCATTTACCGGAGTATCTGTCGCATCGTTATTCCTTGGATGCAACATGCTAAAAGCCCTCGAAATAATTTTGACTTAATTTTCTTCCAATAAATTCTTAAATCTCATTGTGTTCAATAGTTTTTCCAAAATATCTGTAGCATACAAGTTTATCAAGTTACTAAAATTTTTTGGATTATTTTTGATTTAATTTTCTTCCGGTAGTTTAGTAAATTTGCATTTGTCTTATACATTAAATGAAGACATTTACCAGAGTGTTTTTACCATCCTCGCTACGTGCACAGAACTTGCTGAAGTTCTTCCGAAACCTTTTTTTTGGCTTAATTATCTTCCAATAATTTCGTAACTTTACATTTCCCTTCCTCTGTCACCTTAAACGAAAGGATTTACCCGACATCCTTCCTCCATGCATGCAACTTATTGAATATTCGTAAACCATTAAGTAACGCATGGCTGAGAGAAAGCGTGAACATGCGGACGCCCACTAGATGAAAGAAACCAATTTTTTCCCTTAATACAAGGCACGAAAATTTCTTTATCGCCAGCTGGAATCTTCAGATCCGTGCATAACAATCCCTCACCGTGCCCTTAATAACGCCGTGTGGGTGGTTAGACGTTTACTTCCAGGTTGGAGGTATTTTGGGATGGGCGATTTTTTATTCTTATTAAAATGAAAGTTTGGCTTAGACGTGTTTTTCTCCCCCCCCCCCATGTTTGGTAGGGTTTGAAGCCGGCGTGATAGAACTCCTTTCGTGCGTCTTTATTTTTTGATGCAAAAACGATTTGAAAGTTGCACTCTAGACACAACAAATTCACGACTCTAACTGGGTTTTAATTGCTATAAAACACGACTGAGGTCTCATCTTTGATAACTCTCTGTCTTTTTCTTACGGGGGCGTATTGTTGTTGGTTTTAAGAGAAAAATGGCGAAAGCATAGGTAAATAAACTTTAATTGAAAATGTTGTTCCTATACATCAAATGGTAACTTGGATAAACATGCAGCGTTTATTAATAATTTAAGAATCATGGGTTTCTAGATGGTGATGAGTGTATCTGATTTTGGAAGATTGATTAACGTTTTTATCGTAAACTACACTTTTTCTTGAATATCATTAATTGCTTCATTGAAGATTAGGAGTATTTGCTTAGTAAGTTTGTTTTGTTTTACTTTTATTAGTAAGTTTGTTTTGTTTTAGTTCTTTTAGTAATTTTACTTAGAATTTAAAACAAAGTTTAATTCTTAGAATATCATGTCCATAAAATATAATTTGAATAGCTTCTAAAAAATCGGTAATATGAACATTTTTTAATTCTTTTTATGAAATATTTTAGGAAGTTAATTTTAAAAAACTGATTATGATTAAAAAAAATTGAAATAAATGTCATTAATATTTTCGTTTTTAATGAATGAAATTTTTAAACTGCCTCAAACTTAAACAATTTAAAAATAAATATTAATTTATACCAATATTCATTTTAAATAAATCCAAATTACTTCGGTTGTGAAAATACGCAAAATTGATTTCGAAGAAAGCGGTTGGAATTTTTACTCAAATGTAAACCTCTAGTTCCATTTAATTGAATTAAATTTTAAATCATTAATCTGAATATGTTTTATTTCTTTTATTTATTTAACATTAAATAAGTAATTTATTGTTTTCTATTTTGAATTATCGATGTGAGATATAGGACAAAAAATATTTTGTTATATTTTTTTTCTACAATGAGAGATGAATTCCCTTCTTTATAAAGCCTTCTACGTGAAAATATTTTTCAGAATAAATCAAACAAATTTAAATTACTAATTTTATAAATCTCCTTAAATTATAAATATAAGAACTACATTTAAATAAAATTTACATTTTTGCACGGTTTAATTAAAAAAATTTTTTTTTTGTACTAAGTATTGATTGGAACTGTATCGCATATTCAAATTTATGATGCGTTTTTAGCTGAATTTAAAGTTTCAGCATCATGGTTATTCGTATCTAGAAGACTTGTGCACTATTTAAAGTACTGGACTAACTCCTACTCACGACGTAGGTATCTGATTTTGCGGATACGCCCTTTCAATGATTAGTGAGTTAATCCTATGCGTTGAAACAAACAAGAAAAAAAGGCAATAATTCATTTTTCTCAATGCTTCAATTTTTCCATTCGGAAAAAAATAACGGCGATGTTTTCATCCAATAATAAATTAAAGAAATCTTCGCAGCGAAATTTCTAATTAAATCAATTCTCTTCTTAAAAATGCAAAATCACATCTCGATGCGATTAGTTGATGCATTGGTGTCTTGAGGATGTTTTTAGAACCAAATCTTAGCGGTCAGTTTGTAGGTCAAGAGACAGGGCGTTAATCCAATCGCGGGTCAAAGACAGGTTTTGACCCACATTCGCCTACACTTCTGTTTAAATCATAATATAACGGTTGATTAATGCAAATCAAATGACCGCTTCAAAGAAAAACGATTTTTACAGCCATTAGGACTAAACACTTAAATACACCCTACCAGCTGAAGTCTAGCTACCGCGCGTGTCGCCGATAATTGTTCAATTGGTTCAATTTGTGTCTTTGTTTCTTCCCAGCGTAAAATTACTCCCTGGAAGTGATCATTGGTAAGTAAACAGAAGAACCAAAGATCAGAATCAGCATTTCCGTGCACCTAATAGATCGCTCGTCGTGAACCATTACTAGATAAAAATGGTAGATTGAATCGTGTCGGTTGAGGGGGGGGGGAGGGTTCGCCAGGAAAACCGCAGGAATTATCAAAATGATGAAAGGAACTGGATTTTTTTTAGAATACGTCTGTGGCGCAACAGTCCAATCAATAAAATTTGATCTTAAGATCATTTTAATTACTCTTTTTATTTATGCTTTGTGTTTTTTACTTTCCAGATTTTGAAGAATCTCCATGTTTCAGACTCTCCTAGTCCAAAAAACACATTTTTTGGCATTATGTCTTTCTGTCTATGAACAAGATAACTCAAATATTTTGAACTACATGGCCGAAATTTGGTGTATGCAATTACGACCAAATTTTGAACGAAATCCGTTCACAGAAAGATGTTCGAGAACAAATTAACTTGGTAACTTCAAACCACAAAGAGCGAGGTAAATAAAATTTGGTACGCAGGCTTAGTATCTAGAATGTAGATACTTATCAAATTTTGAACTAAAATTTATCAGAGGGTTGACCATCTTTCGGGTTGTACATCTTCATGGATATAAATGCAGTAGCTCATAGACGAAATGACTGAAATCTATGAAATTCGGTATGCGATTTTGTGACTACAACTATAGTTTTGGGTCATATTTTGGTTCCAAACACTCGAAAAGAATTTGTCTAAAATCCATATTCGTATAATAAATTCAGTAAAAATGCTAGATTCTCGCCATATTTCTCAACTATTGTTCGCCAGTCCTATGCAAGGCACTCATGTCCTTACCCAAGGTCCACAATTTTATTCGAAGGGTAGAGTGTACCTTTACCTTTAGGTACCTTTATTGCAGAGTGTGTGAGAAAATTTCGGGGTCAACACTCCTGCTGATTAGTTTTGGGAAATATGAAATTGCACTTCAGTTTAAATAGTATTGTACATGGAACTATCATTCAAATACTTTCCTCTATAAATTTGATATTTTACAATTTATACATATAATTGTAATCCAAAAAGTGCTAATCTTTTATGGTTCCAGCACCAAATAAATAAATAAATAAAATATGCTTGAAAAAAGCTCAATTTTAATGGCTTACATTTTTGAAAAAATTATTTAAATAAATTCTTTCACCAGGTTTTAATTCTGTCTGATAATCCGACAAATAAGATAAAAATAGTTACTACATTCAGTTTAAAAGATGCGATAAGAGGTTATAGAAGCAATGATGTAAGCATAATGGAAAGTAACACAAATGACAATAATTTTTCTTGAGTGCTTTATATTTATTCAGTGTCGAAATATTTTTTATATTGAATAAATTTAATTATAGAGGAATGTTTTTTATGCAATATATTTGTAATCAGAACAAATTACTTTTTGTGAAGTCAATGTATTATCTGATCCGAGCAAATAATTATCATCATTTTCTTTTTAATGACTCAAAATATCACAATTAACTCATGTACTATTCGAAAAAGAGGTATGAAATTTGTCACTTCCTCCATCTTCTCGTTTCCTTCCTTTCTTTCTCTTTTTTTTCTCCCCTTTCCTTTTCTTTTTTTATGCAAAATATATCAAAACTATTAAAACTTAACGGATTTTTTTTAACCTTGTTCTCCGTTATAGAAATAATATTTTAAAGTACTTGGGCTTTTTGAGACCAGCCTGATTATTTATAATCCGTTTTCGTCATGTGATATTGGTCTTGAATTTTTATGGTCAATATTGGCTAAATTTTTCTTTAAAGTTAAATTTTTAAAAATATCAATTTTTTGTGTGAAGTAAAATTTGGCACGTACTACTGAAAAAAAAAAGTTTAAATGTGTTTCTGTAATATATTTTAAGCAATAAAAATGAAGACAGATTTTTATGAAATAACATTTTTATGCAAGCTTAATGAATGTCTGTCTGGATTTACATGATTGATTTTAAGTTTTGCTGTTATTTTTTTAATGAATATTTAGTTTTTGATTACAAATAATAAAATTTCAAAATATCCTTTCAAAACGGAAATTGTTGATGTGAAATAGGAATGTGGTACCTTGTTAAATGATTAAGATTTGTGGTTATTTTTGAACGATCTTTTCCTGTTTTTCTTCATTTAGAAAAATAATAATAATAAAAAAATAACCAACACAAATCTAGTGATGCAAAAAGACGGGTTAGTTAAATTATCAAAAAAGTGATTAGAGGAAAAACAATTTTTTTTTGGGGGGGGGATGAAATCCTAGCCGACCGTGTTTAAAACAAGTTCTGTAAGTATAGCATGTATAGCAAAAATACTACTCAAAGACGATAGTTTAAAATTTTATTCCTGATAAGTCGACTCTTCATACATTTGGAATGAAAAACCCGAAAGATTTATTTCGTAATGCAAAGAATACAGTTTTTACATTTTTGTTATTTACAAAATTTCTCAGGAAATACACAGTTATTTTAAAAAAATTTATGGGCGTGGTTTTAAATGAGCAATGAAATGTAAGTATCCTGATTTATCTTATTTAATATAGTACATAAAAGATAATTTTTAATACTAGTAGTACATTAACTTTAATACTTTTTTCAATTTTTAATATTTTTAAATTGATTTCTAAGAAATTTTAGCAATATTGCAGAATATTCCTCAATAAGAATTTCGATGTAGAATCTTTTTTTTTTTTTTTTTTTTTTTTTGCAAAATGCATAATATGCACATATCTTCAGATTGCATCTCATATGCAATTCTTGTAATTATTTGGACTCTAAAATAGTCGAAGATATGTGCTTTGTTATTTCTAGATAATCATAAATATTCGTTAGATCTTCTTTTAAACTTTAGATTTAGAATCCGGGAGTAGCGGAGTGTATCTTAGAAGCCTTTTAATGATTTCTTGGTTGTTTTTTAAGGAACCATGCTGTTTGAATTACGATTCTCGGGATTTGAGTTAGTTCGTGAAGGAAGTTAATTTACGGGTTTAGAGGTATGTGATATTATGTGCTGTTTTTAACATTGGTAGGAATTTCCCGTGATACCACTGGGAACAAGATTTAGGAGTCAGATAAATGATCTTCTATGCAGTTCACACATTTCAGAAGAATGTCCAACTATATCATATCTGAAATAAGTGAACCCTTCTTTGCACATGTGTTTAGAATAAACAATTATCTGGCTACTGAATCTGCGAAATGAGTTCGAAATATATGAGCGAACAGAAGAATTTAGATAACTAAGCTTTATTGCTTTCAGAACGTTTGGCCCGATTAACCCCTTCAAGCTTTTTTGCATATTTTTTATTCCATCTTCGCTGCAGAAGTTTATAAAACATTTCACTTCTAAAAAAAAATTATTTATACAAGTACTCTGTATTGAATCGACTTTGAATATGTGTTTGAATTAACCATATAATATGCTTTGTAGAATGATTTTTTTTTCGCTACTTTTTTCATTTTAAAAATATTTATTTTATTTGACATCTTGATAATAAAATGGCAAATGAAATTATAAAATAAATCAGTTTCAGAACCCTTTTTTTAAAGCTTTATGGTGTGTGGTTCTGACTGAAATAACTTATACTGGGAGTCAGCAAATGTTTTTTATCCAAAAGAGTCAAATTTGAATCTTTATAACAAACTGAAAATTATCAGAGAATCAATATATATATAACTACTAATATAAATTTTTGTAACATTATGTATGTGTTTGCATCAAGAAATAAATATGAAAATTTTATCTGGGTATTTTTAATCATGCATTTTCTGGTAAAATTACTGCACGCATGAGTTGTAGGAAATATTTTTTTAATTTCATATCTAATTTTCAGTTGGCATGAGTAAATTTTTTTTTTTTTTTTTTTTTTTTGCAAATGCAATCAGACAATGGGGTTAGTAGGAACTATTTCAAGAACGAGGCGTCTTCTACTAAAAAATCTGTTGGTTTTAGTGACACCTGCTAAAATGTAAAGCTGGGAAGCGGCCTAAATATCCTGAAATTTAGCAGAATCTATGAAACAAATGAAATCTTTTTTAAGCAAATAAAGCCCTTGTAATTCTTATCCTTCATGTAAGTACAAGACTATGCACCTTATATACCACGGATTGCAATGCATCGGTATTTGAGACGTGTTGCAGATGAATAATTTTAGAACAATATTTTTCATTATTCTGTCGAAACAATTTTGAAATCAGACCGAGAAATTCATGCCGGATTCGTTACGCTTTCTTTCGGAATTTAGCGTGAACTATGATCACTAGTCAAAATCGTTGATAATCGGAACTCCCATAATCACGATGACTCTCGCAAGAACTACCCATTTTTCTTCCTGGCATCAAAGCATCTACGCATACCCGTAAACCCTTAAAAATGCAGCGATAATAACATCGTAGAGAACATGTAAAATATTCAAGAAGAAGAAAAATCGAGGAATCCCATTCCTATTCATATCCCAATAATCATCATGTGTATGGGCATCTGACAGCCTCGCGACTGTGTTAATAATTACGTAAAAAGAAAATACGTTTTTGCCTTTCCATGTGCGTTCTGTTTTAATACTAATCGTTGATTCGGAGACATGAACTACGTGATGCACATTCCTGTAATGCAGGGAACTATTTTTCCACCCCCTGTACCTCTCTTTCTGGGTAGATGTTGGTTCGTTGTGGGTGCGGCCTCTCTTACATATCCGGCCTCTTCACTTCTCATTTTCTTGCCGTGTCTTTTCACCTCCCCGCCCCTTTTCTACCTGTGCCGCATGTCTTCTTTCTTTAGTTACTTTTCTGAATATAATCTGCAGATCGCATTGCTGGCCGGGGGACCTTTTTGCCTCCCCTTGGCAGAGAACCTTGTTGCCCGACGCGAATTTCGTCAGAATTCGCAACTGCAAAAGAGTTCAGTTGTTTGTTTCTCAACGCAAATGTCGTCTGGTCGGAAATTGGTATGTTGCGGAGAAAGAGATTTGTTTGATTTGCCATACAGTTTAAAAGTGGTTCTAACGCTTTGTGCTGCTTTTGTGGCACTTACCCTTTTGCGCGTTAACGGTTACACTTTGGGTGGAGCTTGAATATTCGTCTGACTTTTTATACTCCCTCTCCCGCTTCTCGTTTGATTTTACTTACACCATGGTTCTCTCATGCTACTGTTAGTGTGTTGCGACAACACTTGACACGAAAGTCAAGAGAAGGGTGTTTGTTTTAGTTAACAATTTTTTAATAATTTTAATGTGCAAAGATTAATTTCTTTGTTATGGGCATGCTAATATTACATTCAAAAACTCACCATAACTCAAAAATAGGCATAAATACTTAAAAAAACGCACTGTTATATATTTACCTTTCTGAATTACTGTGGTAAGCAATTTGGTGCCTGATTGTGTTATACGAATCAAATGTGATATTTTGATATCTCATGCTTATGCATCTGTCTCGACTTTGTTTAAATTTTGTATGAATTTACATAAGCTATGTTGAATAAGGTGCACAGATTGATTAATTTGCTAATTTCAATCCCATTTCCAAGTCACACGTGATTAAAAAAAAAAAAATTGTATCCATTCCGAACCTGTGTTAGGTGTATATCAGTGATGAACTTAACCTAATAAAATTATTTATGTCTGCTGATTCGCTTGGTTTGTTTTGCAAGTGTTTCCATTAGTGAGTAATCCATTATATTCAGATATTTGTTGGGCGGAACTTAAAAATTCGTTTTTAAGTTCCGATTTAAAAAAATTAAAAATTCGAAATTTTAGGAGTTGTCGCTATTCCATTGAAATTATTTTGAATTCTATTCCACAACATATTAATCTGCTGTTTGTTGTAAAGTTTGGAATTTTCAAACATTCCGATGTTTCTTAATTGCAACCTTAAACCAAAAGCTATTAAATGTTTAGGTTTTAATTTGCTCGTATCTGCATTAAAGTACTACATGAATAGAAACCTATTAAAATCCGAAGATTCTGTCACGGAGTCTTTCTCAAAGCGAGTTCGTTTTTGTTTGCTGTTTTAAGATCTTAAGATTTTCTTTATTTTTAAATTATATATAAGGTATAACAAATTTTATCACTTATTGTGGCATCTTCTTTTATTTAATCAGCATTTTTTTGATGATCATAAAAAATTGAAATTTAATACTAGCTACAGATAGACGTGCATTTGATGTTTTCTTCTTTACTTATTTTGATAACAATCGGAGAAGTGGAACTGGAAGCTTTTATTGAAGAACTGAAATGTCCAAAATCGAAAAATTAAAGATAAACTATTTTATTAGCTGAGTGTATTTTTTTAAAGAGGAATTTGAAATAATTTAGTACTTTTGTAACATCACTAAATGCTTGGCGCTTGATGCGAAGTAAAATAAAATACAGTTCAGAAACGCTTGTATCATAATTTTTTTTTTTTTTACTGGATTCTTTGTCTTAATTTTATTTATTGCTTTAAAAATCGGATATTGTCGAGATAACATATTTCTTTTTTTACCTTTTATACGCATAATAGAAAAACTGTCATCATAACCTGATACATCAAATAATATGACAGCTAAATGGAACAAGATATGAAAAAATAATTTTATAAACTAATAAAATAAAAAGAAATTTAGTGGTACTAACCAATACTAATAACATATGCTGACACATCATTTACTTGATATTACAAAAAAAAAAAAAAAAAAAAAATCCTTTAGTTGTTACCAGAAGGAAATTCTTTTTCTTTAGAAATGGGATGATAAACATTTTAACTTTATAAAAGAACTTTTTGTCACAACCATTTTGGCTTATGAAATCAGATTTTTCATTAGTCGCTAGGTGAACCCATCATTTTCGAATATAAAATGCTCTCCTATTGATTAGTATGCCCAGTAGGTAACCGATTTCCCTTTTGCGCAACAATTGCTTGAAAAATGACGGGATAAAAACGTTTCGCAACCCGTTAGCTGTCCAAAGAGAACAATTAAAGTTGCCCGCTTTCCAAATTTCAGCGTCAGTCGAGTTGACACGAGATGATCCACTCCTCATTGTTTCGATATCCTTTTCAGCGCTTCAGGTAAAGAGCCCACCAATCGCGATTTAATAGATTTCTTTCATATCCTGTCCTCCTCAGTCACGAGCCAATGTGTACGAAATGAAACTGTTAGCCGATATTGCATCCAAACAAAATGCAAGTTTCCTATGCACCCTCGTCAACATTAGAAAGACTTGAGAAAAATGGTGCCTAATTATACTTAATGCTTATACTCAAGAGGAAGAAACCACAATTTTCTGCTTCAATGATTTTTTCATATTTCCGAGGCCTCTCCTGATTTTTCAGCATGCATGTGTATGAGGAATCATTATGTGCTAATTCTGCCATAAAGGACAGTACTTTCGACCATCATTATTATTTGTGGGAAAGTCACTATTTTTTTGAACTGAGCTTCTTAGATCATTTTCGCTAATATGATGATGATTGTTTTGTTAACTGTTCGGTACATTACAAATGCGTTGATTTTATGCCAGATGACCAAGTTAATTAGGAGCACCTGGGATAATACCTTCCTTCCCCCTTTACAGGGCTTCGGTCGATTCCGGCATCTAGCTGTATATGGTTTTTATGAAGAGATAGAATATCATTTTGAATTCTTGATTGTATTTGGAACTGAAAATCTTCTGCGATATTTTATTTATAAACTGAATGTAACAAAAATACACTGAACGCAAATGAGAATTTGAGATATAAAATTACCTCTTTTTGTCCCTGTATGAATATGTGAGATTTAAGGTCAACATGCAGTTTCCTTAAGTTAAATTAGTTTCTAAATTGCTTTAAAAAAAAGATAAGATCAGCACACTCTTTTTTCAGTTTATTAGGTAAAACCCTTGCTCTATAGTTTTAAACAGCTTTGAAATCCGAACAATTATTGAATCACGAATGCCCGAAATTTAAGTGAGGTTTATAAGTGCATGAGTTTTTAAATACATTCTTAAGGGTTGACTAACGCTCGATAGTTTTAAACAGCTTTGAAAGCCAAGCAATTATTGAATCATGAATCCCTGAAATTTAAATGATGATTTTGAGTACATACGTTTCTAAACACATTCTTAAGGGTTGACAAATGAATTCGTGATTTCGATTCAACATTTAAATATGATTTAGCTAAGAATATATTGAGTTTAATTTAAAATTAATCAGTATGGCAGAGTTTATTGGAGTGCGTGGACTCATAAGTCATTATCACACCACCATTGCTTTTGTTGAAAAGAAAGGGGCGTGAAAATTCAAAGCCATCTACATATATGGTTTGTACCAAAGTTAATCTTCTATTTTAAATATATTTATAATTCAGCAATTTTTATCTCTTAGTGATCAAACTTTGTTGTTATTTGTAAATCGTTTCTATAATCCAATATCTTAGACACTGATATAAGAAAATGGGTTTTATAAAATTTTAATAATTTCACAAAAAAATCAGGGCAAATTAACTATTTCTTACGGATTTCGAATGAAATCAGATGAAAAATATACTAGTTTATTTAGACAGATTAACTTGAAGAAAAATTCATGTTTTTTTTTTTGTTTTTGTTTTTTTTCTTCCATTATGAATGATGGTATTTTAGGAATCGTGTATCGCATTTTCTAAGCTAGTCACTTTTTTATTTACTGGCTTTCTTAATTTCAATCGTAAATCTTATTTTGGTGTTTGTAAGCAATAATAAATGACTCATTTGAGCGGGGAAATAATTTTAAATTGTTAATGTCAATATTCTATCATTTATTTAAGATTAATTTTCCAAAATATTGTATGAACTATCTGATATACCTGGCGTTGGTAGGGTAGAAAATAAGTCATGTCTTTTTTAAATAAAAAAAAAAATCATCCTTTAGCTGTCACGAAATCTGTAATGAAACTTTCTTTGTGCTTCATAGTATTTATGTCCTAAAGTCGCAGTAAATCTTTTGGAGTAGCTTGGATTTCTATAGAGTATGAATTTTCACTTTTATTTATATAGATTCAAAAACATTCAGCGAGTAAGACTTGAAAAAGGTACTGTAAAGACAGTTGTCTTAAATCAAAGCGACCCATTTTATTAGCAATAACGTCATATATAATCCACGGTTCATGGCCTCCTTTTTCTAAAGTTATCTGAACTGAATCCTGTATTTTGAAGTTGTAAGTCATGTATTGCATTTGTCTGTTGGATCTAATTATTTTAGTTGCCTCAATTTATAATAGACTGTCTTGTATTAGCTCAGTGATTTGTCTGATATTTTTTTTCAGTTTTTTTGTCGGGTTACTTTGGGGGTGAAGTTTTCATAATTGCATGGCGAAGTTCGTCCTTTTTGATTTGACAGCTATGACTTACTGACTGAATTTGTTCCGCGTTTTTTGTACGTAACTTCTCCACTTAGAATTCTAAGCTCATCTCGGTATTCTTTCATCTAATTAGCCCAGACATTTATTCTTTTATATTATTAAGTTTTCTATTAGTTTCGAGTTTTGTTCCCAAAATTGATGCTTTTAAAAATTCTTGTCAGATCTCTTAGGAAGCAAAATTTTTATTACACAAATAGTAATATTCAACTAGTTTTTTATTTAATTGAGAATTTGGCAAATAGCATCAAATACGACTTAGAATTTTTTCTCTCGTCCTCCTACCCTTCTCTTTTTCTGCTGATATCAAAGTCAATTCTTGTTCAGTATTTCAAAATAATGCTCTGTGCTAAATTTTAATTATTTTTTTTATAAATTTTATATAATATATATATATTTTAAAGTATATTGTTAGTCTAAATTTTTATTCCGAGAAAGGATTTTAAAAATGTGTACCTTGTTAGATGGCTTTGATAAACAATTTTATTTTATAATTACTCGTTTTGAATTAAGTAACTAGACTGCGAATTTTCTTTTCAATTATTTATCAAGATTTTTAAAATTCTGAAATTATTACAGTTATTTGTATACCTTTACTTAACACGTTGACTGCACCTGACACCAAGTGAATCATCGGTCTAATTCATGGCTGCGAGTTTATTAGGAATTTTTTTTCTAATGAATAAAAAGTGTTATCTTGAGAAGATCAGATCTTCTTACGCTTCTTGTATTCGCTATTCTTTTTTCTTCTAGAAAGATTTTTTGAGCACCTCAAAAGCATGGATATCTGATATGTTCCACTCATGCCAAAGTGATATCCATCAGATGCCGTGCACTTATTTAATTTTGGAATCCGTTGCGCAACATGCTAGAAGAAAATGAATGCTATGTCACAGCGTAGTCAGCCTGAGGTAAAATGCAGTTAGATGACAGGTGAAGTTACACTTTTCTTATGACTTAAATGAACAATCTCATTGTCCACTTAAGTCACATGAAAATGAAGCAAATGTACTATGCTTCAATTAGCGATGCTCAGTCCCCCCCCCCTTTCTGTCATTTATAAAGGCTATACAAAATTTATGCAGTAAAAAAAAAAAAAAAAAAAATAGTCAAATTTTGCTTTAAGGACAGTTTTCTGTCAGGGATGCCTTCGACAATTTTCATTATTGATTTCTTATGTATATCTTGATATTTTTAAAGGATAAGGCAAGGGATTCAAAGTTGTTACAGATAATAGTACTATTTTGTCTACCTATAGTACCTATTTTAATTTATAAATTATTTTAAATCGTAGAACTATGTTAGATATTTTTTCTTCATATTACAATAAAGACCTGCTATTTCGATGCAAATATATGTGATAAAGTTTCTTTCGATGGATTTTGGAGCTTAATTGTATAGTTTGAGAAGGACTTTGTCAAATTTTCTTATTCGCGACCCTTTTTCTGACCTAAAAGGGTGCAGGATTTTCCAGAAGGGAAATAAAGATGAAGCACTGGTTATTGATATATAAAATGAACTTTAATTAGAAACTGTTTTTGGAATGAATTTTGCTAAATCTAAGATGTTTTTTAATAGCATTTGCCTATAAATATTGAAAAAATTGAGGGGAGAGTCTTCTCGCCCCCAATATTATTCAAAAACCTCCATTCAAGGTTGCAATTCATAATTTGTTTACCTGAATTAGAGAATAATTTTTATAGGATAGTGATAATCCTGCATTCGATTTCATAAATATCAGTTACTAAATTTGATTTTTGTAACTGCCTTGTAAATAACGATAAGTATTAATTTTAAAACATAATGTAGAATGAAGCTTCAAGAAAATTACAAAATTTCCAATTACTTCATTAAAAAAGCTATGCTTGCGTTAGTAAAAATTGCCTTATATGATTTCCCTTGAATACACAAATAGCATCCATGCAGTAGTCCTTTTTACTATCGTGTGAAGCTTTCTCTATGTATGCTTTCAGCTCATTGATGTCTACAACAGGCGTTACCACAGAGTCTGTGCTATATACCAATAAAATGAAATCACAAGGAACAATTTTAGACGATTTAAATTACCACGTGCAGAACATAAATATGGATGTATCGTAAGTTGTTTATGGTTGGTGCTTGTGGCATGTATGCGGATATGAATGCGCGTATATGGCTACACACATACTTAACCAAGTCCGACATGAAATAGACTATAGCATGAATTTTATTTATGTAACCAAGGGAAGGTTCATATGGTAGTTACTACATATACAAACAAGGCTTTAATTTTCCTTCTGTAATGTCTCCAATTTTTTTCTTTTTATCTTTATTTTCAAGAAATGTTAAAGATAATTAAATTTAGTAATTCGTGGTTGTGGAACCGAGTTTAGAATAATCAATGTCATATAAATTAGCATCCTACCATCAAGATTTGCCTTTGAAGGCTTTATGCTTCTTTTTGTATAGTGTTTAAATTTGTTCTCCTCATCTTAATTTACAAGGAAGTTACAGCCATCTGTAAACGATTTTGAATGATAATAAATGAGATTAAAGGTATATAAAATAAGTACTGTTCAGACAGATCGGACAATATAAGCCAAACAAATATGGCATAATTCCAATAGAGAATCCCCTACTAAAAATTCCGAAGTCGATCCTTATGTTTGGAACTAATTACTTCAGCATCCACTCAGTGACAGCCAGAATGTCGAATCAGGTTAGCGATTATTCCGAGAATTTTGGTTTTTGAAAAATTCCGTGTCAGATGTGTTTGAGGGCATAGCGACGCTCAGTTTGACAGCTATGACTTAGCGGCTGAATTTGTTCCGTATTAAGCGACGGCCAGGTGCTTTTTATAAAAACCAGTTTCGTGTCGTTTAATGAAGGTTCCTCTCTTGACCTCCAGAAAGCGATAGGATCGTCAGGTCGTTCCCGAGATCCAGCTTCAAATGGAGATCTTTTATGCTGTGGTTAACTCGCTCGTGGAATCGTGTTGACAACTTTTCATCCCACCAGGCTAAGCATGGGAATGCGAAATTAGTGGGAAAGATTTCATCTCAAGAACTATGATTTGCTCCTGCGAACTGAAAAGAGTAAAGTATGAAAAAGAAAGAGTGTGATTAAGGAGCTACAGGTCTTCCCCGGTCAGTATTGAGACGAAAAATCACAAACTTTGGTTTTTGACAACTTTGCATGTCATTAAATTTACCTACGGAGGGAATGTTACACAAATGAAAAAGATTTCATCAAGGAAATAAGATTTCTTCGTGTATTTTAAGGAGGAAGTTGTATTTTGTAAGACTTGTTAGTATTCAAGATTGAAAATATATATATATATATGTAATTTGGGACGTTTATGCTAATGGGGTGAAAATCGCGCTCACGGGAAACGCCTTCCTATCTTCTGCAAATTCTGAAATTTAAAACTTCTCATTTTGGTGATGTGCTCTGTAATAATTAAATTTTGCGAGAAAATTACACAGAAAAAGGAATTGGCTCCTAATTTTCGCCCTTATGCAGAAAAAAAAAATGAATTTTCTTTGTTTTAATATACATCGAATTTACATGAAAATAATTCTTTGGGGAAATGTTTACATTTTATAGATGAATATCAAAAAGAAAAGTGAAAATTTTGGTTTTAAGTTTTAAGGAAAATTACACTTTTCTCAAACGCTTGTGAATTCTATATATACAATAAAATAAGAAAAGACAACAGTGGACACAAACCTAAGACAGTTTACGAAGATAGCATAAATTTTAGAATAGAACAAACAATAATTCGAGGGGGGTTTTTTTTCTTTCTATTTCTTCTAGTATTTAGTTAAAAGAAATTTGTGATATTTAGACATATGTATATAAAAATGAAATTTCCGTCTATTTTTTATAAGATATATCTAGTATTTATAGCCATGTTTAGCCCTTTATGGAAGTTTTAATTTAAGGATTTTGTTTCAAAGACTTTAATCTCTAAATATGCCAATCACTAACTCCTGTTACTTAAAATACAAGACTATAAAAGCTATCTATTATTTCAAAACTACTTAAAAACTATTTCTGTAACTGTAAATGGAATTAAAGTATTTGTATGATATTTTCCTTGATATAGTATTTATTCTTAATTGTGTTGTTATTAATGCGCTACTGTATTATTTTTTCATATTTTTCTTTTTCTTAATGATCTCATAGTTGCAAAAATATAGATTCTATTTTACATACATCTATAGCAATAACTGATTTTGAATGAACAAAATACCATTGATCAACAACAAATACCCTTTTTTTTTTCAGTCAGGTAAATATGTTTTGCTCAAACGATAAGTTTTGTATTTTTTTTATCAGTCACTTCTTGAAACAGGTGTATCCAAGATATGCTTAAAAGATGGGCTATCCTTTGTTTTATGAATGGAACTAAATTTTTGTATGGACCCAATGACTCGAGAGATAACGTAGTTGAAAAGAAGTACAATTCTAACGTAGACTGCATTATCTTATCCGATTCGTCATACGTGTTTAGAAATGAGTTGCGAATTGGAATGAAGCGAAATGAAGAGTTTCTTTTTTTAATTGTATACTTGAACTTTCTTCAGCGCTTTTTCTGACAAAAAAGTGCAAGATAGATTTGAAAAATAATTCTGCTTCGTTCTTTGACTCGGAGATCGAGTTATGGTATCTCAGAGAAATTCTAACTGCTTTCAGACAACTTTTATTTTTATGCGAATATAAATAAAAAAGTGCTTTGAGCTATCTTTTCCTCTTAATTCATCTTTATGGTTTATAGCAATCCAGAAATAATCTATGAAATTTAATGTCGAAATTTATTTTTAAATAAATAAGAAGTGTCTGACATATTAAAACGTACCAACCCCAGCTATTGCTCTTACGTCACAGCTGCTTTTATTGGAGTTTATGCTGATTTGTATTAAAATGAGGAAACAAGTTTAAGTGCTGATTCACTTTTACTAGCTATTCATAATTCTAATTTCTTTATTTAGAATAATCTTTAGTTTACCAAAATCCCAAAATGAAAAATATTTGCCTTATTAATTCACAACCTATTTTATTTCTATTCTAATTCTTTGAAGACATAACATCTACATTCACAGACTTTATATTTTATATCAAAACTAAATTCAGTTTAGACTTTTTATCAAAATCATTTCAAAGTATTGTGTGGATATCTTCTCTAAATCATTTACAACATTTTTATTTAGTTTCTAACATTAATTTAATATAGATGAAGCCAAATGTAATATAAAAATTTATTCTTTATTAGCTAAATAACATGGTAGTAGAAAACTAAATAAGAAAGTATGTATTTTAAGCACCATAAGCTCCAGTAGATTGAATTTTTCGTATGGATTATCATAGTTTGCAAACTTTAGAATTCCATAATTCTGAATCTTATCCTTATATATATATATATAATATATTACGGTAGATACTTTCTTGTTGGATAGGAGGCAAAATAAAAATTACATTAACAAAGGAAAATGTTCATGAAATGTACTGCGTACCTGTACATTTAAACATAGTGCTTATGTACTGATAATTTAGAATCCAATTATTATTTTCTAAAAGTAAACGTTTTATTTCATGGTTAACAAGTCTATAACTTCTCTTAGACTATGATCAAGAATTTTGCTGCACGTTTTTAAAACGTAATGCTAACGTATAGATAGTTTAAGAACCAGCTATTATTTTCTTCAAAAAAAAAAAAAAAAAAAAAAAAAAGACGTTTTAGCATTTTTGTTTTAAGAGTGGAAATAACTTTTTATTTTACTGTTAACAAGTTTATAGCTTCTCGTAGACAGTTACCAGAAATTTGTGCAACAATCTAAAATTTCATATTCCAGATTTTCAAGCAGTTCGAACGTGGCAAATTCGCTCTGCAAACATAATTTTCTTGAAAGTGTTACATTCTTAAATTTATTCTAAGAATAAAAAACTAAATACCAGAAAAAATATTTTCAGTTGTATGAAGAGTTTTATCAGTTGTTTAAATGCTATCTAGAGAACCTTTTTTAGAGACTCCTCAAATGTGCGTACTAAGCAGAAAAAAAAGTATACGTTCCATGCTGTTTGAATTTCGCAATATGTATCCGCTCCATTTGCACTGGCTGCTTCCAACTGCATTTCCTTACGAGTCCAGACACTTCTGGAGACTGTTTAACTTAAAAGAGGGGAGAAATGCAGACAGGGGTCTTCAGAGACTGGGGGGAAGGGGGCAAGAGTTCGCGATCTTGAAAACAGGGGGAATTCCCCCACTCCGTCATCTTATTACAGCGCAAGGTAGCGAAATTCTTTTTTCCACATAGTGACTACTGACACCTTGTTTAAAGACTCGGAAGTACTGCTGCAGTATTAAATATTTTATTTCTTTACTTTCCCAATAACGAAAATCTTTATTTCTTCCTAACTTGTATATCTAACAGATTAAGAGAAATTTTAGTTAGAAAGAAAAATAACTGTTATTTTATTTTCTATACGAAACTTGCGAATTTTTGTTTAACAATTTCAACGAATCTTCTAAAACAGTATTCACCTTAATAGAAACTACTGATTTTTTTTTTTTTTTTTACTATCATTATTATTGGTATTATTTTTATTTGGAAGTGTTCCAGTTAACATTTTCACTGGCATCTTGAGATTCGGTGTTTTGAAAGTTTTACTAGCTCTAAGAAATTTAGACTTTATTTTTGGAAAGTAAGTCTCTATTTGAAGAAATAAATATATGAAGAAATATTGCAAAATTGGCATGGAATATTTAGAGGCATTTTTAAATGTATTATCGGTCAATTATTTAGATTGCAGTTTAAATTTTTAAGCAATCATACTTCTTTGGCTTAAATGAATATTATGCTAAAAGCATTGTTCCAAAGAATTTAATGGTGTATCAATAATTATGATGTGAATTATTTGAATTATACATTTCGCACTCAATTGTGGACTGTTATTTGATAATTTTTTTGCCCTTCGGCCTACAGAGTGTAATAATAGAGATTATGAGCGACAATTTTCTTCAGTTTTGTTATATATGAATCTTTTTACTAAATTTAACGTAAAAGGGCTTATATTAAGCTTTTATATAAGGTTGGCACTAAGTTGACATCTATCACGTGAGCAAGAATTATCGCCATTCTTTCTCGATCAATGATTTGACTTTCAAAAATCGTTGATTTATATTTGAAGAATGGAGTGCGCTTGAGGAAAAAATAATTAATGAATTTTTTTCATTTCTACCATTAGGATTTAAAATATGTATAAAAAATACCAGAAAATTACTGTAATAAAGGAGAAAAATTAATCAAAAATCAAATTTCAATATTTAATGAAGCAAAGAAAATTTGTTTTATATCTGATTATCTACGTGTTTAAATTTTCAAAGTATCTAATATATTATACATCTGAAATTTGGCAAGTTCAATCAAATGTAATTGTTAAGAATATTTTACTGAATTCTAAATAGTTAATATACACCAGCAATACATCTACCGAAAACGTAATGTTGAAAGTATAGTTAAAAAAAACTACAACTAGCATTTGCTATAGTTTTTTCTAAACACTTACTGTTCTGTATAGAATAAGATGCCGTATACCTCTTAATAATTGCTGACTTGGTCACTAAGAACCAAGACGCGAAAAATTAATAGTTTTAACTAGGCAATCCGAATTTTGGATGCTGAACTGTGTAAATTTATGTTTGTGATTGAGTGAGAGACTAAGTAAAGGCGCTGAATAGTTAAGTTGTAGTAAAATATTCAGCGCACGTTTATTACCGCATTGGAATTCCTACTTCTTCACCGAAAGGGGGGGGGGTAAACAAACATAAAAAGTCCTCATTCGTTACTTTTCCTTTCTGGTATAACGGTGGTTATTTTATCGCCAGTTTGGCGGTATTGGCTTCTCTTTTTAACAGTTATTTTTCAGACATTTAGAAGTTGAGACCGAATTACTTTGCATTGGTATTTATGCCGCAATCGAATTTTTAAGTACAATAAAATACATCCTCAGTAGAAAATAATTTTTTTTTGTTATAAAGCTAATGTTAAAATAAAAAATCACGAAAATCATTCTTGACACACATTTCACTTCGACTGAACTGATTTGGAAGTTTATAAAACCTTCACGTTTTTGAAAGTTATTTTGTAAGAAATTTATTTTTGACACTAGCTATTTTTTTTATTTGGAAAAATAGAATATTCATCTCCCTGTTTAATTTTAATAACATATAATCACTACTTGAATAAGGGAAGTATGATTCCAATGTTTATATAATGATTTCTTCCTTCTTTTCTTCTTTTGAAAATCAAAATGGCAAAGAATGGTGTCTTAAGATAGAGCAAGCTATAATTATGAAGATTTAAAGTGGGTTTTAAAAGCAATTGCTTATTTATTAAAGTTTTGAAGTCTGAAGGTTTGTAAGTTTCGTTTCGAAGATATCTTTATTCAAAACATTTTAGAAAATGACTTACAAAATGTTTTTGTCGTTTGGAAAAAAACCAATTTTTGATAGTACACAATTATGACGTCTAAAATTTATTGTTATCCTTAGATTCAATGACAAAAGACGTACCATTAAGAAGTTCTTTTCTTCAACTCCTTAATTATTACTTTTCGAAATAGTTATTATCATTGTTAAAAATTAAATAGTAAATGTCTCAGCTCTTCTTCTAAATGTTAAGAATAGCTGTCTTGTTATATCCGTATGTTGTTATATATCTGTTGCAATTATATGTTATTTGTTAAGTTATATTTGGAAAGATACTCTTTCAATTAAGTAACGCATGCAAACGCACATTGTATGTTCAGTAGAGTGCATGTTAACATAATATCAAAATATAGTTTGGAGCTAGAGTGTCCTGATGATAATGCTTCATTTGATTTAGACTAAGTTCGAGACTTGATCTCATTGAAAGTCCTTTATACGTACCGGACTGATGCACGTTGTTAATTGTACCGTCATGAACCAAATGTTCTTCGTGAGGTGTGACGTGAAATTGTGATCAGGGTGGTGCTGCTTTGGCGATTTCGTCGTCGTCCTCTGACCAAGAATAAATCCTTTACACTTGGTTGCCTCCTCTCAGACACCATTCAAGGTGGTACCTCATTTTGGCTTTTATTTTTAAAAAAATTTTGATTGTTAAAAATACCTACAGTAAGAAGTTACAGATTAATTTTTCTGAGGAAAAAATCAACTTAAAACAATCAAATATTTATTGGAGCAATGAGCAAGCCTCTATGATGGGTGAATAATTATACATCGATTTATTTTTCAGAGTGCAAAGGTTTAAAATTGCGAAATCAGATTCAAAAAGACCCTCGTATTGTTTCTGCATTAATATAATTAAACGAAGCTGTCTTATAGGTTTATTATTTTTTCTTTCAACTTTTGCAAATTGTATTTTTAAAAAAGGTTTTCATTTTGAATTCTAGAGTTACATAAATAATGAAAAATATTTTTCGTTTTTTTTCTTAATTAATCATAATGCTTTGAACTTAACTAAATCGAATTCGTCTTTAGAACGAATTAATACCTCGGCCTCTTGTAATTTCTTATTAACATTGTTAAAATGCCTAATTTAAAATTGCATTTTTGCATAGTTTTGTTTAGTTAAATACGCCCCTTTCTTGTTTTCTCGGTAATCGCAGTGATTTTTTAAGATTTCAGTTTACAACTTAATTTCTGTAGAACGTATGTATTAAAAAAAGCAAAAAAAAAAAAAAAAAAAAAAAATTACTGACTGTTTGAATAATTTTGAATATGTAAAACTGCTCTGTTCAATTTGAAATTTCCTTAATAGCGCTGTAATTGCTTCTTAATTATGATTATTATTACTTTAATTAAAAAAATGCTTACACCTTATTTATAAATAAAGTTATTTATTAAGACATTTAAATATTTAAAATAAACCTTAAACCAATTTGAGTTTAAAAATTATCGTTTTCTCTAATTGTTCCGATTTTTAAAACCATATTTTTTTTAATTCGAATTTTTTAGCAGCATCAAATTAGTCAAGTTCCTCAGGATAAGTAACAGTATCAAAATGTATATTTCTGTGAATATTTTTATTCATTTCATCCTACGAGAGCCCTACAAACGAAATAAATCCTTTTCATTCATTATTAGAAAATGTCCAATGAATTAAAACTTGAAAGAGCCTGTCAGCATAACGAATAGGTTTTCTGTTTCTTTTACTACATTTGAGAAATTGCTATCTCTTCGGGAGAATGAATTAATTATAACCATATATCTAAATAAAAAAAAAAAAAACCAGAATCACAAAAATTGTCACAACTTAGATACATTCTATTAATGTATCTATGTCTCGGTCTTAAATTGTCTCTCCTATAAGTAAATCTCATTTGGGAAAATGTTTTCTTTTTAATTACTTCATTTCAATCTAATCATTTACTTCTCTTAGGCTCTATTTTTAATTTTTTTGAACCTTATTAACATTGATGTAATCGTGAAATCGATCAATTGATTTGTGTTCCATGTGCACTGCAAATTATTACTAGTTAAGTTATAAATCAATCATTTTATTAAAAAAAAAAAACCCAAGAAAAATTTAATTGATTAGCGTAATTACGAGATGAAAATTGTTTAAAAATCAAGTTGTGTGAAAAAATACAGAAGTGAAATGAAATGAAATGAAATGAAAGAGACTTTTAAAATATTATTCTTTATTAATTTATTAATAATTTGTCCTATTATACTTGAAGTTTCATGGCGTTAAATGATTCTTTTTCATACATTTATTTTTATGCGGTATATATACAATACTGGACTAATTAGCTTATACGATTTTTCTTTATTACTATTCAAGAATATTTCTCTATTACATTCGTTCGTTACGAAGGGAAATAAATTTGCTCTGAATAATGTGTATTGATGAATAATGCTGATGACGGTGTAACTTTGTATTAGTGAATAATGCTCGTCACATTATAATGTTTTAATGGATAATGCTCATCACACTATTGTATTATTAATAGTAGTGACATTATAACAAAGTACTAATGAATAATTTTAAATTTGTTTAATTGATGGCTTATCTTATTCTGCTGTGTAGTCTTAAACACTATTTTCCGTTTTTTGTACTTATTTTTTGTATTAATCGGAGAATATTTTCAATTCTAGTATTACTGTTCGTTCGAAATTTAAACTCAGAAGAAACTCTTTCGTATTGTTCGATCAAAATGAAGATTGGATAATTATGCAAACGGGGAATACTTAAATTTTAAGGTTGTAAAAATTTGGTAGCAGTAGCACAAGCCTACATTCTTACAATATATGATATCTGCCTTCAATAGCCAATACCTTCTACTACCGAAATTGGTAGTTGTAGATACTCTTGAAATTCTTTAATAAAGAAAGATCATCTTAATTATAAGAATTCCAAATATTAAAAATAATAACAAAAATTATATATTTAACAAAATTATGTCCGGTTATTTTTGATTGGATTTTACTTTGGTTATATATTTCCTTATTTACCTGTTCAGAATGCTGTCTACTTTGCACCAGAAAATATTTTTGTCTTCTTACTCAGAACGTAAATAAGAAAATTTAGAAATTCCAAATGCATTAATTTTCTTCAGAATGAAACAATAATAATTTGAAACTTTTATCCATAGTGATTTTTCGTAACATGTATTTGATTACAGATATTGGAAAAAAGGAACACACACACACACACACACACACACACACACACACACACACACACACACACACACACACACACACACACACACACACACACACACACACACACACACACACCGTTACAAGATTTTACAGCCCTAAAAGATGTCATGGCAGCAGTTTTAGAAACACAATTCTAAATGGCCACATTAACCTCTTAATGTGACGTCCGAATATGTCTCGTGCGTCGAATAAGCGTATTTCTAAGTTCATAATTTGAAAATAAGTCATTCATAGATGTTAAAATTTGATTCAGAAATGACGCGTAATCAATAAACATCTCAAATGTTTTACGGGTTCTTAGTTGATACAATATAGCAACACATTTCCAAAACTAATTAGATTGCAGAGAAAGTAACAGAGTTAAGGGGTTAACTCTTTTCGAAGCTGTCATTGATCAATAAAATTGATTCATTCTTTCGAAAGAAAGGATTATGAACCAAAAGTTAAAATGTTTTCACCCACACACGTGATTTAACTGAGTTTGATTCTTATCGAAGTACTTTGAAAACTTTTCTTTGCTGACAGCGGCCGAAGAGCTCGCATGCCATGCGATTTACTTGACTGACCGGTTGTCAAACTCCAGTGAGGAGTAGTCCCCCAAACAAAACGTTGCAATCAACAGTCCCGTCTGAAGGGTTGGAAAACTCTTTGCTGTTTATTAACTTATCTGTCATGTCGAAGAATTAGCTAAAGGCTGCTAGGGTTAAGGGTCAACAGGTGGAAATCGCATCAGACACCTGGCCCTAAGGTACTTTAGGAGTCATTTACAGAAAATACGGTCTACCTTTTGTGGCTAATAAACACTGACTCGCGAGTTAACTATAAGGAAAAATCTTTCCAAAGCCTAGATGGAACATTATTTATAAGCAATGAATTGACTACGCCAACACTGAGGAAATTTGTTCCCGATGAAAAAATTATAATAACAACTTTGCAGGATGTTATTTTTATGAATTTAATTTAACCGACATAAAGGTTCGTTACTAAAATGCTGAAGTTGATATAATCAGTGTGGTTATACACGATCGATATCATATTAACCCTTTGACAAGTCAACATTTGTACACATTTTTTTTAAACTTATAAATTTAGTCATTCATTTATGTTTTCATTTGATACAAAATTTGAATGATATCCATAAACATCTCCAATGTTCTATAGAGTCCTTAACTGCTTCAAAACGAAATTCATTCCCAAATAGATTGTATCGTCTTGTTAGATGATAGCGAAAATTGAACTGCCATGTGGTTATTGAGAGAGTTGATTTTTATTAAAAACATTTGAATGCTATCAATACTTAAGGCTATTAAACGTAAAAGAATTGCTTTTAAATAATCATTGTGAAAAAAAAAAAATAGTTTTATTTAACAACTCCCTTGACAAATTCTACTTTAAGACTTTTTTAATGCTAAAATGTGTCTCAAAAGAAATAAAAGATGACTTAATGTTCATTCATTTATTATAAAGTAATTATGCTACATATCCAGTATTCGCTGGAACTTGGAAGTAAGAATATTTTTATATATAGGAGGACATGAAATAACTTTTCCTGTTTAGAGACATTGGCAACTAAAACCAATGAACGAAATGAAACCAATTTTCATATAAAAACTGTAAAAGGCATGAAATGATAATTTCCTCGCAAAAATAAGGTACCAAAAGTCGCTGATGCAATTTCTTGACAGATGGAAGATCGCACATTGAAAGTATTGCATGTGGACCAAAAAAAGATTATTTTTTCTTAATTTCATGCCTTATTTCATCAGATTTTGAATGTGTAGTTCTTTAAAATTTGATTGTTGCTGGAATTTTGTATAATACATTTTCTGTGTCTTCATTGTAATCATTCATCCGTTTTCTGTTCCGACAGAACCGATATCTCTCCTATCAGCGACGTTTGTAGCTTTTTTTGTATTTTTATTTTATTTATTTATTTTACAGAATTCCACTTCCACAACTGTATATGGAATTTTGTTCCACTCTGTTCATTACTTTTACTTACCAAAAGGTGTTTAATATCACCCTCTATATTTGGATTGCTTCACCAGTTTTAGCGTTGAAATATTAATATATTTATTTAGACACAGTAAAAATAAATTATTTATTCAATGTTTCATTCATCGTTAATCTTAATGTAATGTTCCCTGAATTTTCATTTTGATACAGTTAATACTATTTTATACGGATATGCTTTTAGATTAGAGATTCGTGTAAGCTTTTGCACTGATTGGGTGATTTTAGTTTTATAAGTTTCACTCTGAGTGACATGAAATATTCGAAAATTATCATTTTATTAATATCCCAGATAGAGTAACTCGATCAATCGAAAGCGGATATGTGGGCACTTCATTAATGCGAATTCAAACTTTAGTTATAGAATAAATAACAAACATTTCATAAATGATAATTCGTTTCTGCTAAACAATTATTCAAAAGGTTCGATGCATTTTCATCATATCATTTATCAATTATTTCATAAGTTGTTGGATTTCTCTTTTGAAGTTACAGTGAATAATTTTGAGATATATCGCATAATTTTCAACCCGATCAGATGAGGACACTATTTGAAGAAATTACTCTACCTAACTATGGTGGGATTGATTCAAGATGAATTTAATCTACTACGACCCCCCTTCCCCCCACACACACACCTTGTAGTTTCCTGACGGAATTAAACTGTGAATCATTAGTCCTTCTGTCCCGAAGCCCTTTTGCCACCAGCTCACCTCATCATCAGAATGTGATTCAAAATCACCATGTCCGTCCCGAAATAATTCTCATACTGCTTCAAAGCTGAGTGTATTAATAGCTAAATTAATTAACTAATTAATAATTAAACTAAAAAACAAAGTACAGACAACAGCTCAATGCATTCTAGAAATTGTTGGAAATAGTTATTTGTATTCTTTGATAGAACTGCATTTTAATGGGAATTTCAATTAATCCCGATGTTGACCGTGGGAAACTTGAAGCTTCATTCAGTGTTACATGATTTTCACAAATGCCATTTCTATGCTAAAAATATAGATGTTTAAAAAAAGCGCAAAAAACACTTTGCCACATTTTAAATCGTTTTTGCAGTTATTTAACTTCGTTTAGTTTCTTTCATTTTTCTTATTAATATATTTTTTTTATCAGTGCCAGGGATATTTACTTTCCAATGAAATAGCATTTTTACTTATTCAAATTTAAATGAATTGCGTCATGTAGTTGTAAAAGTAGACCTCTCCATTTTCTTCAAGGGTGTTATGCCAATTTGATCTTCCAGTTTCTTGGCAATATCAAAAAGTTTCATTATAGACTGTACTCAAGCTGCTTTTGAAACGTTTTCGTTTGCCACTTAGTTGAAGAGTTCAAATGGACCTAAAATTTTTGAAAAATACCTATTTATGGGAAAATGAAGATGGTCACTTTTGCTGTTGCACGACAGAATTACTCATGAGTGTGAAATATCTAATTTACCTGCATGTGTTGTTAACATAAGTTATTCATCTCTGTAAGTTTATAGTTCATTGAAAAGTCAATCCTATTCACTACATCAATTTTACAATTATATAAGTGAATAAATAAATAAAAATAAGTAGAATATAAGATATTTGGATTCAAATGACAAAATTTGGATACTAATAAACAACGTCATATATATATATATTTTTCATACTTTGAGAAATTTTGTTAGATATGTGGTAATTTAGCATTTCCATTCCTTCGTAAATAAAGCTCTATAGAAATGGCGAGCTTCCAACTAATTCTCGAATCTGTAAATTTCTTATAATTAATTAATTAAGGGGGAAAAGTGTGGAGCTAAGTGTTCCTAACTCACTGATATTCGTTATTTTGAATCTCCTACTAGCTGATTTTTGGTTATTTATAATGGAAATTCACAACAAAAATATGTGTCAATGAAACAATAAAAATTATCTTTCGGACAGTAACACATATTTATTTTATAGCTATCGTTGTTGAGAACCTATAAGGATATGCCTCCACCTGCTGGCTTGTGATTTTTGGTTTTGATATTTTCTGGTTTGTGATTTTTGAAAGACAAAATAATGGACACACTGATTTTACAATCTTATCTATCTAACAATATCATATATTTACAGAAAAAAAACTAATTAGTCATTTGTTAGATATATAAAATTCATATTTTTTAGATGCTTTGTTATCCTTATTTTTTTTCCCCTAGAAGGTTATTGTTTATGGAGAATACGATGTTATCCGCGATAACAATTTTTTACATTTATGAAAAAATTTGCTTATACATTTTTACTGATATTTTGATGTTAATTTGACCTTTTGATGTTAATTTGCTTAATTTGGCCTTAAGAAAAATAAGCAGAATATGTTATTTTACCTCCTCCAATTTTCGAAATCAGTTAATCAATAATGCAATAAAATCTGTCTACAGTTTTAATCTAAAACATCAATATTTATCTAATTTATTTATAGATCTTAATTAGTCATGAGATGAAAGTACAACATTCAGCGCTTTTTTTCTGATATTTTGTTAACCTAACATTTATTTCTGACAATTTATGGTTCACTGATTAAACGATCCTATCCAGAATATAAATATTTTACTTCCTAAGAATCTTAAACAGATTTACATTTGATGTTGTGTCTCCTTCAGCTTTCTAAGCCAGTTAATTACGCAGTTAATTAATGTTCACAAATTTACTTATTTTCAAATATAAAAATAAATAGTTGCAAGTTAGAAATGCGATATTCGGAATTTTGCTGAATTTTCCTATATTTTGTTTTTTTTTCTTTTTGGAACTTTTTCATTTCTGAAAGTTTACGGTTCAGTGAGAAAATGATCCTATCCAAAATATCAAATTTTTACTTCTTAAAAAAAACTAAGGGAGCTAATATCTGATGTTTTACCTCCTCAAGCTTTCGAAACCAGTTAATTAATGAGACAATAAAATTTGCCTAGAATGTTAATCAACAATGTTGCATATTTATTTAATAACCTATCGTCTTTGATAAGCCGAAAAAGATATCCGATAACATCATATTCCCATCTCTTCGTGAGATTTTCTCCTCTGTGATTTTTTTTTCTTTCTGCGGAGTTAATTAATCAGCGAGACAATGAATATGCTAATGTTGCAATCCAGCAATATCATATTATTATTTAAGGAGAAAAAATGAGTTAAAAATTCCTCCCACACTGATATTCGATAGTTTGAGACGCATTTTTGGAAGCTAATTGATCAGTGGCGATACGAATACCTTAATGATACCATCCAACTTTCTATATATGCGTAGTTTATTAGTGTGAGATTCCATCGACGAAGTAGATAATGAGCAAAGAGAATAAAAAACTAAGAGAACGAAACAGCAAAAAAAGGGCAAATTGACATTGACGAAATCAGTTTCTGCTTCGATATGACAGTTTTGACGTGCGCGTACATTCAGCGTTCTACTGACCGTGAAAGGTATTGAAACTTTTCTCTGCCCCCCCCCCCTCCCCATCTTGAAAATGTTCGTTGTTTTAATTTTTTTTCTCTGTCTCTTTCAGGAGGTGGCAGGATTTACCGAAATAGTCTTCCGAGAGCTCTAGTCTGAGTAAATTGATGAGGGGGGATTAATTTTCCGTCTTTTTTAAACCTTAAGGTATTACTTAAAGTGGTCGATAGTCTTACAGTAAGAAAATGAGAAAAAGATTTTTATTTGAAGTTCGATTTTCTTCTTTCTCTGATCGGATTAATTTTGATTGAACGTCAGGAGTTGTTAGAGCTTAAATTCGCATCCGAACGGATTAACTTTTGGGTGGTTAATATTTGCAAAATTGGACATTTCGAATAAGAGTGCGTTCACCTGATGTTTCTTTTTCCTTTTTTTTATTTGGTTCAAAGAGATAATGTAATTTCTGGCGATGAAAGAAACGTGCCGAATGCTACTTATAATGCCATAGAACGCTGCGTGTTTTGCCAGTTACTAAAACTTGCGAACTATTTCTGCTCAAAGAGTTTTATCATCATATTTTAACTGATAGAACGGTTAAATGATTTTATCATCAGTTTTACCATTAACTTCTTAAACTTCCAGCTTTTATAACGAACTTTTTCTTGTTTATTTTTAATGGAATCCTTTCATTACATATGTGTACATGTTACATATGTCAGAGCTGTACCAATTGATCTTATATCTTCACCTTTTATTTTAAAGGAATTTTTGCTTGTTTATTTTTTAATTAAAAATAAACTGTATTCGCCAATTTAATTTTGAAATTCCTTGCGTATCATGCAGGTGTGAAAAACGTGACTATCCAACATAGTATAACACAACGCGCAGTTAGATATTAAATTATGACTTTGACTTTACATGAATTGATCTATTGTCAGATTTATGTCCAATAGTAATGCTTTTCTCTTTATTTTGGGCTGTAGGCTCAGCTATGTTAATTTTAATGAACATTTCAGCAATGAATAGTTTGGTAAAACCTTAATCTTAGTGAAACTTAAAAATAGCAATTAATATCTTTAATTCTGAAAAAGAATCTATGTCTCTTGTTTGTCAAAAAAAAAAATAAAAAAAATAATGAACTGAAAATAACGAAGAAAAGAGGAAAAACAAACACGGAACAGAATTTATAGGTAATGTGCACTCGTAAGGTTTTTAATGTGGGATACAAATAAGAAGTGAAAGGGCCAAATTCCACGCACTTATAATTAATAGTTTCAAATGCTTAAAAGCTAAAAATAAAGACAGCAATAAATATTAATAATGAAGTGAAATGTATTTACTCTCGTCTTTTGCAATATTATTGAATCTGCATGTACTATTGTATTAAAATAATTTTTCCAAATAATTGATCGTATTTCATCAAATTTTATCCAAATAATAAATTTAACAAAAACAGTCTTTGAAAATATACTTTTTTTCTTCTTCTGCAAAGTAGAAATTTTTCCCATTTTAATTATTTTCCAATTTTTAGTCTTTAATTTGTAACTCATTCTTATAAATATTATGAAATCTTAAAATTAGTTTTTTCTCAAATTCACTATCGGATGGTGTTACACTAATTGAATCAAAATTCAGTTAAAATTTATCGATTAATTGATAATTAAGCTCTGAAATATTAAAGCAATGATAATATCATCGATAACACTCAAGTGAAACGATTCCAGAATTTTAGCTCACCAGGAAGTGAATAAAAAAATCGATTACAATCTTTAAAAAGATGAAACGCAGGAAATTAAATAAATGTTTAAAAAAAATTATTTAATTGAAAAATAAATCAAAGCTGTGAAACTGGATTCCCCCCTCCCCCCTGCTTACATGAGAAATTGAAAAATAAAACAATCCAAAAATCCAATTTCGTAATAATTCAGAAACCTAAAAGAAGTAATAATGGAATGTGATCAATGCATTTAAACCTGTACTGCATAGTACGGCATATTTGTATCACATTTTTGCTGTCATATGTTGAATAATTCAATAATTAATTACTCAAAAAATAAATTATGTATTACATTTTTACTCGAAATAACAAAGCTACTTAATCTATTTTCATTAAAATAAGCCTAATTTTAAATAAAGACATAAATCTAAATTAGTTTAATTACTTCCGTGTATTCCTGATATTAATTTATAAAGATTTACGCTACTGCTGTTGAAAAATAAAACTTGTGAATGCTATCTATCGTTCTAAAAATTGCTCGAAACTAAGGATTTGGTCACTGGTCTTCTTTGCAATCGCTGTATTAAAACCCTCAGTGAATAGAGTCGGCCGGGTGTATCATCAAATCTATCCACAAGTTGGATTCATCCTATGATTTTCACACGTAGCGGCTTTTGTGTAATCATGCAATTAAGCAACCCAACACTTGATGTGATCCAATGAAAGTGAACCGTTGTAATTCGGTGTGTTGGTGCACTTCATTTGAGCTTGCTACTGAAATTGTTCGACTTGTTGGTGAGGAAGAGAAAAAAAGGAAGATGATAAGCTAAGAATCGTGACTTCGAGAAATCAAAAAGTAAATGAAAAAAATACCGCAAAGGCGTTTGCCATCCCTCTACGTGAGGAAGACGATGAAGAATTTTTTCAAGATTAGTCACATACTTACAGAGACGGGAAGAAAAAAATGAGAAGAAATCAAACAAATACGGTATTGGTGCATAAAGAAAATTGCGGTAGTTGGCATAGTCTAATACATCACGTGATTCCACTTGTTCCAATAAAGATCATTGATTTTCGTCACGATAATTTGTGTTAATAATGATCGCTTTGATAAGTTTCTCACCTATTATCTGCGTTTTCTTCATGCGGTTTTTAAGAATCAGGAAGTCAGTCAACGATCAAAAATACAAAAGGGAATTACTTTACGGAATTATGTTAGTATTTGTGTGATATTTTTTTAGCGCGGCTATTAAGTTTTCCAATGATTTCTATTTTTTCTTTTTCTTTCGTGTTCTATATAAAACTTTTTAGTGCCAATAGCTATTCTTTTATCCAGAGTTCAGAATTTCTTTTAGTTTCTAGTTTCCAACGATATTAATGCACATCCATTTCATTTCTAGATATTACTTTTAAGTAGTAGAAATGTAAAAATCAGTTACAGATAAATACAATATGAGCCTTTTCTTAAACTTGGGATTAAAGGTTTGATAATTTTTATATCCTTTGCTACAAAAATGTTCTGAAAATTTAAATGTTGCAGACTCATTTTTAAAGGATTTCTGCTTGAAATTGAAGAGTATTTCGCTTAATAATAATATATATATATATATATATTGCTTTCAACGCGCACTTTTTAAATCCCAAAGAATTAATTTTTTTTCTAAATAATCTCTCTAGCATTATAGTTTAATTTCACTCCCTGCTTTTCAAGTCGTTTATTTAATACGCAGTGCTGTCCATAGTTATTAGAACGGGCAGTTAAAATATCATCTTTTGTTCATAAAGTTTTAAAAAGGTGATAATTTGCTTTTTGTTGTAATTTAATTCCTTTTTCTGATACCTTATTCCCTCCTCCAATAACTGCATAAAGTTTAGTACTGTCTTAGGATAAAACTTTTTCTAGAAAAGAATAATGTTTGAAACAATATATTTTAGCTGATCATAATTATTTGAACAGACGTTGACGAAAGTTATATTGAAGTGGATTTATTTTGGTTTGAAAGGAAAAAAGAAATCAAGCTTTTGAAGTGAAATATTCTTCAATTTCAAGAATAAATCCAATGAAAATGGGTCCTAGATTTTAAAAAGTTTAATCTGTTGCTTTATTTGTTTATTTATTTTTCGGTCTGTAAAAATGTCTATCCAATAATTGTGCCTACCCAAGAGATTTCTGCAGATCTTTCCCACCGCAGCATAGAAAATTGAGATGATGAGATATTTAAAAAGATAGCAAGAAAATATAAATTCTTGAAGTCGAATATTCAATATGTGTGCAATGAGTATGGAAAGACAGGATCTATAAAATACGAGAGAGTTGAAAACTAAAAATTAATAATGTAATTATAAGACTGACACACACATGCATATACACGATAAATTGTTCTTCTGGAAGAAGAAACTTTAAGCTGAATGTTGAAAAGGAAATCATCAATTTTCAGTTGTGGATGATTTGAAACCGAGAGTGTCAGCTCTAACAGTTTGCCGTATCAAAAACTTAGAATTGATTAGATATACCGAAAGAAATAAACCATACATCTAGAAAGAAAAACGGCAAAGTGTCTACTATGCGAAGCATTTTTTAAAGGGTGTATAATTTGGGACAGTGAGACAAAAAATGAGCAATTTGAATGATTAAAAAAAAAAAAAAAAAACGTATGGGAGTATGACGACGATTAGGTGAGGCGCATAAAAAGGTGGCTATCCAACAGATAGTAAAACATGGAATGGAAATGTGATGATATAGAAATGTTTTCCTTCATCATCATTGACGCTAAGATGACTGGAAGTATGTACATCCATATCCTATCGCATAATCTTAAGATCACTACCATAAATTTACGTCTGGGCCGATGATATATCTTTCAGCAATATAATGGCCCAAAACTTACGTCAAAGATAATCTCAAATAAGTAAATAAGATTTAGGCCACCACAAATCCCAAATATTAGTCATATCGAAAATTTATGGTCGATTTTGAAGCTGAAATTACCTTTCGAAAATCGAAAAAATAAAAATTAGTTTTTTGAGACCATCAAAGAGGAGTGTAGTAGTATCAGTCCAATAGACAAAGCACAAACTTGTTCAATGCAAATTAATTTTTTAAAAAAACTGTTAGGTTCCTTTTCCGTTGGGAATTTTTGATCGTTCGAATCAATTTAAACAATACATAATTTTAGATTATATGAAATTTTCTTTTTCTGAAATATTTCTTGGTAAGTTTTGAGTTATTGGACGCTTGTTCTGACGGATAATAATAAATCAATATATTTCAAATATAAAAAATAAATAAATTTTCTAAAAATAATGTAATATTCGTAATGGCTTTTTAATAATTTTGAATAACACTGTAGATGTTTCTGTCTTTGTTAAAGACTCAAAGTTTTGTGCTTAGAATATTTATGAATTCCAGTTTCATTTGAAAAGAAATTGTAGCTGTAATTTCATTAGCTTTCTCTCATGCTCAATTTACTATTTACTGTTTTACTGTAAATAGCCTACATTATCTTAAAATTATATTATCAGTTTTCTATATTTTTAAAAATATGTATACAAAGTCTCTTAAAAGAAAATATATATAATTTCTGAATTTTAAAAGAGAGAAATATTTATCACACGAGAAAGAATTCATGATATTAAAATATGAATATTTACTCCACTCTATATAATGTGTAATTTTTTTTATTAACACTTCTGTCGTTTCGAAGTCCCCTTTAAAAGTGCCCCAGTGTCTGGTAAGGGCCCGCGCATGCTCAGAATAATATGCTATCTTTTTGAATGGAAAATAAGAGTGGTTTCACAGACAATGTGGTCTGAAGAAAACGTGCTACGATGTGGGGAACTGTTTAAAAGGCTTTTCAAAAAAGCGTCCCCAAATATATTCTCACGCAGACACAAAAAAGGTAAATCTGCGGGTAGTTTGAAGCCTTGCCTATCACTGTGCGTTTTCCTTTTTTTTTTTTTTTTTTCCCTTCATTTTTTTCTTCTTTTTCGTTATCAGCAACTTAATTCTCTACTAATAAGTATGGAAAAATTATTTTGTGTATATTTTTTACAAATTACAAAATTCGTTGAAACTACTATTTATTATATGAACAGTAAATACATAAAGTACGCACTCTTAAAAACGAATCGTATAAATTAATAAATGCCCTTCTTTTTCTTCTTAAGATTTAACTTTGTTTACATTCTGTAAATTAAGTAGTTTAAAAAGATATAAGAAAGGCGTACGCATTCCAGAATATTTGGAACAATATTTCCTAAATGAAGATCCTTCCACAAATAGAAGACAATTTAAGAGATAATTTCATGAGTATTTAACCATAAAGCGCAATTTATAAGGAAAAACTAAATGTATTTTAATAAAAAGATGTTTTTACAAAAGGAATAGAAAAGAAGCCATGCAATATTAAAAAAATAAAAAATCCAACTCTTGTTAAATTTATGAAAATTGCCTTAATTATATTTCTATTATTTTCTAAAACGTAATTGTTTTTTCAATTAATTTTGGAACTGAAATACTTTTTTTGTTTGTAGTTGCTCTTCAATCTCTCTTGCGTATTACTCGGGTATGTAAGGAATGTATGTACCGTGTTACGCGGGTTTTATCTGCGTCTTATTTTTTCTTCAAAATGTCGATTTTACCTTCATTCTTTTCGAAAAACTCGACTGAATATTGACGTTCAAAAGTCGTCCATTCTCATATTCCTTTATGCAAACAAATACCAGAACCCTCACACTCTTCGCTTACAGCTGAATCAGCCTCACAACAAAAGGCATTTATCTGATGTAGGGTTGGGTTCAGCTGACAATACAACACGTGCAAAGATTTCTCGTCGGTGGTTTGGAGACCATTCCATTCCATTCTAATACTGGCGTCAATAGGAAACCCCTTGTTTTCATTAACAATGTGTATTATTTTGAATCATCTTCTCATTTTAAGGTTCAAGAATTGCGAAATCGAGAATTTTGTCTTTAGACGATTGAGTATAAAAAGTATCGGATTGAGAAACAACTGTGAAATTCCAGATCTGTTGTCAGTTATGTGTTCAACTTGTTTCACCATTGAAGGGCGTGCAGTTCTTTCATAAAGACATTAAGTTTTCATTCATTTAGAAACCTAAATTTTTCTAAGCATCCAAATATCACTAGAACCAAATATATTCTAATGTTTGATGGCAAATCTTTAAAAGTATGAAGGAATTATTTATCACTATTACGGCATAAAGTCATCGATAACATTATATGATGAAAGCAAGTTTGAATATCACCATTAAAGCTTCATTTTTTAAAAAAATGTATCGTTATTCTCAAACAGAATTGCCCCAATATTTTAATTTTTCTGTAATACTAACTAAAGTACAATAAACTGCATTACCATATTGACCAAAATCAAACCAAAAGAATCCTTTCGATCCTCAAAATGCCAGGCATTGCCGGATCCAGCACTTTCGAGTCTATTAGCGATTAGGGGCCCTAGGGTGACATCAAATTATATATTTCTGTGGAAACTTGTATCAAGGAAGGGCCTGAGCTGATAATTAGTAGGTGGGCCTAGAATGAGGTTGTTAGAGGCCTGTTATAGGGTGGTTTCTTTTGACGGAAAATGGCAGTCTAATAGTTTCAACATACCACTACCACCCAAAATAGACACTGTGATTTACTTACTACCAATGATTGTAATTCTGCTAGAAAATAAACGTCTTCTATACCCTATATCTGTATTAATAGTATTGAATTATGTTAAAACTTTTGACGTTTGTTTAAAGTTTATATTTCATTTTGTTTGCATCCGATTTAAAATCAAATTTATTTAAAATAAAATGGTAAGAAACAATGAAACTGATGTATGCAGTACCTCTAAATTTTTCTTTTCATAGTTTTTTTCATTTTAAAATCGCCATTTATTGGCGATTTGTCTTCATTAATTCTTTTAAGATTCACTTTGACGATTTCATATCCTACTTTTTGCTTCGAATAACAATAATTGTTGATTATATTAAGTATATAAATGGAAATTTCGGATTTAAGGAAATTAGATTTCATTATCTGCCATTTCCGTAGTATTCTTTTCAATCTGATAAAGAATCAAGAAATTACTTTTCTACCGGATCATTTTTAGTTCCTTTAGATCTTTTGTTATCTTTTGAGGATTGAATAGGAGATTTAATGACCTGAAATCACAGTTTATTCATTATTGGATTAAATAATAATGCCGCAAATAAATATGAACCTATGATCAGATTACATACAATATTCCAAATAAAAAAATATTATGATATTTAGCAAATATTCTCAATAAGTTTGTATAAAGAATATCACTGCTTATTGAAACAATGCTGCTTTTGAAGGGTTATCAAATGATATTGGTTTTATCTTCTCCTGAAAGGAAGTTTCCGAACTTTTTCATTTCTTTTGGATGCATTTCTCCTATTTTTTGACGGTAAAACAGATGTTTCCTTTTTTTAAGAATTCAATTCTTAATTGTTTTCTTTATCTCCTTTGATAGCGTCTCTGGAACAATTTGAAAGTGAAGCAAGACAATTCTGTCCATGTTAACAACAGTTAAAATAATCGAAGGAATCGGGAAAATGATCCAAACGAATATATATATAAAAATTATTATTCATTTTAAAAGTATTATTTTTTTTTATTATTATATCTTCTTGGCTTGGTATTTATGTTTCTGGGCGAAGAAAATTTTGCTATGTTTTGTACCTCACCCATCCAACTTGATATTTGCATTCTATCTATCTCTCTCTTTTTACTGCAGATTCTTTACTGGTTTTGAAAGCTAAGAATAAAACTCTTGTATATGTTATTATTTTTTCAATGAATATAGTGTTTACGCATTCTTTTGGCTTTCGTTTATCTATGAGGAGGAGGGGAGGGGGGCACGGCAAGTGAATCAGGAGGCTGCTTTGCCAGCCAGTGTATTTCAAAGGGTGGAGGGTATACGAAGAGACCACAGTTTGATCGTAGGATATATAGTGAGGCCGTGGCGTAATTTTGACCAAATATTACTATTATCCACACTTCGGTTCTGTCGAATGCTGTTCTTAATGATTTCTGTCGTAGTCAAAACAAAAGTCACTCATCCGATGCCTTCCTCCAGGCGGGGAAGGGAAGCGCCCACAATGGAAGGCGCCGAGTTTTCCTAAAATTGTTTTTTAACTACAGTTCATCTGTAGATACGCTTTCCATAGCGAAATATCACAAACATCTCTTGTGTCTGGTTAAACCGATATTTATGCGAAGGCGAAAGATATTTCCTCGCGTGCAGAAACAAGAAAAATATTTATGAAATGAATTTATTTGGTTTTATTTCCGCGTAAAGTAGTTCGGTGTTTTAAATTTTTTTGCTTATCGATAGCAAATTAGGTATAATAAGTCGATAGTGTCTTGAGATTCTCGAAAAATAAACCCCAATACTAATAACAATAATAGGCAAAAAGAAGGGGGAGGAAACGATTTAAGTCCATCACACGAATAATTTATTTTCAGGTTTCCACAAATGGAAGTGTGAAATATGAAACGCTTTATTTCTGTTTGCATATGATTATGTTTGTTTAGGTAGCTTTATGCAGTTTTCATTAAGATTATCGATATATCGGGAAAACGTACAAGAGCATATATTGTTAATGAATTATGTTTTTCTTTGAAATGAACTTGATTCAGTGTTCATTGAAATCTGCATATAAAAACTCTTTTATGGAAATCTGTGTTATAGAACTGTACTGTAGAACATGTACTGTACCACTGTAAACTTTAAATAATGAAATATATATATATATATATATATATATTGAACCTTTTCCCGAAACGAATTTTTCAACTGAAAAAATTCAGAACTCAATTTTTCATTGAAATTGTTTTCTAACTACCGAAATAAGCACGCGAAATATTAATTGGTAATAAACTAACAAAATTAATCTTTTCTAGTCGCTTTTTTTAATTTAAATGAAATATTTTGAATCAAGAACATACTTAATTATTATGTTTTAATCAATGATAGTTCAAATTGACAGTACAGAAAAATCAAAAGCGGCGCTTTGGAGCAATGAACGAAGCGGAATGCGTAACTGTTCCTATTCATCTTATTGCTATAAAAATACTGTCATGAAAGCAATTTGGATTTCAAATACAGCAACTCAAGCAATTTGCTTCTAAAATATAGAGTTTTATACGACAGAATATTGATTACTGGCTGTTAAAACTAAATTCTATTCATTTATATAAGTTCTTTTCAGAGGATTATATTCAATATAATTTTAGTTCGCCATTCAACCTTTCTATCTTTAAATTGACGTCATTGACTGTAATACTGAAGTCGAATGATGCATTTACAATCAAGGTTTTCACTGACTTGGGGTCGATGTTTAAAGAAACCTTGAGATTGAACATAATGAAGATAATCATGCGTATAAAAATTATAGATATCAAAACTCATCATTATAATTATAACTGTTGTGTGTTGTGATATGAGAGGTCATATATTGTTAACCGAAATTCGTAACTATATTTCCCCCTATCTTATAAGACTGAATATTTCTAGTTTAAAGAGGTTTTAAAATAACGCTGCTTTGAAATTGCCATCAAAATGAATCTAACTTGCTTTTGATTTCATTCCACCTTAAATGTAAGCTGCTTTGATTTCACTTCATCAAAATGCATGAAATTTAATCACATGTCTTTTCATTATTAATGGCATTTTTCTATCCTCTTGATTCATTTTCCTGCCTGTGGATTTCGGCTTTTTCCTTTATTTGTTATAAAGATATATTGTATCAATCATTTAAAATGTGCATGCCAAAAAGTTATCCAAGACGAAGTTATTTGCACCCGAAACCTTTTGCTAGACATCCTGATCAATTAATCAACCAATAGTAATATCTAATTTGTAATGCCACCTCCTTTTTCTGTCACGTGACGTGCATTTTTCACTTGAACTTCATTAGAGTCGATTCACTTTTCATTAAATTGTCATGCCAGTAACATGCCTTTCGCCTGCAACGCATGGCCACTTTTATTTCTGCTAATATGTCGAAACTAATCCTCGATCTCACATTCTAAGAATCTTGGTATAATAAATTAAAAATGTACCAAGTCAATGCCTTCGTAATAGTTCAAATAACTAAAAAAAATTATCACTCTTAGGTGTGCTTATCTTCCAAGATAAATTATCCTTCTCTCTCGATTTCGTATTGATTATTTTCTTTGTACTAGTTGTAATTTGTTTCATTTTAAATTAGTTAAAAAAAATTTTTTTTAGAAAACTTGTCTAAATATTTTAGTCTCCCTGTGATAAAAAAAAAATTAGTTTTCTTTTATCGTTTCCTTTTGAATTTTGGGTGATCTTCATATCATGATAGTAATTTTTTTTACTTGCTTCAGGGCTCGTATTCGAAATGAACTGATGCAGGACTCAAACTCGACGACTTTTTCTACCAAAGCATTGACTCAATCCGACGGGGAAAAATTATTCCAATTATTTTCTATTTTTCTTAAAGAGTCATAAAATTATAAAAAGAGAGGACGAAGACCAGAAAATTATTAAAGCAAAAATAAGGAAAGTGGCACTCTATTAAAATAGATATAAAATATCCTCGCAAAATGCATATTATCTAGTAATACAAAGCTGCACCGTTTTTTCAAAGCTTCACCGTTCACCGTTTCACAAATCACAATGGTTGAAATTTTACCTCCCTTTAGAAGTTTTTGATAATTTTACCACCCTTTTGAAGTGGAAAGACGAATCACGCACATGGAGATGCTTTTGTCACAGAATCGTCAACAGCGTTCTATATATGTCACTCAAGCAATTGTCACAGAAATAAAAATTATGTTCGCGACCAATCGACTAACATTTTATAGGAGTACAGTCTGAGGTCGAAAATTTATTCATTTCGAAGATGTGAATCTTTTTCCGATTTTTATAATCGGATGCTTTGTATGGCCCCGTTGCGAATTACAATGGACTTTGTTGGACACCTGTGAATTCTTTGCCGCCTTAGTTAACCTTTTAAGTTGAGCGAGTGAGATTCGTGCATCGCATTTTCATATTTTTGAGTTTGCAGTCTATAATTAAGATATCCATAGATTTAATTATTCGATGTAAAGTATACCTACATTTCATACGCATCGTAAATGCCTCATAAGTGTCAAATATTCCCAAAAGAGGAGATGAAATTTCATTTGAAAATTCAGAAGATCGAACTCTAAAGTGGCATATTTAATATTCTTTCGTCATATATTATAGAACTTTACTTTTCACCATTGTTTATAGTTAAACTGTTAATTATTTATTTTCCCGTTCATTACCAGACATACTTTTACATTAAGTTTTCCTGTTAGTGTTTCGAAGTGATCAAATTTAAAATGTGATCGGATCTGGGAGAATGTACATTTGAATAAAATGTCCTTCTGAGAAAAAAAAATCCTTTCTCCATTGAAATTTGTGGCTGAGTCAAATTTTTTAAGCAGTGGACAAAGAAAAAAGATTTTACAGTGAATTATCTTTGACGTTGATATTAAAACAAGAGTTTCTCTCTTCTTTTTTCGTGAAAATCTTGTCGTCGCAGTGGAAAGCCTTTATGAAATCTTCTTGATTCAAACTGTTGGACAATGTGTTGTCTACGGGCTCCATGCCAAAGGTGAAAGAAACTATGATTATGTAAACAACAGCAAAATCTGACGCTTTATACTAAAAACAAAAAGAAAGCAAGATTTAATGACGCTTTTAAACCGTATCATAACAAGGTCGAAAAAAAAAAATCTGAAAAATTGCACGAGATCAAGACAACTACATTAAATTCAGCTTACTAAAACAATGAAAATTTCAGTATCAAGCATAATGTAAACTGTATGTGTTTAAAATCTTTTTATATTTTGTAGGGCAATTCTCTCTCTTCTTCTTTTGAAACCGAATATTGAAATCCACGCTTTCGTTCGCCACTTTCTTTCTCACTCACAATTTTAAATCGAGATTCGTTTTACATTTTATAAGAGCTGTACCGGTTTTCAGTGGCGAACTCAGTTGGGAAAGTTTCACTTGACGGGTTTTACTCGAGTAGCTAGCTGAGAATGCGATCTGTTTTGAAATTGAAAAGTTTTGTGTTAAACTACTTTCTTTATTTCTTACTCTTTTTCTGTCCATAAAAACCGGCTTTTTAAAGTAATATTCAAATTTTAACGCTTTCTTTCATACGCTGGCGAACTTCCGAGCATAAAAATAATTCCAATTTGAGAGAGTTAACATCCTTTTAAGTATTATTATTTGTTTGTTTGCTTTTGTTTTGAGGTTCATTGTTTCCTGGGCCCGAAGGAATCTAGAGATTTTTAATTTTCTGGTTTCTCTATCTACTCTCTGCTATTAAAACGTTTTAGCATAATTAACAAATAACTTCTTTGTTTGAAATCTGAAAATAATTCTCTCTTTGATCAAGAGAGTACTGCAGTATTTTTCATTGGAGAAGGAGGAGAGAGGAAAAAAAAGATTTTTCGGAGATTTTGAATGTATTCTTTTTCCAGCAGTTTCGGTTTATCCCATTTTTCTTTAAATTCTTTATATATCAAATGTAAATGTAGCCAAGAAATTCTGTGGGTCCGAATTATTTGTTATATAATTTGATTTTTTCAGAATCCATAAAAAAAATGCAAAGATAATTAAGATCTGAATGTCTTAATTTAATGTTAATATATGGTTTACTGTTATGATGCAAAAGCTTTATGAAATGAAACAATGTTACTTTTTCTTTTCTTTTAATTTTAGCAAAGCTTTTTGTACAAAGTTTTGTTAGCGCACAAAATTTTGACTATTAATCCTTACCACTCGTATTCCCTGTCTACCATCGTGTAGGATGCATCGTTTTCACAAACTTTTTGGATAATGATTATTATGATTATTATAATAGCCGTATAATAGCAAAAACTTTAACATTAATTTTTAGGAATTACAATAAAACTACAACTCTTTCGGAGATTTCTTTGCATTAAAAGGAATCCTTATACTCACATATACATAATAATACATCTCATTACTTTTACTCCCTCCACTAAAAATTTACTCCTCACCTCGTATTTGACGGGGTGATCTGAAGCAGCGTCGTTGTGACATCAGAAGGGCAGAAAACTGTGGTTGGAATCATAATGGCCAATCATAATAATCAGTTTTTAACCAACCTATCTTTCAGACTCATTTTCGGGCAGAGAGGAATTCTTTGTTTCTTTTTAAAATTATGCGAACACTTTTGATTTTTGATTGCAAATATGTGTATATAATGTGAAATTCTAGATGCAAACACTTACAATTCCTAAATAAAATAAGTGAACTATTTTATAAGTTTTTGTATTTTTTTTATAATATGCCTCTTTTGATAATACCCCAGACTTTCAAAGTATTCTTCACTTTAGTTCAGACCTTTTGGATTCTACGTGAGTATTTCTCATTCGTATCATATAAACCATTTATAGCATCTCTGATATAATATATTTCCAAATAATACTTTTTTCTCTTTTCTATTCTTTTTAATCTGCCTCTTGAAATCACTTTACTATTTAGATGGTACTTCAAGTTCTCCAGGTGCTATTATTTATGTACTGTATTTATTTTGCGCTAGGTCTTCTGAATTACTGTCGTAGGTAAATATTTTTCGTAAAACTAGATTTCCAAATTCGTATTCAATATATCTCTTTGTAGACTTCTACGACAGAATACATTGGGGAGCTTTGCGTCGTCTTTAAAAATGCTAATACTTGATCCAGTAGCGGATTTACCCAAACCTATTATTTAAGGGAGGGGGGAATGTTTTGAATATAAAAAAATCTAAAAATAGTGTGCGGCAGCAGAGAAAGGAATGCTTTCTGTGCCTTTTCATTCTTCCGAAGGAGTGATACCCGTGAGGATTATACTGAAACTTTTTTTCTTTCTTTTTTTTTTTTTTTTTTTCTATGGGAAGCATTCTATAGAGAGGTTACATTACCGCGTCTATTGTGAGCGTAACAGAGAGCCCGGCCTGTTCCTTATCCAATCCTTCTGGGTAATAGTAATAGAGCTGGACTGGGGGCAAATCTAAAAATTTTCGCGCTTAAGAAATACAAGTCAGAGCCTCAATTGTATTCGTAAAAGGTTTAAAATGCTTTCTTTCAGCGAACTACTTAGGAAGGTGATTTTCAAATGTATGAATCGTGTTCGGAATTTTTTTTTTATTCAAAGCAGTACTCTCCGTGTTCCTTCTAAACGGGATGGGAATCTAACAAAAACTTTAGATAAATATCTGCATCGGGTTCGAAATTTTCAATTCTATGCAGTATCCCTCTTGCTTTTCTTTTAAACGAGATATTAATATAACTAAACAAAATTTTAATTAAATATATGTATTACATTCGAAATTATATCTTCAAAACAGCATCTCTCTTGTTACTTTTAAATAGGATACTAATCCTTTGCATTTGGATGGTGCTCATTTCGGCGTTTTGTAAGTCTTGATGCATTCATTATATATATATATATATATATATATATATATATATATATATATATATATATATATATATATATATATATATATAATAATTTCATTTTTTTGAAGACAGTGCTCATTTTGTCGTTTTATATATTTATTTATTTTTAATTTTAACTGTTAAAAGTACCTGCAGAGTGGTAAGAACTTTTTAACTTTTCAGAGAAATTCAACTTAAAATAATTATATATATTTATTTTTCAGAGCAATGAGCAAGTTGTTGTATTAGGTGAATAATTATGCATCGAATTACTTTTCCAAGTACAAGGGTTAATCGAACAAAAGAATACTTCTGTCAAAGTAGAGCTTTAAAGCTACTATAATCGGTCCTCTTTCTTGTGTTGGAAAGATTTCGCGATTCCACGTTTGTAATATAAATAATTAAGTGCAGTTTTAATCGATATTTCATAAAAAGAAATTCAATTAACAAGAGTTATTCCACAAACCTCAATGAAACATTTTTAGATTAACTTTTAATTACCGTCTCTTATAAATATTGGGGGAAAAAACTAAAAAAATAAAATGCATTAATTCTTTTTTCCATATTTGTGATCGTGATCCACGACTTTAAAACATTTAAAAATTAAAATAAAACTTTCAGATTTATGAGATGTCTTTGGAATGCGAATTTTAACTAATTTTCAGGAAATGCAGTTCTTTTATGGGGTAATAAAACACACCTTGGGAAAGAAAAAAAAAAAAAAAAGACGCCATTTTAAACTCTTTAACGGAATTTGAAAATCTGCATTACTTTTTTCTAAATTATTAAATGAACGCATTCTTTGAGATTTTACCACCTCTTTACTGTCAAACAAAAGCCTCTCGATGCTGTTCGTTTTTTGTAAGTTTTGATGCATTCATTATATATATATAATATACTGCTACGATAGAGATGATTGTAATTAACCGAATATACAGCTAAATCGGTACTGTTTGCTTGTAATAATGATACATTTTTTAGATGGTCAAATGAAATATATATATATTTCACATATATATTATTAAGCTGATGGATGGTTTCTGAGGATGGTTAAGCTGATGAGCATTAAAAATAAGAAATCATGAGCGTCACAAACTTTGTAGATATGACTCTAGAGAATTGTAAACTCTTAAAATGGTATTATACCATATTAGCATAAGGAATTTCTGCGAAGCATTACATATAGAATTAAAATTCAGTTCAAGTAGTATTTATTGCTGCTTGTATAAACTTATTTTGCGTTTTGTGACTAGCTAATTCTTTTTAATTTTTTTAAAATTTGTTACATTCACAAAACACAAACATGTACAAAGTACATTTTACATTGAAGATAACAAAAGTCACAGATATATAAATTTTTTTACTATTGACAGTTGCTTCTTTTTTTGTTATTAAGGGGCGTGAAACATGTTCAATCTTTTTCTACGTCACTGCTCTGATTAATTTGTTACGACTTGCGCCACGCATTTGCGCTGTTGTAAGTGCGCAAGCACATTTGACAAGGCTTTCATTTATCTGATTTATTTACGAATTAAATAATGTTTGAGAAGCCTCTAAATTTCAAAACTTTTTTAAATGCTTCATATTAAATCATCATCTGAATTATTTTCTTTGTTTGTATAATCGAAAATGTTAGTTCAGAAGTTAATTAGAGTTTCGGGATAATATTTGATGCCTCCCTGATTTAAGGCTATACGGCCAAATAGAAAACCATCATCAGCTTTATATATATATATGTCACATATATTATTGCAGGCAAACAGTACCGATCTAGCTGTATATTCGGTTAATTACAATTATCTCTATCGTAACAGTTTAATAGAAAATTTAGCTGAGAAGAGCATCGGATCATAGTCATATCATATATGTATATAATATGTGTGTGTTTATTTGCATCTCTGTTAACATTATATTATGAAACATCAGATAAGAAAGTTCCGGAATTTCGAACTTTTAACATTGAATTTTATTCGCTAGAACACAAAATGTAAACATTAGTTCGCGATACTCAAAGAGGGAAATGATATAATTTAAATGACTGTGGATTAAATTTAAGAGCTTGGAAATATTTTTTCTTGCTAAAAAATCTAAATATTTTGTTATCCTTTATGGAAAAACCTGCATCATAAATCATAAATAAGTTTGGAACTTTCTTCAAAATCTGAAGTTAATGGTGATAAATCATGAAAAAAGGTTCCCAATAAATAAAAAAATAGGTAGTATTTTCATCCCAGTTTTGATGTGAAATAAATATTTTGTAATAAATTAGGTTTATGATTAACGCTCATCGAAAAGGAATTCACTTGCAAAATACTTTCTTCATTTCCCATTGTGAAATTTTGTTTCATTATAGAATAGTGAATTTTGGGTTGGAGGGCAAATTTCCAACAGCGTATATATATTTTTTATACATATACAAGGGTTTTTCAGATTGAATGAAAAAGAATTTGCTTACTGAAATTAAGGAAGAAAAAACATTTTTTTTTTTTTCCACCGTACTGTTAGACCTTATAATCCGTTTTCCCCCCTGACATGTATCAATGCTTCCGTTTTAGTTTTATCTTACTGTGTACTGTTTTAGACTGTATAGAATTTTGAAAGTAAGCAAAGGCACTTCATAATTTCCCTGTATAATTGTTTGTGCTAAAGATGAGATACATGGAAGCATCTTATTGTTAAAAGAATGAAAGAAAAATTATTTTACTTGCACAAATTTTTCAGAAATTGATTGCTATTACACAGATGGCTGCGTATATCCATACAATAAAAGTACTGATTTAAAATCGAAAAATACATTACTACCTTAATATATTTCACTGAAATGAAAATTAATTTCTATCATTCAAGTTTCGAATTTAAAAAATCAAAAATTTATTATTTCGAAACATTATTCTTTAGATGTCATTACTGAACAATTTCTGATTGGAAACATTTCTAAATTATTAACAAAAAATTGAAATGATAATCAACCTCTTAATTATTCTAATTTCTTATTATCTAATTAGATGACACCTTTCGTTTTGGGAATTTGCTGTCGTACTGGTTCAATTCAGAATCCATGGAATATTTGAGATGTTTGTAGATTATGTGTAATTTTTGTATTGAATTATAAAATCTTTGAACGATTTAATTCTACCTTAAATGTTTCAGAAGCGGTAATTCAATGCCCATATAATGCACAAGCACGATCAATGAGGTTAAAAAACCAAATATCATAAAACAAAGCATCACAAAATCTATGGGCCAGAAACGGGGACGAATTAATTCTTTCATTCTAGCTGAAAAAATTAAATGCAATTTCCAGACTGGAGCCACTATCAAAATAACTCTAAATATTCTAAATAAAAACTTATATTAACGCGAATTAATTGTTGAAATAACTGGAAACTAGACAATTTGAATTCTACCACATGTATTTATGAAAGCAGAAAATCTAGCATAATGAAGCCCTTCCTTGCTATTCTTGCTCTAACGCTAAGACGTAAATGATCCTCATTTTGATTTTAATGATATTTTAGAAGGATCGACAGGGATGTTTTAAATATGTAGACATTCGAGACCAAATTAGAAGCATTCCAAGAGCAGGAAAACAATATGCTTAGTAAAGAATTTCGTAGAGAATCTTATAACGGCAAAAAATTAAGCTCCCCTGAATAGGGTTTCTTAAAGTTTTTTACTCGCGACCCCATTTGTGAATGGAAAATCGTTCTGCAACCCCAAATGTAAGAAAGTGAAATGTTAATACACTATAATCAGAAAAGAAATTCATTGAATATGGTTATTTAAGTTACAATAAAACATTTTATAAATATATAAAATGTAATATTAAGAAATATTAATCTTAATTAATATAAGTTTTTATTTAGAATAATAAGAGTCATTTTGATAGTGGCTCCAGTCTGGAAATTACATTTACTTTATGGAAATGTTTGTATGTCTATTTCTACATGAATTTTACTTAAATTAAGTCAACTCCTCTACAAACGGCATTCTGATAACAGTTTCAATTTTGGCAACAAAATGGAAACAGCCCTCTCAGTTTTTATATCATCTGTTTCATGGAGAATTCTGAGAAAACAATGAGTTACTATATCAGATCCGCGTATTTGGCGTAGTACGGATAATAAAATGCAGAGCATTATTGAAACCATTCAACTGAAATATAAACTCGGTTAGCGTACAGCTGATGTGTTTTCTCCAAAGTAAAATAAATTAACCATATGATAAGAGGATGAATACATAGTTTTTTTGTATTCGAGTTAATGTTACTGTAATGTTATCAAGTTCTAAAGTTTTATTTTACTTCGTAGTGATTTTTTTTTTCAGATACAGAAGTAATATTTTTTTGCAATCTAATTAAAGGCATTGGTGTATTTTTTCACAATGGCCGGCATTATTTCACTTCACAACTCACACTGAAAAAAAAAAGTGATTAATTTTTATTCTGCCGAGGAAAAAATTTAATGTATTTAATATTCCCATCAAATTAAGGAAATTTAATCCTAAATTTTTTTTAGTCCGCAACGTAATATATTTTCATCTAAATATGGCTGCTTTTTTTATAGGCTTCTGTAAAAGCAAAATCAAGTTCTATCCTCCCCCCCCCAAAAAAAAAAAAATTTTGCAAAATCTTAAGTCGACATGTCCGAGCATTATATGTGTATATATTATTATATATTTAAATGCATAAGTTTTGGGTTTGCTGCTGAAATTATGGAGTTCATATGATCAGTATGTTTAAGATAGATAATCCTTTAATATATTTTGACAGGTCAAATTCGCGCATCGAGGTATCGCATTTTTAAACTTTTAAACTATGTGTCATTCAATGGCGTTAATATTCGAGTCGTGGTTCGATTGAAAAATTACGTGGAATCCATGAAAATCATGAGCATTCCTTGAATGGACCTGTAAGACAATACATTCCACAAAAATAAGGCTTCATCTTATTAAGTAAAAGATAAAACAAAACATTTGAGGGGCTGAGAATTGTGAGGGATTTTTTAAAGCAAACTCACACGAAAAATTATTTTAAATTCCAATGAAATGCAGAAAAATTGGTGTTTCGTTTGTTAACAGTAGAGAACAGTACGATAATAGTATGTGATCTACTGGTTCCGTTTCCCTGAAACGTTAACGACAGTTCGCAGCATCCCATCTCATACAAATAAAACTTTCTTTCCCTCCCCGTGAGCTTTCATTTCCCTTGATTTTTTTCCCATGTAGAGCATTAAATGCTAAGGACCATCAAAAAATCATCATCTACTATCCCTAGAAGGCGTTGCGCTTCACTGATGTCGAAGAACAAAGAACTATAATTGTCCTCTCCCCTCCTATTTTTTGGACTCGATTGCATTTCATTTTTATTTCTCTGCCTTATTCTCTGCCGTAGTTTTTCTTTGTAACGGTTCTATGCAATGTATACACCCTCCATGTATCATTATGTGTCTGTATGACGAAGAACTTGTTACATCTTTCTTCTCTTAACCAGGTAAAGCACAGTGGTAATGAAGAAACCTAGACGGTGCGGTGCTCTTAAACCTAAAATTATCTCTTTCCGGCACGGGAAGTTCACCAAATGAAGTATAGACCTTGTAAGACAAAAAACACACAGGATCATTACAGTTGCGCAATGTTTAGTTTCATTTATTGTTAGCCCAGTTCCTTACACTCATCTATTTATATACTTTTAATGGAGGATCACTTGCGTACAAACTGAAAAAAAAAAAAAAAATGTAATAATTTGAGTTTTTCGTGAGCAAAAAAGCCTTAGCCATATGTTTTAAAGCGATCTAAATAATAGACTTATAGAATCCTCATACTAATTAATCATTCTGTGTTGCTGATATTTTCTACTTCACATTATTCTGCTTTTCATAGAAACTCTTCTTATAAATTTAATAAGTTTACTTTTTGGCCATAAACATGAGTTATAAAAATTTTAATTTATTTTTAAAATCAATCGCGCTAAGTGTTGTAGCGGTTGCCTGTTGATTGCTTCTTGGCTTCAGAACTGGAGGATCGGAAGCTCAAAACCCGATTTCACTAAAAGTCTGCTGTATATGGACATCCTTTGCACTTCAAATTTGTCGTGAGTAAAGCATCTCATTGATGTGGTATGGAAGTGAAGGGGGTGGCTGACGGTTCAAGTGTTCTCCTGGACATCTGACTACAATTTAAAATTATTCTTCATGTAGAAATAGCTGTAATGTAGCTTCGAAAAAGGACATTAAATGAATTTTTCAAAAGAAACGTAATTTTGTTGGTGCGATTTTATTTAATTATTTTTGTCTCTCTCTTATCAAAATATTTTCTCTATTCACGAGAGCTGTATTTCTTAATCAATAATGTTAATAAAGAAAATGATTTTTTTTTCAGATGTTTCATATTTATCATGAATTTTAAGATAACTTTGTGAAAAAGTGAATCATGCATGGTAATGTTACGAGTCATTATTAGCAATTTTTATATTATATAGTTAACACATTCAATTTTTTTGAATATCTTGAGTGTATTTAACAAATATACCAAAGTGTGACATTTAAAGTATCGACACCGAGCATTTTGAATTAAAAAATAGAATATATTTCTGAGGTTTCCAGAGATATTGAAGTTTTTATCTCCTTATTAAAATGTTTCGTTCTGCTGCTTGGTTTTCAGCTCGTGAGGCTATAGAAAAGCCTTTCAAAAACTGCCATGCAGTGTCATGACGCTTCTCAAGACTAATTTTATGGGGTGCGCTTTCTCTTTGACAAACAGTAATTATATTATTATTACTGTTCTTAGGCAAAATTTCGAAGAATATAGCAGCAAAATTTCGGTCCCGCACTATCTCAAAAAGTATTAACAAAGCATGAACAAAATCTAAATATACAGTGAATTCAATTGTGCTAGTCGAGTTCCTGATTAAGATACTGAATAAAAAAAATCGCGATCGCATCATCTGGATCTCAGATAGTTTTGATTTCTAAATTTTCTGACCTAAAATGTGAACATTAAAAATAAGAAATCATGAGCGTTACAAACTTTGTAGATATGACTCTAGAAAATTGTAAACTCTTAAAATGGTATTATACCAGCATAAGGAATTTCTGCAAAGTATTACATATAGAATTTAAATTCAGTTCAAGTAGTATTTATTGCTGCTTGTATAAACTTATTTTGCATTTTGTGACTAGGTAATTCTTTTTAATTTGTTACATTCACAAAACACAAACATGTACAAAGTACATTTTACATTGAAGATAACAAAAGTCACAGATATATAAATTTTTTACTATTGACAGTTGCTTCTTTTTTGTTATTAAGGGGCGTGAAACATGTTCAGTTTTTTTCTACATCACTGCTCTGATTAATTTGTTACGACTTGCGCCACGCATTTGAGCTGTTGTAAGTGCGCAAGCACATTTGACAAGGCTTTCATTTATCTGATTTATTTACGAATTAAATAATGTTTGAGAAGCCTCTAAATTTCAAAACTTTTTTAAATGCTTCATATTAAATCATCATCTGAATTATTTTCTTTGTTTGCATAATCGAAAATGTTAGTTCAGAAGTTAATTAGAGTTTCGGGATAATATTTGATGCCTCCTTGATTTAAGGCTATACGACCAAATAGAAAACCATCATCAGCTTCCGTAATGACAAATTATAAATTAAAGGTTAATTTACCATGCTAATAAATTCGCGTAATCGATTCATTAATTTCGGATATTAATTTTCTTTCTGAGTCATTTTCAGTGATATTATTTTTACTAAGAATTATTTATTGTCGTCTTATTAGAAGTTCTTTCTTTTAATTAATGTTTATAACAAGGAACCACATCATCCTTCATTTCTCTATCCTTTTTTAAATAGATAAATGCATGATTTTTAGATTAATTTTTCAAGCAATCATACTAATTTAAATTAATTCCGTTGTGCTTTTTTAAAATTTTTGATCGTGTTGAAGAGTAAATCCCCATTTTATGTGAATCAAAGATCATATATATTGTGTGTAAAAAACATATTTATAAATCATTTTTGATAAACTTTTAAGTTCTTTCGTTATCAAATACTGCTGCTTTTTTGATTTCTCTACTCAAGATGTTGAGGGAGGGGGGTCGTAATTCTAAAAGGACAAATTGCCCCTTAATATTCATTCGATTGTTATCTAATAAATTTTAAATACTTGAGTTTAATTCTCATAAGGTAGTGATAATATTATCTCAGTTTCTTTCAGCAGCTTTAAAATATATCCAATCTTTTATCAAATACACTGCTTGTTTCCCAGTATATGAAGAGAGGATGTTCTCAGTAAATGTTTCCTCTTCGATCTGCGTATTAACTTTACTAAACATTTTATTACGATTTATATTCTATTATTAATATATTTTTGAATGGGAATTTGATGCCGCAGTTTTGAAAACACACGAGTTAACTTGTGAGCGGTCAACAATATGTTAAACGGCAACCACACGTTTCATGTATTATTTCACATGAATGCTTGATAATCTTTTTCATATAAAAGTTTCTTTTGGTAAATTGTTTTCGAATTGCAATTTATATCAGTCAAATAATTTATCAAGAATTGTGTTCCATAATGAATCGACATGTACTGACGTATGTATTATTTCACTCAAGATTGATTGAATTTTTTTATATAATTTTGAATCAAGCTCGCAACATCATTTCTTTCCTCAAAACATAATAAAAAGACGTATTTTATGGTGTATGATAGTGCGTCGAATTGCGCATCGAGTTTGTATTATATATCATTATGGTAAACCTATATTCCATAAACGACTGCTGTTAAATTATTGATTTGAATCGAGTTTTCAAATATGTTACCAAGAACTGTATGTCGGCGTCCTGGCCTAGGAGTAGCGTGTCTTCGCCGTGATCTGGGTGTCCTGGTTCGGGCATGGTTATTCCCTACCCTATGTTCTATCTGTGAGGTGTGTGAAAGAGCCCCCTGTAAAAAGGGGTTGTGCAAGCGAATATGTGTGATATCTTCATATGAGCTGGAAGTCAGACTTCTGCCTTCGGGTGCTCATGGGCTTTTGCCTTCAGAAGCCACTGGACACTCAGCTTAAATCGCTGACAGTTCGTCAGCGGGCGTGTAAAAGTGTCCTAAATAACAACAAGAAGAAGAAGAATTGTGTTCTATTGTAAATTGAAAGGTTGAAATTTTCTGTGTCATTTAAAGAAGACTTTTTGCATTTCTTTTTCTCAATTTTAATTCAACCTCGCTTTTTGCCAAATGTCTTACTAATTTTCTGAATTATGAAGAAAGAGTTTACCTTCGTAACTTATTGTTAGTCGAATTTTATATGGAGTTTGTTAAATATTTTGACTCGAACAGCATTTCACAGAGCACAGACTTAAATGCAGTTTCACACAAGATTCTCATGCCCTTCATACCATGTATTTCTCTTCTAAAGTTTTAAATAAAGTTGACTTCATATCATTTTTGCCCTAAAACATCAAAAAAAGATATATCTTAGTAGACGATTCTTTGTCGAGTTTATAAAATATCCGAGCGTCATGAACCACATTTCATAAATGATTATTTGTCGAATGGCGCATGGGGTTTTTCTAATGCTCTTTTATCACGAACCATATCCAACATGCGCCGACATACATATTATACTTTTCGAAATCCTCCTAAGGATCTTTTATTGTCTTTTCTTTTGATATTTTTCTTCCTGTCTTCTGCTAGGAAGAAGCTGTTAACAAAGATACCTAAAAAAAATACTACCGTGAAATTATTCTGTTTTCAGCAAGGCGTAGTTCGAAAAAGCAAAGGAAGAAGAAATAAGAAGGGAAGAGAAAGAAAAAAATTGTAATAAAGTAAATAAATAAACCCAAATATTTGACAGTAGGGACAGGCAGGGAAACCCCCCATCGTATCTTTTCAACTTGAAGCTATCTCAAATCTTGTTATCTGCGGCATGCCATCAAGCGGTTGGTGCGGCTGCTTTAAAAATGTGTGAAGGGAGGGGGATGTAGTTGAGATTAGTTGGGATTCGTTTTTTCCTTCGTGGGGTACAGAGGTATCCTGTCAAGACGACATGAAGGGTCAAATTCACAACAGGTCAAATTCTGCTTGCTTCTGCACAAGAGGATGCAGACATAAGATGCTTGAATTCAAGGTTCTATCTTGCTAACCCTGAGAAAAAAAAAAGTATTTATTTAGAAATCTAGGTCTAGGATGGAAATAAAAAATATCGGACTTGAAATAATCCGTAGTTACATCCGAGGTTCTTTTTAAAATTTTATTTGACCCAAAGTTATGAAACTCAGTACATCAGATAGTGTGTGGCAACACTATAATGATGTGCAAGAATTCAAACCTTCACGTAGTAATTTCCTGACATTTCGGAATTGATTTTCTAAGAAATATTTTATACAGCAGGATTTAAAAGATTTCTCTTTGGCATAATGGAAGAAAAAATGATGGGTATCTATTCCGTTCTGTTCCTTGCTTAACTTTCGTATTTATTATTACTAAAACAAGATTAGAATTTTTTTTAGTTAGTCAGATTTTGCTTTTTTTAGTTAGTCAAATTCTGATTTCTGATTTTTTAACATATTCGCAGGCAACAAAACATTTTGATGAGCGAAAATAAGCACGCAATTTACTGTCTCATTGAACTGAACCTCATAGCATTCGCGTTATTTTACGTCTTATTTTTAATATTTAGACCAGGTTCGAGGATTCAGAAGAAAAATTCTGTAGCTTTTATTAATTATTTTTTAGAATTTAATGTATCAAAAGTATCATATATCGAAACTTATCATTTAATTTGATAATATAACTTATTAGCATCGCCATTAAACACATTATCATTTAAAATGTTTTCATACGTGTGCATTTCTCCTAGAGAATCTAGGATAAAATAAGTAGGTACGTGGAAATAATTTTTTATAATCAAGCTAGATACAAACGTTAAAAACATTGCACTTGCTGATTAGTTGTGAGTGGTTTTGGATTTGAATTTGGTAGTAAATTATGTATTTGTTTCAAGATAAATCTTCTATTGCTATCTTAATTAAATTCGAATTATTTAAAATTTATATTAACTGATTAACAAAATAATTTAACTTCGCATTGTAAATTTGATGTTTTTCTTACTTATTCAAAATACTACGTGTAGTTCTTACTTTCATGATTAAGTAAATTCTCTCTTTTTGCTCTGTAAATAAATAATCGGAAAATGCATTTAAAAAAATCCCATGTCTATGAATTTAGACCCCCCCCCACCCTTTAACCATAAGCTTTTTATGCTGTATTCAAGCTCAATACAAAAGCATCGATTCATGAAGTAAGGATTTCAATAGGAAACCCTAATATTATTTTCTTGATGGAAAGAGGAGAATAAATCCCAACATTATTCTTTTTATTTCTCGATTTTCCCAGGATTGAAGAGAGGTGGGCTTGCCGAAAGGCCCCGATGTTAAAAGTAGCAATTTGTCCCTCCTTTTTGTTTCAAACTTTTGTGAAATGTAACTCTTCCAAGATGAGTCATGACTTTTATATAATAAGGGGAAAAAGAAAAAAAAATCCACACCTCTGAAATAAAAACAACAGCTAATGATAGAAATTTGCATAGAATTTTGTTTGTTTAAAAAATTAATGATCAGTATAAAAATTTGGAGTGTAGCTGATGGTACAATGGCGCCTTTGGACACGACGCCATGGTGTGTGGCGGCACTTTTTTGTTTCTATGTCAAGAAATACCCCTGTGTTGTCTATTATTAAATGAATATTTCTTTTATGGGAATCTTCACTCATTGCAAAATCCAGTTCGAATAGTTCAAAGCTGTCTGTACCTTGCGATTAACTTTTTTTGTTTGTTTGTTTGTTTGAGATCTCCCAAATAAAATAAATAATTTATTCCTTGCCCAGTAATGAACACGTTAATTTTTTTTTTCAGTTATGCTTCACGGAAGGCAAAAATTTCTCACACATTAAAAACGCATTAAAAGTGTGAAAATGTTAAATAGTTTCGAATGTTATTTGAAGTTCAAGGGCAGACGATATGCTTGAATATCAAATGATTCCGTGGGAGTTCTCAAACAATGGAGAGCAATAATTTTTTCTTTTTCCAAAAAAAGAAAATTAAGAATTTTTTGGCTTAGAGAATGAATTTACTTTCCTCCTCCTCCTCCTCCTTCCCTCCCAGCTTTAAAGTAAAAGCAATTTAATGCATTTTAATATATCAGGAGCTATGATATTAAATGTTTTCTTCTTTGTTCCTACAAAAATTGATTAATAGTTTTTCTGATTATTAAATAATTCTTGTTTTTCATACAAAGAAATTCTTTCTTTCTTTTTTTTTTTTGTTTTGTTTTCGAATTTAATTTCTTACTTAAATTATGCAGGTTTTATTTAATGACAAACGCTGAAACAAATAATTGCTCTGCAAAATATTCAGCTGTTTGTGAAATCATGAATATTTCTTTACTATGATTAACTAAATGAAATATAAACTAGAATACGTCCATCGTTTATTGTTCTAATTAAGTTAGTTTATTTACAAAATAGTAGCTTATATTTTAATTCCAAGAAATGTTCCATACTCTAAAGGATTTCTTTGCTGTAGATAATATATAAATAATCAATGATCTGTAGTATAATATGTAGAAAAACAATAAGAGCTAATGAGGTCCTGCTCAGAATATATGGTTAACTGTAATTTGTTCCTAAATAAAAGTTACAAAAAAGTTCTGTTTTAAATGTTTTACTTTCACTTGTGTGTAATAAAACTTATTCGACCCAAGTGTTGAAGTTCAACATTTTCTGCATTCCCCGCCGTAATATTTTTAATCTTATCTCAGAAATCCCGCATTTTTACATGCACTATCTAACTCCACATATTTTGGCTGAAACTGGGATTTCTACTCTATCATAAAACCATCACTATATGGGTATTAAAAAATAAATAATGGGTCATTCATTTGGCTAGTTTGTAATAGTGCTGGTTGTTATGCAAGGCATGCGTTTGAACGGCATAGTTTAGAAAAGAGTGCGTTATGTGGTTATTATTCCCAGTCGAGTCGTGTGTCGCATTCGATGTAGACGGAAGAAGATGAGACTTTGTGGATTCATGAGCGGTCTAGCCACAAAAAAGAATTCTGGATCTCGCAAAAGAAAGAATGAGAAGAGGAAAATAGAAAAAGAAAAGCACTTCTAGCCAAATCCGGTTTCCAGTTTCTCCATAAGATAATATCCATCCACCATAGCATGTGCCAGGGGGCAGGTTGCCTCTCATAGTAATAGAGAGAAAAAAACATCACCAAAAAATATGAGCTTGGTGATCTGTATCTACAGCACAGATACACTACTTTAATATTCCGCTGATAGTTCGGTCTACGGGGAGTGGACCCGGTCAAGCAGCCCCTATTTAGGGAGGGGACAATGGAATGTTGACTATGGGGGTTGCAAAAACTAGGTGCGTCTCATTGCTGAAGCAGCACATTTACTGCATTAATCATGACAATGTGTCTGAGCCTCCCTCTTGCATCCATCCAAGCATCTCTACGCGGGTTTTTGTCTGAGGGTTCCGTTCGCCTGAAACCTAGCCCATTCCTACTTAACCTTTGCAGCATCTTCGCTTTTATTTATTTTGATTGGGCTTCTTTTGATTTATTTCCTGATAGATGTAAACTATTTGATGCTTCAGTTGTTTTGGAGAGTTACGTACATACAGGGCTAACTACCACACCTCCTGACTTGCGTGTTTGTATTAAAAATGAAAAATAAAAAGAATTGCTGAGCAACTTCTTCCCATGGACATTACTTGGCCTCACTTTATCTTTTAGCGCGTTGCTTTTGCTTTCTTTTTGAAATCTTGTTATTTTTATTTTTTACCCCTCCTTCATGCATTATCGGTAAAAGAGGAATAATTAAAGAGCTTAGCTCGGTAATATGCCTCGCTGATCATTTCCTCTGTTTGAAACAGAGCTGGGGAATATAAATTAATGCCATCAGATGTCCAGCCAGCACCTTGTTCCACTCCCTTTTTCAAGCGCATACGAAAACTTCATTGGTAGTTTTTTTTTTTCTTTTCCTTAAGCAAAACTTTTACTAAATGCGTGAGCAGAAAAATTTTTCTGGAAAAGTCAAGGTATTTTTAGCAGATACCTGCCAGAGACAGATATCACTCAATGACTTTTTTCAAGGATGGCCACACCATCATTAGAAGATGGCATATAATTTTTTAAATACTTTTACGAGGTTCGTAAGCAGAAGATTTTTGGAAATGTGACGACGTTCTTAACTTACATTTATAAATTAACTTTCATCTCCTAATACTTCATTGAAAAGTTATGAACAATTTTTTTTCTAAATAAAACTTATTAAATGCTAAGTATCAGAATTACGTGGGCAGAAATAAGCCTTTTGCTAATTTGAAAATATTTTTAACTGATAGTTATTATGGTCAAATTTCTGTACAAAAGAATAGTATGTGTGACGAAAATAAATTTGCCTTTCAAAATCTGCTAAAATGATATGCTTGAATTGAGTTTACTGTTGTGATTGGACACTTTGAACTCGTTACTTTTTAAAACAATTTTTGAACAATCTAAAATTAAGAAAGGCCTAAAAGAATATTTTTTCAAACATAAAAATGCTTAAAATAGAATTTAATAATAATAATAAAAAAAACTGCTGCTTTCATTTTAAGTTACTTTATTTTTTGTTTAAAAATTGTATTTATTTATTTATTTGTTTCTCGACATATATTTTACAATAGAAATAATGATGAAAAAATTTGTTGGCGTTGTTCGAAAACTTGATATTCAGTTGTTAATATTTCAACTTCTTTTATGAAGATGCATCGTAACCTGGCGATAAGGTTGGCATAAAGAACAGTGAATCGTCGATTTGAAACCCGATTCTACTAAAAAATATGCTGTGATTATAAACCTTATGCATTTTAACTCCTTAATCGTCATTTCCGTGTGTCATACAGGCATTAAATTACCATTTCTCAAACTTATAAAATTAAATAAACTTCTGAAAAAAATCCTTCAATAACGCTATAATTTGATATAACAAAAATGCATATAATCCAAGTATTCTATGGATTTTTAACTGAATCAGTAAGATAGCACATACCTGAAAAGGAAAGAGTCGTCTAAATATACAATAAAAGAAAGAAAATAGATGAGGGGTTGGAACTGTTATCGTCCATGAATCTTCTTATTTTTTAAAGTGTGGAAATTTAAAAAGAGGAATACCGACTTAAAATTAATCCTCGTTTTCTGAATATGATTCAAAATTAACATGTTCTTTGCAAAATAATTGTTATATGCCTTAAAAGTGGGACGTTAATTTAATAGTGCGCAGAAGCATGAAAAATAAGTAGTCATTTGAAATGTGTAGCAAAAAAGGTTGAATTCTTAGTTATATATACTCTCTAATTTTATTTTAATAGTTTAGAGCGAGAAATACCCTCAAAACAGTGTTATGAATTCAGTTTGATTATTTCTGTAACATTTTCTTAAATTATAAATCTTTCCTCTTTCAATTTGCGTTACAAATTTTGTAATGCAAATTAAAAGAGGCAACATTAATAATATGTTTTATTAAATTATTAAAACATTTATAATCTATTTAAAATTATTTCATTATAATGCTGCATTTTATTTTTCTTTACAGAAATGTCAACTTGAATTCACATGTGGTTCGTTTTATCTACAATAATTTTGATTTAATCTTCTAGAAAGTCACACTTATCGAGCATTTCGAGAGTCTTTCTTAAGTCTCCTAATCTATTCAGCTTAAGGACAATATAACTTAGTTAATCTAACCAATTTCGTTGAATCTTTGACATCGATCATTCGAATGCAGATTCTTTATTTGAGTTTGTTTAGTTTCGCTTAGATGTGGAGTTTACTGATGACATTAAAGTTTGTAAACTTTCTCCGTTTGTATGAATGTTGTGTGAAATATTAATTATTTAGCATTAAACCTCAATCTATGATTAAGTATGTAAAACAAGACTCACCCGAATAGAGTAATTTACTCTGATCTTTTGTGAGCTGTGCAACGATGTATTTCTTTTGTTTCAAACATCACAAGTATCTTGCTTTGCATTCCTTCAAATTTATATTAATTATTGTGTATATGATTTTGTTATTTTTTTTTAAAAAAATTACAATCAGAAACTTTTTGTATTGACTTTCACATATTCAGATTAGTACTATTAACATAAATGGCTAACATTTTTAATCTCTTGACGGATGAATTTATTTAACCTCCTAAGCAGATCCATATTCCATCTTATTTCGGATTTTTATTATTATTTCCATCCCTATAAGAACTTAAAGATCAGTTGAGATACTTAAGTGCCTTCGTGTTTTTTAATTAATTGCTTTTCTAATTACAGATATATTTTGATTTAACTATCAAATTATGATACTTTGATTTAAATATAAAAAAAATTTGCTGTTTGAAGCACTTGTTACACCCGTCATGGTATTCTTAATGATTTGTACATTTAGAGTTTTTAATTTATTTTAACCTTTTGACAATTAACGGTGCATTGCGCCAATCGTTGAAAATTAGTTTAAATAGTTCTTAGTAAAAATAATTTGAAGGGGGGGGGGGCAGATTTGTCTTATTCAGAATCTATTCTGTTCACCTGTGTAAACAATGGAATGATGTTTTTTTTTTTTTTTTTTTTTTTTTTTAAATTCACTATCAAAAGGTTAAATCTATAAAAAGGAATGTAAAGTTCCTGTCGTGAAAACTTAAAATATATATATATATATATATATATATATATATATATATATATATATATATATATATATGAATATGAAAAAAATATATGATGAAATATTCAGGCAATCACGTGATTAGCACATTTGCTGTCGTGGCTCACTCTTCTGATTCGGGTCCTTTATTTAATTCGGTGACACTTTTACTATTGCTTTAGTAGATAATGGTATTGGTAAGCGTGAATCTCGGGCGTGAATCAAATGGCGTCCGCCAATTGGCCAATTTGCCTATAATGGTGTATTTTTTGACATTTTTCATTGCATGCATTCAAAATTATGTGAAGCTCATTTTTTTTCTAATATTCCATGAAATAAACTAAATAATTATTGTTAACTTACAGAAAAGTTCTAGTAAACTAAAAAAAGATATTGTTTAGTTGTCACATTGTATACGATATGCTATTCATTTATTTGAAACTGCGTGAATTTATTTTAAGCTTTGCCTTAACTACGTTGATCCCATTGGCTCACCAATTTTCTATTTTAAAGCATACGCATTCGGTAATCGATAAATATTTTTAGTTGCGATATCTTGTGCCCCCTTGTAAAAAGGGCTTGTGCAAGCGAATGTGATGCGTGAGTAGCTAAGACGTACTCTTGGCCCTAGTTGGCGCTATTAAAACACGAGATGCTCCCTTGGCTTAAAATCGCTGCCTTCGTCAGCGAACTTGTCCATAGCAAGTGCCATTATAAACAACAACAACCACAGTTGAGATATCTCAATAATTTGGGGGGGCAAAATAAAATATTTCATAATTGTCACACTTTACACGATATTTTATTCATTTATTTGAACACATATGAAGTTATTTTAAGTGTGAGGTATTCTTCGTTAATCCCCATGGGTAACCAATATTCTGTCTTAAAAGCCATACATTCTATCAAAATAACGTTAGATAATCTAAAAACATTAAAACAATATGGATACATGAATAATTTGATGATCGAATTAATTTTGCAGCAATGTTGCATACAATATTTATTATTAAATGCATATTGTGGACAGAAAGATCTAAAAACGGATTATCATCATTAAGTGTCATCGCTAATATATTTTTATTTTCTGCACATTTTTTCTAGTTATTTTATGTTAAACCTATTTGACTTGGCGTTGTGGATGAAAAAGTTAAGGATAAGTTTTTCATCCACATTTAACACATTTAGATGTTTAGAAAAAAAGAAATAATATATAATAATTGCAATTCTTCTTCTTCGGAGATACCTATTCGTACATATCATTAGAAGAATCCAAATTTCTGATTCCAGCAATTTTCACTGCTGTTCGGATACTGAGCCCATGAAATTACGCTGTTGGGATGAAAATCGATTCCATGGGTAGTGTTTAGTGGGAGATTTAAGGTCGGCTTAATATATATTTTATCCATGTGCTGTTTATCAAAAGAAAAGATCAGAAATAATTCTACTCTTTCTTTTTCTTTCGCCGGCTACAAAACAACAAGTCCGCTTACTAAAAACCAGGAAATTTTTATCTTCTTCACTCACTAGATGCTGCTGTTGTTTTGTTTACAGAAATTCAGTCTTTTTTTTATTAGTATTTTCTTTCATCTCTCTCATCCAAATTACGAAGAGTTGGGACATAATTTGGCGAACCGAGACTTCGGCATTGTCTGAAACTGGGGTCGCTGGCAGTGAAAAAGTCTAGAACAAAAATTCATATCTAAAAGCCGACGGCGAAACTAAATATTCGAGACAATGCCAGATGAAAAGCCTATTTGGGCGGATCCCCCTTCAAAACTTAAAAGAAGGGCCCAGTGACAATGGTACCATGCCGTGTGGGAGTGAAGTATAAAGCATCTTCAAAAAGCTATGATTAACGCTAGATTCCTTCGTGAAACTTTTGATTCCTGTTTTTGTTGCTGGGATGATAAATTTTTGCTTTGTTTGCTTATTTATATATATTTATATGTTTCTTCAGCTCCCCCGTTTTTCATTTGAGAAGGCTCGTTCTACTGCTAAAAGATTTTTATTAGTTAGCTTTTCGTATGAAATGCCTGCTATCGCTGGAGTTTGAAAACTGTTGTTGAGGTCCAGTTCCTGTTTTTTAATGGGCTGCTTTCAAGATTAAAAGGAAAAGAACTCGAGAGGCGGTTTGCGGTTGTTGTTCTTTTCCTTACTTCCTTTTTAACTGCAAAATTTATCTGCTTAAGATTTTCTAGGATAGAAAACTCTTATTATGAACATATCAAAAATGAAATGAGACAGCTGTAGTCATACAGGCTCTGAGAGCTCTGTAATTTTTATATGGCCATCTTATTTTTCTTACTTATAATTGAATAGAATTGGCAATTGACTTAGAATAGTGCAAGGAATAAATGCTTTAACTGATATCTTAAGACACTGAATAGATTACCTGGAATTAAATGCATAATTTTTTAATGCTACCGACTGATATTAATGTTCTAATTTTTCTTTATTCGAGATTTAGTCGATATTCGATATTTAACAATTCACGCTTCTTAGCAATTTAAAATCTAATTAGATGTTTATAATGCTTAGCTGGTTGCAATCGCCGGTTAAATTCCTTTAAAACGATGCAGTTACTTTGATTAGCAATCAGAATTAGTAAATGAGATCTTAGTAAAGGTCTGTCTATATTGTTTGAATAAAAAAAATTGAATTATAAAGCTAAAGAAGGTTTTTAGGCTAAAGAATGCGTGCAATCTAATGTCCCCGTAGCAGAGCGAGGATATTAGTCAATATTTCAACTATTAGTAGACAAATTTATGTCATTATTGGCTATATGACTACCACTGAGAGTATCATAATTTTAATGCTGACCAAGACATTTTTTATTATTTGAATCATAAAGAAGTTTATTTGTTCATCTCTTGCTTCCTTTCTCTTCTATCATATTGCATGCATTTCAAGAATTCATAAAATTTGTTTTAAAAAAAAGATTTATTTATTTTTTTGATAAAAAATAGAATCCACGCTTTTTTTTTTTTTTTTTTTCAAATACAAGCCATGAATTTGTCTGCATCTTTGGAAATGTGACTGCCATTGAAAATCTCTTAATTTTCATGTAGTCCAAAACATTTTTCTTTGAATCATAAAGATATTTATTAGTTCTCGTTTTCTTCTTCTCCTCTTTCATATTGGATTTATTCCAACCTTCAGCCGATGGATAGTAAAATTTGTTCCAGAAATAAAAATTAAAACAAAAAAAAAATTATTACCAAAAAAAGCTTTTTTCGTCTATTTTTTAAATTAAATTCTGTTGGAAAATATGTGTATGATAATAAGAATCTCTTGATAAGCTCATTTCAATTCCTGGCAGGTATTTTGTTTCATCTTATTCATCGAAGTTTTTAAACTATGGATTGCAATTTCATCAGAGAAATAGAGAATATGTATATTATTTTAAATGCAACACTGAATGCACAAACGTAATACAGACTTTCCGCTCATAATCTGGTTCAATAAAATTACCTTTTAAAGATGCTCATGAATGCGATCTGTCTTTGTTTCTTCAAATGGCCTCATTTCAATCGTTTACAGATTTTGTTTCATCCTTTTGGACAGATTTTTTGATCACAGTTTTAACAGAGAAAAAGCAAACATAAATATCAAATTGGAAAATTCTAAACAAATTTCAAACGTTTGCAGTAAAATCTGCAAATGATATTCTCAGGCAGAATTTCTTTTTATGATGATTAATGTGTATTGGTGTTCTAACAGAATACTTCTGATGTTTTTGCTTAATTTTCTTAATTGTGGCTTTTAAATACATGTTTTACGAGTGCTACGCTAATAACTAATGTAAACAACAATATTGCTTACTATGTTAATACCTTATGATGAGCGTAAATTGTAATAAATGGTAATTGTGCGGTATCTGTCCCTATATGATGATGGTTATTTTAAATATTTCTTTTTTTCTGTAGTTGTTTGATCTTTAAGTTTTAAACATCTTTTAAAATATATGGATTCGCGTAATTTTTTTAAAATTAGGACAAGAAATTCCTCATTCAGATATGCATTTTTGTAAAGCTAAAATCCGTATATATGAGTTGCTACTTTCCGCTTTGAATTAAAAAATGTTTTGATGTCGTCTTGCCTAGTTAGTTCAATTTGTTGGCAGATCAGTTATTAGCTTTTGAATTTCACAAGTATGTATTTGTCTCAAATGAGTATATAATTTCAGTAATATTCATATAAATTTGGTAACATTTTAATACATATGTTTTATATAAATTAGAGCTTTATTTTAAATTTTTTTGACCAGTTATTTTTGATATGTAATTTTATGTTTTCCAGTATTTTTTCGTGCGAAATTTCTTCATGGTTTGAATATTAATTTTTTTTTTTTGATAAGTAAATAAAGTGCTCTGATAAATATATGCTTCACCATTTTGCAAAGCTTAAAAATAGTTTCATGAATATTTATGATTTATTAATGCTGCTCTACGATGATAATATTATTATACAATTAGTGATATTTTATGATTTCATAATGCATAATTATATATACTAATCAACCTTTTTTCTTTCTTTCTTGTAGGTATGTACCCCATTTCTTATCTTTCCTCAAAATGATGCGATTTGGTGAGATCTCGAAATAATTTTACTGGTATTCTCCTTACAAGCATTAATAGTACGTAATACGATTTATTTCTCCATTTAGAGACTTATTATTACTGCTTTAATTAATGCCCGTCACCTACTTAGAAATTTTTTCAAATCTGGACTGTTTAGAAAGTTTCTATTAAAAAAACATTTCTTTAAAATTCTTGATTTATTTTTGATTTTTGTTGCTATTCAAATGATGCATATTTACGAAAACGAATTTTTAAATTTATTGGCATATCATACTACTTTAATGAATGCCCATCATCTACCTATAAGTTTTACATCACCTGACAATCATTTGTTTAAAACTTAATTTATTATTTTTCATGTTGATGGCAAAATGACCCTTATTTTACGGAAACGGAATTTTTTTAAGTTAGTCAAATCATATTGCTTTAGTTAACGTCCATCATTCACTTATAAATTTTTCACACTTGTGATTGTCTATGAATGTCTTGTATATAAAAACTTTTGTTTACTTTTGCTATTGATACTAAAAGAGCCCATACTTAGAATACGAATTTTTAAAACTAACAAAAGCAAGTAGCCACCAACAAATGTTGCCATTGTTACTGCCTTTAAAAATATTCTGTAAAAAAAAAAGTTGAAAGCTTTTAAAATTGACTTCCTTTCTGTTATTACTTCTGAAATAGCCCATATTCGTGGAAGATCGGCAATATATCTTTGTGCTATAGTTAACTTGTAAAAGTCTGCGTTTATCTGTCCTCCGATTGCCATTCTTTAAAAAAGATAATTCGTCCATTTGAAAGGACTGCACGTATTTCCGTTTTCGTCTGCGCAGTCTGATTTTATTTCATTTTGTTAATTTGTATATCTTCATCTTTTTCAAGCTGCTCTTGAGATGAACAGTTTGAGAGATATTTTGTAAAGTAATGACATAAATTATATCCAAGTTCGAAAAACGGGGGTGACTTTCTTGACTACAATGTCAAAACTGAAAAATTCATGTTATTTTTTTTTTTTAATAAGAAAAGAAATGGCTTTTGTTTCCTTTGTTTCATTCAAGAATGCACATATGTATCTTTTTAGTTTTTCAGTCTTGATTGTTCTTATAATTTTTGATAACTCCTTATATCTTGAAAAGGGGGGAGGAGCAAACACTCCTTTGATTTTTATTTCGCATATTTTTTTCACTGTTTTATTTTTATTGCATAGTAAGAGTTTAATAAATCTGACAATTCATACATAATTTTTGTAGCAATCGAACTATATACTATTGTGTATTTTTTCATTACTTGAAACTTTGTAGTTAACATTCAACTTGTATTATTAAGGTCTTAAGTGAATTTATTTAATATGTATTTGCTAAACAAATTAACGAACTTCAATTTACTTAAGAAAGAATATTTTTTACTGTACAATCACTATCGATTTTTAATGGAATCAAGTAACCAATCTTTGACTTTCATATCATTTTGCTGAGACTCTGTTCAGGATGCAGCGATTGTAGAATTATCTTGAAAGTAAAATTTTACTGTTCCAATTAACCTGTTCCCTGTCTCTGCCTTAATTATCTGTTTCGCTGTTTTTACATTTATGAAAGTTGATTTTTCTGTTTCACAAGAAAGTATTTTTTGAAGATTAGGTTCGAAATAGAAATATCTAATTTCGGAAATGTTATTTTTGAATTTCTGTCTTCTGCTTACCCATATGTTATTTAAAGTTTTAAAAATATATTCGTAAGTCGGATTAAGAAAAGCGATTTTCAAGTGATGTTGAAGGTGTAATAGGGCGGTCAGTTTCATTAAAATATTTTTTTAATTCATTTCCCCGTGCTTTCCATAGTTTAAACTGCAGATGCCTCCAAAACGGGAGGTTGTTTTATTATCGCTCTATATTTTCCTAAATTTCAACTGACCATTTTTCTGCCATTTTTGTGAAGATTAAACATATACGTGTTACTTATCCATTAGACAAAAAAATTTATTTTACGATCACCTTTAACGAATACTGAACAAATCAATACCATTTCTATATATTATATGTGTAATATTGCGATTTCAAAATGAAGCTTCACCCCCACCCCCCCTCCAAGGGATTTTTGTTTTGGTTGTTGATGCAATTAATATGGAATTTTTTAAACTCTTCACGCCATTCAGAATCAAATCTGTATACATTTAAAAAATTATTTTCATTTAATTTGAAACATGTTTTGTTGCGAAAGATGTGATCATTTCCAAAAACTCACAAATTGGCACCAATTTCGTCTAAAACCATCTCTATATTCTAGACGTATTTTGGCATCATATCAGATCGTGCTTTAATTGAATCATTGTTTATATTTATGTCTCTTTGGAGTATTGTTTTTATCTCAGTAAAAAACATGGCCCTTGCTTTTCGTATCCACTTTTGTTAAACCAGGAGGATACTTAACAAAACTGTAAAGTATGAGGAATATATTAGCAGGAAATTAAACAAATATATTGCTTATCTTAATCATGTAGACTTAAATACTATTATTGATATTGTGCTGAATCGAACGATGCAAGTTTCTTGGAATCAAACGAGGCTTCCTGAAGCCTCGTTTCTCTTTACCTGTGAAATTTTTCTAAATCATTATTCATGTCCAATAATTTGATAGCAATTATGCGAAATTATCCGTATTAATTTGAAATAAAAATGTTTCCTATTAATCATAGTAGAAAGAATGTTTAACATAAATTTATTAATTCTGGAATGGATTTGAGTATTCGGAATTGAACATCGAATTATCGTACTTTTATATTTAGAAACTAAAACTAAGTCATGTATAGTTGTTGCTGTTCGAATATTCGGTGAAGTGAATCCCATAAACATCTCAAGTAACTTTCGAACTCTTAGGTCATCAAATCAAAGGTGTCCCAACGAATTTGACTTGTAATCAGTTATTTTCATATATAAAAAAGATGTGAAAGAATACAATTTTTCCATAACAATGAACTGTTCATTGGTTATTCGATTTATCGATTCTCTGCAACAAATTATAGATATTTTTTGAAGACTTGTATTTCTCAATTCTGCTATGAGTCATTTCATTAAATATTTTATGACTAAACTTTTATTATCTATAGTGTTGATACTGATCAGGTTTAATCTTTTTCATCCTTATATTTAACTAAAATTAAGTCATGAATAGTTGTTGCTGTTCGAATAATAAGTGAAGTGAATCCCATAAACATCTCAAGTAACTTATGAACTCTTAGACAAATCAAAGGTGTCCCAACGAATTTGCATACATAAAATGTATGCAATTTATGTACTAAAAATTGCATGCATTTATATGTAATACATTTCAACAAATTCGTTACCAATTTTTGGAACTTTTAAAAGTTCAATTGGCTTTGTCTTTTATATCTTGTTTATCTCGCTTTGGTTTCGATTTATTCGTGCTTTTTATATTCGTAATCATATTTAAACGGCAAGGTTTTAGGACTTCATCCGATAGCCAAATCTAGTAAATTCACCACAATCATATTAAAACAAGAATTTGATAAAAATTAGCGTGCTGAGGCAAATTAAGAAGAGCAATTTTTCTCCAAACAATAAACTACTCATTGGTTATTCCGGCTATTGATTCCCTCTAATAACGAATCAACATTTTCTACAGAACTGTGCATTTCTCAAACCTGAAGCGAGTCATTTCATTAATACCTTATGACTGGTTGTTGGAATTAATTACGAATTGTTTCTTGTTAAAAGGCTGGTAGGAAAAAGTCTTGCGGCTTTCGCCCGACTGCCTGCGTGATATATCAAATAGTTATGTAATTATACAAATGCAGTGGACGACGTCTTTTCGCTTCGATCCCTCGACCCCTCCCTCCCCACATTCCTTAAAGTCGCAAGATGTCTTTTTTGTGCTGCGTGAGCTGTTTTGTTATGATTTTGTGTTTTATTTCATTCCTTTCTTGATTATTTATTTATGCTTTCGTTGGCTGCATAGGGTTGTTATCTCTCTCATTTGAAATCGCGATGAGTTGGCTGCTTGCTCGCTTTCTGAAGATGGTCTTTTTCGCGAGTAGCGAAAAGGATTAAATCTTTTCTTGATCTTTTGATGCGAAGATTTTCAGAGAAGATTCTCATTCATTGACCTTGTCGCAATGAAAAAGTAAATAAGACCGCTGCATTGTTTAAGAATATAGAAGCATTCTTCATTCTGTGGGGTAGTTCTCTCTGAGATGTACTCGCCTTTTTTTTTTTTTTTACCTTTTTTGTTAGAACAAGAATAAATAAAGAATGTCATGGATAATAATAAATGAAAAATAGAAATGAAATAAATATAGGATAACAATAATGAGGTCGAAGTAAATGATAAATCGAACAAATAACAATGAAATAAGTAATGATCAACATAATAAAATTAAATAAAGCCCTTGTGAGAATACCTAATTATATTTCAACGATTATTTTACAAACGGGAAAATCTGAATGCTTCATTTTAACGCGAAGAAATTTAAAATATTACAAAAACTTATTTTAAAAATTGCTTATCCAAAGTGCAAATATCAATTTTAAAAATTTCGAAAATGTAAGTAAATATATTAAAGTCTTGCAAAATAAGGGAGGAGGGAAATAGATTTTGAGATAAAAAACGCATTATTAAACGCAAAATTTTTTGAAAACGCATGCATTTACCTTTGATAAAAAAAAAAAAAAAAAAAAAATCGTCGTTTATTTTATTTATGCGGTAAAATTATATTTGAAAGCATTGAGAACATGACGCTATTCTCATAATACTTGCAATTTCTTTCAAATTGCAAGTATAACTCCTTTTGCAATTTCTTTTACACCTTATTCGCTAATTTTAAAAAGGCATCTGAAATTTAAATGAAAGACACAAGACGAACAACAAGTGGGACTTTACTTTGTAAGAATATATTTTCAGCAAAATTAGAGGAAGGTTATTTCTTAGATTATTAATGAGCCATTGTAAAGAATCAAATTCGAAGAAGTGTCCGAATAAGACTGTAAATTTGTATGTCAGTTATGCACCTATTCATCCAAACTACATATGAATACTTGTTCTTAAATTTCTTGTAGACTTTCTTGACTATTATTTTGCCAAATGATTGCAATTTCATTGATGTTAGTAATTCCTAGTGTATCCCTCATTCAGAAGTCATTAAAATAAACCACCTTACCATATTGCGTATAAATGAGGCGGAAATTAAAAAAATATATTAATTGTGTTGGTTTTTGGTTATTTATATGCCATAATAGAAAAAAGTGAACACATTCTGTAAACATCTTTTAATATGCCACTATTAATATCTAAACTGGTATATAAGACAAATTCTTGAATTAAAATTTTGATGTTCAATAATTCGGTAATAACTATTTTACTATCGACAAAGTTTTAAGAATGAAGATAAAAGATTCAACACTTACCTTTCACATAAATAAAGTGCTAAGACGTATATACGTTTTTATATTCTTTTTCTCCGATTTTAAGTGTTAATGATGGGGGGGGGCAAAGTAGAAATTACTATTTATGAATATTTTCTTATTAGTTTTTGTGCATGATTTATAATAAAGTAAAATGAAATGTTTTTCATTAAGGTAGAGAAGTCTAGGTATCAATCTATTTGAGAAATAATATTGTTAACACTTTGAATATGACAGAGCATCAACCGATGCAAACAAGGTTAAGTGCATGATGAAGAAATAAAAATTATCTCCGATTGTCATTGACTATTTCATACTATAACGTTATTAAATTTAAATATACTGAAAATCCTTTAAAATTTTAAATGTCTGTTTTTTTTTTGTTTTTTTTTTTTTTTGTTTTTTTTTTGCAGTTATTTCTTCATTTGCTTTTTGCATATTTATTTAACTTATATACTTATTCAATGAAATAGAATTTTCTTTGTTAGATCCAGACAAAAAAGTGTTTCGATATTTTTAAGTGGTCTCTTCATTGCTATTCTAAAGAACTGAATGAAATATGCAATAAAAAATTTAAAAGATTTTATCTGCGAATTTGAAGCTGAAAAGGAAAGAAAAAAAAAACACATATGATTTAAATATTTTTATGCTCAGTGAATAATAGAGAACCTTGTCACTTATTTTCACACATTTTTCAGCTTTATCAACTTAAGTTTTAGATATTTTTTTAATCCAACTTTTTTAATTTTCAAAAATATTTTTAAAAAAATGATGAAGATGCAATTTTAAAATTAATTTTAAGGTAATTTTGTAAAACTATTGATTTAGTGTCATACATTTCGTTGGATTGCATACTTCAGTTTTATATCTTTTTACTATATAGTTTTAAATTTTTTACAAATCTTTTATTTTCCAAAAATATTTTCTCAAGATGTAGACGCATTTATTAACTTATTCAGTTTCAAAAGAGCTTAGTAACTACGTGTTTACGTAATTAAATCGGCTCTTTCAAAAAGGCAACTAATAATAACCTAAGAAGAACCAATGTAGTTATAATTATAAAACTCTGAGCATTAAAAAAAATTCACATTTCAACTACTATTATCAATTAAAAAATTTACTCAGTACTAATTTTCTTTCATTTTTTTCACACATGCTTCTAAAACGCTTTAAAATATTTTTTTTTATCCTATTTGTTTTGAATTCTAAGCCTCCGCTAACACGTAGCCTCCTCTATACATAGGAAATACATTTCTGAATTATTGCACTCGCTTCTTGAAATGATATAGTTGAAAAATAACTTATCACATCAGACCCCCTGAACTGAGTTTTTTAAAAGGCCACTACTTTTCATCGCGTGATGTCCTTCGTTTACATCCCACAATGGTTGTTTGAGTGTCACCCGCAATGTATCTCATTATTTATGTCAGTAATCCTTATAATGTGAGGGTAAATGAGTTTTCCGATTTGTGGCGTAGTAATGATATGAAAATGGAACCTATCATACATATGCCCATTCTTAACTTTTGCAGTTTTTATTTTATTTGGATATAAAAGCAGTATTTAACTGGCCTTACTGGAAACGATTTAACCCTCTAACCGGAATATCTTTTGAATATCTGTTTATTTGACATGTTCCTTAGCGGTCATAATGAGTGATATTCCTGGTCAGAGGAGAAAGTTTGCTTTTTTAATCTTGTACGAGATTTATTTATTGAAAAATTTAAATGAAAGAAATTATTTTCGGCTGAAGTTTTTACCGACGAATATGGTCTTTTATGAGACTTTTGGAAAATTTCTAAGCTTTTTGCGTGACTGTCTTTTCTTTTTAAAGAAGAAATTTCAAATCCTCTACTTGCTTTAATTTAATTAGTATTTGATGAAGATGGGTAGCATTTTAAAAATTGATTTTCAAATCAAAAGTCTTTCTAATAATTTATAATAATTATATTCTAAATATATCGAAAATTGTTCATATTCGTCAAATTGTTGTGATCTGAATTTGAACCAACAGATTTTGATTTGAAAAATGTGTTATCTATACCAGAGGTTATTTTAATTAAACATAGGGTGAAATTTTATGTTATTATTTTACGTGATATTTCAAGTGACATTCCATAAGACGATTCTTTTGAGCACATCGGGTGACATTCATTGTTTTTCTTACTAGTTTTGAATTTTAAAATCATTTGACAGACTTTACTACAATGAGCATCGACTTTCTTATTGTTTCGTTTATCAGTAGCAACATCTATAAATACTTGTTAAAATGACTGCAATTTTATTTAGATGCAACGCTGTAAAAGTATAAAGTAATTCAACGCTATAATAGGAAAGTGAACACATTGGACCGCAGAAATTGCGGAATGTAGAAGAAAATGGATTAATTTTCAACCCATATGAATAGAAGGATATGCAGCTGGAAAGTTAAGTAATAACATTTTACCAATTACTTTCACAATGTTTAAAGCTATTATTTTCAAAACTAGCTAGAATAGCAGTTTTTAAAATTGCTGTTCCTAAAACCGATACAACTTCAACACTAAAAGCAAATCTAGAGAATGGATTTTCCTCCAGGATGGTATTCACATACTTACTTTCTACAAAAGGCAAAGCTGGTTTCAATTTATTTTTATTTCTATGCCAATGGAGAGAAAAAAGCGTACCTAAATAACAACAAAGGTATGTAAATAGAAATTCAGATCGTCAGCACTTTTACGTGCCATTCTGCTTTGAAGTTCGTCAAAGAAGGGAGGGAAAAAAAACCCTGAAGTTTAAATAAATGCAATTCGAAACAGAAACGACGGTATTTTCAAAACTGACAACCTTCTTTCATTTCATCTCTTTTGCTTGTTTCCAACTGTTGTTGTTTTGTTAATATCTCTCCGATTCATTTTATTTTGAGGTTAACGTAGGATTCATACCGAGGTTTATAAACTTTACCCTCTTGTGTAAACTATACTTTTTTTAGTCTTCGTGGAGAATGGAATTTTTTGACATATACTGTAAAGAATTTGAAAATAGTTCCTCTACATTTCTGTATTTCCTAGATGTGTGATGATATATTCCCAAACTGTTTACCGTTTCGAAAGATTGGTTTGCCATTTGTTTACGTAAGTCTTTTTTTAGGATTTGTCTTTTATTCTAAAATTATTGTTGTTGTTGAGACAAAATAGTTATTTATTGTGTTAAAAAAAAATCTATTTATGTGATGAATGGGAGAAAGAATTTCTGAGTGAAGGCATAATTGCAATTTTTGAAAGCACACAAGGTTATAGACGCATCTATTTTTAACGCTTTAAATTAGATTGAGGAGTGTGCTTGTCATTTCAGAATGCTTGTCCTGTTATTTAATATCTACTGTTAAAAGTTGAAGAAACGGGTTAGCGTATTTACTATATTTCAAATGAAACTTTTTTTTTTTCATAATTTTTTCTTATCAAGATTTTTGGTAAATTTTTGTCTGTAGATTTAAAATGTGGGTAACTTTATTTAAATAAAGATTGGTTTTGCAAATTGCATGTAAATTTGTGTTTAATGCTCTTTATCTCTCTTTTCTTTTGTTTTGCTAACACATTTTGAAATTCTTACGATTGCACTAAGTGACATTATCGTATCTCCCAGTGTAGATAGATTTTTCCTGAGTGACTTAGTAGTACCTCCACTGTAGATAATTTTTTTTCTTGTATAGCTTTGTGGTACCTCCAGTGTAGATGACTTTTTTCCTTGGTGGCTTATTTGCTAGATTTTATTTTGCATCATCCCGAAGCAGCCATTATATTGAGCTATCAATAAATAATGAGTGTTTCTTCAATTCTACGAAAATTTTAGGAGACCTCAAACTTTTCATGGTACTCTTGATTTCTATTAATTTCTATTTATTGATAAACAGTTATTTCTTGCACTATTGATAATATTAGCTGCAGCTATTCAAATACAGAATTACTACTTTTTTCAATAATAAGTAGCAACTTTATCATTGAGCTTTGTTTCCACTGATTTCCATTTACTGTCAAATGAAATTATTTCTTGCCTCATTAATAATTTTGATTGCATCTTTTCGATATTAGCGAATAATAGCTTTTTTTATTCCAAATGTAATATTATTTTCTTAATGTTAAGAAGGGAAAAAATATTCTCAGTGAGAAAGTTATCACTTGCATTAGTGACTTGTAAGATATACAAATATTATTACAAATAATGATATATAATTAAGTAAAGCAGTTTTAGAATAAAAACTGGAAATATTACAGATAGTGGTAAAATCCAGAGGGCTTTCTCTCTTGTGTGTGTGTGTGTGTGTGTGTGTGTGTGTGTGTGTGTGTGTGTGTGTGTGTGTGTGTGTGTGTGTGTGTGTGTGCGTGCGTGCTTAAGGGGATTTTAAAATAAATTTTTGATTTGATACCTATATTCTTGATACCATATTGAATACAATAAAAATAATGGAATGCATTATCCGGAAAATAGTATCGAATTAGAACATTTCATTTTTTAAAGAAAATGTATCGTTTTTTTATTACTTTACGCCTGTAAGAAAGAGTTGCCATTATTAATTAGAAAAACTCAAAAACTCAAAATAATTCTTTTTCTCCTCTCCATTGCTCAGTATTTTTTCCCCAAAATATTTTTCCGTAGATTCTCAAAAATTAAAGTAATTAAAAAGAATTAATTCAGATAATTACTTTATAAATTTGTTTATTTGCATTCATTTTATTAATTATGCATTATATGAGTATTTGAATTGCATGTTTGGCCCTCCTTTTGCCCCCCCCCAAGTGTGCTGAAAGTTTCCAAATTTAATTTATGTTCAATTGACTTGGCCTCTCTTTTCTCTCTCTCTAAATAAATACAAAATATTTAAAAGAGGAAATTCTAAATAAGCTCAACTTTTTGTTTTTAAATATGCACATGCACATTGAATGAGTTAGTGTAACTAATAATTGTACTATATAATGAGATGAACCTAAGTAGCACAGCTTATTGCATAATATTGTGGGATACTATATTATACAGTATTGTACAATATATGTGTGCTACTAGGGACATTATGCTGTGTGGGATAAGAATGTATCAACACAATTTTCGTTGCATATATGAGCATTCTACTGCCTAACAGTGAAATCAGTAGTTCCTTAGGTTTGCCATCAATTGATTAGGAATTACTGGCTTTAACTGTTAGCCAGTAGAATGCACTTGTAGGCCAACAAAAAAGGAGTATTCTCATCCTACCTGGAACAGTCTCACCTTATTATGAGAAATGTGTTATTCTATACAAAAAGTATAAAGTGCTTTGTCTTTATCATTTAGAGGTTCTCATTCTACTTTTATAAAACTGTGGATAACAAATAAGTAGAATGATACCCAGAAAATAGCAGTTATAGAAATCTGATGGTCCATTATCTCGCATGAACTGAAAAAGGCTGTGCCAACCTGAAATGAAAAAATCCTATTCAATAGCCTATGCATATGTAGTGGGAATGAAAAATGAATAAAAATGGAGGAAGCATTTTGAAATTTCTTTGCAAGAGAAGGTGAAAAAAAGGTTCTATTCTGATAGGCTAGAGGAGAAAATGGAAACAAATCTACAAATGAAACTTCTTTAAAAGATTTAGTGTTTTCATCAGTGCTTTTCTTCAATACCCCTCGTCCTTTGACATCTTCTTCAACCACTTGTAACTTGCAACAGACGATGTTTGCTTTGGCGCGAAGGAAAGCTCCTTGAAAAATTCCTATTAAAAAAAAGAATAAAGAAAACAATAACCATTTCACTTCTTATTCAAGCGTGTTTTCTCCCGGCATGCTTTGTAGGCGTGGTTAGATTCAGTCGCGTGTGACGTTCCAATTGACGAATCACAATATTGTACCTACCACGCCCTATCCGCGCATCATCTTATATCTGATTGTCTTGAGGCAAGAAAGAGGTGGAGCTTCGGACGGTATCGCTCCAATGCGAGGCGCCCGTTAATTATGATATCATTAAGAAGACATGATTGCGAGTTGAATCGGGACAACGCAGTTATAAGATGGGATTTATTTATTTTCTTGTATGCTATGGGTGCAGTCATCAACGTACCGCACCCGATTTCTTTCTGGAATTTCTGCATTTTTTTATAGAACAATTTTTCACCGTTTCGTTTCGGAGAATGATTTTGAAAGCTGTAGTATTTTAATGTGTTTACATTTAAATACTAATTTAAAACTTGACAGTTGTTTCTCTAAAGGTTTTTCCAAGTTTGCTAACTCTAAACCGTGAAACCTTTTTATGCACTTTCATTTGATTTGTTTCATGTTCGTAAAGCTGGAATTTCGTAATCGGTTTTACACTTGGTTCCTCTTGTGCTTGAGCTTCGAAATTTCGTACGCTTTTGTATTCTGGGTTATAATAAATAGTTTAATATTTTCAGACCTTGGCTATTACTTAATCTTGTAATAAAATAAAATTTTGATTCCATATTACTGGGTCCACCTGAAAGTGAATATGGAAGAAGAAAAAAATATTTTGAGGCACCATAGTCCTATTTCTTAGTTTTTAGTATGTTTTTTAATGGTTTTAGAATGATTGTATATACATTATAAACACCTAATAATATGTTTTATTGCTTTCATCATTCACTAAATGTTTTTATTTTTTGTGTGTTTGACGATCAATTTTTAATGCACTCTATAACTGGAGGTTTTTTTTTTAAATAAATAAAAAACAATGAATTATAAATTAAAGGATGAGGGATAAAAAATAATTAAGATAAAAAATAAGAATGTTAATAGCAACGCTAGTTAAAAGTGTTTTTTAAATGTTTTATGTAAAATATTTTCTTTTCTTATGGATAAAAAGTGAATTCTTGAATATCCATAAGTACCTGACAATTTTTTCGCTTGAGAGCGAGCTTAATGTATTATTAGGCAATAATAAATTAGATTCCCTTAGAGATGAATGTATAAAAAATATTCTGGTTTTCTTTTCTGGCAAAGAAAAAAAATCATGATAGAAAATGAGTTAATAAAATTTGAAAAGTATTTGACATGCAGGAAATTAAATTAGGTAGTTTCACTGTCTACCATAACCTATAGAAAAAATTTCTGTTCTATCCTATCCCGTTCATTTGAATGCAAAAGGGGAAATATCCACAAAAACTCGTGTTTAAAAATATTGTCTTCAATAAATAGAAATTTTATGGTTATATCAGAAAGAAATCATTTTTTCATCATAGGTACAATTTAGATCTGACAGAAACATTTTATGAAAGAGAAAACAATTAAGAATCAAGTAGGGTCAATGAGTGTAATTGGGAACGGGGAGTAAATAGGAACATTGGCTACAGTATGCACCAGTGAAACCTTAGAGAGCTTGGAAACGTACCTTATTTAAGGCACTCTAGAGAAAGATGATAGATACTTTCACTTCTATTTTCTCAATAAAATTTTCTATCGTTTGTTTAGTTTAGTTGCAAGCGTATTCAAAATAATGAAACCAAAACATTTCTAAGTATCATTATTCATTCCCTACATCGGTTATTTGCAGGTACGTTGCTAAGTTATGCATTTCTAGGATCTGCAGAATATTACTGTTATGAGTCTTAATTTTCGTTTTCATGTTTCCTCCTGAGAAATAGGATAAGATTTTCAATTATTCATTTCCTCCAATTATCATCGTAAGATAATTAGGAACAGGTTTTTAATGTAATAAAAGTGATATTTTCATGTGTTTTAAATTATTTATATGATTCTGATATTAATTCTAGAAACATGGTGGTATCCTGACCTGCCAATAATGTTCACTGTTTTATGCCAAATTATATTTTTAAAGAATATTATTCAAATATTTTTAAAGAGTATACAGTGTGATCTAATTTTATAATATTTTTCACGTTTGAAATCTTATTATGAATTATGATTTGACACCTTCTGATGTCGAATAAAGAAAGAAATAAGATAGTTTTCCGCAAAGGGGGGGGGGGCAAAAGAAAACAAGAGGGAGAAAAAAAAATCCCGTGATACTGAAAGAGAATATGAGAATAATGATTTTTGCTCTTTTCGATAAGAAGAGGAGGTTTTAGAGATGGAAAAAGTAACATTCCGAATCATACATGGTTGATAATTCAGCAAATATATATTTTGAACGCTTATGTTGAAAGTACCAGTATTTGTTCATCTGAGAGACTGATGGAGGTGACGGTAATCAGCTGCTTGTGACAGGTTTGAATAGTACCAATTTCACTACATCAAAAAATTTGGGGGCAGTTAATAATAGTTTATGATTGCCGAGAGTTAGGTAGAAGTCATACTACTAGATCCTACCGCTGAGTAGATTTTTTCAGGCAATATAAATGTCAGAGTAAAATGAGTTGGAGAGTAAACGTTCTACTTGGAAGGGAACTCTATTTTTTATGCCTAAATTGAATTACTGACCCTCATTTATTTTAAAGTAAGGTTCTAAATCTTATATATTCCCTTCTCGTGCCTCATAATGTTCAATCATTTCTGTTTTTTCAAAAGATTCCTTTCCGACTTTTCCCAACAGGATTGTGGATTGGTTTAACCCAAATTAAAAATATTAAATAGTTATGACAGTCTATATTCGATATTCCATGAAATTATATATTTTATTGAAAAGTAATAAAAAGACAGATTATACTGGGAAATAAGCGATGAAATTCTCAGGCAATAAGCAATAGTTTCTTATCTTTACAAATATATTTCCTTAAAATCAATTCGCTCCTGTAATGACAAGCCAAAATATGTGTTCCCAGTCACCTCATATTTTCTAGGGTAATTGGTAACATACCTAAATAATAATGAATGATTGAATTGTTGACATTGATTAATGAAATCTGAAGACTATGCACTCACATAAATTATAGACTTATTTTCCTTCTCGTAAAACTATTTTAAATCCAAGAAAACATGTGCAAAATTCATTTCCAGTTACCCTAATTGATCCTAAATGAAAAGTCCGACCTAAAAGTGTATAATTCAGTTATTTCAGGAAATTCCTAATTATTTCATGAATTAACTGATCATGAATTAACTGATTTTTTTTTACGGAATATCTAATTATTTCATAAAAAATTGATAATATCCTATGAAATAACGAATTTCATACTTCAACGATAACACATACATAAAGGGGAGAATCGATCATTTCTATCGAAGATTTAATTTTTATCTCATTTGAAATACATGTTAAATCAAGTTCACGAACTTCAACATACACTACTGAGTTCAGATGTGATATAGGACTTTCTTAATTTATGTATTTGCGTACATTCGCACTGTGTCATTGGAAATTATTTATAATTTCCATGGAACTCTACAAAAATGCCTATTAAGCGTTTCAAATGAATGTAACAATTCAAATTATAATATAAAATAGGACTTTTTACTTTTTAAATGAAAAAGACAATTTTCTTCAATGTTTTTCAGTTTAAAGGTTATTTATTTGTTTCTGTGAATTACTTGGTTCTTTTCTGCATTCTCAGTATGAAAATCAGTCCAAAAGCTGATATAGTAATAATAAAAATCTTCATCTGAGCCCTGTCATTGTTTATTGATTGTATTACCATAAGATTTTGTGAAATTTATCTTGCAAGTCTTCTATCTCTTTTTAGAAATTTATTTTTTCGAGGCGAATTGTCCCTGAATTTGTCAATCACAATTTCAATGTTTTTAATATACACGGATTGAAATTTAATAGTGACATCTGATACAATACAGATATTAGCTTGTAATTCCTCTAATCCTTCGATGTAGTCATCAGCGTTCTACACATATCCATGACAGAGTGTTTTGCTAGCTGGGAATTGGAACTTGCTCTACTGAGATTTGAGCTTGAATATAATTTGATTCAGTGAAAGAACTATTTCGTGACATTTACTACCGAACTGCTTCAGAAGTTCTTAAATCAATCCATCGTTCCATCTGAAGCATCAGAAGAAGTGGTGCTGGTTCAGGTATCACACGAATTCCACATCACTAGTTACAAATTATACAGAACTCGGATGATACATGGGAGGACTAAAAGCATTGGTGGCTAGTATTTGTATTGTATCAAACGTAATTGTATTCTTGTAATTATTAAATTTTCAATTTGTTTCTGCTTTCAGTATTTCCAGATTTAACTTATCGATTTTATATGGGTAGCATTAGTCCTTTAGTTATATTTTATGCCTAGTTAAGTATAGTGAAATAAATGCAAAAGGATTTTGTTGTTATGTGTTTATTTATCGATTAGCGTGTAAATTTTATTTTACTTACTAATGATTTTATGGCGTTGGAAACATGTGGTATATCATCTTCTAAAAGTTCGTGAATATATTTATGTAATATCTGAATATTTATTATGCGACATAATAAACATTAAAATAAACTAAAAATAAACACAAAACAAAGCAAAGCATTGAGCTTTTTTTTTTTTTTTTTTCAAAGTTCTGCTTCAATTTTATATTAAATTAACATGGTAAATATTTTTCAATCATGCAGTGATTCTTTTAATAAAACTTAAATGTGAAACATTATTTAATTCTTAAAATTAAAACATTTATTGTTAGTTATTTGAAACCTTAGAAGAGTGTAAAGGACATCTGGAAGATGTAAGCATTTTGAAAAGATTTTTGTCTTTTAAATGATTTGCTACATTAATTTAATTATAAGTTTAAAAATCAAAAAATTCTTTAATTCGAGGCACGAGTCTGAAACGCCCTTGTTGTGAAGAAGTTGGTATTAATTATACCGAGTAATCCAACTCTTACTATACTTAACCTGTTTTTTTCTTTTGTGAAGTCCTTGCTCATAAGTTCTTTTGATTATAGCAGCAACTTTCAAGGTTTGATTTTTTAAAAGTTATATTATAAAATCTAAATAATTATTCAACAAGCCTCTAATGTTCTATACCTTTATGTAGTACCTATAATATGTTACCGGGAAAGGTTTCGGCTAAGTTTCATAAAGGAATTGCTCAGTAAAGCATGCATATTAAGGGATTATTTATTAATTAAAAATTTACATATCTTCCTTAAAAAAAAAAAAATACGCCTTTAAATCATAACTAAATACAGAAACGTGGGGGAAAACATTTCGCAATTTCTAAAATCTAAAAATATAGCATGACCAGTTATTTATTTAAAATAAAATTTTAAAAAACGTGTCTTTTTTTTAGTTAATTATTTCAAATACTTTAACATCTTACTTTTGTGAAACTAAAATATGACATAAAGATGTTTTAGTCGTAAATGGCCTTGGTGATAGCTCGGTGCGAATACGTGCATGTAACCTTTCAGTAAGCATGCCATAAATCACACCACCGCATTTCATTCGTTAGAACTGGAAGGGGAAAAAAATCGAATTCCTTTAAATAAAGGGAAAAAGCAAAAAATCTGATAATACGTAATTCTTATCTTAAATAAGCTGTATGACAACCCAGCAGAGTTCTCACGACTGAAAATAATTCTTTTCTATTTATTTCCCTTTTACTCATCAACGTGCTCTGAAAGCTAACAATTCATCGCATTTCTTTCTTCCTAGTATCCTTTTGGAATTTGTAATATGTTGACATCACACACACACTAAAGACAAATGAATCCGAACTTTTTTTAATTTTCAAATTCCTATATTCCTCCTTTAAGTTTCATAAACATTAATTAATTAAACACATTAATTAATATATGTTTTCCCACGAAGGTACATTTTGAAAGAAGGAAAAAGATAAATTCTAATTTTATTTCTAGTAGAAACCTTGTCCTTTTGTGAATGAATCTATGCTATGTTTACAACTTTTTACTTGAACCATGACTTTTTTTTGTGATGAATGTGTATTGAAAATTCAGTAATTTTAAATTATGAAATCTTAAATTTTTTTCTCAAATGATAGTCATCCTAATCATCCCATTCAGATTCCCAATCTTGTCTATCACAAAAACAAAATGTGTGCATTCGCTTTTCAGTTTTATATCATTATTTAATTTTTTAAAAAAATGTGCACATTCTTTAATCATCTAAGCTTCTGTTTTAGTGTTATTCTGTAGTGGAATTCTTATCACTCACAATTATGTTCAGGGGAATAATTTGTTCTCTGAATAAACTGTTTCAACAAGAGTAAATTTCATTTTTTTTTTTCTGTTGTCGTGTTTCCGTTATACAGCTTTATATATGAAAATGTATACTTTATCTGGGCATTCGTACGGCGTTACTTGTTCTATGTAAATAGACGCCATTAAATTTTAACTTAACAATTTCTTGAAGCTATGATTTTCTATTATTCAGTAAGATTTTCTGTGACAGGTAACCGGTATAAAATTAAACTAACGGCTAACATACAACGATTTAATTTCATGTAGTCTCACGATGAAATTAAAAGAAGGAATAATATAACTTCAAATAAAGGTAAAATAAAGATTTTTTTAAAAACTCTATGCATATTTCTTACAATTACAATTAGAATTAATCTTGAATTTCTTACAATTAGAATTAATCTTATTTTTAATATTAACCCATTGATTGATAAAATGGTCATTATGACTGCTAAAGGATGTTCCAGTTAGAAGATTAATGATGTTAATAATCATTTAATTAATTAATTGAATAATGTATTAAATTATCATAATTTTGATTTATTAATGTGAATTTAATTAATTATAGTTATTTGGTGATAATTTAATTATTTCAATTATTCGAATTAATGATATGTACCGAAATCACCGTTTTTATTTAAGTGACATTGTATGACGTTTTAAATCTCATAGAAAATTTGTTTTAGAGAAATAAGGAATATTTGTAAGTTTTATCTTTATCCTTCAGCCAAATGCGATGCGTGATATCTTCAGAGTTGTATTTTGCGACAATAAGATTATGTAATGTGACTCTCTCCTCTTTCACAATTAGATTACGGAATTATTTGAACTCCTTATTAGATGCCACAATTTATTTTTAGATTTTGTTATTTATATTCATATAAGAGCGGAAAGAGCATATGATATGTTATTTTTGTTTTTAACTTATATATAGATTTAAGTATCAAAAATTCTGCTTTTCGGTGAATAAGTCTGACACGTCATTCGGTCCAAGAGGTTAACTTGCTGGAAAATCAAATGTCATAGGTAATGTAACGATTGTTATGATAAACCGATTGATTATCAGCTGCATCCTTAGACGGATTAGTGATTTTTTTATTATCAAAATGGATTCTTTAGGTCGTGTAAAAAAATAGCTTTTTACTTTGAACATCATGTATTAAAACTTAACATCGATTGTATCGTCATACAATAGCCTAAAATGCAATGTTTCAGTATCACGAAGTCATGATAAAGATATTAATTATCAAATAAAGAGAATAAATATGTACTTAACGAAACGTACTTCCTTTTCTGTATACCCCTCTTTCCTAAAAAGAATGAAGCTAAATTCCTCAGTCGACAGAGCTGATGGGATATTCCTGGGGCTCTTCCTTTTTTTAGTCTTAGTATATAAAAATTGAAATACCGTTCGGCTTTAACTCCGCGGACTCGGATCGTAAAATTTTATGACCCTATCCATGTTCTTTTATCACTATCTTGAGGCAGTGCCAGCAGCTTTCATTGGACAGTTTAAAAAGGTCACTTACCTGCAAAAATTCCTGGTCGTAAAAATTGTCCCACTTGCAAATCAGACTTAATAAAATTTCGATAGTGTCTGGATGAAAGAACGAAGGAAAAAAAGAAAGCTACAAGATTAGTGGGTAAGAAGCTCAAGCAAGAATTTCATTGTAATAAGGAAAATGGTCACACAATGGAAAGTTTATTGAATGTCGGGTGCCTTAACTGCTGTTCCCGGAAATGCTTGAGTGAGAGATATGCCGAGGATAAATTGGCTTTCTAGCTGCTTTTAATCTCTGTGCGTTACTGTTCAAATTTATGGATATGCTTTGAGATTCTTCATGGTGATAAAACAGGTATAATTCTGTGAATGATCCGATCTTTTGCTGGAATTATTTCTAAAAAGAAATATTATCGGTTGTAGATAATCTCAAGTTATTTATTAAGTAAAGATAAGGTAGATGGAATATGTTAAATGGACATTCATTAATTTTGCTTGATTTGTAAATGGTAGCTCAGAATGGCATTATAGATTCACTTCGTGCTTTGCAACAATAAATACTTGTTGATAATGTGAATTTTGGCGTATATTTAGAGAAAAATGACTAAAGAAATATTTTATTTTTATTTTATATATATCCAATTACTTCTGAGTAATTAATCAGCTAAGCGATTGAGGCTTTCGTAACGATCCTAATTGTATTCAAATGTCTTGGGAAATTTTTTAATTCATTTTTGTTCATAAAAATAATTTCTCGTTCTCATAAGTTTTTGTGTATTAATTAACTGATAAATGTATATAATATAAAAATTAGCAAAGATAATTATTTTTGCCCCTAACTTCAATAAATTAATACACTTTTGATTAATTTCTGAAGCTGTATCTAGAATCTTACTAATTATTTATATAATCGCAACATTTCAATATAATGCTAATATATAAACTAAAAAAAGAAAATCAGTATTTTTTATGCCTGAATATTCAAACACATCATTTTCAATAAAAACACTTTAACATCGAAAAATGTTAATGTTAGTAAATTGGTATGTGTGAAGATCAATCAAATCATGGTAAACAAACACAAACGGTGGGATTATCATGATTTGATTGATCTTCAGTTCTTGTTATATTATAGTTTCTTCTTTCTTTCGATTTCGTTACAAAACCAAAATATGTAGCTCAAATTTGTTGCGAATTCATGTGTAATATCCAAAAAATGTACAGTATTTCATTAGTTTTCTTGTTATTTTAATTCCCTTCCGTAATTTAAAAAAAATCAATGAACATTTTTGCGGTGATATGAAATTTTCGATTTCGAGCTTATTTAAAAAGTTAAAATGTTTATTTTATTGTTTCTAGTTCAAATTTGCAAGAAATAGTAATAAATATATCGCAGACTTTATTAACGAAACCTTAATTAACAATATATTTCAAAATATTGGGATACAAACTCAATATGAATGAAAAAATTTGTTTAGTAAAAGAAATTCAATATGACTGTAAGTTCAGTGAATCAAAGAAATTCTTTCGAAAATTTTACCTTTCTTGGTTAGTTAAAATCTTGATTAATCTTTGGGGATCTATTAAAATTAAGATGCGATGGACTTTTTCTTCAGTTTTCTATTAATAATTGATGCTTATTTAAATTTATTAAATAAAAATAGTTAACTTTGAAACTGAATCTTCATCATTCTTCTGATTATTTGGAATTTTATTAACTTGTGTGGTCCTCAATGCTTTGTATCTATGAATCTTTTAAAGATAAATTGGGATGTGCCACCTGTTGTAACTGTCAAGGCTACAAGATCCTTAAGTTGTCAGACTACTTCCTGAATCATTTTTCTTGGTGCTAGGATACCCTCTCCAAGAGCTGTCCTATATTTCTTTGTCGAATTCTTGAGATTTTAGTTTAATTTTGAGCGATTTTCTATCGTTAATCTCAATTTTCGAATTAGTATAATTCTTTCTAGCGATTGTTTACGCTGCTTTGTGAAAGAAAGTATCCAATGCTCTTTTTTGAAATTATTCCAACTAAAAACTATTCCAAATTTTTGTCTTTTTGTATCCTGGTTGTATCATATTCCTACTGATGAAATAAATTTCAATGTCAATCCATCATTTGTTGTTTGGAATTCTTACTTTCTTTTTGGCGATTAGAACTTACCCCGTATTGGCATTAAACGGTATTCTATTAAAAAAAGTAACTAACTTTCCACTTTAAATCCTGCATATCACTTATTCTTACAGATGAAATGAATTAGGGGATCAATTGTAATTTTTGATATTATTATTTACTGACTTGTAAAAATAGGCATAGTGGCGTAGCTTCGGTAGGGTACTATGGAGACAAAACTTTATTGCATTTATGTCTCTTTTTATAAACCAAATATAATGGAGAACCAAAAGACTAATACCATGCCGCGTGTGTTATTTACACCTGCTCAGGCGTTTGAGGCGAAAAAAGTTGTATTATTCCATTACGATACTTAACCTCACCATACCACTGATCATTAGATAACTATTTTGTATCCAAAAAAGAAATCTAATGATCAGTTTAATTAAGTCAGATATTCATGTTAGAGGATAATTTATGGAACCGAGAACAGAAGAACACTATAAAGCCACAACGAATAGCTTACTGAGGAATTGCCAAGAAAAAAAGGCTAATATGGATATAAAAGAATAAAAAATCCTTTACCAGTCTATTAAAAAGGAAATATAACAAAAAGAAAATCATATTCATGTCAAAAATATGGAGATCAAAAAAATATCGCAACAGCTTGTGGTAAAATAAATATATTGGTATTGTTATCAAATTTCTGGAGTATTTAAGTATATATATATATATATATATATATATATATATATATATATATATATATATATATATATATATATATATATATAATGAATGTAGAAACCTTTTTCTTAAACCACTCATTGCGACTTTATAGCCTATTGTAGCCTATATTTATTATCTCCTTCTTTTTAAGTCTTTAATACACTTCATAATTCATGATTAAAGATATAATAGAACCTAAAAATCAAAATTTCTGAAACTGAGTAATAGATAGCACCACCCCTATGAAATCAATTTTTAACCAAATAAAGTTATTGATTGATAATTAAGTATTCTAAAATATTCTAACGTCATCTTGAACCAATAACAGAATAAATTTTCGGCACCCTATTGCTTGAGAAGTGATGGAAAATTGATTGCAAAATTCCATTCTTACAAATGTGAAACATATTAAGTGAAAGTGTTTAAAATATCTCTGTGTATTGATAAATTGAACTGCCTCATTCAAACTAATTGCACATGGTTCAAAATATACGCTTTTTTTAATTTTTTTTTTAGAAAAGGTTTTTTTTTATCCTAACTCTGTCTTTTAAGAGTGTTACTGTATTGATTCTTGATTATAATTTGAGCGGCATTTAATCTTATTAACTCCTAAACGTCGAATTCTTTTATCATGTTGCAAATAGCTATCATTTGATACGCCCACACAGATTTCTTAAAAACTAATTAGAATTATAATGTAGCAACATGTAGCTTTTTGATCGAAGATTACATTAAACTACGTTGGTTTTTAAAGACGAAAAATCAGATAGAGAAAGAAGAAGAGGAAAACAGATAATAATCGGTGAGCTCTTAGATAATAATAATGAATTAGTTTTCTTAGACGTTGTGAAAGAATTCGTTTTTTAAAGAGCACTTCTCTCCATTGGGTCTCCTACCATGACCTCAGCCTTCTGGCCGGGAGAGATCCTAATATATTATAAAGGAATAAAACTCCGATGCAAGGTCAATCGTTTGAAGTAAACCTCAATACACCTCCCTCTGAGATCATGGCAGGTCTTTTTTTTCTTTGCCCTTCTCTTTCTTTACCTTTGTTCAGGTGAATTTTTCCTTTGGTATTTAAGTTATAGCGTCGACAGATAAACTTTTCCCCACATACAGGGATTTTTATTGTCTCTAGGATTTTATTGTCCTAGTTGCATTTTTATGGTTCGTACTGTTTGATATGACAGCAATACAGTACATCTGACCTGAAGTATGGTTGTGCAGCATAGCTGTCAGATATCAGCATAGTGTGACCTAATAAACGGAATATTTTATTGGACATTCTTATATTGTAATATTTTTAGTTCAATTTCGATTTTCCAGCATTATTCTTTTTTGTTCAGTTTCTAAATAATAATTATTATTGTTCTTGGAGATGAGAAGGAGGGATGAACAGATATCAAAAATATTACACAGACTGTAATAGTTTTCAAATAACTGTTTACTTACGCCCATCAACTTGGTACAGTTTTTATACAGATATAATCATATACTAAATACTGATTAAAATTGTGCTTGTTCGTCGAAATTGAGGAGAGATAATGATTTCCTCAAGTATAAAATCCAACTAAAAAAATTATTTTTAAAAATCCATAGATCTCTTTTCAAATTGATAGGTGGTTTGCAAAAATTCAAAATTGCTAATTGCGATGAAATTCGATGCTCAGTGCTGTCCTGAACTTTTGTTATAGAGTTATTTGGTTTTTTAGAATGTTTGTTGGGTCAATATTCTGAACAATTTGATGTTACAGAATTTTAAAATATTGCATAGGCCACATAAAGATGCTTTTTTTTTCTCTCTTCCATTAGAACTTAGATGGCAAATGCTGGTCATAATGTGTTAAAAAAAATCAAGGTAAGATCGTCCTAGCGCTTTCAAAGAATAAGAAATTCTTTAGTATGCTTGTATACACGTAGTGTGGTGCTTAATTTTGATTGCAAAATCTTTGCTTTTAGGGAATTCTATCATTAATATTTACTTAATAAAGAAATTTCAGTTCTTCCGAAACTTAGTATTTACGGTGGCCGTATTTCATGGCTGACTGGGTACAAGACTTAAAAAGGTTTGTTTTAGGATTTACTCCTAGTTTCTTATCCAAATCTGACAAAAGTTCTAGAAAACTTATGGAAATTCAATAAAAAATAGTGAGAGAATTCGAATGCTTTTTTGGATTTCACTTTTCAACTTAAATCTTCAAAGACATTACAAAATTAGTGGCGAAATACTATTTCACATATATTCATTCAAATGATTTTACCAAATTTCAAGAAAAGTGCCTTATTAAAAAAATAACCATATGTAATTTTACGTGTAAATTATCCACCATTTCATATATTTATTTAGAGCCTTTTGTATGCTTTTATTCTTTCGATTTTATCTATTTTTATTCGCTTTTGTTTTATGAAATAATAGAATTCTAAAGATGAGTTTTAAATTAGTCGTATTAAAACACGATTTGTGGATTAGAATTCTAAAGGCTTCGCATAACTGAGTTTGGAAATTTCAAAAAGCCTTCTCTAAATTTTGAATGCAGATTTCTTTTAATGTTATTTCGCAAAAACAATCATGGAAAACCACCGACCGTTGGTAAATATCGACTTCTTATATTAATCTATGTCCTACTTAATGTAAGAAGATAAATCTACAATATTTACCTTTGCTAAGAGTAATATTTTTTATATCGCACCAGACCTTCCAATAGTCATTGCCGAAATCCGAAAATCACATTTTATATCTAGGCCTTTATTTAGAAAGGATTACCATGATATTATGTAATTTATTGTTAATGGGATCTAACTATAACATGTTCTAGTTTTGAAAGCCGTCTTATGACAGATATGTATACATATATTGGTTTTCCATTTTTTCGCTACGTTTTAAGAAAATCTTTATCACTTGGCAATACCGAGAACAGAAGACGATGAGAAAAAAAAATCCCTTGTGGTTTAGAAAACGGTCGTAGTTCGTGTGACTAAGGTTCTTCAGCGGTTCTATAAATGGCAATAGATTACGAACATCTGCTCGAGTTCGTTAAATTAAGACAGGTCAGGCAATCGCTTTTAAGACTGCGTTATTCTCACCACGTGTGCGTTTTTAACGGAGCAATTAGACTATCACTCTTCATCCATTTCTTCCGCTCAATATATCTTCGTTTTCTACTAGCATACTTCCAGTAAATTTACGCTATCGTAGCGCCAGTAAATTATCATACATTCCCCTCCACGGTATCTCCTCTTTATACCTCGGGTATCTTTCCCTTTTTAGAGGGATAAACAAAATGAAAAGAAGAAAAATGTATATAATAAAATAAATAAAAAAGCGCTTTCTCAAGAGTTGTTCTACTTGTAGTTTGGAACCCCTACTGAAAGGACTCGTCCCAGCAAGACTTTGATTTACGTTTTCGTATCTAAAAGGAAATGAGTCTTGTTGTTTTTCTTTTTGGTTGTGTGGTGGAGCGTAAGCTTAGAATAACAGAAGAATGTTTTCATTTCCCCCTCCCCCTTGGAGACTGTCTGTTTGTGCTGTAATTTTTTATTTCCTCTCTTTTACTTTCATGACCTTAGGCTGTACATCTCTTGAGACACCTTGCATATCAGGGTCTCTAGCACTACAATACTAAAGGCCAGCAGTGCTTGGGAATGAAATCTTTCTCTTGGCGAAACTATGCGAGTTTCGCAACCTCTGGAAATTATGGAAGAACTGATGGACACATTATGTCACGTTGTGACCCCATCCTGATCATTTGTTATTTAGCTATAAAAAACATAAGGAAAATCAAAAAAATTCGAGAAGGTGAAACTGCATATTTAAAAAAAAAAATACACGAGGGAAATTGGCAACCATATCAGTCTCATCCGTCCATTTTATTTTTTATTTCTTAAGTCTTGTTTAAAGTTTTCAAGTTTCCTATTTGACCTCATCTGACAATTTTTTGTAATTCATTTTTAAAGTAACTACACGAATTAATAGGTTATTTTTGGATTAGTTAATTAATACTCTTTTTATTCTAATGCATATTTTTATTACTTCTTACAAGATTTCAAAACGAGGATACCTTGAAGTTTCAATATTTACACGTCAATGCGAATTGTCCATTGCTAACATGTATTAAGTCTCTCGACAGTTAGTTTTCATTGCTATCCAATTAGGTAACGAATTCTCTCATGGAAAGATGTTGCAATTATTTTTTTTGATACTGATATCTCAGATATGATTTTAGATTCTTCGCATAATTTCGGTATGAAATAATAATCTCTGTAAATAGTTTTAGCTTATAAATTTCACAATATGATAATTCAATATATTAGCATGGTAAGCAGTTAAATTATATTAATATTCTGCAAAGACTACGAGCCTGTGAGAGCCATTACAGAAATACATAAAGTATAAAAGCAATTGTTTAATAACTGGATACCGTTTAAAAAAGGAGATTCTTCCTAGAAATATAGCAGCCAGACTGGCATATAAATTAAGCAATCGGAAGTTAGGCCGCCTCCTTCCCTCTGAAAAATGATCCAATTGATGAATGACGGTTTCGTATAATTGACATATCCTTGGTGTTAAGGTTCGATCCTTAACCATGTCTGCCGAGCTCATTACTCTGAAATCTGATCTTCGTTCAACATCAGTGGCCCGGAAGGTCATAGGTTCAATTCTTGATTCCAGGAAAAACCACTATGCACAAGGGGCTGTCACACGATAAATGTGGTTGAAGATCGAATGTCACTATTTCGTTAATGTTGATACCTGGGATGCATGATGTCATCATCGGACTGCGGTTCAAAGTTTCAAAACTCATCTACAGTCCAAAGTGCTGCTTCAATTGATGGTATTAAATTCATGAATATAAATTTGATGATCTGCGCTTGATGCAACTATAATGTTCCATACATTAATACCCATAACTGCCAATCAGATTATTATAGGATAACAGCATCTGTCGCTATATATCCCTCATTGTTTATATTAAGTTCAGCTTATTATCACCTTAAAATATTATCTATATTTTAATAATTATCAATAATTTAAAGGACTAAGAAAATTTCGATTCCTTTGTTTATAATCTGACTAAGCATGTTGTTTAGATTTCCCCTTGAATGCAGGTTTTTCCAATTATACCGAGTTTCGTCATGCATGTATATTTGTTTCCGAAAACAACTGATGCATGTGATGTATTTTTTATAGCTGTTAAACTGCTCTATTCAATGGTAAATTCTAAAAGTTAAAATATACTTTTAGTGCTTTTGTAAATTTATACTTATATTTTGTACTCTATGTTACAAATACCACAAATATGTGAATAATTAAAAAAGTGCACTACTAAAAGCATGCAAAACGCCGATAAACATCTTACATTTAAATAAATTAATCACATCTTTTCTTTCCCTGTATATGAACAAAATAGAAGAATCTCCAGTGCTGAATCCTTTTCAAAATAAACTAAATTTCAGAGATAAAATGGAATGCAGATTATCTTTTACTTTTATCTCTGTGTGTTTAAAAGAAGTTACTGAGTTTTAACCAAGACCATTAAGAATAATTATACATATATAGTCAAGAAGATAGAAAGTTATTCATAAGGGGGATGGAATTGATATCAATGGTTTGGTCTTTTGTTACGTCATTATTAGACATACGCTTGAATTGAGTCCCGTTTTTGTTCGTAGTCGAGTCTTGAACAAAAGCAATTGTACTTAAAGTCAAGTCAGTGCCTTCTGTCAATGCGGCTATTTTGGCAAAGCGGTTTTTAACTGATACATTCTTTCTAAGCTCTTTTAATTATTTGAATACTCTGGTATAACGTATATAACACCTAGAAATTCCTTTTTTGTCATGACTTGATATAACACCTATTATCAACTACATATGAACACATGTCCGAACCTCCAGAGTACACTCCGTGCAGGTGTAATGATATATATCGATATGTTCTGAATTATATAATGCTAAAAATATTCAGTCATAAATGAGATAGAATGCAAATTAAAAAAAGAAAGAAATATGAAAAATTCCATTTAAAAATTCTTGCACATTCATTTCTCTTATCAGAAATGTACATTAGGATACCAAAATTTACATAAATGCCCTAGTCAACTAAATGTTATGGGTTGAAAAAGAGATGTCGGATAATTGTCCGCGACCAATGAAATCTTCCTTCAGAATTCATGGCAGCTTTTTCACTTCTTGTGGAACAAGTCTCTCAGATTACTCAAACTTTGGCCGTGGTTGAACCAGGGCGATGTACTGTTAGCAGTTTCTGAGAAACTCAGGGTGTGTCAGTTTGCCATTCTGTTTGTAGTCTTGTTGCTCCGTCAAAATCTTATTAAAATTTCTCTGGTTGGAAAATAAAATTCGTTGACGCTGTTCAACTGTGAGTCTCTGTGGCATTTTGATATTCCTTACTCTTTTCAGTTCGATTGCCAACAGAAATTCTTCAACTGGAGGTTTAATTTAACGGTAACTTCGATTGTTCTTGCTGGAACATTCCTCTGGGAAACAAAATATTTCTGGATATATTAATTTTTTTTCTTCTGAATTCCGTTTTTAATGCAATTGTTATCTCTAGAATTTATCCATTTCGATACTTATCGAAACTTTTCGCGTCACTAGCACAATTGGATTCCTAATACCATTTAAGAATGTTATTAACAATTATTAATTTAATTATGGATTATGAAAAGTATTCTGAATATTTTAAATGGACCCTTTTTTATAACTTTAAAGATGAAAAATAAAATACACTGATCGTCCTTCGTTGCCATTTGTAACATAATTACGTACAAAGAAAATAATTTAATTTTATAAGGAAATTAATGAACTTTTTAATGTGCGAGTATTTAGAAAGCTCATCAATTGTACATAACAGTGCTATATATAATTGATTAAAATGTTTCTTATAGCTCAATTTTTTAATGTTTATTCAAATTACGCAATCTTTAACAAGAAAATAACACTACTGATTCAACTAATATTATTTATTAAATTATCATTAGTAGTATTTTCAACCCTCTGACTAGAATGACTGTCATTGTGATCACTAAAGTGTGTGTTAAACAAACGGGTATTCAAAGGATGTTTTTGTGAGTACTTTCTCCTTCCAATCTATCTTGAAATGTCAAAACTATTTGTCTAGCGCAGTTTAGCTAAACCAAACTTTTGCGTCATCAAGTTACAATTAACCAACCAATCTGAAATGCCACAGAATTACTCACAACGAGATTTAGATAACGAAAAAGTTTATCTAGCGTTGCAGTGATTAGTTGCATGTATCATAGTAATAATCCAACATCATCGCATTCCGCCATTTTTGTTACAATAGTTACTTTGATTTATTAAAATAAATGAATTCATTCTTTTAATAAATATATTGCAAATAAATCAAAATTTGTAAGGCTTATTGGAGAACTAATGTCACATTATGATGTATGTAAAAACATTTAATTTTTGCGTTCTTTCACAAGCCTCTAAGATATTGTCTTTTCTTTATTTTGAACATAAATTTCTCTTTGTCTTGAGGACATTACTTTATACAAATTTTTTTCGATGATATTCTAGAAACTTTTTAACAAACGGGATGCTTAACGATATAAAAGGAAAGCATAGCTCCGATTTCCATTCAAGTGGACTTCCTCATGGAATTAACCACCCAAGATGCACAGCGGGTTATCCGACACATAGCCAAAGTGAAAAACGACAAACATGTTACCACTGCTGTTTAGAAAAGGAGAAATTAATGTTCACCTTTTCTTAGCTATAGACCTTTTTTTAGTATTTTTTTCATCGTCGAATTCCTGTAGGCTTCATGGAAGACATGTATATACATCACGCTATCTTTAAAGAAAACGAAAAATGTTTTCTAAAGGATCCGTGCTGTTTTTGAGCTATTTGTTATGAAGCAAGTACATTCTCAAAGAGTTTAAACCACTTGTTTCACATACAATGAGGCAGTCATATTTATGGTGTAGATATCTCAACAAAACGAATTAAAAATGTCAACTTGAAACACCACATATATATGCGTGGTCCATGCTCACCTTTTGTGGTTTGTATCGTAATATAAGCAGCATAAAACTCATCCTCCCAAATATAAGAATGTAACATGAAACACCTAAAGTAACATACTTATTAACATCTAATTTTGAAATTTTATCTTAACAATCATTGATATTTTTTTATTATTATTTCATAAAACTTCTGTGACTATCTGATCGAAATAAAAGTCATAATGATTGATAAATACATGCTCAATAGCTTGGTATTCAAAAGATGTTTCGGTTAAAGGGTTAAATTTGTCAGAAATCGAATTTTATTATGAAACTTTTGCTAATTTCTGATTTAGAATTATCAATATGAAACAGGTTTCTAAAGTAATCCCTACACTTGAATACAATTAGATTGCAAAACATATCCTATCATTCGATCTGTGCTAATAAGTTTTCAGAGACCCGAAGTGTGAGTTGAAGTTGAGAACAGTTTTAATTCAAAATCAAAATAACTGATTGGATAAGACAATTCTGTGGAGGAATCGCAGCTTATTCAAATCTTGTTTCTTCAAATTATAAAACCATTCAACAGGGGAAAAAAATAATGTAATAACAAGATTCATTTATACTTTTTAGAGACAATCAAACATAGTTGCTTATTTTAACCCCCCTGCCCTTTCTCACAATACAAATTATATCATTATTAAATGAAGACTAATTTTAAAAAGGTTAATTTTTAAAGTCTTAACTGAATTTTATAACTTGAAAAATTTCAAAAAAATATGAATGACATTTAGAGTTGGAACATTTTTTCACATCGAATTAAAAAAAAAAAAAGTGAAACTTAATATTAAAATAATATTTTGAGACGATTACTTATTTGCAGTTTAAATCAATAAATTTAAAGAATAGAGTATTTTTGATAGTGATTTTACTTCGTCCCATTCCGACAATTCTTTATAACTTAATCAATTTTCAAGACATATTCGCCCTGTAGAGAAAATATTATCTCTGCAATGTTTCAGAGGTAATATTGGAATTGTTAGATAGCGATATCCACTAATCTGAAATGCTTCGAAAATGCAATTTTAGGTTGGAAATTCAATGTCAATTTGTCAGTACAATGGACTCTATAACATTATAAAATATAAGCTGGTTTTAAGACATATTCCACAATATTTTGGTTTTGAGGCGATTAAGTTGGAGTTCAGGTAGATAAATAAACGCTATGGATTCACCCTATTCTTTATTCAATAGCGGTCCAAGAACTGATGGTGAAACGTTTTACTTATATATAGAACTTTATGGATTACCTTAAAAGAAAGCGAAATTATATTTAATCAGAATCGTTTTATTGTAGCTGTCACTGATGACTTGGTAGCTGCTTTATTCTACTTTTATAGCTTTGAACATTTTCTAAAATTTCCCATCATTTTATAGCATCATCTCTCCAAAATAAACCCACTGAACTTCAAAATACTATGTTAATATAATTGAACTAAGCCATCACATTATGACAAATCTTTATAGTTATTACTAAATTCTTTCCATTATTGAACAAGGGTTTGGTGGTTGGGTTTCTTGACGCAAGAGTCAAATATGGCAATGCAGTTTCCATGATATGAAAATCTTTTTATATATTCCTTTTAGGAATATTTGTACTTCAATAGCGTATTTCCTTACTCGCTACTTATTTTTTAAGTAGCTGCCTTAACCTTTCTTCAAATTTTGAAGAAAATTAGGTAGTTTTATTTATTGATACTAAATGTACAAGTAAAGTTTGATTTATTATGTAAATATATGTCTTCGTTTTATCTTAAATACCAGATCGCAAATTTGTTTATATTATTCCATACTAGTCGATTTCGTTTCTGGCACAAAAAACAATTACAGCTATGCAGTACACAAGTTATTGCTCAGTAATCAATGCAAATCTACTTTTGATTTACCAGCTTCTAAGCTAATGCTTGCCATCGTAACTGAAAACAAGACATTCATAGCCTATATTAACAATGATGTAACAAACTAACGTCTTCTCCAAATTGTGGAGTAATTTTGATTGTTTAACCAAGGATTGTGTCATCGTCAAGGTAACGGCTCAAATCTTCACCTTGGCTCCAGAAATGACAAATTTCACGCTTTTGTCTCTCATCGCAAAAATAATACCTCTTTTTTTTTCTTCTCAAAGGAAAAGCAATATCTGTTCTTTTTTTCGTTCTTTTGTGAGGAAGCGTGACGAATAACTTGTCAAGACGATTTGGGTCGCTCTGGTTGTGTTACCGTAAAAACTACGTAGCGTGTTGAATTAAGAAAATATGTAGCCAAGTATCGCCTCGATATAATTTATTTTTAATTTTTATGTAATTTGTTTCGCAATCATGCTCAGGTAACTAGTGTGTTGTAACATTGTCTTTTTCTCTCTCTTTTTCTCATAACAAAAAAAAAAAAAAAAGGAACAAAAATGAGGGGTTTTTTTTTTGTCAATGGTAGCATTGAAATATTCCGTTAAAGTTCCAAATAGACTACCTTCAGTATATGAACCCTTAGCAATCCACTGGCGCCACTTCGGCGACATTGTGTTGCATGCATACTTTAGACTTAAAATATATATAATTCATTTTTTATTCACACAATACAGATAAACTTTTACTGAAATCACAATTACTAATTTTGGTGGTTAATCAAAGAAATTGCATTGTAATCATGACGCCAGTGGAATGGTTAGGATTAAAGATGCTAAATAATTTAGTTTGGGTTTCATTTAACCTCGAAGCTTATTTGTTTTCACAATCTTCGTTCTGATTCATTAATACTTAAATAAAATTATTTTAGAAAATTATCTCAACTTTAAAAATTTCATTTGCGAAATAGCTATTATTAGACGAATTCCTTTTAGCCACCATTATTTGATACTTCATTTTCAAAGTATTGGCTAAAATTTTCTGGAAAATAAACTGAATCGCAAATTGAAAAAGTTCAAGCATCCCTGATTTCAATGCATTTTTAACTTACTAAGCCCTTAACCACCTGGCTTACGCGTCATACGGGCACTAAATTATTGCTTCTCGAAAAGGCTGAAATTAAATCATTTAAGGACGCTATAATTCGATACAATAATAACGCATAATCCACAAGCACCTTATGTTTTCTGTGGTTTCTTAACAGAATCAGTAGGATTGCACATTCCCGAAATTGAAGGTATTATCTAAGTAGATAATACAAAAAATAAAAAAAATAATAATAAAAAAAAAGTTTAAGGTTTCGGCGTTAATTGGACTTAATACTTATCAGAACTGAAATCACGGTTTGGGCTGATTGCTTAAATCATTCTGTATTGTCAATTCATGATACTTCCAAGTAATTTGTACCCTTAATGCTCTTACTAATTTAAAAACAATCCAAGTTTCTGTAATTTCAACAATATTATGTTTAATAAAGAAATTGCATTTCACTCCGTGAATGAAAAGTTTTCCTTTCTACTTTCTTTTTTCTTTATTCTTTTCTTCTTTTTTTTTTGGGGGGGGGGAGACGCGTGCTCTTTAAATTGTGTTCCATATTGGTGTTCCAAAATTTCAGAATTTTGCACGATTTGTGTGCTATAAATGGGTAAAGTAATTAATATATGCACAACTTAGTTATCATTTAATCAAATTTTGTTTTCCGTACGGTTAGCGCCATCTGATACTGAATTTGAAAAACAACTGATTAAGATTATAGACTAATAAATAAATGATAGTCAAAAACTTTTTTTTTTACTACACTGAAAGTGAATTTTAATAACTCCTATTATTAAATTTATTTTTATTTATTTCATTTAACATAAGAAATCTTTCAAGTTGGAAGTAATCCATAGTACTTATACTGAGATGAATACTGATTGATAACCATTCGTTTGAATCGTTTCGGCAAAGAAGGTTCCCCAATCCGCTTTGTCTCTGTGCACGGGTCACCAATCCATAAAAGATTGGAAGACAATACTTTTCATAACATGTAATTTGTGTGTCTTCTGGGAAATATTTTGTGACATTCCAGAAATGAAAGATCTTGATTTAGAAAAGACCAGAAAACATGAATGATTTCTTCGAAACGCCGGATTCATCTATGGTAAATTTTCGATGGGAAGAAGGTATGCTCCCACTTTTTTAGGTGTTGTTTTTGCTATTTTTCCCCCCTTTCCCTCTAGATTTTAATTTTTTTTTAAATCCCAGGAAATATGATTTCTATACACATATGTATTTAATTAGTTAAAATGAAAGTAAGCAGCTTTGTGTATGCGTGAAAAATCTGAAAACAACGGCTAGACTAAGGATTCTTTACACGTTAACTGCGCTGACTTTGCGCACTGTATGACCCGGGCCTGTAATTCACAATATCTATTTCATTAAATTACTCATTCTCTTTTGTATTTAATAGACACGATAAAGAAGATAAACCTATTATTTCATCGAAAGTATGAATCAGGGCATCGAATGTGTATAGGATATTGGATTTACGATTCCTTTTGGCAAGGAAAATATTTTCACTGTTCCAGATATATTTAAAACATTCTGTCGTGACATTAAAATTAAATTAGAGAAAGCTTTAAATAATGATAAATAAAATGAAATTTTATTTTAAATGGTTATTCAGCAAATTTCAATAAAATATCTTATATCTTTTTAATAATTTTTGAACAAATATTTTCCTTTTACTTGATTATACAATTGATTTAATATTTATAATTTCTTTGCAACCATTAAGAAAATTCTAAGAGGAAAGCATTGCCAACATTTTCATGAGCCTAGCTTTGTCCTATATGATTATCTTGGGGGTCGCGACCCACAAACAAGGAAGATAGAAATTAGATGTTAGACATGTTATTTAGTGCACAGATAATTCATAGCAACTTCTCTTATTCTTGGTGGAAAAGTTTTTATAAAATAAGTTGTATAAATATCCAGTTATGATTTTTAATGTTAAAAGAAACTAAACCTTTTACAGGACTGTGATGTCATTTGCCCTCTTCGTATTTCGTATTAGATAGCAAAATGGTCTAGATGCAAATGGATAATTTTTAATTAATTAAGAAAAGGATTTATCTGTAATAAACAAAAAAAATTTTAGATATGAAAAAAAGTTCTACGTTTTTTCTTAATATATAATATTGCTCGGAAAAGAAAAAGAAGAAATACCGTAGAACAGGGCAGACGAATAAGGCGCCTTTTACTTGTTAATTCATTTATTACAAGTTTTTAGGAGAGATGTCCGTTATTTCTTTCGTTTCCACTCTTTTGCTGTCTCTAATCTGCCGGCTGATATTTGTCAAAATAAGGTGAGATGACAAAGAAAATGTATCACAAGGGGAAATAAATCAAAAATATCAAAACTATACTCTTAGTGTTTTTGTAAGTACCGTTAGCGCTCATTTTACGAAAATATAAGCGGTTGGTTCAAGCGGTTGTTTTAAGTACCATCAGAATGGAATATATTAATGGAAATTTTTTTCGAAGCCCCAGAAATAAATCGATATATTCTTATCAATGTTCATAAAGGCTTTGTAATAAACTGCGTTGCTGATTTTTAAGCTAGCATTTCATTGTGGCCGCTCTTGCTGTTATGAGTATAGTTTATATATATAATATAATATGTAGCAGTTTTATGCTGCCATAAATACATCGAAATAATCTTAGAAATTTTAACTAGATTCATAGCAAACAATGCGCCCTTAAAAAATATTCTTCCAAGGCTAAAACTTAATATCTGTAATGAATATGAATTGAAGGTACCAATGTTCACAATAAAAACTTATATAATATTTAAGAGTAGCAAAAAGGACTTACATTGATCATTATTAGATTCTGAGGATCTTTTTGTTTGTTCTATATATATCGGTGTTTTTTAGTGATGTCGCCAAGTTAATGTAGTAAATTTTACGCTTTTAAATTTGAAGATTTGCATTAGTGATGGGGATTATTTTCTTCTGGAATTCATATCATAATTGGTTTATGTTTGTAAAGAGTGTTTAATTTCTGTTTAAAGAACATTGTTTTATGTTTAAAGGATTGGACATTTCTATCATTTAAAAAAATATCTGTTTCAGGACATTTAATTTCTATTTAAAGCACTTTGCCATCTGCGATATCTTTTCGACGACCTTGAAATGGGAAGGCGAATAAAAATTTAAATAACGTTTAATGATAAATAAAACGAAATTTAGCTTGAAATAATAATTCAATAAATTATATTTAAAATGGAATTAATATTTATTTTTCAGATTTTCATAAGAAAATACATTTGAGATTCCTCTCTCTCTCTCTTTTTTTAATTCTTGGTGGAATCATAGCTAAAAATTTCGAATCGTCCTATCAAAAAATATTTCATATACAGTTGAACTATAATCATCCAGACTAACTGTAACCAGATCAAATCGGGATAGTTGGACAATTGACGAAAAGTTGTTTATTTTGGAAAAAAAAAAGAGGGAGGGGGGACGAACATTTTTTTATATTGCATTAACTTAGTGACCAAAAACAATAGTGCTTACATTTTTATTACTTTACTTACTTTAGTGCTTACATTTACATATTGTATTAAAATATTACTGCTTCAACTTGTCAGTCAAAATAAATTGTTTCATACTCTTTGATCTTTTTTACTCAGGAAAGTTCTATAAGCAGAATTTTTTTTTCAAAGCAATGCGGATAACTGCTGTTCGGATTTTTGGAATTCTACTGTATGTATATATACATTTTTTTTATATGTAATTGCATTCATTAGTATTAACTCAACTCCCTCGGGATGTCGAACGATACTTACATTCCTTAGAGATCTTAAAATAAATTAAAAGATTTTTTTTTACCACCTGGGGCTTCTCATTCCTTTAGAGGAAAAAAAAATGCGTTTAATTTTTCCATACCTTTTTAACACAAATAGTTTTAAGGAAACTAAGTCAATTAAATGCTGAAGAAAAGCAAAAATAATAAATAAATATATTCTGAAGGATTTTTTTAATCAGAAACTAATTTTCTGTTTTGAAATGATAGAAATTATTCTTTTGCATCAAGTAAAAATTGCTCTGGAACTCACAAGAACGTGTGATTCAAACGTCGGATAAATTACACGTTAAATTTATCAATCCATTTCTGTAATGAAACCATATTCTCTGGTGCAATTTAATTTGAATTTTATCAGTGAGAAAAACCTCATAAAAGGAGACATGCCCTCTTGTAGTGGAATCCCCCGTAATGTGATGAGACTGGGAAGAAAAAAAAAAGGGGGGGGGGGAGAAAAAAAACCACAAAAAAAATTGTTGTAGAGTAAAAGTATGCCGTAAGGCCTAGGCGGGGAGAGGCCTTAAACGAGGTGAAGTAATATCCTCAGCTCATATTAATTCAGTAGAAATCGGTCCCTGTTGCGGGCCTCCAAAATGGGACGAAAAAGCAACTTCTAACAGATAATGAGCACGTGAGCCTGAAAACATCTACGGTTTGCAAGATTTATTATGAAAGTTGTGACGCTCGTTAAAGCCTCCCGTTTTAAAATGCAGTGTCAGATAGGACAACGACATAGATGTCATGTATTATTCCATTTGTAGTGAAGTTCACGATCGTTTTGGGTGGAAATGGTCGTAAATTCATTTTAAAGCGACACCTCAATCGCAGACTGATTGTGGCGCAGGTGTTAAAATCACTGAAATTAAGTGGCTTTTGAGCAGCACATTTTCGTAACGCCTTCGGTCTTTTCCTGTTATCTTAGACTGTGAAATAAAACTAACGTTTAACGAAGGAAGGGCATCCAATAAATTGTCATCCATGTATTCCTTTATTGCTAACAAAGAATCTATCTGTCCTTTCTGAGATATTCTCAGGAGATTAAATTATGCATTAGATTTCATATTAATTTATTTATATCAGCTCATATATCAAGCACCAGCAACATATTAATTTCAATCTGTACATCCATACATCAAGCGATACCTCAGTTGCAGCGACTATGGCACTAGTATTAAGATTATTGCAATTCAGTGTCTTCTGCCTTCTTTTCGAACGCCTTCGGTCTTTTCCTATTATCCTAACTGCGAAATAAAACAAACATTTTTTAAAGGAAAGGCGTCCTCTAAATTGCAAAATATTGTTCCTTCATTGCTAACGAAGCATTTAGCTACATATTCTGAGACTTTGCTGGAGATTAAAACACCATATTAATTTAATATTTTATTTTATTTATCTATTTAGATTCAATCTATATATGAAGCTTAAATGACATATTTAATTTCAGTCAGTACATTCATATATCAGGCAATACACTTCAATCCTAGTGATTACAGCACAGGTGTTAAAATCATTGAAATTAAGTTACATAGTACATTTTCAAAACGCCAGCGATTCTTTCTTTTTATCTAAGGCTACGAAATAAATCTACTTTTTGTTCTTTCAATATGAATATTGACTGGTTTCCTTCGTATTTCGTTCTTTCATTGCTAACGGAGCATTTAGTTACATATTCTTTTTTGTCAAGAAACTGTAAATTTTAATATTAACTTTTAACATATTTGATTCTTCAAAATTATTTAATCAAAGGCAACTTAAGCTGACAGAATGGTGAAAACTAAGCTTTATATCTTAATTTCAACCAATAGTCTTGAGTTATAATTCTAATGCATAGGATGAACATAAACTATTTAGGCAGAAAGCATGATTTGCTATAACTACCACCATGGTAGTACACTTAATTATTAGGCAGTGAATCCCACGAAGATTATCTTCCCTCCAATATTCGGCATATCTACCTTTCGCCCCTCTGAAAGTGTCCCATTGTAAATGAATACTTGCCATACGCTTCTGAAAATGTTAACGTCAAGAAACCAAAGGCATGCAAAGAACATCTCTTTTAGGGTCATTTGTCTGGTAATCTCAATGGAAACTTCATAACACTTGAAAAATGAAATGAGTTTCTTGAAGACTTACGGCATTTCGCTTTTTCAATGCTGTTATACGTCTACATACTAGAACATAAAAAGAATAAACAATCATTAGCTATAGCTCTCTCAGAAATGGATTAGAAAGGTTTCAGGCCATTTATTCGGTAACTTGGTATAAGATACTACTAATCTGGCAGTTAAATGGTGCCCTGCAATTAATATTTCGCATATTATACATAAATAGAATCGCTCAATTAATTTGTGCCATCATCTCCGGCATTTAAAAGTAATTCATATTTTGTTTGTTTTAAATATTTGTCTGTCGATATTCTGTTTAATAAAATTCTATGCTTAAAATGAAAGTTGTTTGTTTACATATTACCGACATAATGCGTATTTTGTTTCTGTAATGCGCATTAAGTCGGCAATCGATGATTTGGTCTCTTATTTGCTGCACATGGACAACTGCAATTGTTTTAAACTAAAGAGTGTCTCTTTACTGTATATAATATTATTTTAAATACTATATAGTATTTCCTTTTGATGAGAATTATATTCAGTTATGAAATCTGAGCAGTGGATATTGTTGTAGAATCATTATTTCACATGAAGAGGGCAAATAACAGCAGGCTCATTTCCATGTTTGCTCATGGCAAGTACATCAATGGGGAAATACTAAATAATTTTATTTATAATAAAATAATTTATTTGTACAATATGTGTCGTTTTTACAGTATTAAAATTCATTCATTCTGAAGGAAATAACCAAATACGATTAAAGGTTAATTGTATCTTGATGAAATTCTAAATTCTCTCTGTGCAAAGAAATATAATTAACTAGCTGCTGCCCGTCGCGTTGTTGGCACAGAAGAAATAGTTTTGAAAATATCGTTTGAAATTTAAAATAGCTGTCTCGTTTAATTAGTAATGATATTTATTTTCTTGTTGACAATGAATACATTCACTGAAATTTTATGATATATAAAGGAGAAGTACAAATAATATTTATTTATTTTATTTTATTTTATTATTCAAGTGCTTTAGGATAGACAATATATTTTTTTTCCATCTTAAGCAAAAATAAATAAATTTCTTGGCTGTTGGACTCCAGCATCCTGCATACAACTGGCCATGTGAAAAACATGGATTTTTCTAGGTTCAAAGCAATAAATTGTCAAAGTTTAATCGCAGTCGGATTAATTGTACGGCAGCGCATAAGGTACGAACAAATAAAAATTCATTTTTATATATTAGATATGATAACTATGCAATGCCTATAACCTTCGCGCAAGTGCAAGCAATAAGTTGACCAAGTTTCATCAAAATCGGTTGAACGGTAGGGCAGTGCATAAGGTACGAACAAACAAAAATTCATTTTTATATATTAGATAGTGGATTCATTGACTCTTATTGCATGCGAATAATTTGCTGCATTTTTTCGGGGAAAATGTTAATATTTGTATTCAAAAACATTCTTCGACTTCTTTCATTCAACTTCGTTCATTTCACATTCCGGAACCCACTTTTTAAGAAGAACCAAAATTGAAGAACGTTGAAGTTTTAAACCAAGATAATGATTTGTTTTATTTAAAATTCTATTCTTTTTTTTTTTTTTTTTTTTTACACATACGAGCAAAATTAAATTCTTATGCAAATGAGATCGAAACATAATTATATGTACTTGTTAAGTATTCGGGGAGCTGCAGGCTTGTAATTCGATTCCACAAAAGACTTGGAGGGGAGGGGGGCGAGAAGAGGAAGTTAAATCTATATGAATAAAAGTTTCATGACAATTTTGAGAGGGCTTGGAGTCTCTGATGATAATCATCATCTGACCATGATTCAAAATGATGAGGTCCGTTCTTATAGAACATCAAATAGGGAAGTACATTTAAACTTTTTTGTAAATTTTTGACTATGTAATACCAGATATGAGTACTTTTTGAAGTTGATGCTGATTTAATTTGACAATCATTTGATAAAATTTGTATCCATCTTCCGCAACGGGTATTGTAGTAATCATTACAGAGGACAGCGCAGAAGACCAGATACTATGCGTACTATTTATGTTGCATTTACTCATAAGGAGATTTAAAATTTAATAAAAAAAATTTAAATAAAGTTTTTCTCATAGTTATTCTTTTGCTTATTGATACAAAAAAAAATCAAGATCGAGGCGCATTTTATGTACATTTCCCCGAGCAACTCTCAGATAAAAGGTTCCCAAAAAATGTCGAGACTTTTCGGTTTTAACAAGCGATTCCATTTTAAGGGCTCGTATCGTAAATTTTATATATATAATATTGCATTGGCAGATTCCGAAACCTTATGGTATGAAGAGGAAGGAACAGATTGTGGATGTAGGATAATTCCTTTGTTTTTACAGAAAAACTCTTATTTCAATATTGCCTCTTTTCACTTCTCATAGCAGATTTTTATTACTCTAATTGGCAAATCAAATTATCGTATTTTAAAACTTATCAAATAGTTTTAAGTCATTGATGGACATTATTATTCGTTATAAAAATTACATTGATGCAGCAAACTAAGACCAATCATTTCATCAACTTTTACTTACGAATTTCAGCTCGATCTTTTTCTGTGTGGATCTTGGTTAGGTGTGTATTTTTCACCATCCTTCTGTAAAAGCCATATATATTGAAATTCTGGAAATTCCTTCTGAAATGGGTTGTAGGTACGGATATAAACCGATTATCTTCTGAATTCTGAACTTTCTTGGTCTCTCTCTATATATTTACAAATGAAATGTTGTAATCACCATCTTATCCCCATTTTATTGTATTTTCTTTTTTATAAGAACAGAATACGTGTTTTATTTATATTTCATATCAGGGTATTATTTCTTTTCCTCTCTTATTACTTGTGGTTGCTATTTTTACTTTTGCAGTTTTGAAACTTTATTCAAACGAAACTTTATTCAGTTATAAACAAATTATTTTCATTCTTTGTCAATGTTTTAACTTTCAGGCAGGTACAATATTGAAGTCATGATAGTAAAATCTGAAAAGCGTTCAGTTTATAATAGTTGCGTCCGATGGAAGATTAAGTTGGACGATAAGCAAACGCCTTGTATAATTTTAAGCGAAAGTTTAGATTTACAATGATCGTTTAAATGTGAAATAATACTTTCTTGTAAAATAATGAAAAAATATTTTGACATCGGGGTTTCAGAAATTCATTCTAATGTATTTTAAAAACTTAAATCTATCTGTAGAGATTTAGAAAGCATCAGACCCTAAAAATTTACTTAGAGCTTCTGTTTTTCCTTTCCAGTAATAATGTTATGTAATTAATAACGTAAACTAAGAATGGTATATTAGTTGGATATTTGAGATTTAATATGAACTGTAATATTATAACTGATTATTAAAGGTTTTTATGAGCTTACTGGAATTTATATTCTAAGTATTGTTTTAAGCAAAATTTTCGCTTCATTTTCCTGGAGTTCAATATTTTCCCACTTTACCAAGAAGTGTCCTTTACGGCTATTTCTATTTTCAGTTTCATATTTATGCGCTTTTAATAGAACATTTAAAGAATGTATATAAATTGCTTGGATATTTGTGAAAAAAAATTAATTTAATATTCACTTCATAACTCATTTGTGTATGTATTCATCTGAAATGTACATTTCTGTCTTGTTAGTTGCAGCGCCAGCAATAATACATGCAACTTCCCTTATATTTGGAGTTAAAGGAATAGCCCTTTTCTGTTTTTGGAAAGGTAGAATCCCCCCCCCCCCCAATTGAAGATATATTCGGTAAAGAATAAACGCGCAAAAAATTGCCTTCCTCACAGATGGTAAGCAGAGGGATCGTTATAATCTACGGCAACTCGACACTACATAGAAAACTACGAGAAACTGATTCACATATAAATATTGTCTATATAACATCAAAGTATAAAAAAAAGTTCATGCAATCATTCTTCATTTTAAATCCAAAATCTCAGAGAATATCGATCACTGGTCTTTGAAATTAATTTCTGTTTATATAATTAATTATTTTAAATATATCAAGATCCTATAACTTCGCCATACTGTCAGTTTGAATTATTAATGTCACAAGTAAGATTCAATATGTCTTGACTATAAAATATGGAGGAAATTATTTTGTATCTTTTGCTACAAATAGGAGAAGGATTAGAATAATTATCAGATGTCTTTTAAGAAATTTGGACACACTTTATTCTGGTAACTTCTAGTTTCGAAAGAAAGTATTCAGAATCTCTTTGCAATAAATTTTCAAACGATGAAACGAACTCGCGCGTTATATTTTCGGCTCAAATTATATTAAAAGGAAAAACTTTTAGAATTAACGTGATAGAATAAGAAAATTCTTTGCCTTTGCAGGCAATAGTTTCTGTTTTATATTTCGATCCATTTAAAGTCTTATATTCTTGCCTTATATTATGAGAATTTTGATTTGAGGTCTTCACGTCTATCTTAATGTGTGTTTTTTTTTCTGATTTAATTTGTTTATTTTTTTAAAAGATATATGCATTTGCTTTTCTAAACTATTCCCAATTTCCATTTTTTTTTTTTTTAAAGTTGAATCACACACGATTCTTGAAAGATATTAGAGAATCATTCCATTCTTTATATTGTTCCAGAGGCAGTTTGAAGCCTTCTAATGGTTCTTCCGTTTACCATCTACCAGAACACAAAGAGCCGTCTGGAAAAAAAAGCAGTGTTTAGTACGTTGATACTTTTTTGAATATACCATTAGTTAAAGAAAGCTGCAAGATATCCACTTTAAGAAAAAAGGAAGTGCGTTGGTCAAAGAACGAAGGTCTTAAGTTCGGCCATTAGCTCTAACTTGTGGGTTTGTGTAGTTATAACGCCTTGAAAACAAATACCAAACAGCTGCAGATTTCGGGCTAGCCCACTTTTTCCTCAAAGAGCCGTCTCAGTCAGAGCTATAAACTTGTTCTGCTATATATCCTTTGCAAGACGCAGAAACACTGGCATTTGGAGTTGTACCCCTTCATTAATTCGCAGCGAATGCTTTGATTTATTTGAGTTGAAACTTTTTTTTTCTTTTTTGCTTTTGACGAGAAGTGTGTTAAAGATATTTCAACATTTTATTGAAAGATAAATTAGTGATTATTTTTAGATCACTGCGCATAAAAAATGTCTACAGGTAAAACATTCTTTCTTGATGAAAAATTTTAATTTTTGTATGGGATTATTATGATAATCGCTGCAGTTGGAGTTTCTCCAATGAGATTCGCATTGAGGTTTTTTTTTCTTTTATTAATGGGATAAGTTATTCATAAATTAATTTGACTTTACTAACCAATAGAAAAAAAAGATTCGTCTTTCAAGAAAATTTTTTCAACCGAGAATAATTTTTTTAAAAAATATTATTATTATTATATCTATTAATTAGTTTTTACTGCTATTGATCCTAAAGTTCATAATTTTAAATTATACCATTTGAAGTTGAATAATTTATGAAATAAAAATGCTTTATTAAAAAGCTATGCAGAAAAAATATGAAATAATGAAAACATCGAGATATTAATATTTTGTTTACTATTCTTTTTCTTTTCCAAATTCTTTAACAGATTTATTTAAATTATTGCAATTGTTAAAAGCATAACATTTTTAAGCAATTATTTCATTTCTGTAAATTAAAACGATTTATTTATTTTTGCAAAGAAATGAGTAAACAGCTTTGAACAGTAAAAAGTGAAATCACTATATTAATCACTACTTTGAAAATTTAGTTATTTTTACAAAGTATATGGGTAGAAATAGATTTTTTTGTACCTTTTTACCAGTTGTAGATTAAGATATTGTTTAATCGAAATTACGGGCCAATTCATTAAGTATTTCGTTTACACATTTTGGGCGGATTCTTGCGCCAACAATAAATTTTCTGCTTAATCTCTGAATAAGGGTTTTCAATGACGTTAAAATTGGTAACGTTTCAAATGACGATTCATTTTCTCCTATAAGAAATATATAGCTACTTTTTCCGCCTAAGAGGGAAAAAATCCAAAATATACATACAAGTAGAAAGAAACAAGCAAACAAACCATTGAAGTATGGGTTGAAGTATTAAACAAAAGGATAAAGATTTAAATTCCTTCATTTAAACATTTTAATCAAATGTTTGAAATCAAAACAGTCCCCTGCTTATTAATTAAAACTCACTATTATTTTTTTTCTGTTATTTAAACATCCACAAAACCGTTTTTAATATTTCTGAAACACTAGAATTCACGTACGCGAAACAAAATGCTTTAAATCACTTCTTCTAAAATGAAACAGGTGTAAGAACTTGAAGCTTTTAAATGTGCTCCTGGAATGCCACTTCACCATTTATGAGGGATCATTTGCCTGTTAAGTAACAACTACCGATCCGTCAATCAACGCACCTGTGTTTATTACTGCCGTATTCTCCGAACGTTTTTCCTTCATTTCCGATTCTCTTGCAAAGAGTACTTTTACAGCTCTTTTGTGCTTTCAGATCTATGACTTCTGTAACCTACCGATTGCACCAAGTTAGCGAGCCTCCTTCTGCAAGTGTGGCACCTGTACTTTAAGTTCAGGTGGGCGACTCCACCCCTTCCTTTGAGAGTGCGGTCTTCCCCCTCTTCACTTGTTTAAAAATTCCGTCGACTGAAGTCGAGTAAGCGTGTGATGGATATTCGACTACGCTCCATGTTTTAGGGATGGATTTGCATACTGTCATAAAAGGCCCTGAAGCGAATTCTTGCCTGTCCTCTTACCGCCTTGACATGTGGCCTTAGCGGTAACCCCCCACTGTGGACAGCTCCTCTCACTTTGATTTTCCCCCTGCCCAATAACTTTTTTCTTAGTTTGCTTCACTCAGGGGGTCAACCTCATATTAAAAATATGTAATGCGAAGGAAACTTCTTTGTTTGTTGAATAGATCGGGAAATTTCAGAAGCAAACCGACTTGCAAGAAGTTTTTCTGACTTCGATTTTCCCTCATGTCTTGTCGCATTTTTCGCAAGTACGCATCGCTCGAGGGGTCTTCCATATATTGAAGAAGAAGACGATAGTTTCTTTGTTAGAGTACTTGGACGCGGCATCTATAATCTTTGTTAATAATGTTGTTTTAAAATATGTGACACTGTTTGCTTGCTCCTGACAGTTCTTGTTGTCTTGTCCGAATATATTTTTTAAATAAGTGATATGAAATTTTTTTTTATTAGATACTTTTCAAACTTGTATTTGTGATTATTTTTGAAGACTGATTACAAAATGATGGCGTTTAGAAATTTACAAAACAATGCAGCAAAATTGAACACGGGGAAAATATTTTATGTGACGAAACTTCTGGGGTTTTAACAAAAAGGGATTTTTTTCATGATAAATAATATCATAATAATTATAAAATGGAAAAATAAAAGTTTTAAATTCAAGGTCAAAAATGGAATGAAATAATATATTCTGACTTCACTTATATTTGAAGGAAAATAATAGAAAGTAACGAGTTAAGATCTTGATTGGGGTTTTTTGGGGGGGGGGCGACACCGTTAAAATTGTGATATGAATGTTCTTTTTAAGCCAGTCAGTTGTATTATATTAGATGTAAATAAAAGCAATGCGATTCAGCATTTTCTTTATTTTCATGATAAGTTTTTAATGTTTATCAAATGTGTATGTATACTAAGAGAATACCACATCATGGCGCGAATTGTAGCAATTTAGTCAAAGCTATGTTTCAAAAAGAGTGAGCATGTATCCACAGCTTCAGGCTAGAAAATATTTGTTAATAGAAAATAACATAAGTATTTCCCTTTGTGTACATATGTTTGGTTTTGAGAATATCATAAATCTAATTGATTTTAAAAGAGATAGAGAGAAATTTAAGATATTTTAAGAGACATTTTAATATTATAGATATAGAATAGTTAAATTTATTAAAATTAAAGTCCCTGTCTGCGGCTACTATGGGGTGGACTTTGGGAAATAGAAATCACGCTACTGATTCGCCATCCCTTCCCCTAACATCAACATCATACTAACAAGGGGCCATTTGACCCAATATGAATTTAATCTGCACTAAACCTCCTTAGTCCCCCCCCTAAGTACCGGAGGTGAAAATCAATCACCAGGCCACATTATAAATCAGAAAATTAATAGCATACTGTTATTTATTGAAAGGAAATTTTAATTGCCCATTTGCTTTATATCTGAATAACATTTCAAGATTGCTTTCATATTCCTAGTTGCAATGAAACTAACTGTAACTGATTCCTCTATTTCGAGAAAGATTTTTGTTTTAATATTTTTTATTAATATAGATATGGTTTTACATAGGCTTTTTGAGAATTGATTTTATCAAACATTTACAATTAATCATCGAAATTAATCAAAATCATTAAGTTATATATTAGTTGCAGTGGTTTTTTTTTTTTTTTTTTTTTGACTGTGTGTTAACAAAGTTTTTATCATCCTTTTGCTAAATGGTTATTTAATTAATCAGAGTATAAACTTTTTATTTCCAATTTATTTTTTACCACCTTTATTTTTGTTTAAATTATTTTTGGTCTTAACACTATTCAAGAATTTGGTTCTTGAAGCTTACCATTAAGTTAAAAGAACCAAAAGAAATTAATTGCAAAAACTGTTGGAGTAGAATTCTTATCTCCGAATACGCAGTGGTACAGATGCTGGTACCGAGTAACCATTGGAATTCCACAACCATCCGAACTTCGCGAAACTAATTTACATATCTTGAAATTTTCCTATTCTTAGCTTTATTCCCCAATCCTGTTATATCAATTTTGTGTTTTATCTTATTGCTGATGTGAGAACACAAGAATAGCAACTTGCAAGTGATCAAAAGGGCCCATAAATTTTATCTTCCGTTAATATTTTTCAAACGACTTCATTTTTTGTCGATTATATATTTAATATTGGAAGATTGTATTATTTAAATACATTGGTTTCTGTAAATAAAAGGCCAATTTTTTTAAAAAAAAGTTGCTAACTTTAGAACACAAATGTAAATTATAAATGATAAAAGAAAAGTGACATAATTTCCAGACATTAAAAATCGGTGTTATGAATATGTAAATATTTTGACTTTCTGAAAGCCGTCTAAGTCTCACAATTCCATAGTAGATAAAGTGGAGCCATGTAAAAAAAATATTATATATGCGTTGTGCACATGATTTATGCTTTATTATCTAGATATTCGTCTGATTTAATCCGCCTGATTCCAGAGGTCAGTACATTAGGTGTTAATATTGAATGCCTTGGATTAAAATACTAACATCCATCCTTGGAAACTATCGTCCATCAATTTCTTGGATGTTGACCAATACAAAAGTAATGATATGACGTATGCAAATATATTTTTGAACGGGTGCATGCAAGTTTACATCTTGGAAAGAGCACTATAGATACACAAACTTATTACCAGAGCATTGCCTCATATACTCAATTTTTATGATCCATTGGAAATTATTTAATCATAATGGATTATAATGTTCACTTTTATTGTGCGACATGTGTTGACAAGCTTCTTGAAAGTGAAGGCATACATCGAACGGAATGGTCTGCCAACTCACCTGAGCTTAATGCAAAGAGCATACGAGAGATACTCTTGGGAAAGGCATGCCAAAGTAAAATTCATCACTACATAGCAAAAAAAAAAAAAAAAAAAAAAAGGATTTTAATTTAATGCTGAAATAGAAGCGGAAAAATTTACCTCAAAATTCCCCTAGATAATCTAGTTAAAAGCATGCGCAACAGGTGTTTCGTATCCATTGCAATACGAGATCTTACTAAGGTGTTATAAAAAGAATCAAATAATCAAATTCTTACGATCATTTTGTTTATTCGCTCAAAAACCATAAATTAAAATTTTTTTCTTCTTTTTTTTAAGTTGTATTTCCAGTACATTGCTACAAATTTGTTATTTTTAGATTTATACTTTTGCTTTAAGACTTATATTTTATAAATAGGCCTTCAAAAACATAAAACTGTTTTACATTATTTCTTTCGGCTAAATGTAATTGCTCTTAATTTATGGACATATTGTAAAAGAAGGAGGTCTGCCTTTAATTTTATAGCTACCCGTTTCTTGCTTCAGCATTACTTTATATAAAGCATCACCTGCTACAGTTTTTGCAGCGAACGTTTTTGTTCCGATTTTTTTTTATTCGGTTTCTTTGTTTCGTATGACTGATCTGTGGCGAAAATACAAGACCCACTTGATTTTGCAATTAAAATTCATGCCTTTGGTCTCGCAATCAACATTTTTGCACACGTTTTTTTCGGGCATCTGCTGCTCACAATGCCTGCAAGAGTTACTTCTGTTTATTCCCTATATAAGGCCTCTTGAGAAGCGCGGCCGATTACTTGGCAAACAGCAAACCTTTCTAGGCAAGGGCAAGCATTACAACAGTAAAAACAATTGTCACGGTAGAAACGCATCCATTATGGTATGTCAGGAACTGATCCCCCCCCCCTTGCTTTCTCGTGCTTTCTTTATTTATATTTTTCTTTTTTCCTTTTTTTAATCCTTCAAATAAGTGCTTTGCTTAAACTCTATTTAATACAAGAGTATCTCTTCTTAACTGTTGAGGAATTCATCTTTTAAACAGTTGTTTTTGTTGCATACTCAAACGTTAATTACAACTTCTTAAGTGTTTATCTAAAAAATAACAAAGAAATGTGTATGCTTACGGATGTACCCCTCTCTTTCTCTGTTCGTTGGTTCTCAAAGAGGCCATGAGTTCTGTAAATGCTGAGAAATTTTAGAGGTATATTTTATCGGAGTCAATTGAGAATCTAGAATAAATATTACGCCAATGTAATAACAAAATGTTGTATGTCGAATTTGCTAAAACATTTTATCGGTACGTTGAGTGACATCTGCTCTACATAATCCCATATTTCGCTAAAATTTTGCATGTTTTTCTGTATTTGATTTTTTTTACATTATGGCATTTTGATATGAAAGTGACATAAGTAATTTTACAGGAGATTGCATGAAATTTTATAAAACCCTTACTTTCTTATTTCACTCGTAAGAAAAATAGTAATGTACAAGATCAATGTTTTAGAATTCTTTCAAATATTTGATCTTTGATTCGAAATTTTTACCGCTTCTTATACTTTCGCATGTTTTACGCATAAAATGAAAATGTTAGAATTGAAACATAATCATTGTTAATTCTCGATTATTTGAAACGTAATTTTATACAAAATAAAATAGTTCTCGCTTGTAAAATATTTCTTATTTTGAAATTTCGAAAATCCTCTCTTATTTAAATAGATGATCAAAATTTTAAAAAAATATATCTTATCGTAAAATACGCCTTTTACCGTTTTCTTTATTGATAAAGTACCAAATATTTTGAATAAATTTCTTCATATTTGAAAGTTTTCTTTGCGTTTCTTGAAATTTAATAAAAATTACTATGTACCACCTCTTTTATCAGGATTTTAACAAAAAATAATGTATAGCTGAAGAAATACAGTTTTGTATAATTATATTTATATAAAACTTCACTTTATTAAACTGATTCAATTACATTATGGGTTTCTTATTTTGAAATATTTTACAATTCGGAAAATATAGCTTTGGTATTATGATGTTCACTTGTTAAATTGTTCTGATACACGCTGAGGGATTAGAATTCCTGTTCAGAGCATATTAGATCCAACTTTGAACAACTTGTTCGTGGAAGGAAATAAAAGACTATTGTGTGCTATCTAAATCTAGTTAAAAAATCTTTTATAGAATTTTTTACCTTATATGCATTTAATAAACTAAGGATCTATTATTTATAACAAATGTAAGCATCAATTAAACTCTCATGCATTTTACAATTCTTAATTAATATGCACACTGTGACTCAATTATTATACGACGATAATTAAATTATGTTTATATGGTTAACCTGTATTCATCTTTGCTTCTTTCTCTATGTTTTGAAATGAGATTTGTTCTTTTGGCCATTAATTTTCCTCTGCAGTGATAGTTTAATTCTAACCTTCGAATTGATTCTTTTTGTAAATAACAGGAACTGTATTACATTTGATTCAAATCGCACCTGTTAGCCAGGTATTAATTTCAAAAAACTCAAGTAACTTCGATCACGGAGTTCTTTGGTATCAGATATCGTCGGTCCACCACCTATTAAAATTAATTATGTATGATTCAATATCATGATTAACGCCCATAAATATCACAAATTCCCGGTCTTCAAGTGTCAAGATTAAGTATGGGCTTGCGACAATGAGCGATCTTTTCCTACACTTTAAATTTTTGTGTTTTTTCTTGTTGTCGACAGAGAAAATTACTTCTGCCTATTTCACAATTTTTCGTGCCATGGCTTTAAATATGTTAAACATGATTAAAATTAAATGTATTAATATTCTTCAGCTTCTACAGACATCTATTTAACATGCCGTCAGTAGAATAAAGCAATACATTATACATTGTAGTTAACAAAGTGCTTTTAGCAGATATTTATCACAAGACAGCTTTGACTACAAATGAACGTTTAGCTGTCCTAGTAGGTGATTAAAATCTATGACCTCTTTGTGCTTCGTAGGTATCTGGTCTCAAATAGTACCTAAATACAAACATTCACATTCGATTAAAAGTTCATTAAATGTGTTTGTTTAAATATTTATTTTATTCCGGACTTAATTTGTTTTTATATCAAATTATGAAAATGAAGTAATCAATTCAATTGTAAAAACAAAAAATTATCTTCCGTATAAAAGATTAAAATGTACACTTTTGGCTATAAAAATTTGTATGCTGTTGAATTATTTCTGAATTCAATGTGAACTGTCATTGGAGTGAATAGAACAGATTACGTGGATTTTGGCGTAAATAATGACACACTGCAGATCAAATTACATGGATTTTAGAACAGATCATTATGGATTGCTGTCTAATTTTCATAGTCCATATTACATTGTATATCAACTAAGTTGCATTGCCGCTATAACAAAAATGCCTAGATAGAGTTTTATGCAATACTAAGATTTTGCTTAAGTTTTATACCCTTTTTCAAATAAAAATCAGATTAGATTTTTTTTTATTAAATACTAAGCAATAACAGGTGTAAGTAATTTTCATTCAAATAAGGTTACTATTTCTATGAAATACTATAGGATACGGACTTGGATAAATGGACTGCAAAGATAATTTAACACGTCCAAATAAATATTCTTTTGAAATTTATTGTTTCATTTTGAATTTTAAAGATACTGTAATGAACCTATTCTTTTTTCTTTCATTCGCCATTTCAGTTTTTATATAAGAAAAATTAAGAATTGAATTTTTTTTTTTCCCCTAGAAAAGTCGCGGATTGTTTTCTAGACTACGGATTATAGACATAAATAACTTGTACTTCAATCAGATTTTTATTACATCATTATCACAGTAAAATAAATGAATTAAAGCGCATTTTTTAAATAAGTTTTCTTTCGCTCTAATATATAATGCTGCGATAATATATAATAATAGATTCTTAAAAGTAATTTATGATCGAAATTATGTATACATTTATATAGACATTATCCAAAGTATTCCATTTTTTCTCCTCTAGTATTGTTCAAGTTGGGATAGAAGTTTTTCAGAATTATGTGCCTAAAGGTTTTGAAAGTACATCCTGATAAATAAAAAAAATTCAATCATTTTCTGAGTAATTCACTGAAAAACACTTCTCAAACATCAACTCACTGTGAGGGCAGCTATTAAATGTCCGATTGGATTTCCTTTTTCTTTCTGCTTTGTTTTGGCTAAAGTTCTTTTACGAGTACTGTAGCCAAAACAAAACATTTGATTTCAAATTTGTGTTCATACATTAAATGAGTTGCAATAATACATTCTATTTAGTTTTTTTCCACGAAATGCGATTTTTAGCTCAATTTTCTTCGCTCTCAATGTTGTTAAGGCCAAGACGCGTATTTTTTACTTTTTTTCTAAAAGGCCTTTTCTGAGTTTTAATTAAATATTTTAACTAAGATAATTGAAATCTGGTTTTAGTTTAATTTTACTTAAGATATTAATTATTCGTTTTGAAGAAATGTAAGAGCTCTTTTGGAATTTAAATATGGGAAGTCATATTTATTAACTTTCTTTGCACCCAAATTCTTATTTTTTATTGAATCGCATCAATATACATATAATACAGAATAATCAATATACATGTAAATTGAATCGTGTATCCAATAACTGTGAGCAGTCTTTTATTTTTTTTTCACAACGGGTCTTGGTGGTACTGTCCTGAAATGATCTTATACCGTTATATTATTTAAATAAAATATGTAAAATTTCTGGTTGAACCAGCGAAACTGAAATTAGGGCCTCTTCTTAAATGAAAATCATTATTTTACTTCAAATTGCAAAGGTAGTTATGTGCATGCCTTTTAACGTCATTTATCCGCATTGTACAATCTCATGTCTTGAAACTTCATCAGCGCACGCAATTTGCTTTTCTAGGGAAGTGTAAAAAGTTGAAGAGCCCATTGTCATTAGTAAAAACTAAAGATTCTACTTACTTATCGGTTTATGCATTTTTAAATTTTTTTATAACTGTATTATCAGTAATAATGATGCAATACTCTTAAGGGTCTTTGAAAAATTCATATGAATTGTTCACTTTAATGAAAGGTTATGATTTTGCCCATTTTTTCAAGGTTGTTTACATTCAAATTTTGCTATCGTTTATCAACTCTGCTGTGCACGATCGTCTGGTAACTATGTATAAATAAACATAAATTTTATGAATGTAGTGTTCTGAGAACGATAAATTGACAGAATGCATGTATAATATTTTTTCCTTGTTTTTATACGATTAAGAATTAAAAAGATTTTTTTTGAACGTTTATATAACTTTAAGTAGCATAATATATATGGCTTCGATTTTATGTTTGTATTTCTGAGACTCAAAGAAAAAGGGACCAATAAAACAGTTTTCTTTTTTAACTGTAGGAAAATATTCTGTTGTATTAACAGAATTTTGATTGGACAAAAGGCAATATAATGCAAAATGCTTATCTTTCTTATATATTATGCATGCTCCCCTTTCCGCCTATCTCTTAAGAAATGCGGCGTATTTGAAGGTAGTTTCACATGGTTTAAAAAACTTATTCGGACACCAAATCTTGTTGAAACAAATATTCAGCTCTGATATTATATGTTAAAAATACTGATTTTTTAATGCAATGTATGAAGAAATATGGAATTTCATTGGTTATAGCATTTTTTATCCGGTGTTCCTTAATTCTTTTTTTTTCTAATACATTGCAATTTTTATTAGTTTTGAGTAAAAAATATATTACAAATAATCAATGCTACAATCTTTACTTATTTTTAGAAAAATTAACTTTTAATAATTTCATGATTTTGAAAATTTTTTAAAAGTTCCTATGTCCATAAACTGACCGCTTTTTTTTTCAACCACAGCTATGTACATTATTGTAAATAAGAGTGAAAAATACGGGTAATGCTTGTAATTTTTATTAAGTTTAATTCATTTAGAATAGAAATTGAAAAACTAAAATTAATTTATTAGAAACATTGTTACTTGAAGTAAAAAAATGTAACGAGTAAATTATTTGGTTAATTAATCCTTAAATTATTTAGAATAAATTGAAAGAAGCATATATATACATCCGCTATGATGCATATATACACCACTTCAGAGTATGTAGCATTAAAATGCTAATACTAAATAATTTAACACTCAGTTCTTGCCGCACTATTTCCTGTGAAAGAATATTTTCCTTTATTTATTATTACTCGTACGTATCGTAAATTTTTGACAATTCTTTAAAAAAAAAAAAAAATGAGAACCATTTATGAATAAGAAAGAATTGCAAATTCTATCAAAATTTTAAACTATCTTTTGCATTTTGAACCCATTATTCTGTATCCCATGCTTTTGTTACGAAATAACCTGTTCTTTTATGGAATAAGTCGAATTTCTTCAGCTGTTTTTCTTTGTTCATTTAATTTACAAAGAAGTTCAGTGACATTTTTTGTCCTTCTTTTAAAAAGAAAATTAATTCTTTATTGCCAGGATTCGAATGCCATGCTGAATTTCTGTAATGATAGAGTCTAGGAGATGTTCGAATTACTTTTTATTCAAAACGGTGGAGCGATAAAGATATGATAGTGTTTTCTTAATTTGCTTTTATTTTAAACCACAATTATATGAAAGCACCATTAACAGCACCCTATTGCTAGTAAAAAGGTCAAGTAAGAAAACAATAGTACTGCAGAAAATTCCTTTTCTTCGAATTCTATTTTTGCAAATGTTATTCGGATGTTATTAACGAACGTAAACATAAACAGGAAGTATAATAAAGAGACTGTCTATAATTTGAATCAACGAGTTTTTATTGTTTTCTATTTTTCTCTATTTTAAATTTAGTACTTGTTCATCCTAGCAATTTCAAAGGCTTAAGATTCCCCTTCGGTTGTTGTGTTTTATACAATCCAGTTCCTTTTTGCACTTTCCACTGTATTTGGTTAAAGTTACAAGTGGTGTTAAAATATGATTTTTTTAAAAATTTTGATAGAGTACTGATTTTAATAATATAAGCATACTTCTTTTTTAATTTAATTTAAAGAGCTTGATCTACTTCCTATAAAATAAAGATTCCTTAATTTTTTAAAGATTTATATTAATTGTAGTTAAGAAACCAGTAAGCTTTATCTTCTCTACTTTTTGCATTTCCTTAATCAGAAATGTAAAGGAGAATTACGATTATTTCTCCTTTACATTATCACCTTTTATATATAATATTTTCACTCATTCTCTTTTTTGCAAAAGGAAAAAAGAAAAAGCATTTATTTCTAATAAATACAGAACAAAAGCATCTGAGAAGTTTACTCCTTCACTCTTTAATTTCACTGCAATTTTTTAAAATTTTACTTTCGAAGATGTATTTTATATTTTTGTTATAGAAGCACTCTTTGATTTGAGTTTTCTTCTCAACTGATTGAAATAATTCGCGATTAATTGAGTTAAAAATCCGATTATTCAAATTCTGCTGTCTTTCTCATCCATGTATTGATGTTTATTCGTTTGCGCCAAAGAATATAAATGCTTATTCAAATCAATAATCAATATTATCGATTGTAATGGCTATCTTTCTGGTTACCTCGATAGAAAGAAAAACAAAAAAACTGAATGCCATACAGAGAGAAGCTGAAAATTTTGGTTTGCGTACGTAATATTTATCCTGTATGACTCTCCTTAGTCACACGAGCAACATTCATAACATTGTCATATGATAACTATCATATGATTTTCAATGTCTACCAACAGTTCGTTCGTTGCTGCACACAAACCTGGAGCTAAGACGCAGACTACGATAGTTCTCAATGAAATGAAATAATTTAAGAATTAGATAGCCGCGTACAGAACATGTATGCGACTATCAAAGGCGCATCAGTGTCTACAAACTTCTTCACAATACAATATGAAAGTGTCCACTGAGTGGATGTTTCTTTTGTGATAAAGTAAAGTTACGTTGGGGAATTATTAAATTCCCAAATAAAAGTTCTTCCAAGCTGTGTTCAAAACTTTTTCTTCCTATCTTTATTTACAAATATACAATTTATTTGCAATGGTGCAATTCATTTTAATAATCCTATATTTCTTTAACAACATCAGAGACAACAACAACAGAATTTCCTCATCCAGTTTATTGATTTCGTTCTCATTGCCTAATTAAATACTCAACAGAGAATTAAAAACATTTCTGCATATTCTTGAATAAAATAACCCTCTGTGTGCTAAGCTAAAGGGTTTTGCTCTTTATAAACACACTCGGTGAATTCTAATTGTTAAAAAAAAAAAAAGGAAAAGAAATTAATATATAAATATGTTGTCACAAATAAAATCAATCAATTGAATTAAATACTATATGTAGTTTCTTTCGTAAATAATTTTGTTGAAGGTTCAAAATAAAGTGCAGCCATTTGTCATTATTTAACCCTTTAACTCCGGCTATCGCCAATAATCGATTTATCAAATCTGTCTTGTATTTCGGCGATCATAATAGACGATTCATATTTTTAAACTTATTACGTACGGTTGTCCCAATATATGTACATATATCCACAAATAGTTTTATACATTTTTATATTTTTAAATCGATTTAAAAAAATATCTGCGTTTGACGTTGTACACGTATGTAGTTTTGTTTGTAATTAAGTGACTACTATAGTTAAGCTGATATCATTTTTTCTTTGTTTTAATTAGATGATTCTTTTGCAAATTAGTATTTTTGTGGACATATGTACTTCTGTAACATTGCGTTTATATTCTTATTAATCTCTCTATCTATTCTTGTAAAATTTCTTGATCGGGAAAGAAAGCGAATTCCCCCCCCCCCCCCATTTTATTTTTTTGCTTTACCCTACTAATATTACTATTTTTCTTTTTAATTCATATTTTTGAAGGCGTTGCAATTATTTTTTCAATTGAAATCGGGGGGAGAAGGAGAGGAGAGGAGAAGAAAGGGGGCGAAAAAGAATTGGTTCGGAGGGCGGGGGGAGAAATTAGAGTTGCATCTTTTTCCCGCTTTCAGGTTTTTATCTATTATTATATTTTCATGAATTCATATATTTGCCAACTCATGAACTATTTTATCAGCTGAAAGTAGAGTTTCCTGCATAATCACTATTAGTCCATTTGTAAAACAAGCATGTTCGATTTGAAGGTTAAACGCACTAGATAAACAAGATCAAATTTTACATGGGCCTCAAATAAAGGCCTTAAATGGGCCTCAGAAATATTTTATTAGAAACGCGGATTTATTTTCACAAATATTTCAATGGGTAACATAATATTTTCTTCCTGATAGTACTCAAATCCTTATCTATTTACTCTCTATTTCGATGTTAAATTAGATTATCGTTTTTTTTAAAGCTACATAGAGAACATTTTGGGATAGATTTCGTAATTTTTTTTTTACCGTTGTTGGTTGTCAATGATGAAATTTGAGGTCTGAACTTCCAAATCACACCTGTTGCAAGATGTTTGAACTCTAAGCATCAGACCCCTATACAGGGCAAAACTTTGTTCGATTTATGTCACGAACCTGAGACAGGGATTCCTAGGGATTGCTTTTATTAAATTAATTTTTTTTAATTAATTGCACCATTGTTTCCTAGGGATTGCTTTTACAGGTGACCCAAGATGAATACCTGTAATTCTAAATCCTACTGAAATCTTGTTTTATTAAGTTAAAAGTTGCTAATGAATATCTTTAATTTCAAACATGTAAAAGACTATCAAATATTTTGGTCTTCGTTAGGAATCATTTATAAGATTTTTGCTATATAACCTCACTAAATGTTAGCAGTTGTTTTTAGTTAAGAATCATGATAGATTTCATTTACCTACAATTGCATATGATTTGGTATTGATTCTGTTTCTATCTTAGAAATCCTAAAAGAGCTTGTCTTCTAAAGGTTTAAATTTAACAAACCTTGTTAGAAATTCAGTTCTACTTTTTTTTTTAATTTATTGCATATTGCTTTTTATTGGACCACTAAGTCACTTGTTATGAGCTACAAATTTGGTGTGCTTGTTAAAAGCAATTGTACTGTTTATTGTACCATCAGTAACATTACTCCACCCGATTTTATTTCGATGGTTTGAACCGAGCTCGATTACAAATTCTTCTCTCCTTTTTGCTTTTTTTAAACATTCTAATTTTCTTGTCACGCCATCTCACGGTCTCCCAAAAGGCCCCAATGACTATGGTTCTGGAGAGGCTTTTTTAATTTGACCACGACCAATCCAAATTACACTCTTAATTCTCCGACTGTGCTCTCAGTTAAAATGGCGGATTGTGATTTCAAATATTAAATACAGTCGTGATTTCCCCCCTCGTTCCATGGAATGTACGAGGAGGCGGACCGATCTTCTGCTCGCAATCACTCATATTAATAGAGGATCTTAAATAGAGCTAAATCTTACTATCGGAATGTATCGAGCGACCGCATTCAAAATGGGATCGAACGAATTTTGTGTATACATTCGGCATTTTGATCGTTCGCAAAGTAATAGATGATGATGAATTGAGCCATCAGGACTGCCAGATGCATCAGAATCTTATCTCACTTTGAATTTCGTTTGAAAAAAATTGCATGTACCTCTAGCTTTTAAGTGCACCGGCAAATTAGAATAATTTTCGAAACAAGTAGCCAGTGTTTTGACCTTGCGCAGGTCAATATCCTCAGTACTTGTTTCGAGAACTATCTCTGTGCGCCATTGCAACTGTATGCATATTGAAATGTAGGTGAGGTTGGTGCGAAGAGTTTGATGGAGCAGGGTTCTTGCCACAACCTCGAGCTCTTCATTCTTAATTGAATGTCAGCGCCTATCATTCAAAAAGGTGCCTAAAAATAAACGGTTCCTGTTCAAATGTGCAGTTGTTTGCCTGTAATCAAGTAGATCGGCTGCCTTCAAGCATACGCCAATCAGTCTTATTGTATACCCTACTCAAAATGAAATATATATATATATATATATATATATATATATAGAGAGAGAGAGAGAGAGAGAGAGAAAGAAAAAAAATCGGATTCCTTTAACTCGTCTAATATAGAGTATTGCGAAAAGATGATGCATTATACCAAGCTAAACAAGATATCCATATCACATGGAAAGCGAGCTTCAACAGCAGTAAGAACTAGCATTTATACAACAGTTATTAAAAGAAAAAAAAAACTATCCAAAGATTGATGTTTAAAGTTTTTTAGATGAAGAAATACAATCAAAATTAAATGAGAATATCTGGATTTGAAACCTGCTCATTTCTTCTGTCTATAATTAACAAGTGTTATGTCTGTTCATGCCGCATAAGAAAGTCTCTTAAGATTGATAGCATTTCTTGTATTTCGGAAAAATCAAATCAAATGTGAAGATTAATTTATTTACAAGGGAATAATATTTAAATTTCTTGGTATTTGGGGGAAGGGTTATGGATATTTTGTGATAGTAATGTGTATTCATTTTCATTTTGTATCGTACAGTTTTGAAGACGCAAAATTTCAAAAAATCTAGAATTAATTTTAAAATAATGAATGTTTTTAAGTTTAAATATTATATCACAATTTTAATCATAAAACTGAATTCCAGTTAAAAAAAAATCAGTGTAATAATTTATATACCTTCTGAAACTGTCAGCTGATAGTTTATTATGACATAAGTTTATGCGACAATAGGTATAGGTTATTTTAAGAAAAAAAGAGTGAAATATTTTACTATTTAATACTGGCTTTTTGTTCATTTCGATATTATTACAATGGAGCCTAGTTAACCCATATTTCACAAGAATGAAAACTGGGCTTTCAATTTTAATGACGAAAATGTTTTAAATTCATTATTTGTAGTTTATTTACATATTTTTGGGAGCTTTAATATCTATTTCTATCGTATCTCATTTCTTAAATGTATCTAGAATTAATTTTGATTATATATGGAATATGTTAGGCAAGCCACTTATGAAGGAAATTAGCATCTAAATTATGTTTGTTTTCCTTAACTCATGTTATATCTACCGTTTCATTGTATTATTTCATATTAAAACTAAATGATACGTCTTATTATATTAATAAAATATGTAACTAGCATTTTCTAATAATTCTTAATAACGCTCATGGCGTGATTAATAAAGGCTTAATTATTACTTTTCATTTTTTTTACAATAGCAAAAAGAATCCAGAAGTTCATTATTGCATTCGCTCAATTATACTTTCCTTTAGTTGAATAACTATTAAATTTCAGTAAAACAGACTTGGAGCTTTTGAATAATGATAAGTTTTAAAATGTGAAATGAACGTGTTTGATCTTAAGAGAGGAAAAACTGTAACAGAGTTCGTTTTTATCAGATTGGTCACAAAAAGACGAAAATTAATGAAACGTGAGCGCTACGCATGCACTGACAAATCAAACGATTATTTTTAGACTTATTACACGCAGATACACAGTAAAAAATGTTTTATACCAACCGTGCAATCAAAATAAAAAATTCTTCCTGACATTTCTTTTTGCCTTCTTTGTATGTGTGATTTCCCTGGTTCAATTGGAAGTAGTGGTTTAATTTTACGTTTTTCATATTTCCAATAACTTTCTCCAGATATAGTTTAAATTATATCTGGCGAAATATACCTAGAATAAATTTAATTCTAGCATATTAATAATTATGAGTGTATTTAATAACTATGCGTTGTCGTATTAAGGAAACACAAAGGTGGATGTTTTCCGCCTTTTATATAAAGTTATTGTTCATTTTAACCTTTTTATTGCCTTCAGCATCTCTTAATCAAAACAATAATGCTTTTTTTATATTACGTGAGATGGGTGTGTCCTGAAAATCATACTTTGAACTGTAACTTGGTGATTATAGAACAAATGTCTTTGAACAAAAATGCTTTTTTATTTAATCAATTAATATTATTAGATTGGATAAAAAAAATCGATGAACTACTTTTAAAGCTTGTTAAATAATATGTAATGCCACAGCATTAAACAATAAAATAACTTTAAAATATTAATTCGACTATCAGAAGTAGTGATTTTAGCGTGTCATATTATTTATATTGTAATTTTTTTGGTGGGTGAGTGGGATATTTATGCAGCATATGAATAATATAATGCAGCAACTTTAAGATATTTATGTTTCAAAAATTGATTTTAAAATGCGGTATTTTTACTTTCTCGCGTACCAAGAGAAAGTAGAAAGTATTATAATGGCCAAAACATTTGAACTTGGGATTTCGACGAATCCCCACGTTTCAGTCCTTCCTATGTCCGAAAAACACATTTTTGTAACTATGTCTGTCTATCCATATGTCTGCATGCGAACACGATAACTCAAAAGCGCGTTGAACTAGATTGATCAAATTCGGTATGTGGTCTTGATACAAAATATCTAATAAATTGTGAACTGAATCCATTCACAAGAGACCTGCCTGACTGTCCGAGTACAGTTGAATACTATAACTACAAAGCGGAAAGAACTAGAGGAATAAAATTTGGTACACAGATTTAGACATGGTACAGACACATGTCTGTACCAGTCTAATTAGATGTCCTCATGAACATCTAATGTCTATCTTTATTTTAAATTTTGAATTAAATCCGCCAAGAGGTTGACAGTCTGTCTGTGTGTACTTTCAAACACTTGCTAATGCGATAATTCAAAAATTCATGAAGTAAAACAAGTGAAATTTGGTATATTTTTGTAACATAACATTTGGAGCTTAGATTTTTCTCAAATTTTGAATCAAATCTGTCTAAGGATTGCCATCTGTCAATCTGTCCCTTTGCATGCGTATTGACACAATAACTCTAAAACGCATTTACTTCGATAAATGAAATTGGTACTCAGTTTTAGTATATAATATGTGTATTTTTATGAGATTTTGAATGAAGTCCATCTAAAGGTTAACTTTCTGTCTACACATTCTCTTGCATGTAAATGGTACAGTTCAAAAGTTCCACAATTTAGATGAACGAAAGTTTATTTGTGATCTTGTTATTGCAGTTGTCGTTTTGTGTCAAATTTTGGTTTCAATCGGTCATAAAAGAGGTTCAAAACACATTTCTCTATTTTCTTCTCTATATTGCGAAACGCACAACCTTCAGATGTGTGGGATTCTTAAAATAAAAATCCGAGTACTTGGGGTGTTCATGACCCTATTCAAAGACCACAATTTTGTGCGAGAGGAAGGAAATCTTATAAGGAACATCTTTATTAAGGAGTTTGCGAGAAAATTTAGGGCAGACCACTCCAGCTGACATATTACTAATGATTTAAGGAAATGCTTCATTGTTTCAAAATGCATTCTTATCCTAACTGAGTATATGAAATTAGCAGCATTTTGTTAAGCAGACAAGTTATATTTTGTTTTTGTTGGCGAATAAACTTAATCTAACTTCATTTCTAATGGGAATGGCGGGGGGAGGGGTAAGGTAAGAAAAGGGTCGCTCACTAAGACATGCAGGATGAAGGTTTAGAGAATATTTAATAGGGTAATTGATAATTCATGATATTGACTCATAGATCCCCCTCGAATGACCATATTTTTGGCACAGCATGGTAACATTTAGATTTTGAGCCATTAACCCACTTTCACAATCATCCTCCTGTGATCCTCAAATGGGTCTAGGAGATGCTATGACTACCGAAACACTTTTTCTGTTATTTTTGAATGGATATTCTTCCATGATACCATTTGATTTGAGCTACGATCAAATGATTATGATCAGCCCAAGAAAGCAACATATAAATATTTATTCTACATCTTATAATTATTACTGCTGTCCCTCCTTTTTATCAAAACACCCCGAGATCTGAGTTTTTGCATAATAATACACTTCCACACTCAGTAATCATTTTCTAACTAACTCTGTTAGTTATTCGCATTATTTCTGTCACCATAATGATCAAACCTAATAGGAAATATTTCGGTCATACTTTTTTCGAAAACGTGGACAGATGGTCATGATGACAATTGAGCCAACACCTTTAACGGAATTTCTGATAAAATAGTTCGGAATTTGTTTTGATGAAAATTAAGCCCTCATATTCTTGTAGGTATCAGATGTAAAGGGGAATGGTTTTTACTTTTCCAAATAATTTCTCCTAAGGTTTTATTTAAATCCCCATGAGAAAAAAAAATCTTTTGAAAACTGTAAATCCAGACTAGAGTAGTATGTTTAAGCGTCTGCTAAAAAATCGTTTGCGAGAAATTAATAAATAATATAAATTTTTATAATTTTGATAAACAAAATGTAGAGAAAAATCTCCATCTCTGTACATCCTCAATTATTTTTAAATTATCATGGTGAAATTATCATGAATTATCGAATTATCAGTTTAAATTTCTAAAAATTAAAGTGATACATTTGGAGAACTGGTTTATTCCAATGTGCTTCATCTATTTAATAGAGTGCACTTTTGAATCCCTACGTGTTTGTCTACATTTCCTTTTGTTTAATTTACATCTCCTTTTTGCTTCTATCTCTTCGTAAACCTGCTTACTAATAAAAAGAATATATGAAAACCATAAAAAATAGAGTTTTGTCTTGCCAGATGTTGATTGTCAACGCTAGCGATTATATCGGCTTATTCAATTGATTAGAATTTTACGTGTTGTGATTTCCAATAGATCGATATTTTGTTAATCAAGTCGAAATCCTTTTTAGAGATAATGAAAACGATTGAAAATTTCCTTTTATCATATTAGAAAATGAAAAATATTCTGTTTTAACCTTAAAAAAATTCGATAAAAAATAAGTCATATTTAATATGGTAATTGAACAGATATTTTAAATATGTTTGAAATATTATAAAACCTTGAAAATAAAACCTTGAGTGAAATTCTTAAAACCTATTCTGGATTTTTAAAAAAACAAATAAATAAAACTAGAATGAATTCTCTTCAATAATGTATAGAGAATAATATATCTAATTTAATTACATGAATAATTATTTTTAAAATCATTTAGTACCCGATAATCATTGCTGGAAGATTGCTACTTACACATCAATGTTCAATTCTGTAGAAATTATCAACAAAAAATTCAGAGTAGTTATGTAATAAATTCGAAAAATAAAATTATGAATTCATAAAATTTGAGTATAAATTTAGTTAGATATTTCTTATTTTTATTAAAAATATTTTATAAAATTTAAAATAATTGGAAATTCGTAAAAGTGGCTATTAAAGTTTTAAGGAATAAGTTACGGAAAAATATTCTATTTTTAGTTTAAATGAAGTTTGAATGGAAACTCCAAGTTATATGAATCTGGCTATTTAACAGATATTTCAATGTTTGAAATTTTATTTTTCTAAAAAAATCTTTAGTGAAATTCTAAAAATCTATTCCAGATTTTTAAGAAAACTATAATAAATTTTCTAGGATGAATTATTACGAATACTTAATCTAATAATACTATTACTATTAATTATATAAATAATTAATTTTTTCAAATTCATTTAGCAATTAAGAATTATTTCTTGATGCATATCAATGTCCATTTCTATATATTGGTTTATGGAAATTATATCCTCCACGAATTTCTTGTTGATGTTAATAATATTTAATATTTACGAAACGAAATTACGAAATTATAAAAATTGGAACCTATAAATTTGATTTTTATTCCTTATAAGATATAATTCATAAAATTTAAAATAGTTAAAAGATTCTAAAAGTTTCTGTTAAATTTTTAAAAATTAAGTATCAACTGTTGACTTATCTTTCAACTATAGAAGCTTGCAAATTTATTAAACGCTTGATAAAAATTTTATAATAGGATGACAAGATTAGCTCCTTAAGGAAAATCCACAAAATTCTAAGCAAATCCGTTTATTATTCATCTTAAAGACATTTCCACGCATGTAATGGATATTACCAGTCGGGTTTTATATATTTACTCTCTATACTCGAAACTCTATATAATTTTAAGCATTGAAATTAGGGGAAGGGGGGGGGTGCCGTTGTTAGACATGTCTGTGACAATCTCCATCATTAATAATGGTAACAAGACTCAGGCCCCCAAAAGGCGCAGATGTTCCAAAACCCAAAGTCCTTCCTTGTCGCAAGTCATTAGCAGCCGCGACCATTTTGTTGGAAGATTCAATGAGGCTGCAGCTATGGGCGCTGCATTCAGCGATAGTTATCATAGCTGATGATGACGTTGTGACACAACTAGTGCGCGTGGGAAAATGAAATTGCATTTATTACACAGATTGGGAGTGTCTATCATACCAGGTGCTTTGACAGGGCGGAGCATAGGACGCCGATTGGTGGCTTCTTCATCGATGATCAGTTCAATCTTTCGTCGCCTTCAACGTTTGGTTTGGATATAGTAGTTAAAAAAAATTAGCTTTCCAAATTGCTGATTAATAAGTGATTATATTGTAACTGGAATGGGATGGTTAGTGTTTTCGTTTAAATTAATATGTGCTAAGCACTATGCTTAAAGAAGTTTGAATCACTATTGTCTATTGTTAACATGAGGATATCGAGTTAAGAAATCTGTCGCGTGTAATTTTTTTAATATTCTTTTCTTTATTTAAAAAAAAAAAGCACTTATTCACTATTAACACATATTAATACTACGATATTCGGCATAGATTCTACATGATTTTAGTAATCATTTACTGTGAATTCTATGGCTATATATATAATATTTACTTATTTATATTATATTTGATTTATTGTATAAACATTTTTATTGTTAAGCGCATAATCTTTTAGAATATCGGGTTTAAATTTATGCGCTTTCCGCACATGAAAGCATTTGTTACTCTGACGGTAAATCGTGTATTTGTTGTTGCTTTAAATATTCAGTACTTTGTTAGAGCTGACGAGTATTTTTATCAACTTTGCTGCATGATAATTCAGGATTTGTCAGTAATCCGTTATTTGAATACATTGAATAGCACAAAATGTATTGCATATATAATACATTCATTGTTATTGGTGTATCGAATTCGTTATGAAACCGAGTTCAACCGTTTTCTTTTTCGTCCTTTTTATGTGAAATTGAGTGTTATCTCAATTCTTTGAAATGTCCCTGATTTCAGTGGAGTTTTTTAAACTTCATTATCATTTCTTCAATTTTAAACACAATTTTGTAATCCTGTTTCAGCATTATTTAGCGTATTCAAATGTATTTGAGATATTTTTCATGTTTCTAAAGTCAGTAAAAAAACTTGGGGTATTCAGACACTTCTCTCAAAAAATGAAGTGCTTTGTAATACATAGAAAGTATGAAGAACGTGCAGATTTCAAAAATTTTCTCTAATATTCTGAAAATTCTTTAATTAAAAGTTAATGAGTGCCAGAATTTTCAAAATAAGCATAACAAAATGAAAAAATTTTACTAAGTGATTTCAAAAATTAATTTTCTTGGAAGTTTTCAAAAATTTCAGCAATTTGTTTAGAAGGGATTATGTTATCTTCGAATATATTTTAATTCATTACATAATTTCTGGAACATTCAATTTTTCATAATGGATAATATTCCTTGATGGTAAATGGAATACTAAATTCTACTGCAACTTTCTAATATGTATGAATTTATGCAATGAGATGCTTTATTTTTTATTAAAAAATATTCGCAATTATTTCTATCCTAAGGTCTGTCTCGAAGAAATAAAGTATAAAAAATTTCCAAAATCATCATTTAAAAAAAAAATCACTGAATTGTACGTACTGTATTGAACAATTTGGCAAAAGATGTATAGAATTTAATGGCATAAAATGTCGCTTTAATGAGCCCAAAGCATTTTTGTTTGAAGCCTTTGGAGTTAAATGAGTTATTTTTTTTTTACTTACGTTTTTTATAGTATATACATGGTGGAAAATTTGTTTAAGGCACCTCGAAATCTTCAAATTGCTCTTGATGTGCAGTTCTATATTTTGAGTTTCTAACCCCCTTAAATGCTTGATTTTTTTTTTAAATGATTGTATGGGGTTTTTTATTTCTAGAATAAATCATGGTAAAGTGCTTTGAGAAATCCTAATTCGTTTTATTAAGTATGATTTATGGATAAAAAAACAGCTTGTTGCATATCGGCCACATTGAGCTTTAATTGAGAAGTTTGTTAATTATGAACAAAGATAAAAATTGATTTAAATTCTTTATTTTTCAAGTAGCAACGTTTAATTCAACATTGGAGAGAAAAAAAATATCATCAATATTGTTAAGTATATGCTGTAAACCAATTTAACAACAATTTTAGTGAGTATTCTATTGACAAAAACTGTCGTTAGAGCTTCAAATTTATTCTCATATTATTTTGGAAACAAAATTGAGTATACTATTTAGGTGTGTTATAATATTCGAAATTTAAAAATTAATTGGATAGAACATAATAATATTCCATTTCGTAAAAACAAAAGAAAAAAAAGCGAATACAAAAATTATATAAGCCTAAACGAGTTAGTAAACATCTAAAGTTTTTCTAATTAAGAATTTATTTGGCTATTTTAGGTAAATATTTTTTCTTTCCTTTTTTTTTTTTAACATCAATTATATACTCTTTTTTCTCACTTTGAATAATATTTTGTGTTTAATAATTAGAATAACTATCTTCATTTCCAAAAATATGATGCATTACAATTTGAGAATACCCCTTTCACTACCTTTAAATTCGTTCTCCTCAAAATATTGTTCCTAAAATGTCTCCATGACTCTTCTCTCTTGTCACGCAAATTACAATTTTGAAAAGAAAAAAAAAATCACGTGACATTTTAATAATTTATTTCTTTTTTACTTGCCACTTATAAAATGTTTTTCAGATCGACCGGAAGCGATTAGCATACTTCTTTTCCTACCCCCCATGAAACTTAAAACGATCCGTGGAATTGAATAGGATCATGGGCCTATCTGTTCTTACCTTTCTATCCTATTCAACTGGAGATGGCATTGTTTCATTTCCCATCAGAAAGGAAATAGGATCTGTAGAAAACGATTCAAATTATAAATTCAAATAAGTTATCCTGCCTCTCTTCGATTGCTTTTGCCTCCACTTAGGTAAGGATGGTGGGACAAAGAACGATCATTCACTTTCTTTTACTATAAAATGATACTTTTTGCTAGGATGATTCTTTAGAAAGGATGCGACTGTAATAGTAGTGTTTAAGAATTAAATAAGTTTAGATATTTATGCGATTCGATTTTAAAAAATGTTAAACTGTTTGCGGAGTTTAAAATTGACTCTAAAAAATACAAATAGTACGTTTTAAAAGGATTTTGCATTCTTTTTTTAGTTTAAAAAAAGGGGGGGGGTATTGGTAGTTCTTACACAGGATATTGTGAGTGTTTTCTTGGTAGATTTCAATTCTCGTCTGCACTGTGAAAAAGAACAATGAATGATTTAACAAAATATACACATAATTGCATTGACTGTTCAAGTAAAACCAATGCCTATTGTTAATATTTTTGGAATGTAAAAATGTAAATTTAAATTGCTCGAGAAAAATTAGACATTTAATAGTATGAGCATGCAACAAATGTTCCGAAAGAATAATATGAAAGCTGGTACTTGTAATCAAATGTTATTATTCTTTTTATACAATGTAGAAATTGGCATCACTTAAAACTTTCCGAAAGAATAATATGAAAACTGGTACTTGTAATCAAATGTTATTATTATTTTTATACACATGTAGAAATTGGCATCACTTAAAACTTTCCGAAAGAATAATATGAAAACTGGTACTTGTAATCAAATGTTATTATTATTTTTATACACATGTAGAAATTGGCATCTCTTAAAATTTTACGCGATTCAACCATGAAGCAAGTGTGACATCTCTTTGATGAAATAAATTTAAAAAGCAGGTCTTCTTTAACCTTCATTAATTAACATTATTTTATAATTTTCATAGCATGTTAACCATTTAAAACATCTTTTAGATTTTCTTATAATAAAAATGAGAACTAAACTTGTGGCGTTACTGAGACAAAAATAAATAAAAAATAGATGGAGAAATAGACAAATGTAAATTTTACGTTATAATTTATGCCAAAAATAATGAAATGACTAAATGAATAAGTACTGTGTAAAATGATTATTCTATGTAAGTTGAAAAATATTTAAATATTTTTGCTTCGGTTTTGTTTGAAATCTTAGTTATAAATTCATACAATTTATGTTCAATTTGACTACTAAAATGAATGTAACACAAATTGAAGTATTTAATTATTGTTTTTTTTTTAAATTGAATCCTGGATCGAGACATAAAATCTTGCTGTGTTGGATATATGCAATGGATATACTTTTCTTGATAAGTAAATTAAAATAAAGATAACTTGTTAGGCTCTATTAAAATACCATATTATGTGAATCGGTATAGTACGAAACAAAGAATTTTTCCCAAATTGAGGTTATGTTCCAAAAATTTAAAAGACATATTATTATACTTCATAATTTCAAACAAATATATATCTACTGAAGCAATTTTTTTTGGAAAATTTGACACATTAATATATATGTTTTATTGTTATATATATGCTTTATCTGTTATATATATGTTTTATCTAGTGTTTTATTCTACTTTAATACCAAGTGTCATTAAATTTTACCTCCGAACAAGGTATCTTCATCCCCTGTACTTTCTTAGCAATCGCGCTGCTTCTGTTTCGTTTGTTTGTTTTTGGCAAGGAAAAAATATTGCTATGCTATTTTTACTTTTTACAGTTCTTATTGCATGTCATATTATTTTTTGAAGTGGGGAGTCTTTACTTATCGAACTGCGGTAAAACAAAATCGTGTAATAAAAATGCCATGTTATGCAGAGGATTATCTGTAATAATAAGTCCTCGCTTTTAGAATGATATTATTACAATTCTTACTTGCCAGGTTATGAATAGAGGGTTTTTGATGAATGGGAATTTTCACAAAATTAAATTATTAATTTTAGTTGTCTTTTCCTTTTCTCTGAATGGTAGCGACAAAAAATAATGAAGGAATTTAATAAATTTCTTATTTCTTAATCACGTTACAGTCTATTATTATAAAATCGGGCTACGTTTAGCTATTAAGGCAGTCCATGTGTTTAGCATGTTATAAAACAGTATTGACAGCTATGAAAGAAACTAGATAAATACTTGATTTTTTTTTTTTTTTTTTTGCGAATTATTCTTTTCCCTTACTTCCGATGTGATTTTTTAAATTTATTTTTTTCAGCATAGTAATTTTTGGGGGTGGTTTAAATTTTTATTCATATTTCTAAAAATAATAAAAATCTGTTTATCATTTTTAAGCAAAAGCACCTTCTGTCATTTCTAGAAACTTTTTAGCTATAACTAAAAGAAAATAAGAAATCTTATTTTTTTTTTCTTTCAATTCTGTTATAAATCGTAAGGTTGTTATAAATGTGTAATAGATAAATATATCTGGTGTCAAAAGGTTGCTTTGTGCCTTCCCCCTTATATTTCTTTTGATTATTTGCCAATCATTCTCCCAAAGAATTGTTTATTTCTTTGAGATGTACTCAAACTCGTTTATTTTCTTTAACAGCTAGCTTATGCCTCGTTTTCACGTTTTTTGCTTTATCCCCAGTGTTTATTAAATAAATTAATCGGATATCCGGGGTGATAATTCGAATAAAAATCTCTCCTTTTATGTGTAATGAAAGGCCACAATACTATGTTAGACTAAAGAATGCATTTCTATTTTGCTTTGTTTTTTCATTTTATTTCAAAGCCTCTATTTCTTCTCTTTCTTCTAAAATATCCCACCCTTTCCTACTGAACTATTTAAACGAAAAGAAATTCAAAATTTAGGACATAACCAATTAATAAATTAATTGCTATCGAATTTTAATTTTCATAGCTTTGTTCTTAATTTTCAGTTTAATTTTTATTACATTTTTATTTTATCAGAAAATGTAAACGCTTAACCTTTTCTCAAAATGTTTTGAATTGTTCTTATTTCTCCGCGCTGAACCGAAAATGTAGTCAGAGACTCCAGCCTACAAATGAATGCATTGTTTTTGGAAATAGTCCCAGTTTTATTCAAAATTGGGAAGTTATAATTTTTTTTATATATATAATTTTCTTTTTTAAAGACATTTAAAAAGAAAATGCCATAGAGTAGCAAACCTGTTCGATAAAAATAATAACCAATAAATAAGTACCAAAACAAAAATAGACACTTGACTGTCAAAATAAAAGCTAATGAATTGAGACAAATTTTATTTCAAACATTTCATCAAATTTTTATTAAATAAAATATAATGATGTCTATCGAAATTTCGTGAACTTTATGTTTGCCTTTCTTCCATTGTTCTTTTCATAAGCAACACCAAAAAAAAAGCATCATTATTATTTCTCCTGCAATTTTTTATTGATTGTATGTTTTGTTTTGAGGAATTTGCCCTGCGATCCCTGCCAAAATCTTCCTTATATATGCATGCATGAAAAATGCTTAGAAAGAAATAGATCTCAATTTTAATGATGTATTTTGTTTTTTGATAATTGTTTTTTAAAATTAATTTTCTCCCGAACTCCTCTACCAACGACAGTATGCGTCTAATTGTGAAATTGCGGGTCCAACGTGCCTAACGGTGAAAAGTTCTGAAGGAAGGTGTTATGGATATTTAGACATCCAACTGGTTTGGAGGGTATGCAGCTGTGCCCGAAACAAGTTTTGTCACATACCTTAGCTGTCAAAAGAAATCCTCGTTCCCCTACGAAGTCTCCCCAGATTTCGTACTTTGGATTCCATCGGCATGGGGACATCATTTACGGGATATACGACGAAGTTTGGAGATAATTGAAGATAAAGCATCATTTAATGTTTTCTCTTTTACTTTGATGGATATATCGTGCGAAGCATGGTAACGATGGGATAAATTCCCTAGGAGAGCATTATTTTAAGATTAAAAGTGAAGGTTGGCGTACACTTTTCGGGGATCGAAAATATCTTGGGAAACCATGAATTTAAAATTCGTAATTGAAAAATGAATATTACAGATCTAATTCACTGTACTTGTTTGCTTATTCATAAAAAATATATATAATCTCTTATCATTTAAAGATCTACTCTTATATATGTAAATTTGTTTTCAAAAATATTGTCTTAAAAACTACACTACAACTCCCTATTGTTCAGCATTTGATAAATATTCAGTGGATTTGAAATATTTGATTAGAAGTGATCATTGATGTGCTCTATTTTTTTAAGTGTAAAAAAGAAATTCTGTTGGGATGGGGGGGGGATCTGTTAGATCCACATTAGAGATCCAGTTGGCTGTACTTTGTTTCTTATTCATAAGGGATTAAATGTTATCTTAAAAGTAAAATTTTAGGCTCTAGTTCGCTGTTTTTTATGACGGCTGAAAGTAAAAAAAAAAAAAAAAAAAATCTCTGCAAATTTATATGAAAATACTTGAGATTCCTCTCTTAAAATATAATATAAATATCTGGTATATTAAAATTAAAGATGTATATTGGTGACCAGTACATTTTTATTGGGAAATAATTTAATTGTGATGTATTGGAGAATGATTTTAAAAATAAAAGTGAAAATGGACCTATAATTTTAGAAAACCGGGATGAAACACTCTACTGAGAAGAGAATATGAATTTGAAATTTTTAATTTTAGATGCACATTAAAGATTTACCTCATTGCGTTGTTTTTATTATGTGTAAGGCAAACCGATTTTCTGTTATTAAAAAAATGATGAAATACTAGAATAATTTTTATTGGGAAAAATATACGTTTAAATTTAAAGTTGAAGGTTACTGAAAATTTTTTCAAAGTAGTTGATAAAAGATAATTTGCTTAGTTAAAAATTAATGAATTTGAACTTTCTGAGATGAATATTAAATATCCTATTTATTAAACTAAAGATGAATTTGGTCAATCCAATCCTGAAATTCTTGATTGACATTGCTTGTTAGAATAATAATAATTTTTAAAAACTTCTTTAATATATTTAAGGATTATGTCGGGAAATATTAGTTTAATATTAAAATAGAAGATTAATGAACCTTTCTTAAAAACTGAAAATGAAAAATGTATTCACTTTTAATATTAATTAATCATTGAGCCTATATTTATAATTTGAAATGCGTATTATAAATAAGTTTAATGAACAGCTTCATTTATTTTCCTAGCAACATCTTTTTCAAAGGATTATTTCCATATGAATATGATTATAAACTGTTCGCTGATATTCTATTCTTAAACGCACATTCTTCTTTCCTCTAAGGATAAAATATCTGAAATTTTAGGACCTATTTAGTTATATGTGAATCATTTATTTACTGTAGTTTACAAAGTTACGAAGAATATGTAATTTTTCCAGATAAATTCTATAAATTGGCACCTTCTATTTTAGGAATATTTTATTGATTCAACTAAAAATGGATGGAACATGTGAGGTTTACTGATTCTATTTAATTTTTGTATCTAATGATAAGCGAGTAAACGGCTAAATTTCAGGTTATAAATTTAAAAATTCGGTAATTCGATCTGCATGGAAGGTTAAGAATTTTTTTTTAAAATTGAGATAAACATCATTTTTAACTAAACTGCAATTAATACAGAGTTTTAAAAATAGCTGAAATCGTTCTTTGATTTTTTACTTTTATTTGATATGTGTTTGCATAGAAATGAATGTAAAAAAGATTATTAAAGTGTTTTATTTTAGAAAAATAAAGGTATTAAAATAAGTAAGAAGGTAATTTTAAAAATTGCATTGTCAAAATACACTTTTAAGTTCAAAAGGCTTTAAAGCCACATTAATTATTGTTGAAAGCAGACTAAAGTTTTTTGAATGAAAGGAATATATATCCATATAAATGTTAGATTATATAATAAAAATGCATAAAATTCATGTGATAAAAATTTTCAATGTTTTCAGTATTGCATTTTTTATGCAATTACTTGTTTATATATTTTTAAATGATTTTAGCTCTCTTTTATAAAATAATAATTTTCTAAAGAAATTTTGCAAAATATTTTTATAAAATCTTGCTATTTGATGCATTTATTATAAAGCGCTTCAAATATTATTTACTTTGAATAATAAAAATTCTGCGGATTTTATTTATTTACTATAACACTGTATTTTTAAGAAACAAGTGCATCGGCTATTTCTCTATTTCCATAGCACGTTTTTTGGTGTGTGGGTGTGTGTGTTTAATTTAGATGCACAAACTGAAGCACTTTATCTTTTTTTAATCATAATTTCTTGTTCAAATTTCGTAAACATTCTAGGGAGCGTTTATTTTTCATAATTTTTACTAATAATGAATTTTAAAAAAAAAATCGATTCATTTTATGGCTACTGCAAATAAATTGTACTGGTGAGTGAGGAAAAAGTCCTGTTTTGTCTTTTTTCAAATGTCTGTTGGCTGGAATTCAATATGTTAAGAGTTGCCCTTAGTTTAGGAGTAAAAAATTTGTCTTCTTACTTCTTTTTCTTTGAATATCCTGAAAAAAATTATGTTTCCAAAAATTTCATAAGAGTATTTTTATTTATCTCGACCATTACTTAAAATGAGTGGAAAATATTTTCTTTGCTTAAATGTATTTCACTGATAGAGTAATTAAAAATTTATCGGTATATGAGATAGAAATCTGTCCTGTAACTCTTCCTTTTATTTTTTTTTTCAAATGGCAGTTGGTTGGAATTCAATCAGCTGAAGGCGGTGAAATGTGAAAGCCGGCTCTCCAATGGATCAACAGCTTTGTCAACCATAACGTGTAAATAATGGAGTTAAAAATTACTACCTACAGGAAAAGCGGACGCCTACTGCTCCAGAAGTAGATAAGGCATACACGATTGGTGGTTGCGAATAAAAATGAAAGAACTACTCCGGCGTGACTTAGTGCTGCCAGCATCAGTTTTCACTATCCTGATGACTAACTGACAGTCGATCACGGGATTGGTGTGATTCGAACACCACAGATTTCGCCAGTGGTATCGCCAATGGTATCAAACACTTAGGTCCAAAATTACTCACGAACTTAACTGAATCATGTTAGAACACGTGGCTTAACGCTCGGTCGTGCTCGCTGAAGCACATTAGAACGTTTATATTTTATTTATTTGCGTTTGTTTTCTTTTCCTTATTATTTTATATACAGACTTTTTTTTTTCTTTTCCCTTCTTCGTCTTATTTTAACCCCAGTTATTATTATTTTTGCAAGATTTTGCTTATCAGGTGGGCAGCTAGCCTTCAATTACAGCATTAGCGAAATAACGTAATTGCTCCCCCGTAAAGAAAAAGAATTACCACGAGTTGATGATAAAAGAAAATAATAAAAAAGAGGGGGATTGTAAATCTGGTCGGCTGAGTGTCCGCCACCCCACGGGTTTTGATAGCATTTTTCCGGAAGGCGCTTCGGAATTGAATTCCTCCGGCAAAACTGGACTTTGCCAGTGACTTATATTAGTCCGAAAAGAATTTCTTCAGACTCGCCAATGACTTTTTATTAGTGGAACGAAGAATTTTGAATGTGGGGGATAGTCAGTATGAGAGAGAGGTGGAGGTAGAATCATGGACCACCATTGGCTAGGATTCTGTCTGGAAGGACTGTGATGATTAATGAACTTGTCGAAGCCGTAATTTACGAGTGCTAAAACTGCTTTGCTCTTCTTTCTGTGCTATCAGCTTGATTGCTTGACTTCGAAGGATGCCAGCCTCTAGTAAAACGTGTCCATATGTAGTTTATTTTTTCCTCTCGGTTCTTGTTCCTCTTTATCTTATAGTATTTAGTTTTTCTTTTCTTTGCTTTTCATCACCTTTATGTCTTTTAAAAATTTGACCCCCATGCTATCGCTCGTGGATAAGCTGAACGATAATCGAATGATGATTGTTCCCTCTTTAACGAGGAAGAGGGCTTTTTGCTATTTAGGTATGGGAATTTCTTCGGCTGCTGATGACTCAATTGGCGTGTGGCTGGAATCGGAGACTAAACAAGCAAGACAGCGATAGTGGTGATTCCTCAATTGTGAAAAAGCCATTTTTTATTTCCTTCATCACTTTCTTTCTGGAATGTCAAAGAAAAGACCCTCTATTAATTATGTTCGGGAAGTAATTGTTTAAAAAGAGATCAAAGATTTTTAGCTGTTGAATTGTGAGAAAACATACCACTGCCTTTCGTGTTATAGCTATTGAATAACTCAATTACGTAAACGACTGTCAGATGATGATCGTTTGATGGGATATTTTTTCTTTTGTTCTTATCAGTAGCAGTAAGTTTTTGCTGCTTATTCATCGAAACTTCATCAGCTAGTAATGACTATTGGCGTGTCGGCGAAATTAGAAAGGACGGGAAGACCTGTTAAACAAAAAGTAATATTCCTCGGAAGTTGCGGTTAGGATGCTAAGTTTGTTCCACGTAACGCAGCTTTTTTTCCCCCTCACTCACTATCAGATTAAGCATAGTTTCTGTAATGTCCTTCTTTCTTTTCAAACGCGCTATTAGCAATTTTTCAGTTTCTAAGTGTCAGCCTTCTTTTAAATAAAAAATATCATAAATAGGAAGTTAGGAATAAGAGAGTAAGTTTGTTTCCGGCTACTTAATGTTTATTCTCAATATCATGTTTAATTAATTTTATAGCTTTCTACTTATACAAGCGAACTATTGATTTTTTTTTTTTTTTTTTGTTAGCTCGACAAATCCTGGAATTAAAAATAAAATGTGCTTTGCTTAGAAATAAATTGATGATAAGGATTTCGAAGATTGTCTTTGAATTATCCATTTTTAGGTCATTTTTTCAACAAAATTTTTAGGCGTTTCTTAAGAAAAGGTCTTTTTGTAAATTAGAACAAAGACAGACTGAATTTTTAACTTTTTGTATTGACGAACATAAATTTCTGGACTTCAACCAAAATAAAGTTTACTAAATAGTAAATTCCATATTGTGATGGTGCATTCTAATTTTATGTCACTTCTTCCATTAAAAAAATTTAACTGTTTTAATTAAAGTTTTATACTTTTATGATTAAATTGTATTTCAAAATATCGCATTATTTTATGAAGCCTCAAATTAATAATGAATAAAAGATTAATCCTTTCTTGAGATATCTAGTATAATTAGAGATAGGTTTTTTCGGCACTGCCTTATTATAAGAATCCAACAGAACATTTTTTTTTATATCTGTATTCATAGTCATATTAATAGTTATATAACTCTTTAACTACTGGAGAGCAGGGGGAATTCCACCCACAAAAAATATAGTTTGGTGATCTTGCTACTTATGCACTCATTAACAGCTTAAGAAATGGATATGACGGTTGTTTCCGATTTTCTAAAAAATTTGTCTTACTGGTCCCGTAACTTTTTGTCTGGTTTTTATGAATGCATTAATATTATTTGGTGGAAATTTAATCACCGCGTTAATCTAGTTTGTTTATTTAGACAAAAAAAAAAGCTGTAAAATTATCATAAACCTGGATAAAGCTATTCATTCATTCTTCTTTAACATTTTTCAACAATAAGTAATCATCTTGTTCAGTTTGAAAAAAAAAATACACTTATAACAACTAAATAATACTGTTTAGGAAATGTTATATTAATAGAAAATGAAAATACTCATAACAGGCTGAAATATAGATAAAACGAGTGTGAAAAAAAAATGTAACAATCTGCAATTAGAAAACAACGGCAAATATTTTAAACCATATTTTAAAATGTATTCTTATGAATCCAGCGCTGAAATTAATCTAATGTAATTTTTGTGATTAAATTAATGCATTCTCTGGACGTAATTGACAATACGCACTTAAAAAATTTCAATAATTAAAAAGATTATGATGTTTTCATTCAATAGAAATGACAGCATACATGTTAAAAATGTTTTGTTGTAATCGCACTTTTGGTAGATTTTTAGAAAATGAAAAGAGCCGAATATTCGCTAATGTAAAGAAATTTTTCCGTTTGAGAGATTTGATCCAAAATTTGATTTAAAAAGATCAACAATCTTAGCTTGAATATTGCATGCTAAATTACACTCATCTAGCTCGTTATATTTTTAAATTATTACATTCACATACATTCGGACAAGTACCGGCGAATTTAGGTTTTTTTCCTGCTCCTCAAGGTAGTGAACAATACGAGTCTTCACTTTCCATGAAATATTCAATTTAGGTTTATATTTCAGCACTTTTTAAAAATGTTAATAATTTATTATAAGTTAATGTTTACTTTGTGAATATATAACTGTTTTTATTTTTATATTATGACTTCAGACTTCCCGACATTCACGTTTAAACGCAATTTTATTAAAGCAGACATTTGCTTTTCTAAATATTCTAATTGCTAAGTAAACATAATGAAACATATAGTAACCTGATCAATTATAATTGATAAAATATTTTATCATTCATATATTTTTTAACAATGTATTTGAATTTTTTTACAATTTTTTATGTTTTTACAATTTATTTGGCAAATTAAAAAATAAGGATTCAATAGTCTTGCTTGCGGCCCCTTTTCAGTCTTACAGCTCTAGCGGATAAAGACATATATATTATCAAATTTTTTTAGGAAGAAACTTAAAAGAGCTCTAAAAATTTTTTTTTCAAAATCAAGACGTTGAATTTGTTAAAAATTAATAAAGTTTTTCTACATAAGCTTCGTACATGGGAAAATTGTAGTAATAAATAAATAAAATAAAAAAACGCGTTTAAATTTTGATAGCCCCCGGCAGAGAAGAACTTATCTCTTACGCAATTGAAAAAGAAAAAGAAGGGAAAATTCCTGCTGTTATTACAGCCATTGAATTGGCGTCGATGCTCGTGTAATGATTCTCTTGAACTATCACACAATTAAACGACAAAGATGCCCAGCGCATAAAGATCATTACTTCAGCTCACTCAACGAGAACTCACAGTTTGTTTTGAAAAACTATTTGACGCGTGATGATTTCCCTTGAAATGGATTCATGATGTATAACAAAAAATAATCAAGCTCTCTAAAGAAATTCTTTTTATTTTATTTCGTTCTAAATTGTTGCCTTTTTATTGATGAATTATTCAGAATTGAAGCTGTCATTCTGAAGATTAGAAATTACGAGACTTATGCGTTTTCGCTGAAATCTTTCAAATAGAAACTGTCATTCGTAAAAAGGGGGAAAAAATGCTGACGAAATTAACAACTCATTCGTTTTAATCGATGATTGCAGCTGTATTTTTCTAATCTCATTTTTTTTAACGGGCTTAATAATACTGTATGCAAAATAGTTTTTTATTAAAAGTAACCGTTCAAGAATATCGGAGAATACTGGAAAATTGCCTTTGTTTTTAGTTGCAGCTTGAAAATCAGAGCTGTATTCTAATGCATTTTCTGCGCTTAACGTTATCATAATTTTTTTAGTAAACTTTGGGATGTGAAATTACTTACTGAAAGTGCAATCTTTTTTGTGATAAAAGCCAAATCCAAATCCAAATCTTGATTCCTGTTTCAAAATTTTGTAAGAATTATTTTCTTATTTGTTTAATTACCGAAATGTTCATAAGGTAGTATATTAAGATGAATTTACTCCATGACCAAACCTACGGAGAAATTGTATCTCAACCAATCCACTCAATTTGGCTAATTCGTGCTCTTATAGAGTTACGCTTAAATAACGATTAAAAATAGTTTGCCGTTTTATTCAGAAAAGTGACCAAAGTGGGTAGATTATTAGAATTTAATTACTTTCTTCTGTTGTAAATCGAAATTTCATTGTGAATGCTATTTGCGAGACTTAACTTCGAAATAAAATCCTATAGTATTGTCCATTTTCAGAAATGGAATCTCTTTTCATTTTTGCGCCCAAAATACAGCTGAAATAGAAAATAGAGAAGAAGATACTCACTTTTTAATAAAATAATATCTATAAACATTTTTTCTTCTTGATTTGTTTTAAATCTGAACCATTTAAAAAATATTGCGTATTATATATTTTCTATGTATGGACATTTGGATAATTAGAAAGCACTTATCTTGTTCGCTGCTTAGTACCCCTCTGAAAAGTGGAACCTACCAAAGTGATAAACTTGGTGTTTTGAAATAAACAGTTTAACTCCTACTCTTTTATTTGGTCAAAAAGGGTGAAACAAAAAGGGTTAAAAAAAACAGGTTTAACAAAAATTTGAATTATATTTTTATTTTTTAATGAATTAAGCTTTTATCACAAGTTGTATATTCTGATTTCCGAATCGAAGAAATATCAGAATTACTTATAAAAAAAATAGAACGTGAGTATTATCTATTCTTAGCATTAAGTGCGATCTGAACATTTAAAAAAAATATTTTACTATCTAAGGAAAAATGCAGCCAATTAATCTGCAAATTATGTTTTATTTATGGATGAAATTTCTATGAAATTAATTTTTAACATAAAAATGAAAAAAAGCCATTTCTCTTAAGTTTTAGTGCGTAAAAGTATTAAAAAAATTACAAAAAAAAATGTGTACCTGGTAAACTTCTTCAAATTACTGCACCTTGTTTACATTGTATCTATTAAAAGTTGAGAAGAAGTTGCTTCTAACTTTCTGTGTTTTGACATTTAGTTTGCCATTCATTTTAGCAAATCTTTTCTCGTAAATGTTTTATCCAAGATAAATGATGAAAATCTAAAGCTTTACTAAGAAGGATCAAGGAATTTATGTTTATCACCTCGTTTTGTTTTATTTTCCCCTACCAGAGATTTTGTCCGAGGACATACTTTCTTTTAACCAATTTATCTTGAACAAAAAGAAAATAAATAAACAGAAATCTCATTGCCCAGTTTAAAGCTCAGGCTTGATAACACACAATCCCATCTATATAAAATCGCTTTCAGTTCTTTCTCTCATCAACTCATTCGCCGAAACAAGATTTTTTTATTTGTTAATTCATAAACTGTAGGAGTGAAATGCTTAATCCTATTAGTGCATCAAATAAAAAAAAAGTTGAAAAAATGGTGCACTCGTTTGTACATATTCACACTTGGGCGAGGTAAAGAACCATTATTATTTCAGCTGCATAGTACCTGACGAAATGCTTAATTCTGAATTCGTCATTTAAGTTTTACACGAGTTGTAACCCTTTCTCTTGCTTAAGCTAATTCTTTCTCTTTCACCTGATTGGTTGACCCCACATAAAAATTGGATGTTTATGACCATCTCGCCCCTTTTATGACCTTGATGCTAGCCTCCATAATGAAATTCGGACGTAGTTTCGAAGAGTAGAAAAAATACGGCTGGAACTTAAGGTGTATTTCTCTTATAAATCATACCAGCTCCAATCCCAATGGAAGGTAAAAGTATAAAAACTTTAACGTTGAAAGTTTTTAGTCGGACGACAAATGCATGTAAAATTAGAATGGAATGGAATTAGACCTTAAAAAAACCATGATCCGGTTCATGCATTTGTTTATTCATTTTTTTTTTTTTTTTTTTTTGAAAAGTAGAATAGCTGTTTTATAGTATGACTCATACACGATTTTGAATCGTGTTCAGTTTTATACGTGAGAAAAGTTACGCATGTTTTATTCTGTACTTATTTTTGCCGATATTTTTTACCCCCTTCAAATGCAATTTTATTGGAGATACTTCCATTTTGAGTTGGTAAAAATGTCTTAGCATTTCAAAATATTCGTTTAAAAAAAGAGAGAAATTGAAAAATTTCAAAAAATTGCGTTTTGAAAATTAAGTAAGAAGTTGTCGAATGAGTACAATTTTTCTTTCTGAAATGGAATTTCGTCGCTTAACCAGCAACACCACCTATCTCAATTTTGAAAATTCAACGGAATGAAGAAAAAAAACTAAGCTTTTCGCAATTAACAATGTTTTTCCTGTTATATTTATGTCTTTTTTTTCCCTCCCCCCATCAGGCATGACATTTCATAGTCCTGTCAAATGTGGGGGAAAAAATGCCAGAATTATTCTTTAATGACTGCGAAAAATTCAGTTGTTTTTTTGTTTGTTTTTTTACCCTATTGGAAAATTGAGGTAGGTGTTGGTGTTTGTTAAGTAACAATTTGCTACTTAGTTTCAGTTATTTCTTTATCATTAGCAGTTATCTGATATGAAGACAAAAATGGAATTTATATAAACAATTATGAAATTATTGCTTGCTCTTTTGGCATAGTAAATATTTTTTATAATGCAAAATTGTTAGTTAAAGTAAAGAAATGAAATTAATTTTCTTTGTGTATCAATTGACACAAAAGAAAATAACTGTAATAAATGAAGATGGCTTTTGTAAATATTATTGTTTCAGTAAGAACCACGTCTATAAATTCTGCAGGCCTTATCTGTAGGATTTAAAAGTCTGGAAAACACCAGTATCAGTAGGTGTATTGTTTCTTAAAGAATAAAACTATTTAGAGGCTATTTAAATTTCTGTTTCTGTGGCTATAAAAATTACCACTTCTTCATTAAACGATAGATATCGTCATTAATTAAGCTGTATGAATGGCTTCATTATGAAGTTTTATAAAAAAGCATAATAAGATTATATTCATCAACTAGTATTCAACGAATATTTTATACTTCCACGGTGTAGCTCATCTGGTTTGAACGGGAAAAACATTAAAAAACCTTGCTTCATTTGTTTCGTTTTCTGTGTTTGTGATATTAAGTTGAATAATCTTTTTGTGTTAATTTAGGGACTGTGTAAATGCTGATCCAACTTCATTACTGAAATTGGATATTTTTGTTTTCTTTTGAAAACTATAAATATAAATTTCGGAAAATAACGAAATTGTTGGCAGAATATTTATTATAATTTAGTGGCTTAATTTTTATTGCTGATAATGAATTAAAAACTGAAGATGTTTGAGGACTTTTATTTTTTTAATTTACCACTTTGAAATGTAACTGAAAACCAAATTCATCTTATTTTTTTATCAATATTTTTATTTAATAAAAAAAAAACATTCACCTAACGGATGCATCTTCCAAAGGAAGAAAATTCATCCTTTAAATTTGTGCATTTTAAAAGTAATTTTAAAAAGCATTCCGTTAATTTGTGAATGAAGCTAAGAACTTCCCGTTATTTACATTTCAAACGTGAGGAACTTACTAATTACACCTCGGAATATTTATAATTCCAGGAAAAGGGAGTGATTCATGAAAGAAAAATCTTAAACTTTGTAACAAACAATGTGGCATTGCGCAAAATATTTGACCTTTTAGATTTAAATTTTTCTGTAGTTTCAATAGAAATTTAAACACCCTTTTGTTTTGAGCTGAAATCTGATGAATATGGAGACGAATAGGTATTTATTACGCAGTTTTTAATTCTTTGAAAATCATTTAAGACTAGACTTTTAGCTCACGTTAATTCTAATTCCTACTAGGCATATTTATAGTTGCAAGTCTAACTTTATGCTTCACGAGCGAACAAGTATTGCTATAAGGAAACGCTTTTTTTACTTGTGGGATTGAGGTATGCGCGTGCTTTAGATTGTAACATAAAATTCAGAGAAAATGAAATAAATAGGAGACATTATGTATATTTTTTATTCACTATTTCTACACCCGTTTCGTCTTTTTTTTTCCCCCTCTTTCTTTCTTTCCTTTTTTTTTTTTTTGTGTGTGTGTGTGTGTGTGTGTGTGTGTGTTGGAAACTTGGATATTGAACATCTCTTCCTACTAGTTTTTGGGAAGAAAAAGATCATTAAGCTATTATTACCAAGCCTATAATAACAGTTTCCCGTAAATAATATACAGCTACCTATTAATTAAATATAATAAGAATTTTTTAAAAAAATTCTTCGATGTCTCATATTGAGTTTTGAAAGATGAAAATTTAGCTATGTGTAACTGTAATAATGAAAGGGCAATAAATTCTGATCTTATTGTTTTGAAGGGATTAACAAATTAATGTAGTAATTACATTCTTAAGTATTAGTCAAATAAATTAATATACATAATGAAGTAGTTGTAAAGGTATGTAATAATCTGCAACCCATTTTGTTTAGCTATTACAAATCAATACAACTATTGATTATTTTAATCAATTTATCGTTGTATTATTTCATCGTGTAATACTCTATAGGTTTCTTCTTGAGTTTTTATTATTTCATTAAACCTGTATTGAGATATCGTTTTCGTTGGATCTAAGATAAAAATTCAGTTTCAGAAATTTTATAGAATTTATCCAGACGATGCCGTTTTGGGATACTTTCCAAATAATGTAACTCTTCAAGAACTGCACGATTCCACCAATAGAATTATAAAAGGTTTGAAAACTAATATTTTAATTTTCCTTTTTGTCTTTAACTGGTTATTTGGAGCTTGTAGGATACTAATGTCGCGTTACTCGCTACAAGCTTAATGATAATGTTTTACAAATGAGAACTGTTTAGTAATGTAATATTATATATTAAATTCTGTGCTGAAAGTATTGTTTCATTTTTTGTGAAATGCAAGAATATTAAACGATCTTACGAATATTATATATGAAACAAGTTTCTACGGCAATATACAAGCTCAATTTGTATGTATGTAGCAGAGAGATTTATAACAGACATATTTTATAACATTTTAACAAATGGTTTCAGAATTTGTCTCACATTTTCTTTTAGGAAATTATTCGAATTTTGCTTTTATTCAGCCTTATTATACCTCTTATCTATTCTCAGTGCTTTAATATCAGTAAATTTAATAAAAGAAAGTTAAATTCTCTATCGCCGCTTACTGTTTTCTAATATTTGTACCAAAAAAAAAAAATCTATATACTCAAAGAACACTTAACAGATTATGATCTTTATTTCTTGTAATTCAGGAGAGGAAAGAGAACGCTTCCCTCAGACTAATTAGTCCTCATTCGGCTTAGTTGCTGCGCTATGCATTTATATATTATTATTGTATTTTTAATAAAAGCAGGCTTTTAGTATATGATTTTTTGAATGATACTATATAAAAATACATCTAAATTCAAACAATATCTTCTAAGTCTGCGGGGTTTCTTCTATTATGCCCTCTTAACTATTCATTTATTTACTTTTCTAGTAAGACGACACATTATTATTATTTCAATCCATATAAGAACATAAAGGACACCGAAATACAGAAATGATTTTTGAACTTTGACTTAATTAGAATTTTAAATATCAAAAATTCTGTAATTTGATATGCGAACCAGAATGTCCTATGTTTTTGATTTGAATAAATTATTTTGATTGATCGTTGCTTAACACAATTTTTATTATTCTAATTTTAAACATTCATTGAAGTCATTTTGTTAGGTCATATGACTTATATATATTTCTTAAATGCCCTATTTACTTCTCAACCTATTTCTTATTTACCAATATCCATTGTTAAAGATTGGAAATATTTGAATGTGATCCTATTTCAATAGCTGTCTAATATTTCTTACAGAAACTGGAGCATGGACATTCTGGCAACTAAATAGCTTCCTATCACAGCACTATAGGAGTCACATTACATACTGAATATCCGTTACATTTCATCTAGTCAATAGTCGAGAATGGGCCTAAAACAATTACTTGAGAAATACATTAGAGGCAATTTTACTGTAATAATGATGTCTCCAAATACAAATGACATAAAATATGCTGTGTTTGTTTCGCAACTTTGCTTCTGAGTAATGCCTTATCATTAGTGAGGGAGCTGGAAAAAGATTTTTATAGCTTTCGTAGCTCTTAATAAGATAGTTCCGGTTTTTTGACATAATGATGTTGGGCAACGTACAGTGCTTTATCGCGAATGTAATTTTTTTCTCCCACATTTTTGTTAGATGTTTGATGATACCCTCTGGGGCCAATCTTTTCTGTAAATTAAATGCTAGGCACATGTCCCTAATCTTGCATTTAGTTCCTGGCAGCTGTGAGTAAAAGGAGCCATCGTTTTTAATATTCATCTAGGTTTATACTCTCTTAGTCCCTCGCCTTTACAAATTAATTGGAATGAAATTCTTTTTCTTTGTTAATATCATTTTTAGCGAATTTTTTCAGTACTTAGAGACCTTAACTGAAATAATATTCGTTGCTTTAAATAGTTCGTCTCGTTGGAATTTGTTAAAACGAAATTCTACTTATGTTGATACCATATTTAAGTATTCCCTTTTTTGACTGCCGTCGACCGAATTTATGAGTGCAAGAACTTTTGATGTTCCCGAATTAACTTAAGTTAATAAAGTTGTAAAGAAAATTGGTCAGATTTCATTTTTCACTAGAGTTTTACAGCCATCCTTTTTAAAGTTTTTTTTTCTCCCTTTTAGGTATCTCAAAAATGCAATGAATTCTTCTGCTGTATTTCATTTCTGTAAATGACACTTTCAGATAAATTCTACAGTTTTAATTAAAACAGAATTCGGCCTTTCTGAGAATCATTTTTAACAAAATTCTTCTGTCCTTTGGAATTCATTTGGTGAAACCCTGCTTCTGTTAACTTCATATTAAAGGGTCTCCTTTGTTTTTATACATCTGACCGAATTAATATGAACTCAAGCATTCGAAAATTCCGGTTTTGGTGTTGTGTTCATAAAGCTGAAGATAGAAATTGGTCGATTTTTTATTTTTTAAGAGTGTTTTGTTGCTAATTAAAAATGTTTTTTTTTTTTTTTTGTTGTTCAAGTTATCTAAAAAAAATGTAGTAATTTCTTTCAATGTTGCTCCATACAAATTTAATTTAATCCATTGCCTTTCATTTCTAAGTAAATATCAATCTATTCAACAATTTACAGAAAGGATTTTTTTTTTTAGAAAAGGAAAAATCTTCTAATTATAGTACGAATTTAAATTTTATAAACTAAAATTCAGTCATTTATTGTGACATCTATACGCATTTCAAGTGTTCTGTAGATTTTTTAATCAAAACCGAAGCAGTGCGTTGCTAAAATGTATCGTCTAATTAGACAGTAAGAAAAAAAGAATAGTCAAGATTTTATTTCTGCGATTTTGGAGGGTATCACTCAATTGTTTATTTAATGCTTAAAAACAGTTTATACTATTATCTGATAATACATTTTTCCGAACTTAACGCTTAACTTGTAGAAGAATTATCTTGAATCAGCAATATCACTGCCGTCAGTAAAATTTAATTTTTTTTTTATCTTAAAACTGTAAAAACTTCAAATAAATATATCAGTCAGATATGCTATGCATATAAATTCTTAGTCAATTTATTTAAGTGAATAATGAATATCTATAGCAATCTTGCACTTCCTGTTTTCTGACCCTTTTATCTCGCCCAATACTTTCATTTAAAATTTCATCCTGAAAGAAATTCTTGAATGTTTTAAAGATATTTAAATTAACCTCAAATTCCTCAAAGACATGCATAAATATTTAAATAGAAATGAAAAATTCCTTGCATAATTGGCCAAACAGAATTACTTAACGAAGGGCCGTTTCATCTGTTTAATTTACGTAGTTGGGTGATGATTCCTTCATAAAGAAATGCGAAGTTAAATTTTCCACAATTCGTTTTTATTGGCCTCTGCTTTAATATCATAAAAAGACCTTTTATTCTCAAATGGATGTTCACGCATCTTTTATTAAAGTATTTTTACCTCCGAAATAGCTTTCTGGTCATCCCAAATCCTTTAATCAGTGGGGCGATCCATTAATGTTTCGAGCTTGTGCGAGAAAGGTGAAAACGCTTTTTAATTACGAAAACATTTTATCGTCCTATTCAGTTGACAGTTCAATGAAAGCTTTCTTCTCCTTGCATGAGGTTAAAGAATCATAACTTCATATTATTAAGTTATCTCATTTGCATACGATTAAAGATCTTATGATTGTTATTTTTAATGATTAATTGTATGCATCGATATTTTCGGTGATAAAGAAGTTACATTTATTTTTCTTTCTTCATTTTTATTTTTTTTCGTAGACACTGTCATACAAGGCTTTGATGCTTTCACTCGAAGTAGTTTTCCTTGTCAACTAGTGTACTGACATTGTTAAAATAGCTGTTCCGTGAAGTAGACTCTCGCTGATTTATTTAGTGAGAATTGATTAGGGAAAAAAAATTAAGGATTCCGAATAAATTGTTTGATACTTTTCCAGAATTTTGATTTTTACTGAGCATACTTTGAAAATATCGATAAAGCATGATCAATTATGTTTTAATCATTTATTCTATGATACAAATAATTTCGTCAATCATAAATAAATCTTTATGATTTTAGCTTTTAATAATCAATTAAGATGTTTGCATTTCCATTTCTGGGGAACTCATCATGCATTATATAAGACAAAAGTAAAAGTAAAGTTGCGATATCGAAATAACTTAGTTTCGTTCCCAAAATAATTTTAATTTTAGTTTGTTTCAATAATAGGTTTTAATTACCTAATGCTTATATTTTTGGTTACTTTATATGGATAAAGTTTGTTCCATAGAAGCCGAAATATACATCTCTTCATTTTTTAAATACAACAACATAAAATGCAAAATAAGGGTAAAAAATTGAACTACTTAATGATAGCGACATTTAGATTATCAGAAAGCATTCCTAAGTACTACATTTGTAAAAAAAAATGTAAAGAAAGAAAACGTGAACATTTTTTAAAATTTAATAATTAATTTTAAAACTTTTTAACTAGATAGATAGATTCATAGATATGTATGTATATATAATATACATTCTTCTCTCTCTTCTTTATATATACAGAGGGAGAGGGAGAAAAATTAATTTAATTTGTCATTTAATATTTTGATTATATTATGTAAATGAATCAGTAACCAGAAATTAAATGCATTTCCTGTCATGTTAAAAAACTAGATTTCGCAAGCGAGCAAATTCCTCGACTCAGCTTTAGAGCAAATTAAATTTGAAATTTTAGTTGAAACGATAGTTTTTCCATCAGCATAAACTTAATATCATCATAAATATAGTTAAATATTACTTTTTTAAAAATAATACTATAATTGTAGTTCTTAGAATTAATTATTTATATCGTCGAATTCTTGTATTACTACAATTCAGTAGCAAAATATTGCTTTTAATTTTCTATAAGTTGATGGAAACCTTACAAATAAAAATAAAAATAAATAAATAAATAATAAAAAAAGGTTTTCTTCTTAATTCTGCGAATAACTTCTGAATATGTTGAAAAGCATGTTTAGTGTGTAAACTCAAAAGCTTTGAAAATGAAAACATAAAGGAAAAAAAAGTAACGAAATCAGAGGACCGAAAGAAAGAAAAAAATGCAACACTACTTTGTACTTCGTTTTTTACTTTACTTTCCCCCTCTCAAGCAAGCCAATGGCCCTTACGCTTATCTCTGAGTAAATGTGCAGATTTGCTCTCAGTTTATCGACATATTTTCGTGCCCTGCTACTACCGATCAGAGTATGTCCCTCTTTCGATTTTCTATTATCAGGGTTTCACGGTTTTTTTCACTTGTAACAAGAATGTCACTACTCCTTAGATGTCATCAAGGATGTCACTGCCTACTTGGAACTTCGCACTCAAGGACTTCACATAGAATTTTTGAACTTGAAGGAAAGACAGCTCCTTAAGTGACTAAATCCTATTGCTTTTATTTTCTTGGTCATGATTTCTTATAAAGCATATTTTCAATTAAATGTTACTCCCTTTCTAATTCTGAAAGCATTGTTTATTTCCGGGATATAAGTAGTTTTTCAACTGAGGAATCAAACATTGATGTTTAATGTGTCGCTTCATGTAATAAAATTTTATTTTTTAAATTTTTTTTCCCTCAAATATTTTTGCAGATGATGTGAATGAAGTCATTTCTGTAATGACAGCAGACAAGCATTTTTGCGAGCGCTATCTATCATTTTATTGAACTTTTTTTATAATACCTTGTGACCAATTTATTTCTACTAAGTGCACTATAAATTTCAAAATGAAATGAGCATCGCATTCAATGCTTTTACTAATAGAAAAATATTCTATAATTTCTTGAATAATTCTATACTCCCAGCAAATAATTGCATTAATTAAGATGCATTTGTTCCATCTATGATTCTCAATCATTTGGGATTTCTTATGTTCAGACTCAAATAGCTAATTACTAGAAGAATTCTAAATAAATAAATAAATAAAAAAGATGCGTTTTATTAATGCTAAAATAAAATATCATTCTTAAAATATTTAAGGGTTTTTTTCTAAAGGTTTTAAAAAAACAAAACTCAATAAAAATCATTGGAATGACGAATGTTAAAACTGTTATGGAAAATAAAGTCGAATTGCCAAATACCGGTGTAATTCACATTTATTTGAAGCTATCTGAATAATCAGTGTTTGTCTATCTTTGGTTATATATAATCAAACTTTTGCGACTCTTTTCAAACACCAAAAATAATGCCACTGCTTTCAAAAGTGACAGAATTTATGGCACTGTGAATTCAAAAGTTTCCCCTTTTAGGATTTTCGCATTGAATAGTGTAATAAATAACACCTGCCTGCGTGAATAAATCTTAACCCTTTCATTTCCATGATGATTATTCTTTATGAAATACTGTTTTAATCAAATATCGCTATCTACAAATTAGAGACTTTTTTTTTTCTTTTTTGCTCGGAAATAAATTCCTTATTTGGTAAAATAAATGAAGTCAATTTGTAGTTACATTACACAAGCCAAATGTATCACATCAATTCATTTGTTAATCCTTTTCCGCATCTTTCAGACAGCAAAAACTCATGACGTCACTGCAGGATTGAGCTAAAACCTGTAGAGGTCCTCAGGCAATACAAGATTTGATACCTCATTTCTAATTGCCCAACTTCTAAAACCAGATATATTTAATTGATTTTAATTTAATTTCTATATAGGCAATTTTTAGCACATCCTAGATATTCTAATACAAGATTTGTCAGAACTGTTGATTTTAAACAGTCAATTTTAACAACAATTGGCCCATACTACTTCGTAACACAAGTTAAAAATATGAAAATGATATCTTAAAAAATAATGTTCTAAAATATAAATGACTTTTTATTTTAATTAGTTCGAGTACATGGTCTTTGAAAATCAAATGAAAGGACTAAATTAGATTATCTTAAAAATATACGCAAAGAAAAATCCCTCTGGAGCTCCTACTTGTCAATCTGATAATTTAATTCTACGTCATAATGCAACATGGAATAATGTACAGTGAAGTATTAGACGTCATGCACAATTACGTTTGTCATGTGACCGTGACGCCACGTAAAATTTCTCTATTCACACTTTTAAACTTAATTTTTTCCCCCTTGAAGTTGATAATTCTGCTACAGGACTTGCATTCAATTAATTTAAAACAAATCGTTTAGCATTTTTTTTTTTTTTTACTAATTATCGAATGATACTAAATCTTTCAAGAGAGAAAAAAGGAACTGTATTCAGTCCACACTTCATTGGCGCCCTCTACGTAATCAGAATCTGCCCCTCTTTTAGTGTTCTATTATCAGAATTTCACGCTTCTTTTCAGTTGTCAACAGCAATGTCACTACTTCCTTAGATGTCATCAAGGATGTCACTGCAGACTCGGAAGTCTCCACTCAAGCGTCTTCGCTTTGAAAGGTTGGACTTTGGAAAGAGAGAGAGAGAGAGAGAGAGAGAAAAAAAAATCTGTTATTTGTGTGAATAGATCCAAGCGCTTTTATTCATGATGAAAATTCGTTTTATGATGTTATTTTAATGAAGGTTTGCAGTCTTTCATAAGAAAAGAAACTGTTTACAAAAGAAAGAAAAAAAGCAGTCTAAACGTGCGTGTCTGACTTTCAAAGATCGTGAAAGTCTGACACGCATTTCTTGAGATATTTTCTCTTGAATTTCTTATTTGAAATATAAATGTTATAAGAGTGTTTACGTTTTCGACGAACTCGGATTATCAGCAAATTTACGAGTCTTACGTAATTTGCGTTATCTGAGGTTTTATTGATTTTCATTTTAAAAACCGTTTAATTTTGTTGCATTTACCTTAATAAATTGTATTGTCTGATCAGTGTATAATTATTTAGTCAAAATATATTCACAAATTATAATTAGATAGTTCTAAACGGCATTCATTATGAAATCGAGTTGATAAATTTGAAGGTACTGCCTTTTTCTTTACAAAAAGTGGTTTTGATCCATATGGGTTATTTTAAATATAAAAGTGAAACCTGTAGGTCTTGTATATATATTTTTTTCTGAACTACAGACATGTGAGAGTATTTTTGAGTTGGGAAGAAAAAGATATGCCATTTTCCCTTGAAACGATTCAGATGATTATGCTATTCATGTCAAGATAATAATTCAGAATGTTGAGGGTAACATAATTTGCCGTTTTTTCTTCAAGAAAATAAAACTATTTGCAATAAAATAAAGAGTTTCACGACTTTGTATGAGTCATGAAGATCCAAAGCAAATTTCTTGTAATTTTTCGCAGAATTTTTCTAATTACATATTCAGTTAACTATAAATTCACAAATTTGCAATTCTCCAATTCTAGATAATTGTTTATTTATATATTTAATACTTCTATATCCTCTATTTCTTTCTTTTGATTATACTAAGTTTTAGCGAAACAAAAAGTATTAATTTTTATCAATATGTGATAATTATTTAGCTGAATATACTGTATTTTTCTTATAAAGCTAAAATAATTCTAAGTGATCTTAACTATCAAGCAATGATGCTTGTTCAAAGCTTTTCTCTAGAAGAGATTGTTTTCAATAAATTAAAAATTTAAAACAGTGGTGTTAAATTATTATACTTGCATTTTTTCTCTGAGAAATGAAACGATTTTTTTTCTTATGTCAAGGCATTACTATTTCCAAAATTAAACAGCTTTTAATTAATTGTTTTTATTTTATTTTTGGGTTTTTTTATTATTTTTTTTACTTGAGCTTTTTAGACTTAATTGGATATATTAACTAAACTATAAATAAAATTTTAAAAAAAAACGAAGGAAACTCAAATTAATTGCTTCAATCTGAATAGTCAGTACCTAGACAATTTGAAGATTGTTTTTGCCTGATAAGTTAATAAGATAACTGTTTTATTGACTGACTATTTAAAATGAAATTTTAAATTCACGAAAATTACGTTATACTAAAATTTTAATTCTGAAATATACACTGTGTGGATATTTCTATTTTTATCTTTTTAACTCTTGATGATTGCGGATTCAAAGGACGTACACTGTTAACCTGGTTTGTATAAGATAAAAAATATGATGTATGACTGCGTGAGTAAAAGTAGTTACACTTTGTCATCTGTTGTCAATGACTGTTACATAATTAAGGCTTATATGACTAAAATACTTCAAACAGTATTTAAGTTTTTTTTTCCCCCCATTCACAAGTTAAGTATTTGCTAAAATATGAAACGGCTTTTTTATTTGAAACGGCGTTTGTTGTAACTAAGCTAGGCATGTACACTTCTGTTCAAAAGTTGTTGGATTTTTTTTTAACACTTGTCTTTGGTCTTGCTCTTGAACTGATTACATTGTAGACCTTTTCAATGTTTATTTTTTTAAACTGTATTAAAAAGGACTTTGACATTGCCTTTAAAAGTATTAACTGATCTGAAACAAAGTATACAAATAATTACTTTAAGTGTGTCTTTGATGGAATAATGCGAGAATAATTGTAGTATTGTCTCTGCTACAAATATTACGAATATATACTCGATCTAACAAGAGAATTGGCCCTGGTGATAATACCTTTTGTCTGTTGCACTAGACACCTGCTATAGCTTGTTTTCCATGGATTGAGCATTTGAAATCTATCGTTCTATATTTGCATACTATAAGGCAAAATTAAAATAGCATGCCTTAATAGACTATCGTAATGAATAGTTCCTAACTGAATTAGTTCTAGTTAAAATGAGCAGTAAAGTTCTTTTACTCTCTCATTTCTATAATCATTCGACTTCAGGTACCTCAGAATACTGGAATACTTGATTCTTTTAGACAAGAAAAATTCCTTATCCTCTCAAAAACCGCAATGGGAATCCGTGCTTTTAAGGGATTGATATACAAAAGAGGAACTCCTTAACTGATCGTTATTAAGTAAATGTATCTTTAAAAGTTCTCAAAGTCCCCCTGTACCTCAGACCCATCTGGGTATGCGCCTCTTGCAAATAAAACACATGCCTCAGGTGTTCAACAGCGAAAGACGGGGAAAGGAAATGTTGCAATTATATACAGGCTTCTTGGGCGTTTCGGTGAACGGGCGTTTGGGGCTTCTTTGTATTTATAGAATTAAGACATGATTTAACGTTAAACTCAAGTTGACGGTACGTAAAGCAATAAAGTCAAGTTGACAATACGTAGAGCAGTGAGCTCAATTTGAAAGTATGTAGATCAATAAGCTCAAGTCCATAGAATCCATGGAGCAATTAGCTAAAATTAATAATACTTAGAGTAATAAATTTAAGTAGACAATACATAAAATGCTACAAGTGATTGCATCACCGGTGAATAAATTAATAAAAAAGTGTTTCTCTAATCTTAGAAATGAAAAAATAGCTCTTTGAATTTAAACATTTTTAGTTTTAAATATAGAATTTCCTTACACAGAATGTCGATTACTAGATGTTGAAACTAAATTATAATCAAATGGATCAATTAATTCTAAAGACTGTACGATCTTGTTCAAAGCAGTATAACAGAACATAACCTCTATCTGCCGAAGTAAATCATTACTTATTTTAGTTATTGTACAATTTCTATTTTTTCCCTTTTAAATATGGAAATCGTAGAAATCCAAATCAAATGACATTATGAAAAGTTATACTTATTTCACATATTTACTGATCCTCTTCATTGTTGCAATAAGATATCGTTAAATTATCAGCTCAAGTTATATAGTTCTAAAAGCTTTTGTCATTTAAGCACGGTTTAAAAAGTCACGTCACGTGTTATAATGTTTAAAGTTGAGATTTAATTCCTAAATTTAAAATAGCATGCGTTGTTGAATTTTACAAAATTTTTTCGACGAAGTTTATTTTTATCTTGAATCTTTTTAATCCGAATTCCGATTTGATGCTATAAATTGAAAATAGGCTGAAAACTGATATTTTTCCTTAAGTGGGGAAGGTTTTGTTTGAAAGTCTCATTCAAGTCAAGATAAAAAGCATACACAAATGTGGGATCTGGGAAATGCAATTTTTATACAATCTTATTAATGAAAATCAATTATATACTTTTTAAGATCTGGAATATATATTTACATGGACGTTAAGTTAATCTTTGCAAGTGTTATATAAAGACACCAATGTTTCAAATAAAAAGACGGAGGTTAGCAATTGTAAAAATATTTTATATATAGAAATTATAACTTTAAATTATCTGTTCAAACCTTTGAAAATTATGAAGTGGGTTCTAAATGAAGTATTTACGGAACTGAGGGCTTGTTTTATAGATTAATAAAGCATACTCAACAAACGTATTAATATCACAATACGCATTGCTGAGAAACAAAACCATAAAAAATCCCAACATAATAAAATCTGTATGCATTAATTTGAAGGAATTCTTGAAAGTGATTTGGAAACTTGACACAAGTGCAGTGGGATAAAGATATTTTGAAGAATTAATACAGTTGTCTGAATCCTTCTTGTTTGTTTTAATTTTTATCAGTTTTTTATTGAACCGAATATTTTGCAACTATGAAAATGACCTTATGGGTCTAGCTAATGTGTGTTTTGTGAAACAGTGATTTGCTTCATTTCATAGAATTCTCTGAAATTGTATATAATGTGGGAATAAACGAAAATATGTTGCAAAACCCCAAGGGGGAAAATTCCATTCGGTCTTTTTTTCCCTTACATGCCAGGTGAAACTTAATGTCGTATGCATCGCATTAGGTGTCGTGCCATAAATTGGTGCGCAAGGCACATAACCCCTCGGACAAGCTGCCTTGCGTCAGAATATGGATATTAAAGTATTTTTACATTAAAATCACGATGAAATCTGTATTCAAAATTAATAAAATCCTTACAAATTTAATACTGAATGGAAGAAATTTAGAATTTTCTGTAAAAAACGGCAGTATTGCTGAAATATTTTGCTTGACAAAACTGTTAGATTTTTATTGAATTAAAAGAAGGAAATACAAAAAGCATTCAAGTTTCAATGATTAATAATAATTTTTTTAAACATTTGCATCATGTTTTAAGACGTAGAATCCTTGAAGCCGTTATGTTTTGTCTTTTTCAGTCTTTAAAAGTATATCAACATCGTCAAAATTTCGCAGTTAATGTTATTATATATATATACATTCAGTCGCAGAAACTTAAGAGTAATAGACAATAATTGCCGGAATTGTAAATGTGAATTCTATACTTAAATTCTTTTGAGTCATTTTTAGGATTCGAGTGATATTTTGAGTTAGTAAACAGTTTCCAAACAGATGTTCAGGATTCAAAGAATTGTCGGTTAGTAAGCGATATCACAATAATGTTGCCTTTGTCATGAAAATTCGTACCTCCTTGCTAATAAGCCAATTAAAAACATTCAGCTAATTTTCGTTGTTATCATATTGATTAGAGATTCTGTACTTTTATATGCTGTCTGAAGTGTGTACTTTTTAAAAGTACTTTATATATTCTTAACGAAAAGTTTTATGAAGTGGAACTCTAGAGCTAATCTGTTTTCTTTCATCATCGAAAGTGATTCATATAAAATTTATGCCATATAAACTTTTGTATAAATAGGATAAAATGTGCACTTTAAACTACACATTTACATCCACATAAAAGAAGAACATAAGATTTCGTTGGAGATTATAAAAAATAAACCCTCAATGGGCTTTAAAATGCTATTACAACCTTTAGAATAAATGATAATGATCATTTTGGTTAAATTAAAAAAAATAAAACTGAAAATAATCCTTAAATTGGTTATTTTCCAACAGTTCCATTTCCTTTATGAAGAAAGGGAAAATTCAAAACCAACCTCTTGTTGAAAAATGTTGTATATATGTCAGCCTATTAAAGTCGGTACCATTCTCAATACGCTGTGAACAAATATTTATTTGAACCATTCATTAATATTCCATAGCAATTTTCTTGACAGGTGAGAAAGATAATTCTAAATGTACCAGGTATGATTTAATTGAAAAATCTGAAGAGATGGTTTAATTCCTAAAACTGTAGTTTTTAAACTAAAATTATTCAAAAATATCAGTTTCCTCAGCTACTAAACTAAACCTGCATGTAATTTTCCGTGGCATCATTATTAATACAAAATCATGTGCCATTATTACTGTGCCACTTCTATTAATGTAAGATGCCGTGCACTGACGTGTTCTTTATATTGAGTACCATTCTTAAAGAGTACCTTCACTTAAATTCTGAAGTATACTGAAATTTTAACCGCTTGAGAACCTGTCTGTAAAACGTTACTCTAACAATATTTTTCTAATTTCAATCTAAATTTTTAAGACTAAAGATTTTTTTTAAAAAATTCGATAAGTCTTGAAGAATTAGGCTATAGCTTTTAACTCAAATTATTTTCAAATAATGTAATGACAATTTCCTTGTCTATTGCTCTGAAATTAGAGGGCATTTCCTATCTTGAGATGCAATTCCTGCAAATGCAAATTTTAGCAAACTGGCAGATTCATTGCTATAGGTACCACTTTCAAATTGTTTCTTCCAGTTTAACAATGTAGACATTTTAGGCACTCGAAAGCAATTTTTTTCTGTTATTTTTGCTCGAAATAAATTGACTCCTCGTTTAACACATTTCCTCCTTCCTTTGATTGCTCGGATGCTAGAATTTTCGTAAGAGGGACAAGATATTGACATGAGATAAATGGGCGCAAATGACGTAGCCCTGAGGGGCCGCCACAAAACCTGACTTGAGGACTGCATGACGTTGGCTTTTGTTGTAACAGGTGACCTTGATTCAGTGAAATTGTCGTCGTGTCGAGCTCATTGTCAGGGTCGCAGGTATTTGACTATTTCTTCTTCAATGTCATGGCTCCTTACTCGGTTGATCGCAAGGAAAGATTAGATCAGTTTGGACATTCCTTCAAGAAAATATTAACTAAAACTTTCTTTTGGATTCAGCCTTCGGGAGTTTCTATCTCGTGTAATCTGAGCCTCGTCTTGGGCGTTTCGCAGAGTCGTTGGAATCACGGACTTATTTATTTAATACTTTTATTTTTTTAATGTGAATGAATTTTTTTTTGGGAATCTCATTAATTAATTCGCTTTTATATCTTCTTTTCTGATGTCGAAAATTCACCACCAAGCAAAGTGTACTTGATGGCAATTTTGAGAGCAAAAGAAAGGATTATTCTTTTGTGTGTGACGTTTTATCGCTTTTGTTCTGTACCACAAAAATTTAAGAATTTCGGTTCTAATTTGTGATCCAGGACATATTAAATATTTTATTTTTATGCAAGTGAATTTTAGAAAATTCTTTAGTTCATTCACGTTTATGTCTATTTTTCTGGTGAATAAAATTTGCAAATTTTAGGTGAAAGCTGACAAAAATAATTCCCTTTTTTTTTATTGATTGTAATTTTCTGTCTTTTTATATTCACACGACAAATAAATTCAATAATTTTGTTAGGGTATATAGTGCACAATATTTCGCATATCGTTTTCAGAGCAGGCGAATTTTCTTTTTATGAATATGATATAATCTATCCTTTGGATTTTGTATGCCACAAAAACTTATAAATTTGAAGTTTGCGCTTGTTATCAGGCATTATTTTATCTTTTTGCTACTGTGATTATGTGTAATTTTTTATCGTTTGTTTTTACTTTGATATCTATAATTATTTATTTATTTTTGAATTTCGTTGGATGATTAGCGTTTATATCTTATTTTCAGTAATTAATGACGACAAGCAAACCAAGAATACTTGTTTGTGAACCGCGTCATCATCTATAGTTGAAAACTAATAAAATTACATATTTATAATTGTAACATATATCATTTGTATTCAGTTGCTTGATAAATTCCTCAATTTGAATATCATGGCTACCAAGACAATGGTAATTCAATACTTCATCGTCATGGCAGCTATGTTTTCATATTTTCCTTTTTAATGATGTTTAGCCAGATCTTGAGCATCATATTTTCTTAATATTAAATAGTAATGCAAATGATAATAGCTTATAATAATGATGATGAACAAAAGAAAAATGTTACATTTTTAGGAATTAATTAGTAATGAGAATCATTAGTTTAAACAATTTTAAACCTTCACATTTCTTTTCTTCAACGAAATTTTTTTTGCATTGTTATGTGATGAAATAATACTAGTAGTAAAGATGCCATTAAAAATTTTGAGAAGATTAAATTTTTTAAGAAATTAATGTTCTCTTCCTTAAAAACTAATTCTTTTATCAGAGGATATGATATGATATAATTTTTGTATCTTTTTATATATACTCAATAACTCTTTGGTTTTAATGCGATTTCATGGAATCACTCAACTGAAAGAAAATTTTCCTGCGCTTAGTTTGCGTTAAAAGAAGTACATTTGGGCATAAATTAATCATAATTTGTCTAAAATTAAAGGAAATCCGGGCATTTTTGTAAAATTTCTGCTGCTTATTCAAATCAAGTTTACTTTTTTTCTGTGAGTGAGCGAAAAACTGAGTGATTTCGTTTTTATATATACTTTGATTCAGATAAATGTATTATAAGCTTTTATTCTTATTATGGTTCCAGTATCTAATGACTTTTTAGAAAAACATTCTGTGAAGCTAAATTTTCTTTCATAAAAATTTTCTCTTATACGAATAGAGTATTATTTCCTTATTAAATGCACATTCTGGTTTTTTAAATTTTTTTTCTATCTGTTTTTTTGAGATAAAATTAGGTGGAAATTTTTCTAGTTGATCCAGCACAAAGATCTTCAACCTATAAAATGGATGGCATTCCGAGGCTTGATTCTAATATTTAACTTGCTCTTCACAAGTCAGAAGGTTAAAATTGAAACTGAAATATGCTCAGAGCTGAATCAGTTTCGTTAAAAGAGCGAAAGGAAAGAAAAAGAAAAACGAGATGAAAGAATTGCCTCTTTTCCACAACATAGATAACATCTTCTCCTAGAGCAGGTTAAAATTTTCATCTCTCGCTTTCGCGTCTGGAGAAGAGATGTGAACTATTCCCATTTTCTTTCTTTCTTTTTTTTTATTTTTTTTTTATTTATATATGTATAAACCGAGATAAACTCAGAAGATATCGCGTTCCGGATGTTTAGAAAAGAAACAACTAAAACCGTCTCTTTTCCAACTATCAGCACAATACTCCTCATTTTTTGTAGATCATCTTAGCATTTTGGTGGCCGATTCCTAATTGCGATAACGTATGAGGGATGATAAAAAAAAAAAAAATGCGCATTCTTACAGGGTAAATAATAATAAGAAGAATATGAGATAAGTGCAAAGATGAGGGAAAAAAACCCACAATAAATTTGCATATAAGAAATGAAGTTACTTCGTCTATTAGTTCTTTGGGAGTGAGCGTTGTGGATATGAAAGAAAAGCTTAAACTCGCCTAGGGGGGAGGGGATATACGTTGTGGAGCCGAGCCTTCAACTGATGCAAGCGATTAGAAAGCTCAATGTTTGCATAAAGGCTGGGACAATGAACCCTCCGCATCCTTTGATACCCCACCCCACTAGAGGATGAAGAACAATGCGAATGCGTTGCATACCTAGAGTCCTTGATTAATAGAGAAGCGTATGATCGTCATTTGTTTCTTTCGACCTCGAGCTCACGTAAGAGACTCCGGAAACTATAAGAGTATGGCTAGTTTGTTTTGTTTAGTTAGTTATTTATTTGGAACTGCATTTTTTTTTAATGTATGAAAGACTGATTTTATTAAATGGGATGGGTTTTTTTCCCCCTCCTGTATTACAGGGAGATGCAGCTCTCCTTTTCTTTCCTATCTGTTTTTTATTTATTTTTTAAATATTGGTTAATTTGTCTGTGGGCTCTTCTTCCATTTTGTTTCTGTATTAATTATTTTTAATGGTATTTAATCAAATTTCAGGCGGCGCTATAGACAGGCTTTAAATTCGCATTAATGTATCTTTTTTTAATCATTCTCCCCCTCCCCCCTTTACATTTTTGGATATGATTGTAACCTAATACATTTATGGTCTTGCTTAGATCAACTTTCACGATGTAATCACCAGCATTTTAACCTTTTTGTTGCATTTTTTAACCTATTAATTGCAAAATTTCATTATATTTGAGATGATATATAGTAATCTAGTGCCTGGAGTAGTAAATAGAAAGGCATAAATGAATCATCGAGTAATGGATGTATCTATAATAGTAATGGTGAACAAAGAGTCATAAAATGCGTGAATTATTGAATAATATTTATTCTGGGTACCACTGTCGGTTTCAATTGAATCGACAGAAACTTTTTTTTTTTTTTTTTTTTTTGTCATCATCGTTATTTGTTTCCTTTATCATTATTTTTTTATCGTTTGATTGCGTCTATGCAAATCCTTTTATGATAAATTACCTGCTGAGTTCTTTTAAATATAACTGTATCCTTTTTCTTTATTTTTAATTTTTTGTAGTTGCTTTTATAAATAAATCTTTACTTCATGATTTGATTTTTTTTTAAAATCTCTCAATTTTTAATACGTATTGAACGTCTTAGTTACTTTCTTTCGATATCATAGCATTTTTCTGATTCTTCGATTCATAGCACATTTATAATCATATTTATTAAATAGAAATATTCTTTCTCCACTTTAACAACCTATATATAATACAATATAGGGAACATAATAAACTTTTACACAAACAGAAGTTTAAAAATTCTAAATAAAAATATACAATGTAATGATTTATAAAAAAAATTAAAATATTTGGATGATATTTTTCACTCATCAGGGCTAGTAAAGCTAAGGAAGATGAGGACTGTACCTGCTTCAATTCAATGAATATTGAAAGCCAATGCTCATAAGAATAAATACAAAAACATCAACAAAATTATTATGAACCATAACGATGCACCTGATTGTAACAGCATTCTAATATACTTTTTAAATTTTTGGTCACGTTTGAGTTGACTGCTGACGCCTTAATTTCTGTAGTAACTGCCTAGAATGGTATGCCTTATTGCGCCAGTATTCTAATTTATTTGTTACTGTACTATCTTTCGGTGTCGTATAACATCAATGCTACACAAAACATCTTTGCTACTTAAGATGATATCAATGTAATCTATTTCTAAAGTATTTAAAATACTTCATTAAAAATAACAAGTAAGCCAAAGATTGACAATAATAAATTGCTTCCTGTTAAATTCCGAAATTGCTTTTTTCTCTCCCATTTTTCCGTTTTATTTAACTGATTTCAGAAACATTTCAGTACTATTTATTGCTTTTATAACAACAATATATACTTTCAAATGATGCGGTTTAACGGATTTTTAACCATTCCAAAACTCGATTAACTTTCAGATTTTGCAGAAACTTGTTAGGTAAGGTCGGTCAACATCAAACAGGAATTAATGCAAGAATAAATTTAGGAATTTGCTTTAAAAATGTTTTTATCCGTTTAACGAAGAATTGTCTTTCCGCATTTCCATTTTTTTGTCAGTTGGAAATTCTTTTAACTTTTTAAAAATATTATACTTGGTTTATACTGCAACTGCGTATATTGTCTATAAATTTTTGTTAGCTGTGTTGCTGCATCTATGTTCTAGAACAGAACATAAATGAGAGAGCTGTTTCTAAAAATATTTAATTGTAAAGAACCTCAACATTCTAATGCTACGTGCAAAATATGGCATAATAATTCTGGAATATTAATATCAGTGCTAGTTAACTACCTGATTTTAATATTCCAGAATTAATATTAAAAGAAGATATTATTAATATCCAGAATTAAAATTATTAAGATACGTTGCAAGTTTGATATTCCCAAACTTGCAACGTATCTTAACATATCTATAAAGATAAAAAAGAAAGGATATCTATTAGATATACTTTTGAATATTTAGTATCCTGGAACATATTTATTAATGTTATTTCGGAGCCCCTGCTCGTATGTCTATACGATATGTCCCTTTTTAAGATACTGACTATTTAAACTTGTGACATTCAAACATCTTAGATTAGAAATTTCCGATTAAAATTAGAATAAATTGGACCGTTAAAAGTTTCAAAGAATATTAAAATGAAATAAGTGCAATATAAATTTTCCCTCCAAAAATATATTGCTTATTACTGATATTTTAAAACTAATCATGATTGTTTAATTTTTTTTAAATAAGTTATTTTACAACATTAAATATATGTTTCTTTAATAACTAATACGCTTAAAATGTAATTTATGGATTCTTATTTGTTATCGCATATTATAATAAAATTCAAAAGAGCAAGATAGAGAACTGCATCTACATTTCATTTATCATTCCCAAGATTTTAAATACTTATTCATCCCACTTTCATCAAAATAATTATATGTTTGTAACTTGTTAACTCAAGAGGTAAAACACAGTACAACCTTTAAAATTAAAAAAAAATTAAATAATGCATGAAAAATTGTATAGTATTTGCACGAACCGATGCTTTAAACAAGAATGTGCAATAACGTTCTTTCAACTTACTCAAATCTTTAATATTTTCTTTCATGTTTTCGATTATTTAATTGCGAAATTAGAGTCAAATTTTTATTTTTAACATTGTTTTTTTTTTTAATATTATTTAATTAAATATAAGTATTTCATCAAAAACTGCATGTCTTGTTCTTTAAAACATTCAATTATTTTAGTTGCAGAAATTTGTTACCTAGATGGCAGCACATGTCATCTTCTCTCAGCGATGCTGTTATTGTATGTGAAAACCTCGGTATTTAATGTTTTCTAAAACTAAATTATTTTAACTTAAGAATGAACATTACAAAAATTATTATTTTTGGAAATGAGTTTTGAATAAACTTGGCCTAATAGCTTTCAGGTTTCAGATTTGCAACAAAGTGAAAAATCTGAGATAATCAAACCCTAATATCAATACTTCATATTTAATGGAGGTAACCATTTCTTTAGATGCTCATATTCGCGTTTTTATTTCAAATTATAATACCAACATCATTCTGAAGTGTAATCTACACTATCCTTTTGAAGAAAGTAATGTTCAGAATCTTGCATGCATTCTGTTATGATTAGATTTATAGAGGAACATGACTACTAAGATAAATCGAAGTCTTTAGTTCCTGGAATTCTCTATTAACATAGTGTTAAAATATCCTCTGTAATTTGAATTTATTTTAATTAATTTGGGTCAAAACTTTAAAACAAAAACACGTTTTTATTTCTTAATTGTTTTGAGTGTTAAATAATTCCTCGCTTTATATATCATAGAAAGAAAATAATTTTTAAAGCTATTTTCATTCTATGAATTGCTGTACAATATAACATCAAAAAAGCAAAAGGCGGGGGGGGGAACTTACTTTTTGAAAAATTAAATCAAAAAAATGTTAGATATGAAGTATATGTTTAGTTTGAAAGTTTATTGCGCCATTGTTTCATTCAAAATGCTGTATATTGTTTGTTTGTTAAAATTATTAATTTATTAAATAATTATTTTTAAAATTATGAACTCTTTAATTATGATAATCATTTTGTTGTGTGTTAGAATTATTTATGTATGTTAGAATTATTCGTATATTATTAGAATACTTTATGTAGTAGAATTATTAGAACTGTTAAATATTAAAAATAAATCTTTACCTGTCATTTTTAGCTTAAAAATTGCCTTTTTGCCTCACTGTACTCATGTTTAGATCTAGTTTGTTTTTTTTTAATTCGTGTTTGGATTAATCAAATATTTATTGTTACTCCATAAACTTTGAAGTAGACAGTGTAATAAAATTAACGTGTGGCATAGCAGATAAGTGGTGCTTAGAGCAAAATTTGAATTTGTCGCCCCTCCAATTGTCATCAGTAACTTGGAGTATTCAACTGGCACCAGGGCATGGTATTATTCTGCCTCCTTTTCATTGTATTAAGCTTTAAAATTTGGCCATAAACACATTGACGTGTTGTCACCGCGGCGTCCGAGGCATCTATGACTTCTTGTCTCCCCTCTTTTAACGCCACTACCAGGCAAGATGAAGCATCTGAAAGTCACGATTTCGGATAAAATATTCTGATTTTTACTTAGAAAATTGTTTATATTACTTTACTAAAACAAGACTAACAATATTTAATTTTAAACTCTTCGTTCCTCAGGAAATTTCAATATGCAAAGGATGATTGTCATATTTTAATATGTAATAACAATTTATCATTGTAAATTATCTCAATGTATTATTAATCTCCATGTTGTGCATGCTAGTGCTATTATCATCATTGTCAATATTAAAATGATGGGATTTTAGGATTAGCAGGAACTGTCCCAAGTCAATGGCGTAGCGAGTGTAGCAGGTGCCTTGGCATAATAAAAATTTTTCATTATTAGTGGCTTAGTAAATATAGATGACGCCCGGGGCATAGCATGATATTTCATCTCAAAAAATGACATAATAAACGCATTAATGTTTTGCTCCGGTGATACCACATAATATTAGTGTCCGAGACATCATACCCCTTCTTACCTCCCCCTCCTCCGTCACGTCATTGTCCCAGGTGGAATTCTAGAAAAACTGTAAATTTAATGGTGATTGCTTTACAAACAGAATAATTTAGGTTTTTAAAAAATGAGAAGATCTATCAAAAAAATAAACCATTTGTTAAAAAATCTTTCCTTATTCCAGTTTTTCATCGAAGAAAACTTAATTTTGTTTTCATACATTTTTGTAAATTAATCGAACATTAATTAGTTTTTAACCTGTTTCATATTAACGAATTCAATTGGAACCCTATTTTCCCTAACTCCAAAGTGCATTATATTTTCATCGCTTTTATTGTACTGATTACCCCAATATATTTTAACTTCAAATGTTTCTTTTAATTCCGAAGATGTAATTGCATAGCCAAAAATTATGGCACCCGAACAGATGTGCTAATACTATATTGCGTTATATATTTAAATTCTAAAATGGTCGAAAATATATTTATGTGCTTTTTCATCCGGCATGGTGGTTGGATCTCGGCACCCTGGAGGGTACACTAATAGGTGGGGGATCTGGCTCCTCCCATCGATGACGGGAAGTACTTCCTTCAGGGAGGGTTGTACCGTGGCCGGTGACGGCCCTTAGGACTCAACCATAGTTCCCGCCAATGTTGCTGTTGCGGCGGTCCGGTCATTCAGTTTTTTGGTTTAAATCCGTGTGCCTTCGGGCGGGTCGGAGAGTTAGATGGTTGACTTATGTGCTTTTTCAGTTAGTGGGTCCGGTAATTGTATCAACCCGCTACATTGGAATTTTTATAATTAAATTCAAAGGGTTCTTCTGTCTTTCAGATAACTGTTATTTTGTGATAACTGGATTCTGTGACTTTGTCATCTTGCCAGTTTATACTTTTAATTCGCAAGTATTTTTCAATTCCAACAATATAATATTAAAGTGGATGAATTCTTAAAAGAGTAATATCAAACTCTCTCTATATGTTTAGGAAAACTAAAGAACCTAAGCCCCTAGCCCAGCTACTTGTCGGATGTCGCCAATTTTTTTTTACCAATGGTCACCTGTCCTTACCTCACTCCATTTTTGAGAAAAATTATCTAAAACACTTCTTCATTTTATATTTTCTACGGTGAAAGCAGTGCAATCATTATAGCTGTCAATCTCCCAACCATAACCACTGCACCGATTTTCCCCATTTTTATTTTATATAAAAGCTCATTGCTAGATATGTCATTGGTCGTATCTTCCTCCCACCCAATGCGGTTGGAGAGATTCCTCAGCCTCAACAAATCGGCCTATTTTGTGACTTTGCGCGCATAATTAGCGAATCAGAATGTTGTATATTTATTGTATTAGCATAATTTAAACTAATACTTTCTTTTTTGTTGTGATAAACTGTAATTTATCAAAGTTGACTGGCGTAACTAAATTAATATTATTAATATAGTGGGTGAAAGCGACTAATATGAAGTCAAAATAAACCCGATATAATGCATTTCAAGAAAACGTAAATGTCTTTTTATTTTCGACATGCCTTTTTATTAGGAGGGAGCATATATTATACCTTTCATTTGATAATTAAATACTAGATTTAAAAAATTTAATTTAAAAATGGGAAAAATCATTTGATTCTGACCACAGATTCCAAAAATGTCTTATTTCATTAAAATTTTTAATTTTTTAAAATTATTTTTTATTTAATTAAAAAAAACTTTGTCATTTATAACTTCTACTAGACGCATTTGACAACCAGTTGGTTTACCAGAATTAATAGTGGTTAAAAAATTCAATTAAAAATCTTGTTTTTTGATCTTAATGACTTTCTCAGTAAAATATTTTTAAACATTCAATTTTGAAAGACATATAGCTCATACCATTTTAGAAGCTTTCTGTTCATTGCCCTATGTATTTCCCTAATTTCTGTTCTGTATCTTTATAAATTCAATTAAATCTCAAGAAAGGGCAGTAATATATAAAAATGAATGTATTTTTAAAAATTTTGATTGATTGTAAATAAATATTAAATGCAACTGCAACACGATTTCAAAACTTTTAGTAGTAGTATATAATATAAAGAAATCTACTCAACATGGGAAAAAGTCAGGATGAAATATTAGTTGTGACAGTGAAAACGATTTGAGTTTCACTTCAACAATGAAATATATTGTTGTAGAATACGCTTAAAATAATTTTTTTTCAAAAAATTGTATCGTAAAAATTGATATGGATTTTTTTTTTAAATTTAGGATAATGTAAAAATCAATTTTTGCTGTAATATTTTCAAAAGTCATTGCAGAAAAACTCCAGAATTTCGCTTAATTATTAATTTATTAAAATTTCAAAAAAAATATATATATCTGAGGTGCACATTTCCAGCATCTTAAGTATTCGTGTGCTAGGTGTGATAGCTGTAGTTCAAACAGCCTGGTCTGTTGAACACTAACACAGACAGCCACACATTCGTCTTTATTATTTGTAGAGAGTAAAAGCCTCGTCAGTACGTAATCTTCCTTATATTATATATTTAATAAATACATATAAAATACCATACCTATTTTATAAAATTTATTTAATAAAACAGTAATCACCATGTGCTTCTCTTACAATTTTTTACTCATTTTTTGTTTTTGTTCTATTTTAGATTACTATTACAGTTTTAGATTCCAATGACAGTCCTCCAGTTTTTGATAACAGCCCGTATAAAGTCAGCCTATCAGAAAATGCTATTGCTGGTCATACGGTCATTACCGTTTCAGCTTCAGATCCAGATATTGAAGGTAGTCTTACTTATACTCTTGTCAATGAAAAAGAAGATGAAAAATTCCGCCTTGATCCCTTGGCTGGAGCTCTTTATCTGAGTCAACCATTAGATAGAGAAACTCAAGATGTGCACAAGATAAGAATACGGGCTGATGATGGAGTTCAGTTTTCAGAAACTACTCTCACTATAGAGGTAACACTAAAATTACTGGTAAATTAATGCCATTTTTTATGTATGTTTCAGCAACAACACAGTATCATATCATACGTCCAAGTAAAAGAATAATTACTCATTTTAAGATATTCGTATTATGACCTCCATTATGTATTGTTGTTAACGGACACTCTATTGAAAAGTTATAGCATTAAGTACTGTTTTATCTTCACAGCTACGGTCGCATGCGTTATAATATAACCGAATAAAATAACAATAGCTATTTTTTCTGATAATAATTAAATACTACATTGGAACTGATTGTAATAACTACAAAAGACTGTGTTTGACTTCATTTATCGATTCCCCAAAATTTTTTTTGTTATGTTTCATTCGCGCTTGAAGTACTTCTTATTTATTTAAGAATCAATTTATTCCCATCAAATTCAATCAATTTATTCCCACTCTCTCTCTCTCTCTCTCTCTCTCTCTTAGTTCTTAAAATATTACTTTTATTGCGAGAGTTAATATTTTAATTCTGTTTCTGTATACTTTTCCCTTAATATGATATTTTGATTTTTTTTTAATTTCATAAATATTATTTCTTCATTTTAAAATGAAAAACCATTAATAATCAAATTAAACTGCATTTATCTCTTGAATTTCCAAACGTAATTATAAATTTTATGTACTAATTTTTAGTCGTTTTTTTGTGTTACATATACACAATTGATCATAAATCCAGTTTTGAATTTTTTAAAAAACAGCTATGGTCGCATCAAATAAAGCATATTTGATGTTGCACTTTTAGCAGCGCCAAGTGATGTCGAAATCACATTTGTAGAAGCGTTATTCTAGGCAGAACACTGAACCTGAATTCACCATAATATTTTTTAATTTAATATTTTTATAAAATTCAATATTCTTCTTAACTATTTCTTGCTTATTTAAAAATCATAAACATCTGTTAGAACGGAAGAGTACGGTCAGAGTAGAGAGAGTATAAAGAGAGCAACTTAATGCTTCAGTGATGGTTTTCAGTTAATCCAATGCTCTCGGTTGTTAACTCAGGTGCCAAGTGGCTTCCAGAATGTATGCTAAAGATGCATTATTCTAGATACATCATTCATATACTAATTTTAGTTGCGCAATGCTAATATAATACCAATTATAATGTTACTAATAATGCCTATAGTAATGTTGCTATAAAATAATAATTTTGCTAATACCACAACTAAACTTTTTTAATAATCTGATAAGTGATCTAATATAAATATTATATTTATTTTATCTTCCAGGTAATTGATTCCAACGACAACTCTCCAGTTTTTGACCATTCTGTCTACTCCTTCGACATACCTGAAGGTACTCAACGAGGAGCTCAGGCAGGTCTTGTTTCTGCTACCGATGCTGACATCGGCGTCAACAAGGAAATCAGCTACTCTGTTCTCAGTGACTGGGGAAATAACATATTTTCTCTAAATCCTCAAACAGGCATTTTCACCTTAACATCTCATCTAGATTATGAACAGGTACAGTAGTCTGAAAATAGGAAATATTTTTGCTTATAGAAAAAATATTTCCTTTCAACTGAGATAATTATAATCAAATAAACTCAAGCTTATGTACAAGAAAAGTAACATGATGGATCTTTATAATATATTAAATAAGTAGACCTAAATTGCTCCTACTGTCATTAATTTTCTTTAAAAATTGCTTAGTAGTGCGATTAAATAAGTGTAAGTACAATTCAAAGCTTTGAATGTTTTCTTTTCTTCATTTACAGATGCAGCATTACATATTTGTAGTTCAAGCGCAAGATTCTGGAACACCTAGTTTATCTACGACAGTGACTGTTTATTTCAATGTTGTTGATTTAAATGATAATGCTCCATTATTCGATCCAATGAGTTACAGTGATGAAGTGTTTGAGAATATAACTGTAGGTACTAGCATCCTTAGAGTTAGTGCAACAGATATGGATTCAGGTAAAAATTTTGTAATATTTACGTTATTTTTCTTTTAATTGCCCTAAAAAAATCCAAAAAATTATTACATTATACTTGTGTTTCATCATGAATGTATAAATAATAAAGAATAATTACTTAATATCAAATATTAACATCTATATTTTAATAATTACTTGATTTATTTAAGTAATGATTGCACAGCTAATAATTTTTGTCATGAATTCAAAACATTTATTTTGTTGTATTGTGTAAATTCTAAAGTAAAACTGCTAATTAAACGCAAAATAATAGTATTATAATATTGCGGCGGTATATTTTCTAAGTAATAAATTTAAAAAAATGTTTTGTTTCTTCGATTGTTTAAAAAACAAACTTGTATTTCAATTAGTCAGTTTAAAAATAAATGTGAGAGAAGTGAATACTTGGTTTATTGTTATATAGATTCTAGTCCTGCCTAATGTTTAGCATTTAATTTATTCAATAATATTCATTAATCACTCTGTTTTCTTTTTTATTCATTTATAGGAGACAATGGCTGCATAGTTTATAATATCATAGATGGAAATACTGATAACAAATTTGCAATAGATACAGATGGAACTATTTTTACTGTAAAAACCCTCGACAGAGAAACGCAATCTTTTTACAGTCTGACTGTTAGTGCTACTGATCGAGCTCTTGAACCTGATAAAAGATTGTCTAGCACAGTGCAAGTTAGCGTTATTTTGAAAGATGTAAATGACATGGCTCCTGAATTCGTTACACCAAATGAAATATCTGTAATGGAAAATGTCCCTAGTAACACTGTTGTGATGGCAATCAAAGCAATTGATAAAGATGAAGGTCGAAATAGCTACATTGAATACAGTCTTGCTCCTCAATCTAACAGCAAATTTTCTTTAGGTCCTATCGATGGATTATTACGTGTTGTAGGACCTTTAGACAGAGAACAAATATCAGAATATAAAGTCTCTGTTGTAGCTAAAGATCGCGGCCATCCTTCACAATCTACTATGACTGACATTATTATTCAGGTTACAGATGAAAATGACAATAGTCCATCCTTTTTACATCAACAGTATAGTGCAACGGTATCAGAAAATACAAGTGTGGGTCTCAGTGTTCTTCAGGTTTTTGCTTCTGATGTCGATGAAGGCCTAAACGGACAAGTGAGGTATTCTATCATTGCCGGTGATCTAAATCATGATTTTGTCATTGACCAAGATACTGGCATAATAAGGGTTAGTAAAAATCTTGATTATGAAAGAAAAAGCCACTATTCGTTAACAATACAAGCTGAAGATAGTGGAGTAGATATCAGACACGATACTGCTGCCGTTGGGATTGCTATTACTGATATAAATGATAATCCACCAATATTTCATGACTCACCATATTACGTGCATGTTATGGAAAATATGTTATCATTACCTGTGTCTTTGATGTTAATAATGGCTCATGATAGTGATCAAATACCAAACAATCAGTTACAGTACCTCATTAAAGATGGAAATAGAAGTATATTCTCTATAAATCCCACCACAGGAGAGCTTAGTGTACAGAAAACTTTGGACAGAGAACAACAATCTGAGTATGTTCTCACTATCAGTTGCATCGATTCAGGTGAGCTAAAAATAGGATTGTTTCGTAAAATTCCGAAATATTTCCAAATGTTAAATTATCTTTTTGCTTAAAATATTATTGGTTATTTATTTTAATATTCTGCGACAGAAAATAACATTTTAATATGCTAAATAAGCACTGTCATATTTCTGAAACCTGCTATGTTACAATGATTTTGCCTTGAAATTTCTTTAAAATAGAATTGAAGTCTTATATTAACTTATGTATGTTTATTATTAGGTTCTCCTCGACAAACTGGCACTGGCACTGTAAAAGTCATTGTTGATGATATAAATGACAACCAACCACAATTTGCTTTCAAAGAATATTCTACATATATCATGGAAAATCTTCCTCCACTTTCACCTGTTATCACCATTTCTGCTTCAGATGAGGATATTGGAAGAAACGCTCAAATTCAGTTAGTACACATTTTAATATAGTGTTTTATATCATGTGGGTTTCTATTTCTTTATGTAGCGAACATTTTAAAAAAAGTCGTTTTCATTTATAAAGTGATGCGTACTTTAATTTCTCTTTTGTAAATAAATCTTTCCTTTCTTACCTGTTCTTAGCTTCTTTTCCTGATATTATTAATCTGAAGGGAAAGCTTTTTTTAAGCCGAAAAAGCTCGGAAAATGTCTCTTATACATTTTTTATTCTTCATAAACTTGCTTGTGAAGATCTCTTATTTTCTTGTCTGTTCATGGCATTCTTCGTATAAACATGGGGGAAAAAGTCAAATTTCAAATAAAATATTCCGATTTCAGTTTCGAGACTTTTGAATATATAAACAGATTTATTTATTTTAGATTCTTGACACATTATACTCATCACGAAAATTTAAAATTATTTAAATTATCTGTATAATTACATCTAACCTATTTTCATAAATAAATTGATTTTATATTAAATAAATGAAATGCATTTTCCCATTGTTATAATTCAAGAATAAGTAATTTTCGTTATTTGAAATGTATATAACTTATTAGTGCTTTTTTCTGAAATCTGTAGAAATTCCTAGTTGTTAGGAAATTAATAATTTCCATCATTCTGATTGTTGTATTGGTCTTTCGTATATCCACTAGATTCAGAGTATACTAGTTTTATCTTAGTCGTATGTATAGAATGCATTTTAAAACATAACCATTGAATAAAACAACGATAAGTGCAATAATTAAACATTATAATAATTGAACATTTATACAGTATTTTATGCCTTGATTGATATATTATATTTCTGTGTAGGTATTCATTACTTGGCAACAACGAAAACAAATTTAAAGTTGATCCAGATACTGGAACAATCAGTACCAACGCAATTTTAGATCGGGAGGAACATGAGATATACAATGTGCTACTTGTTGCTCAAGATTTGGGGCTCATCACTCAACATAAAGCTGTCACTAATGTTACAATCATTGTTGAAGATGAAAATGATAACAGGCCAGTATTTGCTGAATCAAGCTATACTGTATATACACCTGATACAGCTGTTGGTGGTAAGTAATAAACTTTCTGTTACAATTGTTAAATGTTGTCTATGAAGAGTATTTTTTAATAATAGATAAACAAGAATGCATCAAACTGCTAGAGATTCTTCAAACAATGATGGAAATTTTGTTTCTGAACCATCTTTTGATTTTTAGCGTAACCCATCCTAAATCTCGCAGTATCAATATGTACTAGTATTTTCATTTTAATGAATTTAATATTTCTATTTTACATATTACTTCTCATACCTTCCCCATTTATTCATAAAGTTATTGCCTTCTTTTTAGGTCATTTTGTATTCGGAGCTGTTGCTGTTGATTTGGATGCCGGTTTGAATAGTCGACTAGTGTACCATCTATCAGGCACAGATGCTGATAAATTTCAAATTAATCAAGAAACTGGTGTTGTGAAACTTGTGCAGAAATTAGTAAATAAATCAGAAGGTTATCAACTAAAAATCCATGCCACCGATAGTGGGCAGACTCCATTGTCTTCTACCACTTTGGTGAATGTGTTTACTGAAAAATTTCAACTCTTCCCTCGATTCCATCCAGGGTTAAGAAGCTTCAAGTTTGCTGAATCTTCTGAAAATTTAGTTGTTACACGGGTATCTGCTGTTTCACCAAAAGTCAATGATGCTAGTAAATTGAAGTATTACATTGCTGGAGGCAATTCTGGCAATGCATTTAGTGTAAATTCAGAGATAGGTGAAGTCAGACTAGTAGGTGGACTGGATCGCGAAACTATATCTGCATATGAATTATGGGTAGAAGCAAGAGATAGCGATACGCCTTCTCTCGCGAGTGCAGTTAAATTAGAAATTCAAGTTACAGATATTAATGATAATTCGCCAGTTTTTGAAAAATCTGTATATAATGCGACTGTCAAAGAAGAATTAGAACCACCATTATTTGTTATACAAGTACAAGCATCTGATGCAGATTTTGGTGTTAATGGAGACGTTGAATACCATTTTGATTCTGAAGAGGAAATGAATCATCCTTTTTCCTTGGATCTGAAAACGGGGAAAATTTATACTACTGAAGTCCTTGATCGAGAAACTATTGATGAATATAAAATATTCATTAAAGCTGTCGATCATGGAACGCCTCAAAGAACAAGTTCTGCTACAGTTTATATCAAAGTTCTAGACAAAAACGATAATCCACCAAGATTTACTAGATTGTTTAGTGCGAATGTTACCGAAAATGCACCGATTGGAACTTTCATTATACAAGTGACCTCTTCCGATAAGGATATTAATATGAATGCTAATGCTACTTACAGTTTCACTGAAAACCCTGGTGAAAAGTTCAATATTGATCCTGTTTCTGGTAATGTTACTGTTGCCGGGTGGATTGATCGAGAAGTCAAAGATGAATATTTATTGAAAGTAGCTGCTGTCGACGGATCATGGCAAGCTGAAACTCCCCTGACGGTTCTAATTCAAGACGTCAATGATAATGTACCCGAATTCAGTCTTCCAGAATATACATTCAATATTCCTGAGTTGATGCAAGGAGTTTTATTTATAGGGCAAGTTACTGCTACGGATCGTGATAAAAAGGGTCCTGACTCTTTTGTTAGTTATTCCTTGAAACGGCCTTCTGACCTATTTCGAATAGACCCAAGTACTGGAAATATTTTAAGTAAGCAAGTGCTTTACTATAAAAGAACGTTAAAAGGGTCATCACCGGAAAATCAGCATGTCCTTCAAGTTGTTGCGACAGATCATGGTAATCCTCCGCTAAGCAGTGAAGTAACTGTAGTGATAAATGTTATTGACTCAAATAATAATGCTCCTGTATTTCAAAAGGAATATTACTTTTCTCCAATACCAGAAAGTGCAGCAATTGGATTATCTGTATTTCAAGTTGTTGCTGAAGATAAAGAAGATGTTGGTATCAATGCTGAAATTGAATATTTTAAAACTGGTGGAAATGGCTCTGAGTATTTTTCAGTGCACAGAACTACAGGTAATAAGCTTTACAATCCTAATATTTTTATAAAACATTTTTTTTAAATTTCAAGTGATATCATTACATTATTTGATTTTAGATTCTAGATCGTACCCCTCTTTTAAATATATCATCTGTTTTTTTTTTAATTCTAAATCTTGATAAATGTGTTTTAATGCTGCTTAGTTAATCAGAATTTGTTAAATAATAGCATTTGAATTATATGTCATAAAACAAATTCATTATTTTATCAAGCACCTGAAATTTAAATTTTTATTTACTGTAAGTGACAAACATCTTGCAGAGGAAGAAAGGTAAAATGTTTCAAGAAAAGCAAACAAAAGTTGAATCTATATTTAAGGGAAGGCGGTGATCATTTAAGGATAGTTATATTAATTATATACATCTATTAACTATAGGAGAGGTGGCAAAACTGTATGCATAAGAATGAACTTTGAATGATGTATTATAACTATATGTTTTACTTCATCTTATCTTCATTTTAGTAATAATGCATTTATATAATTATAGGTTGGGTGACAGTGTCAAGTCCTTTGGTTGGATTGAAGAATAAATGGTTTGCTATCAATCTTAAAGCTACAGATAAAGGAGTTCCTCCTAGATCTGCTGATGTTGTTGGTTTGTTTTCTATCACAGATGAGAATCACTATTCTCCTGCTTTCACAGCTTTAAGTTATCAAGTAGTGATTCCTGAAAATGAACCTTTGCTGTCAGAAATTGTCACGGTTACTGCAACTGATGAAGACAAAGGTAATTTCATCTTTAAAATGAAAATTCAGTGCTCTGTTAATTTATTTCTTCTGTTTTATATTAAACTCTAATACTGGAATATCTATGTAAAATGACTTCAATAATCTGGTGCGATTTTTCTTTATCAATACCCAACTTAAACACTCTGTATGGTGACTGATTAAATTTTTTGATAAAAGATTTATTTTCTTTAATTGTTTTAAAAGAGTTTCGTATTATTTACGAATTTTTTTATGTTATTTAATATGCAGTGCACCCAAGTCTTTTTACATTTACATTACATTACAAGTCATTTGACATTTAAGAATGCTAATATTTCCTCCTTTTTTCTACTTTTTAGGATTTAATGGAGAAATTATCTACTCCATATTATCAGGCAATCACGACAATCAGTTCCAGATATCTCCTCACACTGGAGCAATAACCATTGCTAAATATTTAGACTTTGAGAGTGTTAGTACATACCATTTAAATATTCTTGCATCAGATAGAGGGTTCCAAAGCAAAAATTCTACAGCAGTATTGACCGTCCTTGTTACAGATGTGAACGACAATCCTCCAGTATTCAATTCCACAAAATTTGATGTCTTCCTTGGAGAAAACGAACCCCCAGGAACATATGTGACACAATTAATAGCTTTCGATGCAGACTCTGCGCGAAATAGTATAATAGAATACTCTGTTGTCGAAGGAGATGATCATACTTTCTTCAGCGTTAATCCTAAAAATGGTGTTGTAACGTCTAAATATTCTTTTGATTATGAGCAGAAAACAAAATACACTATTCAAATAATTGCTAGTAATGTTGGAACCCTTCTTTTTACTTCTACAGTTGTAGATATTCATATAGTTGGTAAAAATGAGTATTACCCGCATTTCATTCAGCCTGTATTTCAATTTACTGTCAGTGAATCTGCTGGTGTTGGTACAACTGTTGGACAGTTACAAGCTGTTGACGAAGACAGCGGTGTAGACGGCGAAGTTTATTTCCTGTTAGTGGGTAGCAGCAACAACAAAGGATTCCAAATTGATTCTAAGAGTGGAAGTATCAAAGTTTCTCGAGCACTGGATAGGGAATCTCAGTCTCGTGTTGTTCTTACAGTACTTGCTAAGAATGCTGGCAGTATAAGAGGAAATGACACAGATGAAGCTCAAATAGTGATCAGTATTCAAGATGGAAATGATCCTCCAGTTTTCTCAAAAGATGTGTATGAAGCCAGGGTGAGTGAAGCTGCTCCATTAGGCACATCTGTTGTTTCAGTATCTGCAGTAGATAAAGATGTTCACCCGAATAATAATCAGTTTTCATTTTCAATTCTTTCTGGTAACAATGACAAAGCATTTAGCATAGATCCACAATCAGGAGCTATATACACTGCAGGTAATCTTGACAGAGAAACACATCCTGTATACAATTTAACTGTTACTGCAACCGATAGTGGAAATCCACCTCAATCTGGCTCTACGCTAGTAAAAATATATCTTGATGATGTTAATGACAATGGACCTACGTTTGATTCATCAAAAGTAATAGGTTATGTATTGGAGAACGAACCACCATACACAAATGTTATGGTTCTTAGCGTAACTGATCAAGATTTACCTCCAAATGGAGCACCCTTCAAATTTTTCTTGATTGGTGGTGAACATAAAGATTTCTTTGAAATAGAGACCCATACAGGCTTAGTTAAAACAACCAGGAGCCTTGATAGAGAAACAACACCTGAACTTGAGATTTTGGTTGCAGTTCAAGACAGTGGAACACCTCCAATGAGTTCTCAAAACTTAGTTAAAATAATGGTGCTTGATAAGAATGATAGCCCTTCAACTTCTAGACCTCTTACAATTTTAGTCTGGGTGCACAACAAAAGTTTCCCAGGAAGAAAGATTGCTGATGTGCATCCACAGGATCTTGATATAGTTGGACAATATCAGTGCCAAATTGTGGAGGGAAACACTGCCATTTTTAGGATTCCTAGGAAGTGCGATTTACACACAGCCAAATTCGAAAACCCAGGAATTTATACACTCACTGTCAGTGGGAATGACGGAAAGCATCGAAATGTGTCATCTACAATCCGAGTGAAATTTTTGAATTTTGACAACGCTACTCTTGAAAACAGTGTTTCTTTGAGAATTTGGAATTTTTCTGCGGATACCTTCTTAGCCATACATTTTGATAATTTCATGAGGGTTCTGGACAGTATATTTAAGGTAAGTTGTAAAATTTGCAATAAGTTTTACGGTTTCAAATAACAATAATTGTATTTTGTTCTAAATTTTTAATAATACAGTGGACGTTGCTTAATGCCATCACGGTTAATGTTATCATTTGCTATATATTATCAATCTTTTGGTCCTGTACTACCTTATTCAAATGTACACAGAAATATTCGTTTAGTATTATCACTAAATCGTGTAGTATTATCACTAAATCGTTTAATATTATCAGTCTTGAAGAAGAAAATTAACTGATCATTCATTTTCAGCCAGCATTAACAACTTACACTCGTGGAATTTCTTGCTCCATGTTTAAATAAACATCTGGAAATAATTTTTCCTATGGGAAACTGTTCGCATCCTTTTAGATTAGAGACCGGTCTGGATTGGTTTAAACAGACTCCCTACGCTTTCAGTTGTGGCTTGAAATCTGTTGAGCAGTCATAAGACACTGCTACCTTCGATTAAATTGTGAAAGTAAAATGGATAAACAAAAAAAAAACACACCATTGATTTGAGCGTTTAAGATAAATTTGAAATTCTTAGAAGATACGGAAGTTTAATTAAAATGAGTTAAACACAAAACTGCAGCGCAGTTGAAAATTTCAATCCCTCTTCTTTGTAAAATTTCGAAAAATCACGAGCGTTTTGTGATCAAGACTAATGAATAAACATTGATTATTCCATTGGAGATGAATATGGTGAAGGAAACCATCCAATAAACGCCATATCGGGTCTAGTTTTTATATTTTGAAACAACATCACTGAACAACATTTTTAAAAAGTGTACTTGTACGGACAATTTGTAAGTGAACTGTTAAGGTTTAATTTTCAATAAGCAAAAAAAAGAAAAAAAAAAAAAAGAATTAATTTGTTTTAATTATTTTTGGAATAAATTATTGATAACTCTACAGTAAATGGATTTTTTTTCCTTTCTTTCTCCTTAATGTGATAAAAATATAGCTGATATTACTTAGTCGGTTATTGTTATCAGTCGTTTAATGCTATCAAAATTCTTTAGTTTCCAAGTGATCACATTAAACGGCAGCTATAATACATAAAATTAGAGTATTTATTAATTTCTTATTCCATATGATGCATCAGTCATCAATAGTTACACTTTCTCTAAAATTATAAAACATAAATTTCTTTCAAAATATTAATTTATACTTCTTTTTTTGATTTAGTCATCAAGTCACCCAGTTGTATACAGTATTGTGAATGTGGAGGAGCACTTGGAAATAACTTTAGCTTCGAAATCATCAGAAAGTACATATGTTCCACCGCAAGAAGTTCTTTCCTTATTGAATGAAAAGTCCTCATTTCTTAGGGAAGCGGTGGAAGATAAAGACATTGATATAGGTTACAATCCTTGTGAAGTTTCACCTTGCCAAAATCAAGGTACTTGCAGAAGTTTCATAGAAATGAAGGACTTCTTATCAATTGTTGATTCGCCGTCGTTAATATTTACATCACCTCATGTTGCTCGTGAGTTTTCTTGTCAGTGCCCTCCGGGATTTTCTGGATCCATGTGCCAAAATCAACAAGATCCTTGTTTGCCAAATCCTTGTTTCTCTGGCAGCTCTTGCCATCAAGACGGTACTTCTTTCCGTTGTGTTTGTGGTCCACAGTATCAAGGGGAAAGATGCGATATTCCCCGTAAGGAATCTTGTACAACATCACTTTGTAAAAATGGTGGAACCTGCCAAGAAGCACCAAATAGTGGCTTTTTCTGTTTATGTAGGCCTGGATTTAAAGGTTTAGTTTGTGAACAGACTGCTGATGCATGTCGTCCAAATCGTTGTCTTAATGGAGGAACTTGTGTTAGTGAGAACTTAGGTGCGTATTTATCTACTTCTCTATTTCAAATTTCTTTCTTCCTTTTTGATATTATCGATAAATCTAACTACGGATTTCAAATTTATTATAGTTTTTTTTTTTTTTTTTTTTTTGAGGAAAGGTTTTTCCACCACCTATTTATAACATTATGTTTAAAATTAATATTGGTTTAGGAAACAATGATTTTTATCCATTTCCTAACTGGTGAAGCCTATCATCAAGATTTTATATACAACCGCAGATTACTCATTGTGATTTCCTCTGCGCGTAAATTTCAACAATGGAATATCCTAATCACCCCGTATATCATTTTATTATTCTGTCCTAATGTTTCATTACGCCAAGATTAATAGTTAATGTGAAAGACATTCCTCGGATGGTTGACAGGAACTAGATCTGATCTTCAAATGATTTGAAAAGTAGGTAAGCACTTTCCTCGATCTCTACAAGACCCCCCACCCCCGCCCCTCGCCATTTAAGAAGGTCCATTAAAAATGCTTACTGATTGTGAAATGTTAATAATTAACTGCTAATAAATGAAGCGAATTTTTAAAATACGTTTTGTTATGTAAGGATACATTTGCTTAATGAAAAGAAATATATAATTGTCATAATTTATGTCAAAGAAAGAAAAAGTATAATAAACAGCGAAACAAACGTGTGGATGCCAATCTTATTAGAAGCTTTAACTATATAAGAAATTAATTATTTAAGCCTCTAATCATATCTTTTCATATAATTTTCAGGTTATCATTGTGTTTGCACGTCAAGTTATTTCGGCAGGCATTGTGAAAAATCCTCATATGGTTTCCATCCTTATTCATACATGGCATTCAATCCTCTTCAGCCAACAACAAATGATATTTCAATTGTCTTCTCAACAAACAGGCAAAACGCTCTTCTCGTATACAATTTTGGAGCTCAAAGTGGTGGACGATCAGATTTCTTAGCTTTAGAAATAATCAATTCTGTGCCTACTATGTCTTTCGGTGGTTCAAGAACAGCAATAACAAGAATTTCCACTAATATCGTTGTTTCAGATGGAAGATGGCATAAAGTAACTGCAATTAGAAACGGAAAGGTAAGTTATTACATTATTTTTTTTAGTTAATTCACAATTTATCAAAGCTTTACAGGTGCGATTTAAAGCGTAGACGATTGTCAAATCTTACCCAGGTAAGTGGTTTTTAGACACCTAACTATGGATGATTCGGATTAAAATCAACTAAGGTAGTTCAATTTTGCTTTTATCATATTTTAGTGGATTTTTTTAAAAAAATTAAGTTATTTATGATGAAGTGAAAATGCATTTTGTTTCTCATTCATTTCCAAATAGAAATATGATGTGATATTTAATATTCTGTAAATAAATTAGACAAGTAGTATGTATGCCATTTATCTTAGTTTGAAGTTTTTATTGTCTGAATGTATGTATGAAAAAAGAAAAAGCCCAATTTATTTTTATGATTTTCAAAAGTTACATTTTAGTCATTAGAATTTATTAAGACTTGTATCTAATCCTTTTTCTTTTAATTAGAAGCTGTACTTATTTATGTAATGCTCTAATGTATATTTAGTGTTTACAAAAATTGCTGGAGAATCAATAAATTTTATTTTCAGATTCAAAGCATGTTTATTTAAAATATATCATGACTATTTTTAGATGTCCTCGGTATCCGTGGTACATTGCAATGAGAATGGAGATACATGTGAAGAATGTTTACTTGGTAATTCAACGTGCTCTAAATCTGCTTCTGGTCATACTGGGTAAGAATGAAATATGGAATTTAGAGTTATAATAATATACAGTGTCCACAAAAAGGAAACAAACTTCTGTTTTTCTAAATACTGCACTTAGATATATACTACCTCTTACAAATTTTCATTAAATAAAGTAGGCAATTGTATGAAAATCTTTGGTTTCTGTGGAGGTTAAAATTAAAAAAGTTTTTTTAAAAAATTTAATTTTTGTACGGTCCCCATAGTGTTAAAGTGTCTATTAGTACAATGTTTCAGTTACATTCATCAATTCATATAAAGTTTGAAGCTTCAACCTATAAAATTTGAGCGAAATGCTTATTTTAAAATTTGGAAGGACTTATTACAAATTTCGATAGAATCAATCATTATATCGGAATTTGTGAAATTGAGCATTTAAGATACTTCAGAGAAGTAGTAGAATACCGAAAAAGAATGGAAAATTCTTTGCTTGGAATTGTATTTGTGATTTTAAACTTTTCAATGTAACAACATCTCTCTGTAACAATGAATGTTTTGAAATGTTGATAATTTATATTGTATGTTATCGCAATGCTGGCCCATTTGCCGAAGAATACTAATATCATTTTTCGAGTTTCTAGCATTCTTGTAGAAAATGTATTTACAGAACGGTTTAGAGATTTTCATGTTACAAAATTCTTTCTTCCTTGGGGAGATTGAGACATTATACAAGTGATGCAGAACATGCCATTTATTTTTGGTTTATTTATTTTTCAAGTTACCTTCAAGCTGGTGTACGAGCAATCAGTTGAAAACTCATCATTCCAAAATTGACAATGCAGAGAATACTTCAACGCAATGACTGGCTCCATATGGCATTCCCAGGCTTCGTGAACAGTTACTGTCATATCTTGATCAGCCTCTAGAGTTTTACAGTTGGACCCCTCTTCAACAGAATTGAATCTTTCTTTCCTCAAAAATTTAATTTGGGAATACGAACGTTGCTTTAATCGAGGTGGAGGCATCAATTGTCAAAACAATCACTTTTCAAACGAAAAAAAAAATCCATTAGAGGCTCATCTTTAGTAAAAATTGTCCGTAAATGTATGGTGAGACATTTTTAGAAACTGTTTGATTTATCCTGTTTTGTACAACAGTATGCTGAATGGTGATTGATCTATTCAGTTAGTTTTCAATGACATTATATGGGAAATTCTACTTTGAGTAAAGTAATAGTAATTGTGTAAAGGTGTAGTCGTAAATAGACAGTGCTCCTTCTCATCGTATGTCAACTGTAAAACGATGCTGAATTCCTCGGTAGGTGGATTGGCTTCCAAGGATCTGCTGAATTTCTTCCTTATGACATGCGTAGACGCCTGTGGCTTTTTCTTTATAGTATTGCTTACATTCTTCTGCATCAGTGTATAATGCATAGCATGTATCAGTGTATATTTCCTGTAGACGTAGCAGATCTTTACCGACGAATTCAAGAAGCCTGTCTTGATGTCACAAGTGATAAACTAGATCGCGTACACTCAGGCGTTATTAGAAGAATGCAACTTTGTATCACTGTCAAATATATTCATTTGGAACAATGTTTTTACACATTTTATTTGTTGGATTGTTGATCATTTTTAAAAATTTAAGGAGAGTTAATAAATGCATTATCATGTAAATTGCAGTATAATTCTGTCCTTTTAATAATTTTTTACGATATGTTTACCACACTTGAAAAATACAATGAATTCCTAGTTGAAACACCAGTTTGAAGTAAAGAAAAATGGTGTAAGTCAATAAATTTGCCTTTTAATATCTCAGCAAGTATTACGCATAGAAAAATAAAGTTTTGAGCGCTTATAAGATGAGTGTAAAAAATATTTTACTCATAGATATTTTTTCGCTATGGGCACTGTCTATAGATTTAATTTTTACAATTGTTTACTCTTAACCTCTGCAAAAGCCAATGTATTTTCAAACTTCTGAGTACCATATAAAAGTATATGCCTAGTTACAATAATTAAGGAAAAAAACGCTTGTTCCACTTTTTTTGAAACACCTTGTATATTAAATTTCTATTATTGTTAGTAAATTTCAGTTGTTGATAGTAATTGATTATGTTATAATGTGTGTTTACAATTTTTTTAGGACTCTCAACTTCAGTGGTAATCTAATGTTTGTTGGTGGTATCGCAACTGTCGATCCTATTTTAGAACGTCCTGGTCAAGTTTCTACTAGTGATTTTGTTGGATGTATGCGAGGTTTATCCGTTAATGGACGAGAGATTGATATGAGTACTCCCATTAAATCTGCATTTGTAACCTCCACCTGTGGTAGGAAAGAAAATTCCTGCATTACTTCTACTTGTGGGGAAAGTGGTACATGTATTAATGATTGGTTTACTACTTCCTGTATTTGTGACAACGATATGGTAGCAACATCTTGCATTGAAGGTAAACTAATATTTTATTATTGAATTTAAATTCCTATTTTACGCATTATTATGATAGTAATTGATAACTGAAAATATTCTGAAAAATATTAAAATAGTTGAAATTTACTTTATATATATATAAAAATATTTTGAACTGTTAAATTTGAATTGTTATTTTTATGAACTTTAGTTATAAAATTCCTCATGTCTGACAATATCTTTGCATCTGACAATTTCATTTATTTTAAACATATTTGCGTCTTATAAATAAAATTTTGTTTACTATTTAAACATTTACTTACGAAAGTTGGAACGTTTTACATATATGATAGAATTATAGCTAGACATTTTATATAATGGTGCCTCATCCATTAGGGCTGCACACCTGCAACCTTCCCCTAAAATTATTTTAAAAGATTGCTTTTTCATTTTCAATTCTGATGTTCCATACTAAGAATTTGATGAACAATGAAAATGGGAAAAGAGACAGGAAATGGATCAATAAACAGGAAGAAACCAAATTGAGTCTGGTCTCCAAACAGCCCTAGAAAGCATCAAAATTAGTTCACTCCGCAATAGTTTTGGTATACTAGGAGTTGAAACTAACTATCTTTGTCATTGAATTTGACAATGACTCGTTTTCTCCATTTGCAGCCTGTTTTGCTCTCAACCTACTGTGTGATGCTGCTTTTTCTCCTTCCCTCCCACGCAAGGCTTGCCTTTACTCTTTTGATTTATACTTTCTTCGTCTTTGCTCGTTTGCTATTTCGTTTCTTCGCTCTAGTTTCGTTTTCAAAATGTTCCGATGGAAATTCATCTGTTTTATTACACATTTGTTCTTATTACAAATGATTCATCGAAAAAAAAGATGCTACAATATTTTTTAAAAATAATATTTAAAGTATTATTTATTTTGATTTTTTAAAATTTTTTTTGCAGCATTGCTTGTTTCTGAACTGACCAGTCGACACTGATTTTATAACGTATATCAATGTCTTAATCTTGACCAAAAATAATTTAGAACCAGTATTCTTCCATCATATGGCAGAAAGATTTGTTTCCCCAATATTTTCTCATAAAGTAAATCCTGCACAAAACAATTTTAGAGAAAAAAAAATGTGCAGGTGAATACTGATTTTATTATAAAATTAATAAAAGTAAAATTAAGACTACACGGTAAATGGACAGTTTCAACAGTAAAATGGGGCAACTAAAATATTTTTAAAATAAGTATTGTTTAGGATAAGTTGGACTAATATGACCATAAAATCAGCTATATTTAACGTTGGCAAACTACGCTACTTAAATTATGTTGAATATTTAACCTTTTTTTAAAGCTGTTTTACATTACATTATTTAAAAGTAGCTACGATTTTTTATTCACTTCTTTCTTAAATAAAGAAATTGAATAATCATTACTTTTTTTAAGGCTTATTACTATGACCATTTTACTCCAGTGTGCGGAGTAAAATTATCATAGATTAAAAAAGAAAATGACTCATAAAAATTATATCATTAAGGACAACTTGAAAATATACAATATACTCTATAAATAATATTCATATAGAAATTTTAACATTTGAATTTAAATATGAAAAATTGAAAATATGTTGTCCTATAGTATCGAACATTGGCTCATGTACTGTGTGTCCTTCACGAAAAGCTTGCCACCAAATATCTATGTTTATGGCTGTCGCTGTAGGAATAGGTTTTGGTAGGGAAAATCCATTTCGAATTGCATTCCGTCGGAAGCTTGAGGTTTGTTTTAATATTGACGCCGATTTGAGGAGAGATAAGATTTGTCGATCATTCTTCTTCTCGCTTTTGTCGCAGTTTCACTTGTTTCTTTATTCACTTAGCTTGCTTCTTTTAATTTTTATTAACCTTTTTCTTCTGGTTAACATTAATTGCATTTCGTTATTTATTAATTTATTTTTTATTTATTAAATCTTTAATTTTCTTAAATTGAAAGGGCATTTTTAAAAAAGGAAGGACTTCATAATCGCAAGCATGTAAAATTGTGCGTAAAGTTGCTTCGTTTTCATCCGAAGAATGTTCCTTTGCTCCGGTTTATGAGAATTATAATTCATTAAATAGAAAAGCTCATTTTTCTTTCTACAATTTGAAATAACAGTTCCTGAAACAAAATTTTTGTATGTAATATTTGTAATTAGGTTTCTTTTCCAAATATGGAGAAATGAATATCTCGTAACCTGGAATACTGTCTGAAATAAACTCTTGCTTCTTTTTCGGTAGAAATAATTTGAATTGATTTTTAAAATTAGATTGAAAAACAAAAACCTTGGCTTTATTTGGGCTTTTCTTTAAGTCCGGGATCTGGGAGATGCGCCAAAGTGTGCAGATGAATCATTTAAAAATCTAAATAATTTTACATATAAGATTAACGAAGTTAATTGCGTTTTAAAAAGTGTGTGCATATTGAAATCAAGTTACTAAACGAATTTAAATCTAAACTATTTTTAGATGTTTTATTTTAGTATAATAGTTACTAATTTTATTTTATCCATCCACTTTCAAGTTCAACTACATCTTCCTTTTCTGAAAAAGTATATTTCTCAATAAGAGAAGATTTAACAAGACATTTTACTATAAAGAAGCCATTTTTCTGCTTACAAATTTTAACCAACAAAAGTATTCTTTGCCGTAATACTTTACACTGCCCAGCAACCTGAAGGTACTTTGTCTGACCTTTTCTTCTGAGTAATGCTACTATGCTTTGAAAAGTATGCTTTGTTCATTTTATCTTCAAATGCTCTTCACGAAAAAGGATTATAGCCAAATCTGCAATCAAAACCTACCTGTTTTTGCTTGCGCATGCTTTCCTTCTGCTTTCGAATTTTTCAGTGTAATTTTTGTTTCACTCAAAACTAGAGGCGATATTGTTGAAAGAATTATGAACAGGTGAAGTTTTAATTCTTTCGCAGGAGATGCAACGGGTTTTGATACAGCAGAAACTTTATCACCTTTTTTTTTAAAACTTAGAGAGTTTTCACTGCCTTCTTGAAAAGGAGATGCGCTGTATGCCACCCGCATTATTATTTGGTTCTCTACTTTAACTTTATTGACTGGGTATACAACCTTGAAAATCCTTCACGGCATTTTGTGAAGAGAAGTTCTCAATCATCTGTTTCAAAAGGGCAAGGAAAACAGCTTTAGAAACGTTCTACAATGTGCTCTCCGGAAACTTCTTGTTTAAAATGTCTTTTCAATTTTTATTCAAAGGTGCAAATGATTCAAAATGCAAATTGCAATATATTTTTAAATTATGTCTGGTTTGTGGACATAAATTAGATTAAGATAAAAAAAAAATTAACATAATGGAATATCCATGGTATGAGGCAAATACATTTTTTTATCTATAGTTGGAGAGAAAGAAAAGAAATGTCATTGTGTACCTCTTAAATAATTTGGAAACAGTAATAAAATTTTTGAACTAATCTGCTGCTCAGTAAAAGTCCTAATAGTAAGTACTAATAGGATAGCTAGATGCACCAACAGAAAAGCCTAACATTATGTTCATCTTCCCCCACTGTAAAACTGCTCTAAAATAAATTAATACAACTTCACCAGATATAAAATTCTGTTCCTTAAGAATATGAGTTAATAATGCATTATCAAATTTTCAAGAACTTTGAATGAAAAAAATGATAGAGTAAAGTTAGCTTTAAGTTTCCATAGACAGAATCGAACATAAAATTGAAAGTATTCCATTTCATACAAGAAGAACTTTGCCAAAAAAAATATATATATTATTTAGGATACAAAGGATCTAAAAAATCAGCATGTCAATAAAATTATAAGCTGTTTGTTTACTATTTTATTAAATCTGTTTTCTGTAAACTATTCGTTTATTTTGCCCCCTTGTTCATTTTACCCCACCTTATTTAATAAATTTAATGGTAAAGTTATTGTCACTATTATATTAAAATGTCCTTTGTCAAATTTGTCGTAGCATTTTAATTGATGAAAAACGCTTGTATATGTAAGCTACATCTACTTTCGAATTGTTGCATGTGATATGTAATAGCTGTACTTTGCCCGGATGTCATTACACTCTACCGTACAACACTATTGGTTCCTGGTATTAAATTAAAACGTTGCATGTTTTATTGTGTTGGATATTGCATCGATATTGAAATAAGAGTCATTATATCATTTTTAAAGCATATACTTAAAATATGTTTAAATGACCACTTGAAGGCATTTCATTTAAGCCAAATTGAAAGAAAATGTGATTTTCCCCATGTGAGATTTTTGAATTGCATACAAAATTGTAACTTTTCCTTCATTTTTTTAATCATAAATTCTGGAATGTAATTAAAATTATTTACCTCTGTGACACGAATGAAGAGAATCGACAAATGTAATAACTGTGTATTTTACTTTCAGCTAAAAAGCCATTTAGCATTGGTGGAGGAAGTTTCATTGAACTGATCCCAGAAGAAAAGCATCGAAGGACCTTGCTACTAATAGATAAGGTCAAAGAAACTTCATCTAAAACCATATCATTCCATATACGATCATACTCTCAGAATGGAATCATTATGTTTTCTGGTACTGACGATGAACATACATTATTGCAGGTAACTTATTTTGCACACTGATGAATATTCTCATTAAAAGCTTCTAATGAAATGTTATTTACTTTTGATTCTTTTTATATTGGCAGTCCCATACTTTTCTTTCAGAGTTGTTCTTGAATATATACAGCCACAATCGGTCTCTCATTTTTTTTAAACATAACTAATCCAGCATGCTATCCGAAAGAATGTATCAAAAATAATCTTTACTTAATGTGGCAAAATTAACAGAAACTCAAAACGAAATAAATTCCTCAAACGCTATCGAATAAAATTGGCCATCTTTACAGTGTAGCTGCAACTTCGGGGATACCAGGGGAGTATAAATGCCTCGGGTGCCAATCTTAAGGGATGCCAACGGGGAAAAAAACATTAGTGCACTTTCATTCCCTTTTAAAGTAAATTAACCTTAAGGGATGGAAGTAATTCCATGCCCGGTTGCCAATTACTTTTGCTAAATCACTGATGACAGTAGGGAAATGAGAAAAAAAAGGATATTGTGGCCCTTTCGCTAGTTATTCTCTCTACGCTACTGCTTCCTTTAGCAAACGGAAAAGTGGCACAGCTTGAATTCGTTACAAATCGGATTTGCACATCGATATCTTTTGAGTGGGAAAAAAATGCTGATGTATCCCATTCTAAATTTGCCGGAGTAGATTTACTTATTTTGATTGAATACCCTGTGGTTACATGGCTTCTAGACGAAACCCAAACATTTATCTTTTCGCTTTTATAGAATCCATGGAATTTATTCCTTTGTTTTAAATATAAATATATATATTTTTTTTATCGTTGATTTTCTACCGATTTTATTTCATTGCTTTGCCAAAGACTACTTTGATATGCTTTTTAACGCTGTGGAATTCATTGCCTTTTGTTCTGAAAAAAATAACTCTGTACGGTTTAGCCTTGGCAAAAAATAAATTTGTACTTCGCCTACATACTGATTATCGTGCTGCAAAATCCCAAAGCCAATCACTTAAAAAATGTACCTAAACTCTGTTTTTCCTTAACTTTAAATATGTATTTGGCAAACATACTGGCAGCAGCTCTACAAAATCCCAAAATCAAACCAATAGTCATTTTAAAAATTTCTCTAAATTTTGCTTTTTTCTTAATGTTACATACTGAAATCAAAAACTTCGACGGATTCGTAGTAGATTATTTTAGACAAAATAGATTTTTTTTTCACAAAAATTATACCAGTATCAAAGTGTATGTCCCCTATCTAACTTTTTCTAGATGGAAACGCCAACTTCTGAATGCAAATTCAAATATTTCTGGAATAATTATTTAGAAATTTATGGCGGCAGACTTGTTTTAACCATTTAGCACTAGTATGTGTGGATAAATTATTGAAAATCATGAAAAAAGGATTATAATTGGAAATTTAGAATTAAAATATTAATGCGAAATGATTAAAAAAATAAATTTAAGTAAATATGATTGTCAAATTTTATTTTTAAATTATTGTATTTGAATACTAACTAAAAAGATGCAATTATATTAAAGTGATCTAAAGATTTTTTAAAAAATTCATTTAAACCATGCATAATTCTTATTTGTTTTTCTTTTTATTTATTAGCTTATCAAAGGAAAACTAATTTACTCTTCAAAAATGAAATCATCTGATGAAGTAATTGAGGAATTGGATTTGCCTCTGATAAATGACGGACAATGGCATAAAATTAGTCTTTCTAATCATCAAGGAAAGAATCATCAATTGAATATTAGTACTGATAATGTACTGCATGCCATAAACTCCAAGCAAGTTCTACATGATTTTCTGGATCCATATGTTCCATCAATCACAATTGGAGGGCAGTGGGATCAGCTGACTGGGGATGGACAATTTAATGGTAAAGACTTTTAAAACGAAATTTGCATTTCAATTTAAGAGCAATATAAATATAAAAACATTGTTACGATTTCAATGATTTGATTCAAAAAAATTAAATACTCCGAAAATTATTTTTATTTGAAAAAGTTACTCACCTGCATTCGTTTTATTTCTCAAATTATTATCTTGGTTAGTTTAATTTCTGATTACTGGAAATAATCTGAGTAAACATAAATGAAAGCTTGTGTAGTTTAATATTTTCTTAGTGTGCGAGAGTGTAAATAAAAAAAAAGTTTTTTTTTTAATTTCTTTTTTATTAGAATTTTTTTGATATAAAAATACATTAATGCCTAAATAAATTAGAGAACTGTGTTTAATTATTTCATGTAAGGAAAAATTAGGGTTTTTAATCATAAGGATTTTCATAAATCATGATCTCATATTGATTTATGAAAAAATAAATATGAGATTAGGAAATTCAGCCTATTTTATAAATTTATTTTACAACAATTTTTATGTGAAAAGTCTGGTGATTTTATAAGAGAATTCAGTTTTGAAAGCTCATATAATAAAATTAATGAAATACGACTAAAAATTATATCTTAATTTAATTTCCTTCATTGTTTTCTTTTGCTCTACTTTTCCTGTCGTTATTTATGGTTTTTATTGTTTCATTTCAGATGTTTCTGGATGCGTAAAAGTGATTGTTGTGAATAATGAAGTTCAACAACAAAACTCTTCAAGCTATTTTAAATTATATCATCACGGAAATACTAACTCCATGTGCCAAAGTGAAGCTCTCGGGATAGATAATGTTACAACTGATCCTCTAAGCATTGGAGTGATTCTTGTTATAGTCTTTTTTGTTATTTTACTTATTGTTATCCTCATCAGTTTCCTAGTTTTCAGGAGACGCAAACTAAAGCGAGATAAAGGTCCCAGCCAAATAAAACAAAATGGAAACAACGCTTTCCTTACTAGCGCTAGTAGCGAATCTCATAGGACACATCAGTGTGCTGGATACACTGAAACTGCTAATACAGATGATGTAATAAGGAATCATATGCCGCAAGATCTTGTGCCAAAGAAAATAAAAGATCGTGAACATACTGATTGCCCACAAAGACCAGATATCATTGAACGAGAAATTCATAATAAACCGTCACCAGCTCTGAGAATCGAAGAACCTCCTCCTCACAATCAGGATAAAACACAGAACAATTTTGTGATGCAAAATCCAGCAGATTTGGAAGCCCCAGAACATTATGATTTAGAAAATGCAAGCAGCATTGCTCCCAGCGATATTGATATAGTGTATCATTACAAAGGATTTCGTGATGGTAATATTCACAAATACAAATCAAACCCACAAGTTCCTAGTTATCATAAACATAACCACAGACATAGTCCTCACCAATTTCAATCAAATCCACCTGTAAGAGAAAGTCCTCGTAATATCTTACATCAACCGCATAATCCTCTTACGCAACGAGACAGTCCATCATCAATTAAAATGCAAAATACACCATTAGCAAGACTTAGTCCTTCTAGTGAACTTTCCCAACAAACTCCAAGGATACTAACATTGCAAGATATTAGTGGTAAACCATTGCAAAAAGCTTTATTAGCTACAGCTCAGGGCGTTGGATCAAAGCAGTTTCAAGATCCAATGACAAATTCAGATCGCAGTCTGAATAGTCCAGTAAGCAACTTAAGTCATAGCACAAGTAGCATGCAATCAGGCCATCAAAATATAAGCAAATTAAAAGCCAGGGATAATAGCATAACTCTGGGTCTTACAACCGAAGAAATTGAAAGACTTAACGCTAGACCTCGAAATCTTAGTCTCGTAAGTACACTAGATGCAGTATCATCATCAAGTGATGATAATGCAGAGAAATATAAACTTGCAGAACTGTTGGAATCTAATACAGAACTTCTGGAAGCTCAAGATTCTTCCACGGATGAAAGTGGAAATGATTCTTTTACTTGCTCTGAATTCGAGTATGACAATTATGACAAAGTACATCGAGAATTTGGACCACGCAATATGATTTTCTCCAAACTTGCTGAGGAAGATAATGAAAACGATGAAGATTATGCCAAAAACTATGATGGTTTTGACTCCTTCCGAGGATCTTTTAGTACACTGGTTGCGTCAGATGATGAGTCGTCCAACCCACCACCTTATAAACCAACAAATGGTTCCATGTTAGGATGGGACTGTTTGTTGAATTGGGGACCAAATTTTGAAAATCTAGTTGGTGTATTCAAAGATATCGAACAACTTCCAGACAATGTCAATTCATCTGGTCCTGGCCATTCGCAGACTGATGAAGATTATGTATAAAAATTCATTTCATAGTCATTTTGTAAAGAAATGTTTCATTCTGTTGATTTCATTACTGACCTCATCTATCATTGACTGAAAGACTTGCCTTTACATATGAAAATATTTTGTTTTGAAGGAAGTCACTCATGTGAATATTATAGTAAATAGTCACATATGAGAATATTGTAACAAATTTCATTGCGTTCTTTAAAAAAAAGTTGGACATTTTTTACTACTTTTAAAATCAAAAGTGATTAGTGCCTTATATTGAATGGTTTTATGATCTAGTTTAAGGAACTGACAACGCATAGAATTTACATTAATATTTCCATTTTTATTATTGTCTGTTAACGTTTTCTAACATATATTCATCATTTTGTTGCTAAATTTTTATTTTGAATCCCAGACGAATTTTTTTGTTTTACTTAATATTCCATGTTACTTTTGTGCTTAAATTAGTTTTATATGAGCATAAGGAGAAGTTTATTTTTTGGAGGGGGAGTTATATGTTATAGAGCGATACCGAATTTTCTTAAACTTATCTTTCCAATTAAAATTTTAATAATTCAGTCTATTAAAATCCTGTTTGTAAAAAATCATGCTTATGTGCACATTTAAGATATTTAAGAATATTATTAAAATTCTTCAAAATACCAAAACGAAGAATACAAATATATTTTTGCATAATTATATGTGAGAACTTAAATTGGTAATTATGAGCATAAAAAACAACCTCAAGTTAGGTATATGTAGTTTTTATTTTCAGAAAGTTATTATTACTTGACTTTAGTTAATTTTCGTATACTTAGGAGAATTGTACTGTCATATTCAAAATATTGAGCAATAATGAATCCAGGGACAAAATGTTGATTATTCTCCTACGCTCATATTTTGTATAAAAGTGCATAATGAAAAAAAAAATGTTAAATGTTTTGATATTTTTCAAAATAACTTGATTTTTAAAAGTTGTCATGACAATAGAATATGTTGTTAATACCTTATGTATTTTGTTTGTTTTTCCTCAGCAGTCTTGATACCTCATGTTTTAAAGCTAGTCAGTTGGCATCACTTCTGCTTTACATCATTATCATTACTTTATTCTACGAGATTGAGCTCTGTAAAGCTATTTTAAAAACTAAGACCTTTTGTAGGTGCCATGATTTTACGTATATCTACTTGTTTTCAAGCCAGTAATTTTAATTGGTGAAATTAGTATTGAATGAACAAAACCATTCTTCAAGATAGCATTTTTGAAATTTTTTGGCAACTCATCGAGAATTTAGACATTAATTGTTTTATTCTGTGGATCCCAAGTATTAAACTTGTGTTGACAATTTATAATTTAAAAATATTTTTGTTGTATTACGGTAAAAATAACTCCTGTATGACACAAAAACATATTTTTTATAAGTAATATTTTTTTAAAAAATGATGAAAATACGAAACGTGTTTTTTTTTTCTCTCTCTTTTTTTCCTCCTAAAAATACATTTTTGTCTAATATACATTATTTTTACAATTTTTTTCAACGTCTATTTTACAACTTAGAATTTTGGAGAAATGATGTTGTACCATAACCATTAATGGCTGTGACAAATATTTTGTTCCTGAAAGTTCTAAGTCACTTCTTTAACTTCAATTTTATAGATGAAATGCAATGATGTGATTTGAAAAGCAGGTTTTTAAAGCTTATACTTCCATGCCATTGTATTAAGATGTCATGTTCAAAAGTTTACATTTTTTTGTACATTTTTATAATATTAAATGTGCCATTTGTGTTACATAATACAGCATTTTTTGTTGTAAGCTTGTAATAAAACTTTTACAATCAGTTTTATTTCGTTCTTTTTTTTTTTTTTTTGCCTAAAAATATTTCATTTACTTTGGAGTTACAAATTATATTATTATTATTTTGTTTTAATGTATTTTTATGGAATATGATTAAAGGTTGACTGGTTTTAAACATCCAGCCATGCGGATATCCTAGTAATAAATTATTACTTATTGGATAAATGGTTCAATGTGAATATTTAATTTTTAAAGGAGTGAATCTTAATTCGCATTGGTTAAAGACGGCTATCAAATTTCTGCCTGAATAATCTTCTTTAGTGAAACATTCCGATAGTAATAAGTGCATTTTATTAAAACAAAACTTTTATAAAAATATGTTTATTTACAGGGTTCAATTTATTATTTTTCCCTTCCATTATTTTTGCAACCGTCGGCCGTTGGCTCAGAAAACAATCACCCACATACGCATTTCTCTTTATTATTAATATAGATAGAAAATGATGTTTTGAAAAAAATTATAAACCAGTTT